>NC_133324.1:551704227-552304227 GCF_042186555.1 Aquarana catesbeiana
CCATCGGCCACGTTGACAACTTTTTTTTACAGTATTGATGTTTCTTCTTAAGTCGTAACCAAGAATGGGCCCTTAGAGTATTCTAAGTGTAAAATTGCAGCTCACACTTCACGATGTGCCTTGTTCCCTTTAAATAACCTTAGTTTTATGCTGCCTACCGGAGCTACTATGGAACCCCTGCAACTCATGTTAAGACTGGTGTCCTAGGTGTGCCGTTTGCTACACACTGCCCCCAAAGGAGTAATCTCCTCATTTTGCGTTTCACTATGTTTGGTTTGGGTAATCAAACACCCCGTGGTTTTAGCCTATCGGGGTGTGGGGTTGGATGGGAGGGATGTTCTGTTTTCCTTTTTTTCTTTTTTTGTTGTTATGGTTTCCTTATTATTCACATGTCTTGTATTGCGTACAGATTTATTGCAGCAGGTATATCAATCATGCCGTTAAGATCTTTAATTTATTATCTATTGGCGCGTTCTTGAAGACCAGGGTGCCCGGTAGTCCCGTTTGGCCTCCAGAGATATGGCCCCGATAAAAATTCTATCCTGGAACGTTAGTGGGCTTAACCCATCAGTTAAACGCTCCTTAGTCTTCAACTACCTTAAGAAATATGCTCCACATATCTGTATTCTCCAAGAGACGCACTTGGTAGGTGGGAAGATAATGGGTCTCAAGAGACCATGGGTTGGCCGCCATTACCATGCTATGCATACTAATTACGCCCGGGGGGTCAGCGTGCTGGTTCACAAATCTCTTAACTTGGAGCCCCTAGACATTGTCACAGACCCGGAGGGTCGATATGTACTGCTACACGCTAAGATATATATGATAGAAATGGTACTGGTGGGTCTGTACTTGCCGCCTCCTGCTAATGTCTCCCTTTTACATAAATTGACTACCCTGGTTGCCCAGTTCCATACGGATAATGTGATCTTTGCGGGGGACTTTAATATTTCCCCAAATCCATCCCTGGATAAACTGTCCCCTGATCCAGCGCCGGATTCAGTTCTCTCCCGTTTGGCTGAGGTTTTTGGACTGGAAGATGTGTGGAGGTGGAAGCACCCATTAGATCGCATGTGTACCTGCCACTCTACTTCCCATAACACATTATCCAGCATAGACCTATTTTATGCTAGTGCAACTATGCTTCCTAAAATTACAAAGATGGAAATGCTCCCTCGGGGCATCTCTGATCATTCCCCTTTGCTATGTACACTGCAGTCCACTACCCCCCAGGCCGATAGAATCTGGCGCCTATCCAGGTACTGGATTGAGCACCCCACTATAGAGATAGAAATGGCCAAAGATATTAAGGAGTATTGGACAACTAACACTAACACCTCCACGGCTGGGATGGTCTGGGATGCTTTTAAGGCCTATGTAAGGGGTTGCTATCTTTCATCTATAGCCCGGGAACGGAGGAATGATGGGATCACATTGGAAGAAGCTAAAGCCCGAGACTTAGAATCCCAGTTTTCTCTTACTGCTAACCCTATAGTAGCCCAAGATATGAAGGTAGCTTATCGTGAAATGATGCTGCTCAGAGTGGCTAAGGCAAACAAAAGACAATTAGCCCAAACGCAGAAAATCTTTGAACAAGGGGAAAAAACGGGCAGGCTATTGGCCTGGATCTCCAGGGAGCAATCCCCGATCTCAACCATTGCCAGTATACGCAAAAAGGATGGTGCTTTAGTGATAGACCCTATTGATATAAATCTTTGCTTTGCTGACTTCTATAAGACATTATACTCCTCTAGAGCGCAATACTCATCTATAGAACTGGCTGAGTTCTTGAATGGGGTGGAGCTTCCTTCCCTCACTGCTGAGGCACGGGAAAGTTTTTGGATGCCCCAATTACAATAGAGGAGGTCCAACGAGCACTGAGCTCCATGCAGACAGGGAAGACCCTGGGGATAGATGGACTCCCCCCTGAATTTTATACAAGATACATGGATGAGGTGGCCACAAAAATGCATGACATGTTCTCAAAGACCTTGCAGGATGACGATCTCCCACCATCTATGGCGCAAGCCATTATAGTCGTGATCCCCAAACCTGGGAAGGACCCATTTCCCTTCTCAATTCAGATGCAAAAGTACTGACAAAAATTCTTGCCAGACGGATGAATGAAGTGATACTCACCCTAATCCATGACAACTAATCTGGCTTTATGCCAGGCAAGGGGACTGATATTAATATTCGTAGGTTGTATACAGTCCTAGCCTCTGGAGACGAAGAAGGAGAGGAAGAAGTAGTGGCCTCCCTCGATGCGGAGAAGGCCTTTGACTCCGTAGAGTGGGCCTATCTCTGGGGAGTCCTCCTTAAATTCGGGTTTGGCCCGGTCTTTGTCTCCTGGGTCAGAGCAATCTACAAATCCCCGACAGCTAGAGTACGTACCGATACAGTCCTCTCCCAGTCCTCATTTTTAAATAGGTGAACTAGGCAGGGGTGCCCTCTTTCACCGGGACTCTTTGCACTGGCTATTGAACCCATGGCGGCTCTCCTTCGTTCCACGGCTAAGATTAGAGGGATTTTCAGGGGATCACTTCAGGAAAAGGTGTCATTATATGCAGACGACACCTTGTTGTACCTTAGAGATGACGGGGTCTCACTACAGGAAGCTCTCGCTGTTATTAACAAATTTGGACACTTTTCCGGAATCTGTGTAAACTGGGGGAAATCGGTTTTGTTCCCTCTACACTCTAGTGCTGGTCCCACGAGTGTGGATGGGCAGCTGCGTAGAGTCTCCCAGTTTAGATATCTGGGAGTGGAGATACACCGAGATCTGAAGCAATATATTCCCCATAACCTAAGCCCAGTAGTCAATCAGCTATCCCAAAAATGCACCACATGGAAATCTTTGCCCCTAACTCCAGTGGGAAGGGTTAATTTAGTAAAAATGTCAATTTTGCCTAAGTTCACCTATCTTTTTCGTCAGACCCCTGTGCCCATACCAAAAAGCTTCTTTAATAAACTAGATGGAATTATTACCCCCTTTGTTTGGAATGGGAAGATCCCTAGAATAGTAAAATCGACACTTCAATTACCTTGTACACTAGGGGGACTAGCGTTACCTTGCCTCATAAAATATTACTGGGCTGCGGTCCTTGTGACCATCAAGTGGTGGCTTTCGGAAGACCCAACTAACCCCGCTTCTTCGTTAGAGGCAGCAATCCTGGGTTCTTATACGGAACTGAGGAACCTCACAGGGGTCCCAGGTTTAATCCAAAGATAACCCTTCCTATGAAGACAACGCTTAAAGTATGGGATGCCGTTAACAAGCAGTTGGGTAGACCAGATGTGTGGTCTCCCAACAACCCCCCTGTAGGAGAAATTCTCGTCTGCCCCACTTCCGTACTATTCCAGATCCAGTGGTTTGGGACAAATATGGGATCATAGCACTAGGGGATATAGTCTCTCAAGGACAACTGCTCTCTTTTGATACCCTCAAGAGAGAACGTGGCCTACCGAACCATATGTTCTTTAGGTTTCTCCAACTAAGACATGCCTTCAGTTCTCAATTCCCCTCTTTGGTGGTCCTAGACATGTCAGTGGTGGAGGTTGAGCTTAGATCCCCTGATGCTGTGAAAACATTATCCACTTTATACAATATTTTAGCTACTCTTGACACATCTAGAATCTCTAGGTTATTCGACCTCTGGCAAAGTGATATTCCGGAGTTAGTAAATGATGACTGGGAAGAGGACATTCAACAGTACTGGCCCTTGGTAATCTCAGCAAAAGATATATTTATACAACTGAAATTTATCCACCGGGCATACTACTCCCCAGCATGCTTGACGAAAATATACCCTTATCGCACGGCAGATTGTCTCAAATGTGGCTCTGATGGGGCGGACTTCTTTCACATGGTTTGGTCCTGCCCAGAGGTAGTCGCCTTCTGGAAAGATGTCCTAACTGACATCAACGCGGTGGGAAAACTGACAATCCCCTATAGCCTGATCCCTCTTCTGTTGGGTATCTGTGAGTTTCTGGAAACCCCCTGGGGGAAAAAGTTATTTATTTTTTACACCACATTTTACGCCAGGAAAGCAATACTATTGCAATGGAACCAGCCCGCTTCACCTACCAAACAACTATGGCAAACTTTAGTCAAAGCGGCATTGCCACTATATAAACTAACATATCTAGGCAGGAACTGCCCCAAAAAATTTGAGAGGATCTGGGCAGTCTGGGTAAAGGCAAAACATTTGACCATAGAGTGACTTGTGTATGACAAATGGGGGAGACCCCCACCTATGTTAGTCTCCTTCTTTTTTCTCTTTTCCTATCCCTACCCTCTGTCTCATCATCACCATCATGTCTCTCCCCTTATTTCCGAAGTAAGAATTGTGCCCCCAAATGACCCCTTTTTGGAAAGAAGACATTCCAAGGTATTTAGAAAGATGCATGGTGAGTATTTTGAAGTATTTTGGACTTATGTATGCATTCGCTTCTGCATGCAAGCACACGGGGACAGGGACGCTTTAAAATTTTTTTTTTTTTTTTTATTGTTCATTTTACTTTATTTTGACACTTTTTTCCAAAAAATATATTTTTTGATCACTTTTATTCCTATTACAAGGAATGTAAACATTCCTTATAATAGGAATATGGCATGACAGGTCCTCTTTACAGTGAGATATGGGGTCAGTAAGATCCCACATCTCACTTCTAGGCTGGGAAGCCTGAAATAAAAAAAATAAAAACGATCCTGACTTTGATCGTAGCACTGAGTCGGCAGAAGCACCGGAGGCCGGCGCGAGCGGGGGATGTCCCCTCTCGCCTCCCGTAAGAACGATCAAGCAGTGGAACAGCCACTATGATCATTCTCATGGTGTAGGGAATCGCCGCCTGAAAAAGCTGATATCTGAATGATGCCTGTAGCTGCAGGCATCATTCAGATATCCCCGCACAAAGTCAAGGACATCATATGACGGCCGGTGGGCGGGAAGTTGTTAAAATGCATTTTTTTTTTTTTAACACAAAGTTGTCCATTTATACAATATTTCTAACACATAGCATGTACATACCAAAAATGACACCCCAAAATATATTCTCCTACTCCTCCTGAGTACGGCGATAACATGAGTGAGACTTGTGTGATGTTAGTTAGCCTAACATCAATAGTATGTAAACTCTTGGAGGGGATGATAAGGGACTATATACAAGATTTTAGTAATAAGAACGATATCATTAGCAGTAATCAGCATGGATTTATGAAGAATCGTTCTTGCCAAACCAATCTATTAACCTTCTATGAGGAGGTGAGTTGCCATCTAGATAAAGGAAGGCCCGTAGACGTGGTGTATCTGGATTTTGCAAAAGCATTTGACACAGTTCCCCATAAACGTTTACTGTACAAAATAAGGTCCGTTGGCATGGACCATAGGGTGAGTACATGGATTGAAAACTGGCTACAAGGGCGTGTTCAGAGGGTGGTGATAAATGGGGAGTACTCTGAATGGTCAGGGGTGGGTAGTGGGGTTCCCCAGGGTTCTGTGCTGGGACCAATCCTATTTAATTTGTTTATAAACGACCTGGAGGATGGGATAAACAGTTCAATCTCTGTATTTGCAGACGATACTAAGCTAAGCAGGGCAATAACTTCTCCACAGGATGTGGAAACCTTGCAAAAGGACCTGAACAAATTAATGGGGTGGGCGACTACATGGCAAATGAGGTTCAATGTAGAAAAATGTAAAATAATGCATTTGGGTGGCAAAAATATGAATGCAATCTATACACTGGGGGGAGAACCTCTGGGGGAATCTAGGATGGAAAAGGACCTGGTGGTCCTAGTAGATGATAGGCTCAGCAATGGCATGCAATGAAACAAACAGAATATTGGCATGCATTAAAAGGGGGATCAACTCCAGAGATAAAACGATAATTCTCCCACTCTACAAGACTCTGGTCCGGCCGCACCTGGAGTATGCTGTCCGGTTCTGGGCACCAGTCCTCAGGAAGGATGTACTGGAAATGGAGCGAGTACAAAGAAGGGCAACAAAGCTAATAAAGGGTCTGGAGGATCTTAGTTATGAGGAAAGGTTGCGAGCGCTGAACTTATTCTCTCTGGAGAAGAGACGCTTGAGAGGGGATATGATTTCAATTTACAAATACTGTACTGGTGACCCCACAATAGGGATAAAACTTTTTCGCAGAAGAGAGTTTAATAAGACTCGTGGCCACTCATTACAATTAGAAGAAAAGAGGTTTAACCTTAAACTACGTAGAGGGTTCTTTACTGTAAGAGCGGCAAGGATGTGGAATTCCCTTCCACAGGCAGTGGTCTCAGCGGGGAGCATTGATAGCTTCAAGAAACTATTAGATAATCACCTGAATGACCGCAACATACAGGGATATGTAATGTAATACTGACACATAATCACACACATAGGTTGGACTTGATGGACGTGTGTCTTTTTTCAACCTCACCTACTATGTAACTATGTGAGCATGGCTGGGTATCACCGAGTATTGCAGAGTATTGCTGGGTATGGCTGGGTATCACCGAGTATTGCAGAGTATGGCAGAGTATCACAGAGTATTGCAGTATGGCTGGGTATTGCAGGATATTGGAGAGTATTGCAGGGTTTAGCAGGGTATTGCGGTATATTGCGGGGCATTGCAGAGCATTGCAGAGTATTGCAGGGTATAGCAGAGCATGGAGGTATGGCTGAGCATGGATGGATGTGACTGCATTTGTCACAGAGCACTACAGATCCAGCCCACAGCGCTGCTGCCATCTGATCCCTCCCCCTCTCCTCTCACACTGTACCGATCGGTACACAGAGGGGAGAGAGGAACCGGCGTCATTAAATGATGCTGGTTTGTTTACATGTGATCACTCCGTCATTTGATGGAGCGATCACATGGTAAACGGCCGCCATCAGAGGACCCGGCGGTCACGGATGTTCTCGGGTGCGCGCCCCAGGGGGCTCACGAGAGCAGGATTCTGGAAGGACGTCACTGTATGCCCTCCCAGAGTTATCCAACCGCCCTGCAGCCATCATTCGGCTATGGGCTGGTTGGTAACTGGTTAAACCATTTTTCCAAGAATGCCGTAGGGTTTGAGCCCTCACTGCGCTCGGGGAGCCCCACTATCCTCACATTCTTCCTTTGCATCCTATTCTCCATCTCGTCGAACTTTGTCTGGTAGCTAACCATCTGTTCCCTTATTCTCATTTTCCGTTTAAGAGGGTTCAAGTCATCCTCTATTAGGCTCACCCTCCCTTTGAGGGCCGTCGTCTTTTCTATATCATGCCTAACGAGGGACAGTTCTTCCCGGATGGTTTTGAGCTGGTCAGACATTTCATTTATGGAGCTCTTAAAGGAGTTAATTGCATCCAATACATCCTTCAGTGATGGTTCTGTTTCCCCCCGGGCTACCAAACTGGTTGGTGATTTTAACCGTGTATGTGCATCTTCCACCCCCTCCCCCAAAGAGCCTCCTCCAGAGGAATTCACTACCTTCGTAGGGGTTGCCTGGCCATGTCCCTGGCTTTTTCTTGTGGCGGGGGCCCCAGACTGTAATTTAGACAGCATGCTGGAATGTTGGTCCTGTTGGCTGTTTTTTAGAGGGGTCTGGTCTTGGGCGTGCGCAAACTTTCCCAATTTAGCAGCAGCTGCCTGGCTTACTTTTGTGGTACGCTGTGTTGGCATAATAACAACATATAGCTGATTGTTTGATAATCACATGTATATGTATGTCCTTTTCTTTTCCTTCCCCTCCCTCCTCTACTGTCTCTAAGACCCTCCACCAACTAGCTGAAAGCTTTAAATGGACCGTAAAGGGGGAGGGATGGACCCAAAAAAAAAAAATAGATCAGGAGGGAGCCTTTAAGCAGGGAGGAAGCAAGAGGAAAAAAAAAAAAAATAAATAAAAACAGTCCGCCACAGTTCTAACTGTCCTTCACCCCAGCCTCTCTGCTATTACGCTGGGAGATAAGAATGAAACCAGGGAGAAAAAAGAGAGGATAAACAATTGCACTGTCTCTGCTACTCTGTCATTTTCTCGCAGATGAAATAAAAGGAAATCTCTCACCTATCCATGGTTCAGGTATTTCAGTTTGCGGGGGGGCGATATCACTTGATCTCCATGGTGTATCCACCTTCCACTCTGTAAGACCTTAGAGGGGCTTCGGGGGGGTCTCTCACACCTCTGCTGTCGCCCAAGTATCATCTTCTTGGAAGCTGGGAGGGCGGCGGGGGGCCTCTCACACCACCACCGTCACCGTCCACCAGGACACACCCCCGCCAGAAGCCAACGGGAGGGGTGCTGCACCGAAACTGCCAGTCCCCGCCAGCACCGTCACCGCTAGCAGCCGCCGAAGACAGAGGGGACACAGGACTCCCACTCAGCTCCGCAGGTCAGTGGCCATGGTCCAGGCACTGTGCTGCGGTCTTACCGGGGGTTAGTTATAGCTGGGTCCCTAGATCATGTCTTCCTGTCCACGGCTGTCTCCCAATCTACCCGCAGCTTCCAGAGTCCACCCCCAGCCAGAGGTAGAGCAAGGGGATAATGAGGAGAGGAGTCTTACACTCGCGTCCACATCCTACTTCCGGTCACGCCCACCGCGAGCCACCTTCGTCCTATTACCACATAGCCGGCACCAGAATTTTGGGCGTCACAAGGCCAAAAATTGGCAATCTCCTGGGCGTGTGCGGGAACCAGGAAAAGTGAAGTGAAATAAAGAAACTATGGAGTCTTCACTGCACAGAGCATGTAATTGGGCGGGGAGAGAGTGTGTTATCCAAGTGGATACTGAAGTCAGGTGTAGATGGAGATAGTCCAAGGAACCATCTAAAGCAGGGATATGCAATTAGCGGACCTTCAGCTGTTGCAAAACTACAAGTCCCATCATGCCTCCGCCTCTTGGTGTCATGCTTGTGGCTCTCAGAGTCTTGCTATGCCTCATGGAACTTGTAGTTATGCAACAGCTGGAGGTCAGCTAATTGCATTTCCCTGATCTAAAGCCACATACGAATTTTATCTGAGAGATCTCAAAGCATAATGTCAAGATCACATCCTGCGGGCTGGTTATACTCAATAGGGATCCAAGCTTCAAAGAGTGTTCACAATGAAGTATTGCACAGGATCTCGGACAAACACCAGATCCACCAGGATCAGTCAGTCAACTACACAGTGTGTCTCTCCACCGTCATGCAAGCTGCCGCAGGGGAAATACAAATGACAGTGTAATTACAATTAGTGTGGTCCACACTGGATGCCCAATATTTCAAGGAGTCTGCTACTCACTTCAAAGAGTGAATCGTATGCTTTAGGAACAATTTTGTTTGATGCACAACTTTTTTGACTCCTATTAGCTGCATGTGCATAGCCTCTGCCTCGCACACAGTATGTACACAATATTGAATCACATCAGTAGTAGGCCCCATTTTTCAACAGGACCACCAACAGTCATGGTAAAATCTGGAATTCAACAATATAGTATCATTTATTACCAGGAAAACCCACAAATACAATAAATGTTTGGCTTCCTTTACAGTAAAAAAAAACTCATTAACACTAGACCCCTATTTAAACAGGACCTTCAACAGAAACTGTAATATCTATAAAATAAAACGACAGTGTTAAAATAGTGTTGTGCCTATGTTCCTAAAATTAATTTACGTTGCAGTCAGTTTGCATAGGACTACCAGCAGCTGTTTTTAAATTCTAGAAATCAGAATTACAGTATCATTTATTTCCAGAAAAAAAAAGGCAGTATATTTCCAGTTTTAATTTATTTGCACTCTAGCAATATTTTGATTAGGACTTTCAACAGCCTTTAGGAACGGTTGAAATCAACATTTACAGTATTTATTCACACTCCAAATATTGTAGTGAGTACGTTGTAACTTATTTCTGCTCAAACCCCATTTTAAAAGGGACCCTCAACAGCCATTTTTTAAATTGTAGAAAGCAACATTACAGTATCATTTATTCCCAGAACAAGGACCAAAATATTGTAGTATGTGAGATTGAAGTTATTTGCACTCACTCTAAAATCTTAATTGGCCCACAAACAGCCATTTTTAACCAACGGAGTGCAACATTATTGTATAATTTATTCCCAGAAAAAAAAATGCCTCCAAAATTGTAATGAGTGTGTTCCCAGATTTAATTCATTTGTGCTGAAGCCCCGGTTTAAATAGGATTCTCAAAAGCCATTTGTAACTCTGGAACTCAATGTTGCACTACTATTTATTCCCAGGAAAAACACCCCAGATATTGTAGTGGGTACATTTCCAGTAGTAATGTATTTGCACTCAAGCAATAGTTTTAACTGAACCCCTAACAGCAATATTTTAATTTGTAGAAATGAATATTACATTTTTATTAATTCCCAGAACAAACACTCCAAATATAGTATTGTGTATGCTGCTCAATTTTCCCAATCTTTGCACTCCAGCCTCAATTTGAATATGACCAACAACAGCTATGTGTAACTGGAAACCGACATTACAGTTTTATTTATTTTTGCAGAAAATCTCCCAGTTATTGTAGTGAGCATGTTCTCCGTAATTGTTTGTGCTCAAGCCTCAATTTAAATAGGCATTTGTAACTGTGCAAATCAACATTACAGTAGTATTATTACCCTAAAACCTTTTTAGTGGGACAATTCCCAGTAATTATTTGGACTAAAGCCCTGATATGAACAGGACCCCTAACAGCAAACAGTTGAAATCCATATTACAGTATCTTTATTGCCTTAAACACTACAAATATTGTAGTGAGTACTGTATGTTCCCAGTATTGGTTTATTTGTGTTTGAGTTTCAGCAAGACCCTCAGCCATTTTTTAAATTGTAGACATTAATATTATAGTATCGTGTATTCACAGAACAAGCACCCTAGTTATTGTAGTGAGTTCATCCCTATTATTAATTTATTTGGGCTGAAGCTCTAATTTGAATGGGAGCCTAAACACCTACGTGTAACTGTGGAAATCCACATTACAGCATCATTATTCCCAGAAAAAAACACCCCAAATATTGTAGTGAGTTTGATTGCAGTATTAGCTTAAGTCCCAATTTAAATAGAATCCTTAATGGCCATTTGTAATTGTGAAAATCAACATTACAGTATCATATAATCTCAGAACAAACACCTTAAATAATGTAGTGAGTATTCTCCCAGATTTAATTTATTTGCACTTAAAGTGGATGTAAACCCAATGTCATCCTTTCTAAACTACTGCTATAGGGGTAATCTATAAGGATATATATGCCTCCTGCATGCATCTTTACCTGTCAAATGTCTCCCCTCTGTCTGTTATGAGACCCGAAAAACTGCAGATTCTGTGGGTGGGTCTGTTGTCTGGACCTCGGTGGGTGGAGTTGTGATGTCAGTAGACTCCTCCCCACCTCTACACTCCCCTTGTCAATTATGCATTTTCTCCTGTGTATTTCTTACACTGAACTTCTGCTATGATCTTTAACATCCAGTGAAAAGACAGGAAAGTAACCACATGACTTCAGCATGCCAAATCATGCTGAGGTGTGGAACAGCCAATCCTTGCAGAGCTGCTGAAGAAAGGAGTGGGGGTGGGAATTAAAAAATAATGCATGTCTTAGGCTAGTGCACAAGATATGTAAAACACCTGTCACTCACAGCAAGGGGGAGCATTTGACAAAGTTTTTCTCTGTTAAGTTTTATCTCACTGAACAATAAAAGAGGATTGCTCAGAGCTGGATTAACTCTTTGTGGCAAGTCTGGGCTCAAATGATAGGAAATCTTATACTCTACATTATGACATAAAAAAAAAAAAATTGGGGGTTTACATCCACTTTAGGCCTCAGTTTGAATAGGATCCCCACAGCCATTTGTACCTGTGTAAGTTGGGTATTCTAGAGAAAATATTGTGGCGACTTCATTCCCAGTATTATTGTATTTGGTCTCAAGTTAAACCGCTGTATGGTCTTGGGCACCGTGCTGCAGCTCAGTTTCAGGGTCTTGACAATCTTCTTATAGCCTAGGCCATCTTTATGTAGAGTAACAATTTTTTTTTTTTTTTAGATTCTCAGCATTCTTTGCCATGAGGTGTGCCATGTTGAACCGTAAAAGGGCTGCATTTGCTGACCACCCGAAAAGTGCTAATTATCTGACTGTTATGCAGACTCTTTGATCCCAGTACTTTATTTGTTGATGTGGTACAATTATGGAAACTAGGATACCTTATTTGTACAGGACACGGGGTTATTGACCGGTACCTTCTGGTGATTGAACACTGGCAAACTTTTGAGAATATATGCCCTGGACACCCCCCCCCCTCAAAACCCCACTTCACTCCGTGAGTCCTCAGCTTTTGCTAGTGTGTTAAGGTGATGGACGTCTTCTCCTTCACACAGAAACACTCTTTGATTAACTAATGTGTTATTTTTCTTCAATCGGCCCCTCAATCAGCTGTTCATTGTCTTCCAATACGACAATAGAAGCAGTGCATCCAGATCAGTGTAACTTGAGTAAAACCTTGGGAGCTGTACCCAGACCCCACACAGTGGGGACAGCCTGTAATGTTGCTTTGGGCACTGGATCCTTCATGGGCACTCACTCCCCCCCTTCCCAGGAGCCTCTACCTCTTTAAAATGCAGAGCACCTCAATGCTCTCCCCAGACTTCAACTTCAAAGCCTATGCTCAGCCCTTCCTTTTGGCACAAAACCTGGCCTACAAAGCCCAAAAAGTCCTCCCCAAAGCCTTCTCCTCCATGAAGGGGCACCCTCGCTCTTAAGAGTGGGGCGATGTCTGTTACAGTTTGCCTAGCTCTGACTAATAGACCTCCAGACCTTTCAGACTATGGCTTCAATCAGTGGTTTCGAAAGGGGTACAAAATAGTTCAAAAATCTACCCCCTCATTTCTTTCTTCTCTCAAATCAACCAAAATCTGCCCAAGGACTGTCAAATTTGCAAAATGCCCTGAACCATCTCTTGACCCTGGCAGTAGCTGTGGCATTATTTCCACAAGATAGGTCCAAAGGATTCTATTCAAGCCTTTTTACAGGGCCAAAACATAACAGGGGTATTAGTCCTATCTTTGACTTCAAATCCTTAAACAAATACCTTCAAATTCCAAAATTTCACATTCAATCCTCAAGGTGAGTTATTGCTCCTCTCAGACAAGTACTCACTTGGCATTCGTAGCCATCAAAGATGCTTATCAGCATATTCCCATTAATCTACTTCATCAGGTTTCTAAGATTTGCAGTAGGAGATAATCACTTCCAGTTTGCCATTCTGCCATTTGGCCTATCCTCTGCTCCCAGAATATTCAAAAATATATTTGTACTTTTTCTTCTTACCCTTCTCAGAACTCAGGACTTCCAGGGCATAGGTTATCTAGATCAGTGTTTCTCAACCTTTTTTTAGTCACAGTGCCCTTTAAAAAAAATATCAGTCTCAAGTCTCCCCAATCTAAGCACTCGGTTCACATGTGAATTTTGGGGATGGTTAACCAACCTCCCCTTTAGCCGCAGAGGTGGCGGCTGGGGTCGACAGATTAGACAGATTATACTCCTTGTTGTATTTTTGCCAGACACAACCATGTGTGTGAGATATATATAACCAGTGTCAAGGATGCACCCATTAAAAAAATAGAATTTTAGAATAAATTTCGTATACATAATAAATTGTCTTAAAACATTTACAGGTTCCCTTTAACAAATTACCCTGACTTTACCTTCAAAGATTGTTTTTGGCATTGTAAACAAACTGTTAAACGTTGGCTTTAGTCTTTGCTTTAGTGAGTTGAATCACACCTAAAGGACTCTGCAACATTTTATGACTAAAGAACCTGTGCTCTTATCGTAAGTGGATCAAAAAGGTGGCTATCGTCATATTGTAGATAAGATGTGACAAATCATTTGACTTCTGAACTCTTTTCACTAGTTGATTATAGGGAGATTCATAATAAGATTATTAACATCAGCAGTTTTTGCACTGTATAGTACATAGTTTTAGTGACTCCATGACATTTGTTGTGCTGACAGTATCATCTTTTGAACGTTTTCTTTCACTGAATGTCAGACTTTCAACTCTAAAGCCACATGCACACTGGGATTTTCTGCCCCTGTGCATCCAATCCCAAGTGTTTTTGTGCATCCAATAAGCACAGATGCGGAGTCCAGCCCTTCTGCCTGCAGGCTGTAAAAGTCCATGAGGCTGAAATATTTTGCCGATGGCCAATGTACCAAGAACTCGCATTTAGAGCCTTATGTGTTCAGGGATGTATGCCTGGAATGCCCCAGATACCTTAATAAAAGCCTAGTGTGCATGTGCCAAACCATAAAATGTGCTGTAGACAAGGGGGCTACGTCTTACCGACATACTGTAAAATTAACCTGTACTTGGTTTTCCCCTTTTAAAAATAACACTCCTGCTTAGAGCAGACGCTGACGTCATGGTATTGCCATTTTTAGCCAGAAAAGCCCCATGTTGGCCCCTCTCACATTACTTTTCACTTTGTAACTGATATCTGCCTTTTTAAAAAGTATTTATTTAAAATATTTATATAATACCAGCATAATAAACAGTGCTTCAAAGATCCAGTCACATCAGTCTCCAGTTCCTGAAAAGCTTATTCTCTAATGTGCCATCCAAATATTGGTGGCAGTTTGCGAAGCTGTCAATCAATATAGCAGAGTGTTTTTGGATAATGGATTAAAACCCACACAACAGTGAAAAACTGTAATCTACATGCAAATATCTGAGGAAAGATTTGAACCCAAGACCCAGAACTTCAAAGCAAGTGTTCTAACCTTCATTCGACTTTGTGCTGTCCCAGGTCCCATTAGGAGTGCCCATTCTAGTCATGGAGGTAAAGCTTAAAGTGACTGTAAAGGCAGAAGGTCTTTTATCCTAATGCATTCTATGTAAACCCTGATTCATGAAATTTGAGCTGGGCGCACATTTCTGCAGTGTTTTTTTTTTTTTTTTATCTCTCTTTAAAGCACTTTGTCCCATAGCTTTGTCCTGCTCTGTTCTTCTCTTATCAGCCTGATAACTTTTGACAAGCTTTCCAAGACGGAAGATAGAAGTGTGTGTCGGGGGAGGTTGCTATAAATTAGCACACTGCTAAACTATACACAGGCATGCTCTGCATGTGTGGGGACAGGGCGTGTGCCTTTTTCCCCTAATCAGCTGTCTCAGTGTCTAACGATAATCCACTCCAAAGATGCATTCATTCATAGGAAGTAAAAAATCTAACAGGATGTGCACTTTCTAAATAGTATATAAAGGTGAAGACAGCAGATATACATGTAAAACTTATGTGCGGAGATTTGTTTAATCTCTGTGTATCATCTGAGGCTGTTCACTTCACTGGGTATATGTGAGGGTTTACATCCACTTAAAGATAAAAAAAAAAGCCTTCTGGGTGCAGCGGCCCCCCTCAGCCACTCTAATACTTACCTGAGGTCCCTCTAGATCCAGCGATGTTGCAGGAGTATCTCAGCTGCCCGGGACACCCCTCATTGCCTGAGACAGCAGCGCGGCACCATTGGCTCCCGCTGCTGTCAAAGTCAGCCAATAAGGAGAGAAAGGGGGCCACTCAGTGTCTGAATACACAGGGAGCTGTGGATCATCTTGGGTGTCCCCATAGCAAGCTGCTTAATGTGGGGGCACTCAACAGGAGGGAGTGGCCAGGAGCACTTCAGAAGAGGAGGACCTTAAACCATTACACATTGCAGTTAACTATAGCATGTTTGTTATTTTTAACTAAAAAAGAGGAGACTTCACAAACACCTTACTCTGGCCGTTCACTAGTAGAATTTCATTGGAAAATGTTCTTATTAAGGTTTGTTCGACTTTCTAATGGTTAGTGGTATCAAATCCATGCTCATTTTCGCAGTGCCAACCAAAGAAATTCAAAGGAGAAGGATGGAACTTTTTTTCTTAAGTAAATACATTTCTAATGGTGAATGTGGTTTTTGTTCAGGAAAGTTAGTTCACTGCAAAAGCAAATGTATTCCTTTTTGGGTAACAAGCATAAAGGAAGAAAATTAAACATACTGTATGTGGCTAAACTCTAGTATACAATCAAATCAATACAAAAATAAAAAAAAAAAATACAAAATAAAGGCACCCTCAGCATTCCAGATTTACAAGGAATGCAACATGAAATGCAAGGGTGAATTTGAGACTGCTAAAAGAGAATATTAGAGAACAAGTTGCTACAGCAAGTAAAAGAAACCTCCAATTTTGTTCTCAAATATATCAGTAAAAAGTATAAAGGTTATACAGTAGCAGATAAGCTATATAATGAACACGCAGGAAGCAGTTTCAAAATGATAGCGGAAAAGGCAGATTTATTTATTTTTTTAATCAGGAAAAGGTTTGAGAAAAATCAACAAACCATGTAAGAAAAACAAAAAAAAAACAAAAAAAAAAAAACATTCCAGAGAGTCCATACACTTTACGATGTATCAGCAAAGAAAGAATACATAGCAACTTCATGACACATGAGCAAGACACCGCTATAATCATTCATTTCACGTGAAATTTGATTCCAGCTTCCCTTATGCCGCTAAGCCAGTGGCTCTCAACTCCTGTCCTCCGGATCCACTAACAGGCCAGATTTTAAGTATTACCTTGGGGAGATGCAGACTAGAATACTGCAATCACTGAGCAGCAAAGTATATCACCTGTGATGTATTTCAGTTATCTTGCAAACCCAGCCTGTTAGTGGGTCCTGAGGACAGAAGTTGAGAACCACTGCTCTAAGCTGATCAGTAAACCAAAATGATCGGTTCTCCATCGGTGTCCATTATCAGGTCTACTGAAGCCAGACCAAGTATGGCCAGCCTGTTTCCCCACATTTTCAATTTTTTATGGGTTGCCTCTGTATATCGATTTTTTGTATCTAAGTGTGGTACCCATCTGATCAATCCACATCTGCAGTGTTAGTATAGTATAGTTAGGGAGATCCAGTGCATTAGGATATGTTTACGGGCCTGAAACAGAGCCCTGCCAGCTGCCTCTCTGAGATATGTATCCTGTACTACCTCCTCCAGAATGCCCAGTAGGCAGGGTTTAGGATCCAGGGGCATGTCTATAGAGAAAGTACTATTAACTGTCCTCAATATTGATTCCCAATATCTGTAAAGTTTCGGAAAACCCACAGCAAATGTATAAGGTCTCCCTTATCTCTACAGCATTTTGGGCTGGAGGAAGTACAGCAGCTGGGGCATCATAATCATCTTAACCAGGTTTTCCCTACCTGCCATTGAGAGCCACAGTTTAGACCATACTTTCACCATGTCTTGAAATCTGGAGAGTAGAGGCAAGATGTTAATCTGCAATATTCTGTCAAATCGTTGGAAATGGTAATCCCTAGGTATTTAAACCAGGTGACAACAGAGACAAAGCAAAACGATGCCAGTTGGGGGGTTAAGCGCAGAGTCTATCTGCAATAAAGCTAGTTTTGTCCAATTAATGGTAAGACCAGAAAATTTACCAAACCCCTGTATAGTAGTCATAACTGTTCCCAAAGAGTCGTCAGAATTGCCCAGTAGAAGCATATCATCAGCATATAATATACTTTTCTCATGCCGAGGGTCATGTCTAAAACCTTTAATAGCATCGTCAGGCTATATTCGGGTTGCCAGGGAGAAGAGGGGACAGCGGGCATCTCTGTCTGTCCCTTTTGGTGCCCTGAGGGTGGTAATATAAAAGGCGGACCCAGGATATAAAGTTGTCCCTGAAGCCAAATTTTGGCCAAGACTGCCCACAATAACTGCCACTCCACACTGTCAAAGGCTTTATGTACATCCAGAGACAGCAAGATTTTGTTACCCTCGTTCTCAGCAGGAGTCTGCATGTTAATAAATAACCGTCTGTGGATTTGTTGGGCATAAAGCCCTTCTGATCTGGATGAATTATACTTGATATCACCTTGTTCAATCTATGGGCTAATAGCGAATATTTTGATATCGGATTGGAGGAGCAAAATGGCATGGTAACAGGTTCAGTGGCAGGCTTATTCGGTTTTAAAAGTAGGCTATTGCAGGCCCTGGACATGGATATGGGTAACTGATTCCTGTCCTTTGCCTCATTGAAAACTTTCAACAGCTGTGAAAGGAGCAGTGTAGCATACTGCTGGTACACCTCTACAAGAAGCTTATTGTCCCCTGGCACTTTGGAAGCGGGAAAAGAGCTGGTCATCTCCAGAAATTCCTCCAATGTGATAGGAGCGTCTAATTGTGATCTCTGCATGTCTATAACCCGGGGCATAGATATGCAAATAGTAATCCAACTCTGTTTGGGTGAAGGACACTTTAGATGCATACAGATCAGTATAATATTGGACGAGCTCAGCTATCACAGTATCATTTGTGTTGGCTGAATGGCCATTTGACAGCTTTAAGGCTCCTATGACTGGAGCAGCAGGTGGGACATTAACTATTTTAGCGAGGAACCAATTAGTCTGTTCTCCCTCCTCATAGAAATCAACTTTAGCAAAGACTCTGTTTTAGAGTGTATCACATGAGTCAGGGTGTCCTAAGCCGAAAGCCAAGCAGATTTTGAAGTGTCAGATGGATGGGACATATACACCTGCTCTAGCCTTAGAACATGCTGAGTCGGCTGTACCTCCTGCCTAGTAGTGGTCTTAATATTGTTAATTGTAGAGATAAATGTAACTCGCAGGAAGATTTTGAAAGCATCTCATTTGACTAGGGTATCCTCATACTGAGCATTATCTATGAAAAATTTTTTAATTTGTTGGGTAATAGTGTTACCAGTCGGCAACAGATTAAACCAGAAAACATTCAGGCGCTGTGGGGCCTTTGACAGTGTTGTATGTGGTTTAGCAGAGATCCAAAATATTACGGGGAATGGTCCGATATTTCTCTTGGATCATATTGAATGCGAGAAACCAAGGGGACAGCCTGAGTAAATCCTACACATATGTCAATTTTAGAGAGTGTCCCATGCGTTTTAAGAGAAGCAGGAGAACAATCTAGCGTCAGGATTCCTTAAAGAATAACTGCAGTCTGCTCACATAATTTGTAATTAAAACATCTTTGCCTTTCTGAAGCTTCCCTCCAACCACATTTTATATATACAGTAAAATCTTGGATTGCAAGCATAATTTGTTCCGGAAACATGCTAGTAATCCAAAGTACTCATATATCAAAGCGAATTTCCCCATGAGAAATGATGGAAACTCAGATGATTTGTTTCACAACCATTTATTCATAAATCCTTCAGTTTATAGCCCATACAAAAAGATTATAGCAATGTGATAGGTTGTGTAACCATATAATGTCCATCCACAAATGGCAGCCTCCACAAGGGGATTAGAAGCAAAATCCAGCAGGAGCTACAGGGTATAAAAGAGAAAAGATGTGCCTCTAAGTGTAGCAATATGGTTACATTTAATGAAGGTACAACGTTTAGCAACTCAATGATTAAAAGAGGCACATCTAAGTATGCAGTCATCCGGGGTAAAGCTGTCCACATAGACCATCCTCCGCACTGTGCCTGTTTTATTCAACCATGTGAGTTACTAAATGTTGTACCTTCATCACTTGCCGGCCGCCTCACGACGATGTAAGTCGGCAGAATGGCACGGGCAGGCAGAATCACGTACCTGTACGTGATCTGCCTCCCGCGGGCGGGGGGTCTGATCGGACCCCCCCCCCAGTGCCCGAGGCTGTCGGCTTCTGACTGGGAGCGTTCAGAGATGA
The DNA here is from genome assembly GCF_042186555.1 of Aquarana catesbeiana. Taxonomy (NCBI): domain Eukaryota; kingdom Metazoa; phylum Chordata; class Amphibia; order Anura; family Ranidae; genus Aquarana; species Aquarana catesbeiana. Next base: position 551,723,914 of record NC_133324.1, read on the forward strand.
GGGGGAGGCCATCTATTCGTGGCCCCCCCCCCTCGCGATTGCTCCCAGCCAATCAGATCATTCCCCTGCCTCGGTATAGTACACAGAGGCAGAGGAAATGATGTCATCTCTCCTCGGCTCGGTATTTTCCGTTCCGGCGCCGAGGAGAGAAGACTGCAATGTGAGTGCACCAACGCAACACATCACAGTAGAACATGCCAGGCACACAATACACCCCTTGATCCCCCCCCAATCACCCCCAATCACCCCGCCCCCCCCCCCGTCACACTGACACCAAGCAGTTTTTTTTTTTTTCTGATTACTGCATTGGTGTCAGTTTGTGACAGTGTGGTAGGGCAGTTAGTGGTAGCCCCCTTTAGGTCTAGGGTACCCCCCTAACCCCCCCTAATAAAGTTTTAACCCCTTGATCACCCCCCCGTCGCCAGTGTCGCTAAGCGATCATTTTTCTGATCGCTGTATTAGTGTCACTGGTGACGCTAGTTAGGGAGGTAAATATTTAGGTTCACCGTCAGCGTTTTATAGCGTCAGGGACCCCCATATACTACCTAATAAAGGTTTTAACCCCTTGATTGCCCCCTAGTTAACCCTTTCACCACTGATCACCGTATAACCGTTACGGGTGACGCTGGTTAGTTTGTTTATTTTTTATAGTGTCAGGGCACCCGCCGTTTATTACCTAATAAAGGTTTAGCCCCCTGATCGCCCGGCGGTGATATGCGTTGCCCCAGGCAGCGTCAGGTTAGCGCCAGTAGCACTAACACCCACGCACGCAGCATATGCCTTTCTTAGTGGTATAGTATCTGAACGGATCAATATCTGATTCGATCAGATCTATACTAGCGTCCCCAGTAGTTTATGGTTCCCAAAAACGCAGTGTTAGCGGAATCAGCCCAGATACCTGCTAGCACCTGCATTTTTCCCCTCCGCCCGGCCCAGCCCACCCCACCCAAGTGCAGTATCGATCGATCACTGTCACTTACAAAACACTAAACACATAACTGCAGCGTTCGCAGAGTCAGGCCTGATCCCTGCGATCGCTAACAGTTTTTTTGGTAGCGTTTTGGTGAACTGGCAAGCACCAGCCCCAGGCAGCGTCAGGTTAGCGCCAGTACCGCTAACACCCACGCACGCACCGTACACCTCCCTTAGTGGTATAGTATCTCAACGGATCAATATCTGATCCGATCAGATCTATACTAGCGTCCCCAGCAGGTTAGGGTTCCCAAAAACGCAGTGTTAGCGGGATCAGCCCAGATACCTGCTAGCACCTGCGTTTTGCCCCTCCACCCGGCCCAGCCCAGCCCACCCAAGTGCAGTATCGATCGATCACTGTCACTTACAAAACACTAAACGCATAACTGCAGCGTTCGCAGAGTCGGGCCTGATCCCTGCGATCGCTAACAGTTTTTTTGGTAGTGTTTTGGTGAACTGTCAAGCACCAGCGGCCTAGTACACCCCGGTCGTAGTCAAACCAGCACTGCAGTAACACTTGGTGACGTAGCGAGTCCCATAAGTGCAGTTCAAGCTGGTGAGGTGGCAAGCACAAGTAGTGTCCCGCTGCCACAAAGAAGAAGACAAACACAGGCCCGTCGTGCCCATAATGCCCTTCCTGCTGCATTCGCCAATCCTAATTGGGAACCCACCACTTCTGCAGCGTCCGTACTTCCCCCATTCACATCCCCAACCAAATGCAGTCGGCTGCATGAGAGGCATTTTCTTTATGTCCTCCCGAGTACCCCTACCCAACGAACCAACCCAAAAAAGATGTCGTGTCTGCAGAAAGCGCAGATATAGGCGTGATGCCCGCTATTATTGTCCCTCCTGTCCTGACAATTCTGGTCTTTGCATTGGTGAATGTTTTGAACGCTACCATACACTAGTTGAGTATTAGCGTAGGGTACAGCATTGCACAGACTAGGCACACTTTCACAGGGTCTCCCAAGATGCCATCGCATTTTGAGAGACCCGAACCTGGAACCGGTTACAGTTATAAAAGTTAGTTACAAAAAAAAGTGTAAGAAAAAAAAAATATATAAAATAAAAAAATAATTGTTGTCGTTTTATTGTTCTCTCTCTCTCTCTATTGTTCTGCTCTTTTTTACTGTATTCTATTCTGCAATGTTTTATTGTTATTGTTATTATGTTTTATCATGTTTGCTTTTCAGGTATGCAATTTTTTATACTTTACTGTTTACTGTGTTTTATTGCTAACCATTTTTTTGTCTTCAGGTACGCCATTCACGACTTTGAGTGGTTATACCAGAATGATGCCTGCAGGTTTAGGTATCATCTTGGTATCATTCTTTTCAGCCAGCGGACGGCTTTCATGTAAAAGCAATCCTAGCGGCTAATTAGCCTCTAGACTGCTTTTACAAGCAGTGGGAGGGAATGCCCCCCCCACCGTCTTCCGTGTTTTTCTCTGGCTCTCCTGTCTCAGCAGCGAACCTGAGAATGCAGCCGGTGATTCAGACAGCTGACCATAGAGCTGATCAGAGACCAGAGTGGCTCCAAACATTTCTATGGCCTAAGAAACCGGAAGCTACGAGCATTTCATGACTTACATTTCGCCGGATGTAAACAGCGCCATTGGGAAATTGGGAAAGCATTTTATCACACCGATCTTGGTGTGGTCAGATGCTTTGAGGGCAGAGGAGAGATCTAGGGTCTAATAGACCCAAATTTTTTCAAAAAAGAGTACCTGTCACTATCTATTGCTATCATAGGGGATATTTACATTCCCTGGGAAAACAATAAAAATGATTAAAAAAAAAAAATGAAAGGAACAGTTTAAAAATAAGATAAAAAAGCAAAAAAAATAATAAAGAAAAAAAAAAAAAAAAAAGCACCCCTGTCCCCCCTGCTCTCGTGCTAAGGCGAACGCAAGCGTCGGTCTGGCGTCAAATGTAAACAGCAATTGCACCATGCATGTGAGGTATCACCACGAAGGTCAGATCGAGGGCAGTAATTTTAGCAGTAGACCTCCTCTGTAAACCTAAAGTGGTAACCTGTAAAGGCTTTTAAAAATGTATTTATTTTGTTGCCACTGCACGTTTGTGCGCAATTTTAAAGCATGTCATGTTTGGTATCCATGTACTCGGCCTAAGATCATCTTTTTTATTTCATCAAACATTTGGGCAATACAGTGTGTTTTAGTGCATTAAAATTTAAAAAAGTGTGTTTTTTCCCCAAAAAATGCTTTTTAAAAATCGCTGCGCAAATACTGTGTGAAAAAAAAATGAAACACCCACCATTTTAATCTGTAGGGCATTTGCTTTAAAAAAATATATAATGTTTGGGGGTTCAAAGTAATTTTCTTGCAAAAAAAAATATTTTTTTCATGTAAACAAAAAGTGTCAGAAAGGGCTCTGTCTTCAAGTGGTTAGAAGAGTGGGTGATGTGTGACATAATTTTCTAAATGTTGTGCATAAAATGCCAGGATAGTTCAAAACCCCCCAAATGACCCCATTTTGGAAAGTAGACACCCCAAGCTATTTGCTGAGAGGCATGTCGAGTCCATGGAATATTTTATATTGTGACACAAGTTGCGGGAAAGAGACAATTTTTTTTTTTTGCACAAAGTTGTCCCTAAATGATATATTGCTTAAAAATGCCATGGGAATATGTGAAATTACACCCCAAAATACATTCTGTTGCTTCTCCTGAGTACGGGGATACCACATGTGTGAGACTTTTTGGGAGCCTAGCCGCGTACGGGACCCCAAAAACCAAGCACCGCCTTCAGGCTTTCTAAGGGCGTAAATTTTTGATTTCACTCTTCACTGCCTATCACAGTTTCGGAGGCCATGGAATTCCCAGGTGGTACAAAACACCCCCAAATGACCCTATTTTGGAAAGTAGACACCCCAAGCTATTTGCTGAGAGGTATAGTGAGTATTTTGCAGACCTCACTTTTTGTCACAAAGTTTTGAAAATTGAAAAAATAAAAAAAAAATGTTTTTTCTTGCCTTTCTTCATTTTCAAAAACAAGTGAGAGCTGCAAAATACTCACCATGCCTCTCAGCAAATAGCTTGGGGTGTCTACTTTCCAAAATGGGGTCATTTGGGGGGGGTTTGTACTGCCCTGCCATTTTAGCACCTCAAGAAATGACATAGGCAGTCATAAACTAAAAGCTGTGTAAATTCCAGAAAATGTACCCTAGCTTGTAGACGCTATAACTTTTGCGCAAACCAATAAATATACGCTTATTGACATTTTTTTTTACCAAAGACATGTGGCCGAATACATTTTGGCCTAAATGTATGCCTAAAATTGAGTTTATTGGATTTTTTTTATAACAAAAAAGTAGAAAATATCATTTTTTTTTCAAAATTTTCTTTTTCCGTTTATAGCGCAAAAAATAAAAACGGCAGAGGTGATCAAATGCCATCAAAAGAAAGCTCTATTTGTGGGAAGAAATGACGCAAATTTTGTTTGGGTACAGCATTGCATGACCGCGCAATTAGCAGTTAAAGCGACGCAGTGCCAAATTGTAATAAGTGCTCTGGTCAGGAAGGGGGTAAAACCTTCCGGGACTGAAGTGGTTAAATATAACCATATTGCTACACTTAGAGGCACATCTCTTCTCTTTTATACTCGGTTGTGATGTGACGCTACTTGTATATCAAGACATCGCTTGTTCATCAAGTCAAAATGTATTAAAAATGTTGCTGGTCTTGCAATACACTCTCAAACCAAGTTGCTCTTAATCCAAAGTTTTACTGTACTGTGATTCTGTACTTGCCAAATATGCTGCAGAAAGCTATCTCCACTGAGTCTGGCTGCAACCATTTTAACTGTGGGTAGCTGAAGCTGCTTCCTGTTCACTTCCTGGATTTACACAGACACAGGCACACTTCCAGCTCTGCAGCTCTCATTGGCCCTCTCATGACTTGCCCCCCCTCCCTTCCTGGCAAACTCATGAGATTGAGTGAGCTGTGCATGATGTCATAAGCCTAGGCTTATTACCAGACAAACATGAAGAGGACTGAATAAGGTATTTACTGGCAGAAAAAAAATGTTTTACTATCCAAAGTTAAAACCACAAGAGCAGAAGCTTTGAAGGAAAGCTGAAAAAATGACTTAAGTTCCGCTTTAAGTGCCATATGTCCAACCAGCTCATCTCGACAAAAAATTGAGGTAAAACCGTACCCCGTGGGGGTAAGCCCTGGAGAGATGGAGGGTGTTCATCTATGGTAGGGTCAAAAAAACCTTTAAAATCTCTCACGATAAACAATGGGACATTTGGTTTATCGAACATAAAAAACACTTCCTTCAACACAACAGTAGAGAAAGGAGGGGGGGAGGGGTACATATACCACCGCTAAAATGCAGGTAACAGCTTATATAGTACAGTATAAGAACACGTACGGCATCTGCCTTGTGTATCCACTACTGCCTGAAGTTTTTATGAAGTTCAGAGCTTTATCTTGTCTCCAACATGAAAGTGAGCAAGAAGCACACACTCAGGGCTGCCAGGTGCAAACAAAAATCCATCAAGCATACACCTGGAGACTTTTTTGGAAACAAAGAAGTAAAATAAACCAAAAGGGCACAATAGTGCCCTATAACTGTGGGAAAAAGAGGAGAACCTCCAGGCATTTTCCTGTGCCTTCCAGAGGGAGACTCCTCTTTCCAACGGCTGAGACCTTCTCGACGCCTCTCACAGCAGTCATCTTGTAGTTAAAAACGCAGCAAAATTAGCTTTCGAAAACACGTTTGGATTACTGTACGTGTCAGGAGCAAACTTGTGAAAAGTAGAACATTTTTATCATCAGCATAGGTAAGCAGGCTTCACCATATAGGCTATAATTCATTACATGGTGGTAGTAATTGGGTATCTACTTCTTCTGACATATAGGCTCTCAGTGATGGTTCATGGACATCTGGCCACTCTGCCGCAGAACAGAGAACTGTAGAACATATCATCATCGGCATAGGTAAGCAGGCTTCACCATATAGGCTATAATTCATTACATGGTGGTAGTAATCGGGTATCCACTTCTTCTGACATATGGCATCTCAGTGATGGTTCATGGACATCTGGCCACTCCGCTGCTTCACCTGCGGTGTTGAAGTGCATCTGGCCTCATGCAGTGACCCGGAGTCGAGCAGGGTAAAGCATGACATAGGGTAATTTCAGACGTGGCAGCCGTTGCTTACCATCAAAGAACTTGGCTCACGCTGCACCGCGGGAGAAAAGTGGGGGTAGAAGGAAACCCTCTCTCCATTGTATTAGATGGTGCACCGTTCTTGTTTATATAAATTCATATAATGAAGAGAGAAATACGTTCATAAACAGTAAAGTGCAATTGCAATAAATACCTAAACGTGCAGAAAAAGTTAATTTGTGCAAAAAATATTAAATAAACCCGTGACTCAGAATGACGTGTAATAACTGTCCAGATATTAATGAACGAGTGATGAATAAAGTCCAAACATCATGCAATGTAGCTTCCAATATTAGCAAGGAAAAATCATCTGATCGTATAGGAAAGTGCAAGTGCAGTGGGCAATTACTGGGGTGATGAGTGTTTAAAGTCGCTGTGTGCTTCCAATCAGATTCCGGAGTGCGACACCTATTTCCCCCAGCCTCTCACCAACGGGCCAAGTGGAGCGTCAACCAGCAAGTGGTAAAGATATCCAAAGAAATAGCAACTTCCGGTAGTGGTCACAGCACTTGGGGACATCCGATATCTAGCCAGCAATTTCACTCTCCCACATTCAGTAGATATAGGCGTATGGGTGGTAGAAACGAAGAAATGGCTCCATAGTGTAGTAATTAAATTTTATTTGAAAAAGAACAAATAGTAACTTACATTTAAAAAACGATACAAGCAGCAGTAGAAGCGAACGCTTCCGGGTTCGGCCATACCCGGAAGCAGCAGCACCTGGCTCCTCCCTGACGCGTTGCGTCACAACACACGTGACTTTCTCAAAGGGTGAAGGAGTCAGGTGTCGGCCGGCCAGTTATTACGCTCTCCACCGATGTCATAGTAACAGCAGATACACAAATAGATTAAAAACAATATGAATATTACAGACAGTATAGATAATCCATGTAGATAAAAAGTATAAGGTAATGACCAGTTAATTTAATAATTGAAAAATGTTAGTTTGAAGTAAAACAAATATATAAAACACAGTCCCTCCAAAAGCGGGGCGCCATCTAGTGGTATACCTAGAGGAATTGCTCAGACGCTTGATCGCAACAAAATCACAATGAAACCCAATGTATAACAACTACGTTCCCCAAATAACCAGATGCCATCTAGTGGAAAAGATTAAATAAATATTGCATATAGTATAGAAAATGCTCCGTGCCATCTAATAGGTATAACGTAATTAGAAAGATAATTAAGAGGGAATACATCAAAATTCACGGCTCAAGTAATGACACTCCATAAACTAAGGTAGAATAACACTAAGAATTCCCTGAGGCAAATAGTGGAAAGGACCTCTAATCCATGAGTCAAGGTAAATGAGAGTAGTCCAGACACCAAAAAATAATAAGTAAAGACTCTCTATAGTGGGAGGACATTTTCCACTCCAAGGCTCCAATGACTTCAATCAGAACCAAGAGATAAAAAAATCAATATTAAGAATAAAAATTGTTAAAATTATTAAAAAATTAGTAAAAAGATTATCAATAGTAAGAGATAACTTTCTAGTAAAATAATAAATAAAAACGCCAGAGGATAATAAGTAAAGGCTCTCTATAGTGGGAGAACATTATCCACTACAAGGCTCCAATGACTTCAATCAGAGCCAAGAATAATAGAGAAAAAGTCAAAAAGTAAAAAATAGAATCGTTAAAAATTATTAAAATATTAAAAATTTGAGATTTTGAGATCGAATTCTACATTGTGCCCAAGTGCCGCCAATGTACGTAATTTGTAAGTCCATCTAGATTCAGCTTGGCTAATCTTCATAATTTTGTTGTCACCCCTCCAATGAGGTTTATATTTTTCTATTGCACAAATTTTTAGTGATGAGGGATCAATATTATAATATCTTGCGTAGTGTCTTGATAAACTATGTTTATCAAAGCTCTTTTTAATGTTCTGCACATGTTCCCTCAATCTCTTCCATAATGCTCTCTTCGTTCTGCCAATATATTGAATTTGGCAGGGACATTCAAGTAAGTAGACAACTCCTTCACTACGACATGAAATAAAATCTTCTATTGTGTAATTCTGTAACGTTACAGTTGAAGTAAAGCTCAATTTCTTTTTCTTGCTTTCTTTCGTATGTCGGCATGCGTAGCAATTTTTACATGGATAATATCCCTTATCTTCAAAGAAAGAGAACATTCTCTTATTAGGAGGGTCCAGGACATTTTTGGCCAAACGATCCCTCAAAGTAGTGGCTCTTCTGTACACGAATTTAGGCTTTTCCGGAAGAATGGTACCCAGATGGCGATCAGTTCTAATGATGTCCCAGTATTTTTTTAAAATTCTCTCAATTTGCTTATACTGCATGTTAAAATCCAAAATAATCATTGGACAATCTTGATTAACTGAATTTTTGGCATTATCTTGTATCAATTTCCCTCTATCCAATGATGCAACATCCTGTATTTTTTCTTCGATAAAATCAGCCCGATATCCTTTTTGGACGAATCTCTCTCCAATCATGTTTGCTTGTTCCAGAAATTTTTCTTTAGTGGTACAATTACGTCTTAGTCTAATCAGTTGACCCTTTGGTATATTACCCAACCATAAAGAATGATGACAGCTATCAAGGGGCAAATAACTGTTCCTGTCTACCATTTTGAAATGTGTATGAGTGGTTAGTTTACTTCCTTCCTTCTTTATTACCAAATCAAAAAAATTAACTTTCTCATCATTTATTTCCCAAGTAAGTTTTATATTTTTATTAGTATAGAGATTAAAACAAAAATCAATAAGGCTCTCTCTGTTCCCACTCCAGACTATAATAATATCGTCTATGTAACGTTTAAACAATGTAAGGGAATGTGGTACATTGTTATATAGGGCTTCCTCTTCCCATTCTGACATATAGAGTATGGTGACACTGGGCGCATACTTTGCGCCCATCGCAATTCCACATATTTGTTTATTGAAATAATTGGAGTTTAGACTATATCTTAGACAGTCAAGGAGGAATCTCCTCTGTTTACATTTTAAATCACTCAGATTTCTAAGAGCCCATTTGACTGCCTGGATAGCCTCATCGTGATTGATAATTGTATAGAGGGATGCGACATCGGCCGTTGCCAAGTATATAGGTCCATCTGTCAAAGTGATGTCATTTAGAAGTTGAATGAGATGTTTCGTGTCTCTCAAGTAGGATCTGGTCTTCTTTACCACAGGTTGTAAAAAACAATCGATGTATTCTCCAATTCACGCACCAACCGAGTTAATCTCATTCACTATGGGCCTACTTGGAGGTTTTTGCTTATCTTTATGGATCTTGGGTAATGTATATATAACAGGTACCCTACATGTCTTGGGCTGTAGGTAAATAGTTTCTTTGTTGTTTAATAACCCCTTTTCCGATCCTTTCTGTATTACTTTGGCCAATTCTTTTTTATATCTCATTGTGGGGTTGTTAGGTAATATCTGATAAGTTCCAGCGTCATTGAGTTGTCAATCTAATTCTTCATTATAGTCCGCTTTAGACTGAATAACTATAGCTCCTCCTTTATCGGCTTGTCTTATCACTATGTCTTTTCGTGCTTCTAATTTTTTATCCCACTCTTTATATCTCTTGGGTCAAATACTTTTTTTACTCTTAAATCTTGTACGTCCTTCAGTACCATCTTTTTAAAAACATCAATGTGTCCGTCTGTCCCAACTGGCGGATTGAAGAGCGATTTTTTTACGAAGATTGCTAAATACAATCCCGTTAGTGTCTGGTACCCGTCTTCCTCTTCCTTCTCCTGGATTGCTGAGCATATATTTCTTAATGTTAAGACATCTGATATACTTATTAATATCTACATAGGTATTAAATTTTGTTAAGATTCCTTTTCGGGGCAAATTTTAATCCTTTGTCCAATACTTTTATTTCCTCATGTGTTAATTCAACCCCACTAATATTGATGATTCCTTCTCCTGTTATTCTCTTTTTCTTTTGTTTTTTGATCCCTTCTCGACATCCTCTTCTCGTTTTTCGTTTTTTCCATTTCTTCTTTCTGCAGATCTTCTTGGAGTATTCCTCTGATGTTCCCCTCTGTCTTGAACTCTCTGTCCTTCCTGTTTCTTCTCTTCCCTTCTCTTTGTTCTTCTGTCTGGACTGGGATCTGGAGCGTGTCTGTCGTGTCTCCCTACAGGATCTTCTCGATAGTGGCGTCTCGGGGTATCCCGATATTGTTGTTCTAAAAAATGATCTGGTGTCCTTCCACGTTCTTGTCTATCCTGTTGATGTCTTTGGTACCAAGGCGATCTCCCTCCATCATTATATCTTTGCATTTGTTCAAATCTATTCTGTACCGGAATTGTGTAATAATTGTTCCGAGGGGGGATCTACCTCTTCTGTCATCATACCTAAAGTGTCTATCATCTCTAATTGATCCTTCATCTCTTCTTCCTCTATCTCGGTAATAGTTATTTCTATCTCCATTACCTTCATAGTTTCTCCAAATAGGATAAGGGGATTTTCTATCACGAGGGGACTGTTGATACGGTCTTCCTTGGTAATTAGTATTTCATCCATTGTTCCTCCAAAAGGGTTTTTTCCAATTATTTCCTTTCCACCTCGGTTTTTAGTTAGGAGTATTGTAAGTATTAATAATTCTACTCCTTTTACAAAATACTGGTTCACCCTCATTTTGAATATGCAGTTCTCTTTTGGTCACCAAACTTCAGGAAAACATTTTTGAATGAAAAAGTTCAGCTCAGTGAAGAGCAACACAATTAATAGGTGGGGTGGAGGACCCCAGCTTTGAGTGTCGATTACATAGATTAGTTGTTCATACTGGTGAAGAGACGTGGGGGGTGGGGTATGATAGCAATGTACAACTATATCAAAGGGGACTTTGGTTACTGTAATAAACTGTTTACTCTAAGGCCCCTGAAGAGGACACATGGCCACAATTTGAAGTTAGAAAAAAGAAGGCTTAACCTTAGATTGCAGAAAATGATCCTTTACTGTTAGAGCACCACAGGAAAAACCTCAGGAAGCAAAATATATAGGACCATGGGAATAGTTAGAGAATAAATATCACACACACATAGGTTGAACTGGATGGACCATCTTTTTCAACCTTGCAAACTGTTACTTTTGAACAACATTCCTCAAGTCGGTGGGGTTGATTTACTAAAAGAGTGTGCACAATCTGATGCAGCTCTGCATAGAAACCAGTCATCTTCCAGGTTTTTTGTTTTTTTTTCCTGGATTTTTCCACACGGCTGGCGGCCATTTCGCCGTAGCCGGCACCCTTTTCCCTAGTGCCTGCTGACTTCCTATGGCTGGCGGCCATGTTTGTGTAGCTTGCCGGCCATGATATGGTGTATTTTGGCTCAGGCAATGGCAGCCATTACTGTGTAGCCCAAGACTGTTTTTGGCAGGCAGAAGCTCCTCCTTTTAACCCGGCGCTGACTCCTGTGTTTTCTTGTCCCTTGGACGCCACGTATGTGCAGGGCTACATCTGAGACAGCAAGCTCTACACTGGTGGGGTGGTGAGTTTGGGGGATCCCTCCTCTCTCTGCTGTGTCCTGGTGGTCTGGTACCACTATCGGTGTGGGGGGTGTCCCACTGTAGTGGTCACTCTTGCTTTGGGGGTCTTTTTTTTTTTCTCTCCTATGGAGTCTCAGGAGCAGGTTTTCCCACCTGACCCCCTGTCCGAGGCTGCAGGTCCCTCTTGGTCCCAGTCATCCATTGATGCACTGATGGCAGCCCTGGAGTCCTTTATGTCCCAGGTGGAGGTGGCTCTTGGGCAGCGAACTAGCAAGAAGCGTCCCCTGCCTTCACCTGCTTCATCTGTCTCATCAGATCTTGAATCTGATTCGGCTGCCGTGGACGGGGCCCACCCTGTGGGGTCAGCGTCCGCGCTCCTAGATCTTTTGGACAGTGAGGATGATTCCTCTGCCCCTCTGCTTCTGTGCGGGAAATTTGAAAAATGGAGAATGCAGCCACGGCTGCGAGGGAGGTGCCAGTCCCCTTTGGCACTCACAAGCCGCCTTGCACTGCAAAAGTGTTCCCTTATCCCTTGTTGCGCCGTGACCTGGAAGGTGACCAGTTTCCTCTTGCCTTCACAGAAGTAGCGGACCAACTGGTCCAGGGGCTGCAGTTTGTCTGCAATGCCTCTTTGGACGCAGTTCCTTGCTTTTTAAGCTATCTGTTTCAGCGGTAGTGCTTCGACGGGTATTGTTGCTGAAGTGTTGGACTGCGGACAAGGCCTCTAAAAAGGCCCTAGCTGATCTGCCTTTTCAAGGCGATTGTTTGGGGCCACTCTGGATGATCTCATTAAGAGTGTCACGGGGGAAAAGTACTTTTCTTCCACAGTCAAAGAAGGGGAAGGAGCCAAGTCACAAGCGTGGCCCTTCCTTCTCAGCACACAGTTTTTTTCGTCCCTCAGGGTCCACTGACAAAGGCTCGAAATCTTTCAAGACCCCCTTGGGAGGTCCCAATCGACCCTGGTCGGGCAAATCGGGAGCAGGTTTCTCCAGACCCCCAGATAAGGCTCCTTCGGCATGAAGATGCGCCCTCACCCGCAGTCCGGTTGGGGGAGGTCTTCCCGTGGACCTCTCTGATAAACGACAAGTGGGTCCACAAAGTGATTCTGTCTGATTACAAGATCGAGTTCCAGACTTGTCCCCCAAGCAGAACTTTCTGCATCTGTCTCCGGACCGCTTGTTAGCCCTTCAGGGCACGGCGCAAGGTCTGTTGCTCCAAGGGGTGATTGTCCTGGTGTCGGAACGTTTCCGGGGCTTTTATTCAAACCTATTTACGATCCCAAAAAAAGAGGGTACGGTACGTCCGATTCTGGACCTCAAGGCCCTGAACCGCTATTTCCGGGTGCGGAAATTCAGAATGGAGTCCATTCGCTCCGTGGTGGCATCTCTTCATCAGGGAGACTTTCTTGCCTCCATTGACATCAAGGATGCCTACCTACACCTGTACGTCTGATTTTGTGCACAGCACCAGCGGTTCCTCCTATTTGCTGTAGGAAAGGAGCATTATCAGTTTGCGGCGTTACCCTTTGGTCTCGCCTCCGCTCCTCGGGTCCTCACTCAAGTGTTGGCCCCGGTTCTGCTGCGCCAGTGGGAATGGCTGTTCTGGGCTACCTGGATGACATTCTGCTGCGAGCAGAGTCCCCAACGGCCCTGAGGGGCGACATGGAAATCACTGTTCAGACTGGCAGATTTTGGGTGGCTGATAAATTACCAAAAGTCTGCGTTTATTCCAGTTTGGAAATTGGTTTATCTGGGTCTGACTGTATTCCGCTCAGGCCAGAGTGGTCCTTCCGCAGAACAAACTACAGAAATTACAGGCTGCAGCCCGCTTGCTACTGTCCAGTAGGTGGGTCTCCCTGCGGACTTGCATGCAGGTGCTGGGCCTGATGGTGTCTACGTTCGAGGTGGTCCCGTACCCTCAGTTCCATACGAGACCCCTGCAAAGGGAGATCTTGTTAAAATAGGACAAATGTTCCGAGTCTCTAGACAGTCAGATTTGGCTGAGTCAAGCTACCAAAGGGTCCCTGATCTGGTGGCTTCGTTTCCCGGCTCTTCGGCAGGGAAAATCCTTTCTCCCGCTGTACTGGATGGTTGATACCACCGATGCCAGTCTGTCCAGGTGGGAAGGAGTCCTGGGCCTGAGCTTGGCTCAAGGTCACTGGACTCTGGAGCTCCGGGTGATCAGACTCTGTCTGGATCATTGGACGGTTCGACTTCAGGGGCTCCCGATACGGATCCAGTCAGACAATGCCACGGCGGTGGCCTATGTCAACCACCAGGGAGGAACAAGGAGTGTGTTAGCTGACCTGGAAGTAGCCAGCATTCTACGGTGGGCAGAGCATTTCATCCCGGCCATCTCCGCCGTTCACATTCTGGGGGTGGACAACTGGCAGGCTGATTACCTCAGTCGTCATGTACTGGGCCAAGGGGAGTGGTCCCTCCATCAGGAGGTATTTCAACAGATCTGTCTATGCTGGGGATCGCCATAGGTAGATCTGATGGCATCCCGAATCAACAGGAAGGTGCCGAGGTTTGTGGCCAGGTCTCAGGACCCTCTGGCGGACGCCTCAGGTGCTCTGGTCACTTTATGGGGCCAGTATCATCTGATCTACGCCTTTCCTCCTCTCAAGCTTCTGCTGCAGCTGTTGCGCAGCATCTGTTTTGGATTCAGAACAAAATCTGATATTATTATATCTACCCCTTTGCCAAATTAAAAAGCATGCATGCAATGAAGTAATCACGCTCTGATACTCAGTTCAGGATGAAAAACTTCTGAGTTTATTTCCGCTTTTTTAGTTAGTTTTATACACTTGCTGTTAAACAAAGAATACAGTATATGCAAAACATGTTGTTATGACAATACATAAGATTCTAACAGTGTCAGCAGTTTTAGTACTGATTTCAGCATTAAATCATACCTATTATTATATGTTGACGTCATGTCTGCTGTCGGTGCGATTTCTCGGAAGAGACAGGAAGCAGCAACTTTTTTATAACTGATTGCATTGGCTTCAGACTGAAAAAGAGAAACTAGCAGAGGCCGAAGGAATTCCAGTCAGTCTAGTGGCCCCGGACTGGCCTTGTCGGTCCTGGTACACCGACCTGGTGCGTCTGGTCGCAGACGCCCCCTGGTGGCTGCCTCTCAGGGAGGATCTGCTATCCCAAGGGCCTCTCTTCCACCCTGCTTTACCTTCGCTGGCTTTAACGGCCTGGCTATTGAAAGCCAGGTGTTGAAGGATAAGGGCTTATCTGCGTCAGTGATTCCAACGCTGCTCAAAGCTAGAAAGTCTACTTCCATGAAGGTATATTATCGGACGTGGAAAGCGTACATTTCATGGTGTGAGGAGTTTTCTTCCACGTTCCTTTTTGGTGGCTCGGATTTTGACTTTTCTTCGGAGGGGCATTGAAAAGAATTTGGCCTTGAGTACTGTCCAGGGCCAGGTGTCTGCCTTGGCGGTTTTCTTTCAACGCTCCCTGGCTTCACATTCCCTGGTGCGTACCTTCATTCAGGGAGTGCGGCAGGTGGTTCCACTGGTGCGATCTCCCTTGCCACCGTGGGACTTGAATCTTGTACTTTCGGTTCTACAGAACCCTCCGTTTGAAAATATTTGAGAAATTCCCCTGCTCACGCTATCACAGAAGGTGGCCTTCTTGGTGGCTATTACTTCTGCTCGCAGGATGTCAGAGTTGCACTAATGAAAACATCGTGTTGCGGTCAGGGTATATTTTGCGGCCATTGAGTCTTTTCGAAAGTCAGACTCCCTGTTCAAGATCACGGATGGACCAAAGAAGGGGCTATCTGCTTCCTCGGCGACCATTTCTAGATGGATCAGGCAGACGGTGACTCAGGACTATTCTATCAAGGGTTGGGTTCCTCCCTTTCCGGTGAAGGTGCACTCGGCTCGGGCGCTGAGTGCCTCCTGGGCCTTCCATCATCAGGAGTCAGTAATCCAAGTTTGCAAGGCGGCCACCTGGTCATCGGTGCACACTTTCACAAGGTGTATGTGCTGGCATCTGCGGATGCTTCTTTTGACCGCGAGGTTCTGCAGGCTGCGGTCTAGAGGGTTTTTTCCGTCATGGAGGTTTTTTTTTTTTCCTGGTCAGGTGGGCTCCAGATTGTTCTCACTGAGCTTCAGGTTGTCTGGTTTTTGTTGGCTTCCCCGCCCCTCATGTTTGGCACTACTTTGGAACATCCCTATGGCTCTGAATAAAGAAGGCTGTGTCTGTCAATGAACGAATGAGAAAATAGGATTTTTGACTTACTGTAAAATCAGTTTCTCTGAGTTCACTGACAGACACAGCACCCTCCCCTTTATGGAGTTTTAATACTTCTGATACTGCTTGTTACATAACTGAAGGCCTATAGCAGAGAGGGGGTGTATATCACCTAGGACTGACTATGGGCATAGCCAAGATTGTGTTTTCTGCCTAGTGTCCTACTCCTGTAGGGGGCAATATAACCCTATGGTTCTGAATAAAGAAGGCTGTGTCTGTCAATGAACTCAGAGAAACGGATTTTACGATAAGTCAAAAATCCTATTTTTTCTGTTGTACAGAAGCTGTTGTATAAATTATTAGCAAGACCTCATTTGGAATATGCAGTTCAATTTTGAGCACCAGAAGAAGAGGCAATAAAGGGGGGGGCATGATCACCATATATAAATACAATAAAGTGGTCCATATAGTAAATTTGGTATAGAGTTATTCACTTTACGCTCATCACAAAGGAAAAATAGGCACTGTTTATGTAGATTTAACATCCAAGTGTGGAGAGGTTTCCTCACAGGTAAGAGCTGTGAAAATGTGGAATAAAAAAGGATTTCCCAGTACAACAACCTCAGCCCTAATTTCATAATATAACTAGAAAGGTGGATGCAGCTTGAAATACCAGTTTTCACAGATGACCTATGCTGTGCAAATTTGAGCATGGGGTACTGGGAGGAGTTATATATCGTATTTATCAGCGTATCACATGCACAATTTCCCCCTTAAATTAGGGGGAAAATCGTGTGTGCAGGTTATACGCTGATCTAGGCTGCCACCAAGGGGAAGGAGGGGACGAGCACTGCCGAAATAGAGCCTCGGCTCACAGTCTTGCTCAGTCCCGCCCCCTGGACATCTCCTAGCATTGACGTCCCAGCATTGGACCGGCGTTTATGTTCATCATAGAATCTGGGCCAAGGGGCGGGACTGGGCGTGACGCCGAGCCGAATACACAGGAAATCCGGCTCTATTTCAGCAGCGCTCGTCCCCTCCTTCCCCTTGGTTGTAGCCTATATTTCGGCAATGCTGCAGATGGGCGCTGAGCAATGCTGCAGATGGGCACAGATCAGGCTGCAGATGGGCACAGATCAGGCTGCACTGAAGCTGCAGATGGGCACTAATCAGGCTGCATTGATGCTCACTGACCATTATTTTTCTTCAAAGTGGTTTATTTAAAAAAAAAAAAAAAAACATTTTCCTGAAACTTCCCTCTTAAATTGGGGTGTGTGTTATATGCCGATAAATACGGTATTTGGAAAAATGATCCTTAGGCTAAACATCTACTCCTATACAGTAGGTATATAGCTATTGTTGTTAAAATATAGGATGGTGACTTAGACTCCTCCCCAGGCACACACAACTAAGTCTTAATGTAAATGGATATTGTTTAATAAAGGTTACATTTTATTACTGATTTGGAGTTCCTGTGTCCCCTTGTCAGCTACACATGGATGGATGGTCGGGCTGCATCTGCAGCGTTTAACTGATGGGATTCCAATTGAGACAGACCTGGATGCATTTTTAGGAATCTTTCCTAATTTCACAAAATATTACTGGATACTAATAGTTATAGGTAAAAACTCCAAGGATAGTTGATCCATGGAATATTAATTTTCCTCCTGGGAAATCCCCCCCCCCCACTGGAACAAACTGAATCATGCTTTATTGGGTTTTTATTTTACCTTCCTCTGGACTGTGGTTATAGGATTGTGTATACGGAGGTTTTCTTTTTGTGTGTTCTTTCTGTTGGTTGAACTACAGTATATGGACTGGTATCTGTCTTTTTTTCAACCAGACTAACTACCCGAGCCTGGGTCTGGCCATGCCTGCACACATAGGAGGGGGAGGGGACAGGGATCATGCTGAATAGGTCCTAGAGCTGTGTACACTGATCTGCAACATCTCCCCCTCTACCGAGATGTGGAGGGGGAGGGAGCCATCCATCTCTACACCATCAGCTGTACCTGTATCATGACTGCAGTCTCTGACCCTCTTCTGCACCTTGTCTGCAGTCTCTCTGGCCATCTCCTGCACCGTGTCTGCAGTCTCTCTGGCCATCTCCTGCACCGTGTCTGCAGCCTCTGACCCTCCCCTGCACCGTGTCTGCAGTCTCTGACCCTCCCCTGCACCGTGTCTGCAGTCTCTGACCCTCCCCTGCACCGTGTCTGCAGTCTCTGACCCTCCCCTGCACCGTGTCTGCAGTCTCTGACCCTCCCCTGCACCGTGTCTGCAGTCTCTGACCCTCCCCTGCACCGTGTCTGCAGTCTCTGACCCTCCCCTGCACCGTGTCTGCAGTCTCTGACCCTCCCCTGCACCGTGTCTGCAGTCTCTGACCCTCCCCTGCACCGTGTCTGCAGTCTCTGACCCTCCCCTGCACCGTGTCTGCAGTCTCTGACCCTCCCCTGCACCCTGTCTGCAGTCTCTGACCCTCTCCTGCACCCTGTCTGCAGTCTCTGACCCTCTCCTGTAGTGTTTTTGCAGGGGGGTGGGGTAAAGACAACCCTGCATACCAAGTATGATCTGAATAAAATTTTACGAGGGCGTGTTTAGGGGCAGAATTCGGGCGGGTTGTGTGGGGCCACTGGTGGCGAGTAACTCCTAAGGCCTGGCTAGTAGCTCAGGACTTGACATTTTGAGCCCTGCTGTACAGGCAAGCAGACACAATCTGACAGGAAGAATCTATGAACTACCTTGGTGCTCTACTGCGCCGTGGTAGTTAATTGAGCACTACAAGCCCGCAACCGCAAATTATATCAGACTGTGTGAATGAATGACATGGCCATGCGGGGCTCTGCTGATTTTAAAAACTGACAGCTAGTACCCCTACTGCTGTCACAGGGAGTGCCGGGATCGGGTGGCGGCTGCAGCATTAGCAAAAAAATGGGTGGAACATGTAACATGTTCCCAAAGGTGAACTTATCTTTTTAAACAACACTAGATCCACATTGCAAATGGCAGGCTCTTTGCTCTTAAAACTGTACTGGTCCTAACATTTCTAACATTATTACATCAGAGTTATATTTAGCTTGCTGAGCTCATGCTCCACTGAATGACAGTCTCTCATTTTATGCAGTCGTACTCAAATGTTTTTCACTGACTAATTAACCAAATAATATTTCCAAGTTAGTATCTGCTACTTATAAGTACTAGCTTACAGTTACTTCAGGAACAGCTGGCAATATTACAGGTTATATTTCTTCTGACATTGCTTCCTCATTGCGGTCATACGTTATATCTGTTGAGTTTCCTGTATAATATTTTTATTATTTTCACTTTTGGCAGAGAGAAAGTGTCTTTCTTAAGGCCCATTCACACTGCTGCGACTTGAAAGTTGTGCGATTTTTCCACGATTTCAGGGAATGCCTGTGTAAACTTGAGGTCTATGGACCTCAACTTGCATCAAAGTTGGACTAAAGTAGTACAGGGGCTACTTTGAAGTTGGTGCAACTTTAAGACTCACAAATCTGAATAGTACTCAATGGAAATCATGGGGTACGACTTGTTATGCGACTTTTCAGTCCTAAGTCGCAGGACAAGTCGCACAAGTGTGAATGGCGCCTTAAACTCCCAACTTTATTTTGACTACAGATAAACATTTTGGTGATCATAATTAGTGTACTTGGATCTCTTTTGTAATAACATGCAGAGATTTATGGGGCATTTGCAAGCTGACTGCCTAGTGGACAACTTAATATATCTGGAACATAAAGATATTCACAGGTCCAGGAGAGGACAAAGAACTGCTATACTCTCCCACTCTGCTCATCTTTCATGCCCCTAATGAAGGTGATAATGAAACAGGAGAGATTGCTGGTGTGATGAGGTATTGCCCTGGGCTGCAGGAGAGACTAGCAGAGTGGGAGGCTATATAGCAGTGGCAAGCTCAGTCTCGCCCCAGAGATAGGCTCCCTGGCGTGTGCGGGTTAAAGTGAATTGATCTGTTTTTATGTAGTTGCAATTTTATTTACCAATAAATGTTTTAAAGTGTGTCTAAAAAAAAACTTGATTGTTTAACCACTTGACCACTGGGCACTTAAACCCCTTTCCTAACCAGACCAATTTTCAGCTTTCGGTGCTCTCACGTTTTGAATGACAATTTCTCAGTCATGCAACACTGTACCTATATGACATTTTTGTCCTTTTTTCACACAAATAGAGCTTTCTTTTGGTGGTATTTAATCACCACTGGGTTTTTTATTTCTTGCGCTATAAAAGAAAAAAGACCAAAAATTCTGTAAAAAAAAAAAAATGCATTTTTCTTCGTTTCTGTTATAAAATTTTGAAAATTGGTAATTTTTCTAAATATATTTTGGCCAAAATTTATACCGCTACATATCTTTGGTAAAAATAACCCAAATCGTTGTATATTATTTTTTGAACTTTGTGAAAGTTATAGAGTCCACAATCTATAGTGCCAATCTCTGAAAATTGATCACACCTGAAGTACTGACGGCCTATCTCATTTCTTGAGACCCTAACAAGCCAGGAAAGTACAAATACCCCCCAAATGACCCCTTTTTTGGAAAGTAGACATTCCAAGGTATTTAGTAAGAGGCGTGGTGAGTTTTTTGAAGTTGTAATTTTTTCCCACAATTCTTTGCAAAATCAAGATTTATTTTTTTCTTTTTTCACAAAATTGTTATATTAGCAGGTTATTTCTCACACACAGCATATGCATAGCACAAATTACACCCCAAAACACATTCTGCTACTCCTCCTGAGTATGGCGATACTATATGTGTGAGACTTTTACACAGCGTGGCCACATATGGAGGCCCAACATGCAGGGAACGCCATCAGGCTTTCTTGGAGCATAAATTACAGATATAATTTCTTGACTACCTCTTACACTTTTGAAGGCCCTGGAGAACCAGGACAATGGAAACGCCCCAAAAATGACCCCATTTTGGAAAGAAAACAACCCAATGTATAATCTATGAGGCATATCGAGTCTTTTGAACATGTCATTTTTTTCTACAAGTTTTTGGAAAATGTGTAAAGAAAATTAAAACACTTTTTTTTTTTTTTATACAACGTTGCCCATTTACACAATGTTTCTAACACATCAGCATGTACATACTAAAAATTACACCCCAAAATAGATTCTCCTACTCCCACAAGTGAGACTTTTCCACAGCGTGGCCACATACAGAGGACCAACATGCAGGGAGCACCATCAGGTGTTCTAGGGGCATAAATTTCAAATCTAATTTGACTACCTATTACACTTTTGTGAGGCACTGTAGTGGCATGGATGATAACTGATGTGGGATGGATGAGCCATGGATGGGGATGGCTGAGCATGAATGAGTATGGCCGGGTACGGCTGAGTACGGATCGGTACAGTTGAGTATGGCTGGGTATAGATGGGATGGCTGGGTACGGCTGGGTATGGCTAATTATGGATGGATGGCTGAGGATGGATGGATGAGTATGCTGAGTATGGATGAGGATGAATGGATGAGTATGCGGAGTATGAATGGGTGAGCACAGATGGATGGGTATGCAGAGGATGGATGGATGGGTGGGTATGCAGAGGATGGATGGATGGATGGGTATGCAGAGTATGGGTGGATGGATGGGTATGCAGAGTATGGGTGGATGGATGGGTATGCAGAGTATGGGTGGATGGATGGGTATGCAGAGTATGGGTGGATGGATGGGTATGCAGAGTATGGGTGGGTATGCATGGCTGAGAATGGATGGATGGATTTGTCACATATCAGCGCTGTGGGCACTACACATGCAGCCCACAGCGCTGCTAACACCGGTCTCTCCCCTCTCCACTCATTACTGGACAGAGAGGGGAAAGATGAACCGGATATCACGCCGGTTTGTTTACATGTGATTGCTCCGTCATTTGACGGAGCAATCACGTGGTAAATGGCCGCTATTAGCGACTGTTTACCGTCATCCGTGATGCGCCGGGTCCAGGTCATGGATGTGCTCAGGTGCGCGCTCCAGGGGGAGCGGGATTCTGGGAGGACGTCATAGTACGCCCACCCAGAGTTTTGCAAGCACCCTGTAGCCGTCATTCGGCTATGGCCCGCTTGTTAAGTGGTTAAAATTAACAAATGTGCTATACTTACCTGCAATGGTTTTGTACAGAGCAGTCCCAATCCTCCCCTTCTCCCTGCCCCCCCCCCCCCTGCTGAGTGCCCCTATAGCAAGTGGCTTACTATTAGGGCACTAATGCGTACTCGCCCCAAAGCTGACTCTCTGTGTCCATAAGACACATAAAACGCAGCTCTGTCCCGCTCCTGTTATTGACAGCAGCTGGAGCCGGTGGATCCCACTGCTGTGTCTGAGCCAATGAGGAGAGAGAACGCCTCCGCTCTCATGCACAATGCTGGATCGAGTTCTGGCTCAGGTAAGTTTTTAGGGGAGGATGGGGCGCGCTGCTTCTGCCTTTAGAACCACTTTAATTTGGGGAGAGCGCTATGGTCTTTCTTTTTGTAGCTCTGAGCTTGTTCATATTGGTTGATCCTTGGCAATATCCATAAACATTAGTGGAGTGACAGTTCTATCAGGCTCTAAATGTGATATGTGCATAAGACGTGGAGAAGATTGAGAATGTGCATGATTGATCGCACTAGTGGTACATTTTGAGTTTTTGTAGCACAAGTAGTGGGATGTTACATGAGCCACAAAAGATTAGGCCCCATACTAGTCTCCCAGAGGCATAATTTATGGCTTCCTTCTACTTCAGCAGCACCTATCATCCCTCATTCACAGAGCAACCTGGCAAAATTTTACACCTTTTCAGATTTTTTAGAATATTTTTTACTGAAGATTTATTCAATTGTGGACCAATGTAATAGGTTTACTCAGCAGTACATCACCAGTAATTCCAATTCCATTTATACCTGTCCACTTGAATGGAGGACCATCACAGTTGATTCATTTTTCTTGGCCTTACCCTAAATATGGGACTCGCACAAAATTAACTGCAGTACTATTGGTCCACACACCTCATTCACCATATGCCGTTGTTTTCCTCAGCTGTGACCAGGACACGCCATAAAATAATTGAGATTCCTGCATTTTAATGACCATTTCCTGTGCCCTCGAATATGACAGGCTTTACAAAATTAGTCCAATTATTTTTCCCCAAAATTTTCCAGAAATGTATACTTCCAATAAAAAATCTGCATTAATGAGTCCTTCATACATTTTACAGGCAGACTGGGCATCAAACAGTATATCCCAGTAAATGTGCCAAATACAGGGTGACATTATAAAAACTCTGGATCTTTGGGAGTTCATCCGGACAGAAGTTCATCAGAACAAAAGTGCATAGTTTGAACAGCAGTAGCTGGATACAGTAAGTTTAAGAATTTATCATTGTTTTTCCTAAATTGGGGAATTTTTGTAACGTTGGTATTGCGTATTGTGTATTGCTGACTTAAGCAAGCTGGCCATACATTATACAATTTTCCTATTCTATTTCCTTTAGATTTACCTTCAACTATGCAGTGCAAGGGCCTGCCTCATTGCATACAAATTGAAAGTGTTTAGGTTTGACCTCCTATTATATGGTTTTGGTAAATCTAAATGAAATTTGTACAAGGAAATTGTATAATGTATGGGCAGCCTTAGGCCTCATGCACACTGGACGTTAAGATAACGTTATAAAAACGGCAGTAGCTTTGCAGTGAGTTTTTCAACGTTTTTGCAATAACGTTTTTTTAGTGCTTAGCGTTTTTAGTGTTTTTTCACGTTAGCGTTTTGTTTGTTTTTTAAATATATTTTTTTTCAATGGATCAAAAACATTAAAAAAATACTGGTGAGCCGCGTTTTTGAGAGTTTATCTGCGTTTATCAGCGTTTTTTGACAGAGCATTTTTACAGCTGCAAAACTCCCCTCGGAACCCACTAGTTTTGTTTTTTTTTTCAAAGCCAAAAAATGCCCCAGCCAAAAATTGCTGATAACAGCCTGTGTGCACGGACACATAGGATAACATGCTGGGGAGTTTGACTGTAGAAAAAAAATGTCTGAAGCCAAAAACAGCTGCTGTAAAAATGTCCAAAAACATCCAGTGTGCATGAGGCCTAAGTGGTTGTAATTAATAAGCAAAAGTAAGATAAATAATCTATTATCCTAAGTGGTGCCTAATTGCTGTGATATTTAAAACAGTTCTGTCACTTTTCAAAAAATTTTAAGTTAGCAGCAACAACATCTGTAGCTACTGACGTTTAATAATTACACACTCACCTGGCCCAGGATCCAGCGCTTTTATCACACTAGCTGGTTTCTTCACTGGCTTCAGTCCCAGGCACCAGCATATTAACTATAGGCACCCAGCTGTGACTGCTTGTGGATTCACAGCCAGCTGCTCGCTGTGCTATCGGGTCTCGCAGGGTTCTGGGACCTGTGACGTGTGCCAGAAGGGTGCAGGGAAGGAGAGGAGACCAAACTTCCGCTTGGATTACCATGCCGTTCCGACTGGAAGTTGAAGCGGGTATCTGTCTAAACCAGTCTACGTGACTTTGCTTGTCTGAATTCCTTGGTTTGTGCCCTACAAGAAACAGAACAAGGGTGCATTTCACCGCTTCAGGCAAAAAATGGACACACCCGGTCCAAGGTGCTACACCCAGCTCATTACTGTAGGCAATATCAAGAAGAAAAGATTGATTGCACACTAGAATCTAAAAGATGCTGTAGAAATGTCTTTGTCATGAGCCAGAAAAAATTGGAATGATGATCAGTTGACGTGTTTCACACAAAAAGAACCGTGTTTGTTCACAACAATTGAAATGCTCACAATACAAGCTATTTAATTACTTAACGACCACGTTATAGCGTCACGTTCCTCTCTCCCTCTCTGTACAGATCGGTACGGAGAGGGGAGAGATCAAATGGTGCTGCAACGCTGTGGGCTGGATGTGTAGTACCCACAGCGCTGATTTGTGCCCACTCCAGCCATTCAGCCATCCATCCATCCATGCTCAGCCATCCATCCATGCTCAGCCATCCATCCATGTGCAGCCATCCATCCATGTGCAGCCATCCATCCATCCATGTGCAGCCATCCATCCATCCATGTGCAGCCATCCATCCATCCATGCTCAGCCATCCATCCATCCATACTCAGCCAGCCATCCATGCGCAGCCATCCATCCCTAATCAGCAATACCTATCCATGCTCATCCATCCATACTTAGCAATACTCATCCATCCATCTATGCTCAGCCATCCCATCCACCCCCATCCATACTCAGCAATACTCAGCTGTACCCAGCCATCCCATCTGTACTCAGCCATCCCATCCGTACCCAGCCGTACTCATTCATGCTCAGTCATCCCATCCATACTCAGCCATCCCCATCCACGGCTCATCCATCCCCATTCATGCTCATTCATGCCACATCAGTTCTCATCCATACCACATCCATGCCACTAGAGTGCCTCACAAAAGTGTAATAGGTAGTCAAATTAGATTTGACATTTATGCCCCTAGAATGTCTGATGGCACTCCCTGCATGTTGGGCCTCTCTGTGGCCAGGCTGTGTAAAAGTCTCCCACATGTGCTATGGCCGTACTCAGGAGGAGTAGGAGAATCTATTTTGGGGTGTAATTTTTGGTATGTACATGCTATGTGTTAGAAATATTGTATAAATGGACAACTTTGTGTAAAAAAAGTGTTCTTTTCTAGAAACTTGTAGAAAAAAATGACATGTTCAAAAGACTCACTATGCCTCATAGATTATATGTTGGGTTGTTTTCATTTCAAAATGGGGTCATTTTTGGGGCATTTCCATTGTCCTGGTGCTCCAGGGCCTTCAAAATTGTAAGAGGTAGTCAAGAAATTAGATGTGTAATTTATGCTCCTGTAATTTATGCTCCAAGAACGCCTGATGGCACTCCCTGCATGTTGGGCCTCTGTATGTGGCCACGCTGTGTAAAAGTCTCACACATCGCCATACTCAGGAGGAGTAGTAGAATGTGTTTTTTGGGGTGTAATTTGTGCTATGCATATGCTGTGTGTGAGAAATAACCTGCTAATGTAACCATTTTGTGAAAAAAAAAAAAAAAAAATCTTGATTTTGCAAAGAATTGTGGGAAAAAAATTACAACTTCAAAAAACTCACCATGCCTTTTACTAAATACCTTGAAATGTCTACTTTCCAAAAAAGGGGTCATTTGGGGGGTATTTGTACTTTCCTGGCTTGTTAGGGTCTCAAGAAATGAGCTGTCAGTGCATCAGGTATGATTAATTTTCAGAGATTGGCACCATAGCTTGTGGACTCTATAACTTTCACAAAGACCAAATAATATACACCGATTTGGGTTATTTTTACCAAAGAAATGTAGCAGTATAAATTTTGGCCATAATGTATGAAGAAAAATTACTAATTGGCAACATTTTATAATGGAAACTAAGAAAAATGCATTTTTTTTACAGAATTTTCTGTCTTTTTTATTTTACAGAGCAAAAAATAAAAAACCCAGAGGTGATTAAATACCACCAAAAGAAAGCTCTATTCGTGTGAAAAAAGGACAAAAATTTCACATAGGTACAGTGTTGCATGACTAATTGTCATTCAAAATGTGAGAGCACTGAAAGCCGAAAATTAGTCTGGTTAGGAAGAGGGTTTAAGTGCCCAGTGGTCAAGTGGTTAAAGGCATATATCAAATCAAACACCTAACACAAAACACCTGTAGTTAAAGAGCAATGAACACAAAACTTCACCGACATAAAAACATTTCTTAAATGCTAAAACTTCTGATCATAAAATGGTCAAAACAAAAAATAGATAATGTAAACATGTAAGCAAGAAATGTATTAAAAACAAAAATAGAATAATGAGCGAAAAAACATGTATATATACCAATATAAATTGCATATATCGCTATGTAACAAATTGAGTCTAATTGTGTGATTTAATGCTTATTGTTAAAGACTTCTTAAAAACTGTTCAAGGATAAGAGGAAACAAATGAGATTCTAAACCATATACAACATGATGGAAAGAATGTGCATACAAATGAAAATCAACCATATCCACATATATATAAATCATGTGGAGGCAAAGTTGAGATCACTTATGGAATCAAAAGGAGTGTTCTCAACACTCAACTAGAGTTGAGAACACTCCCTTTGATTCCATAAGTGATCTTAATAGAAAGGTAAATTCGATAAATATTGAAAGCTTTCTAGGGTGGTTCTGTGTGCAATATTTGCAATATATATGCATTTATGTACACAATACTTTGCCTCCACATGATTTTTATATATGTGGATATGGTTGATTTTCGTGTGAAACGTGTCAACTAGTCATCATTGCAATTTTGTCTGGCTCATGACAATAAAGATATTTCTACAGCATCTTTTGGATTCAAGTGTGCGGTCTAGGGCTGCAACTAACGATTATTTTCATAATCGATTAGTTGGCCAATTGTTGTTTCGATTAATCGATTAATCGGTTAATAAGCTTAAAAAAAAAGAAAAAAAAAAGTGTGGTGTATAATTTAGTTAATATGTAAAGTTTTAAAAAAAAGGCAATTTATCCTTAAATATCTCTATGCAGTGGTAAATATAAATAACTATGGTTAGGGAGCAAAATATCTAATCCACTCTGAGAATAACAGACAGAAGAGATATATATATGTATTTGCGTATTTGTATGTATACGCTATTGGAGGATATATACTATTAAAGGGTGAATCTTGTAAATAACTTCAGACTCAGAGATTTTATTTAAAAAACAATGTCTTCCTTCAAAAAAAAAAAAAAAAAGCATTTTAAGAACGTTAGTTCGATTTTCTAATCGTTAGTGGGGTCAAATCGACGTTCATTTTCAACCATGGTGAAAACTTCTTGGTCAAAGGAATTTTCAGACGGTGTATGTGATTTTCCTTCATTTTAAAAACAGAATGTTAAAAACCAAGTGGAAATTTCAAACATTCTTTCATTCAGCGAATGTACAAAGATTTTCCGTCTGAATATTCTTGTCTGAAAATTGATCCGTGTGGCCAGCAGAAGGCTCAGTATACACCTATGCAGTTTGCTTCTGATCTATTTCTGCAGTGCTTTTCGCTGTGCATTTTGATTTTTGCACACGTGATTTTGCTGTGATTTGCGTTTTTGCATTTTTTTTGGCCAACTTGTTGTTGGGCAGATTAAAAAACACAAATTTCTGCAAAAACGCATTACATGCTTTTCTGCAGCTTCTCCATTGAAGTATATTGAACCAAAAAAGCACCGTTTTGCGTTAAAAAAAAAGTCCCTGACCCTTTCCAAATATGCAGCGGCTAAAAAAAAAAGCATAGATGTGAACGCGTCCCATAGGAAACCATGTGAATGAACTGTAGTGCAACCAGGTCTAAGATGTTTAGTAACATAATGGAGTTAAAAAAAAACCTAAAATTAGCCCTTTATAGTACAAAAAAAAGCAGATAATCACTACTGTAAGGGGTTCATTTTTTTACTGTAGAACTGTGAAAGTAATATTTACAGTAGTGATTACTTGCTCTTTTTGTACTATAAAGGGCTCATTTTAGCTTTTCCTAACCCCATTATGTTACTGGCCGATTAATCGATTATGAAAATAGTAATCGATTAATTTCATAATCGATTAGTTGTCGATTAATCGATTAGTTGTTTCAGCCCTAGTGCGGTCAATCTTTTCTTCTCTTCTTTGTGCCGTTCAATCTGAGATCAGCAGGCTGTCTAAGGTCCTGTTCACATCTCGTGATTTGGGATCATGAGCAGAATCGCTGCAATTCTGTCCTCAATCCCAAATTGCATAGTGATTTGCTATGCAGTACACGTTTATTCTGCCGTGATGGTCGATCGGCAATCGTGGCAAATCACGCCTTTCAAAACGCTTGAAGCTTTTTGCCTGAAAAGAAGCAGGAGCTTCTTTTTGGGCAACAAATCTGGGTAGGGCAGCCCGTTCAAGTGTATATGCTGGACCTATTCGACATGCAAAATCTCATGCAATTCGTAAAAAAAACAAAAAATTTAAAAAATCACAATCCCGTTTTCCCACTACACGAAAGTGTGAATGGGGCTTAAGCCAGTTTGTTCTGTAGAGCTGCCTTCTCCTCATGAACCACAGGTGAATGGCAGTGTGGATAACTGGTTGGGAAGAGTAAGGCATGTGGATCATAAATATGTAGCTTTTGGTGTGATGCTGCATAACCTTAATGGCAGAGGTGTAACTAGAACCTTTGGGGCCCCAGTGCAAGAAACCATGAAGGGCCCCCCTGCCCCTGTCCCGGGGCACTTGCCATTGATCTAGGCCCTTTACTCCGATTGCAGGGCCCTTTATTGTGGTCCCACAGCAGGACCCTTTCACGTGTTCTGCAGCGGGACCCCTTCCTGCATGGTTGCCTACCTTTTCAAAAATCCAGCCAGCCATTGTAGGGGGAGAATGTATCTTAATTAGGGGTGGGCCATTTAAAATGGACATGGTTCTATAAGAACCATCTAATGCCATACCCCTTTGCACCTCTCTACACTCCCCAGAATGCCTCTATACCCCCTGCACATCTCTGTACCTCCCAAAATAACCCCTGTACCCCAGCACACTTCTGTACCCCCAGCACACTTCTGTACCCCTTTGCACATCGCTGCACCTTCTACACACACCCCTGCAGCTCCCAGCATCCTCCGTACCCCCCCCAGCACACCTCTGCACCCCCACACAGCTCTGCACCTCCTGGAATCCTCTTTATCCCTCAGTATACATCCATAACCCTAACAAGTCATTGTAATCCCCAGCACACCTCCGTACTAATAACACCCACACACCTCTGCATTCCTCAGCACATCTATGCACTCTGGTGCATAGATGCACCCCCACACACATCTGCACCTCTGTATCCCTCCAGCACACCATTGTACACCGCAGCAAGTGGACTTGGCACCCCGCACACCCCTAAGGCCCCTTTCACACGGGGCATACCTGTCCTAATGAACAGCGGACATGGACACACAGCACGCTGCTCTCTATTGACCACCTGTCCATCTCCATCCGACTGTCATCCAATCCGATACTCCAGACAGGGAATGCATCTCCCATCTGTCTGTTTTTAGTGGACAGGATCAGATGGTGGCGGGTGTCCGCTGATATTCACCGATCCATAGTGCTATGGATGGCCTGATCAGGTCTGCCTGGAAAAATGGACCGGCGGACCCGATCAGTCCACCAGTGTAAAAGGGAACTAACATATCTGTGCTCTGTACTCAATGTGCACCTCCAACCCCCAGCACATCTCTGTACCCCCCCACCCACTTTCACCCCATGGTCACTCACCCAAATGTTGATTACAGTCTGTGGTCATCATCTCCCCCTACACCTCAGATTACTAATGTTGCAGTTTAGTATGGGGTGGGGGGAGGTGGGAGAGGGCGATCGTCAGCTCTATGGTGGCCGTGGGATCTCCCTGGGGCTAGTAGTTCTCTTCCCGAGTGTATACAGTGGAGGGGGGGCCTCTGACCCGGGCATGCATCGGCAAGAGTGTACAAGCAGAGTGACTCACTAGTACACTGAAGAGTGAAGCCGATACATGCTGGGCTCAGGGGCCCCTCCCCTCTCCACTGTATAAACTCAGAAAGAGCACCTTATGCCTCGTTTCCACTGAGCGGTTCGGTACAGTATGCTATTTTGAGCGTATCCATTATGAAAGCGGTCCATACAACCAAACCGAACTGCACCATTCTGGGTCCTGCTTCAGATGTGGGGCCATAGAAAATGGTACGGTTTGGTTAGGGCGGAGCTACGATACATTCCACTGGTTGGCAGACGTGTGACGCCATGCTAGACATTTTTCTCTAAACCCACGTATGGCCCCTGGCGATCCGACTTGTAGTGGAAACGCTCACCTAAATAGGCCGGATCTTTCTAGGCCTTCCAAACTGTACCGTCCCGTACCGATCCGCTCAGTGGAAATGAGGCAATAGAGCTTCTGATCGCCCCCACTGCATACTAAACTGACAGCCAGAGGTGCAGGGGGAAATTCCGGGTCTTGGGGATCCCCCCCACAGCGGCAGAACACCAGGGCCCAGTCGCAAGTGCGACTGCTGCGACCCTGGTAGTTCCGCCATTGCTTTATGGTGTTCTTTCTGAGCTAAAAGTAGATACAAAAGTTGAAAACACAGTTGCTTGTGAGAATGCCAACCCTTCTCTACATAGGAAGGAGGTCCCTGAGCTCTGAGGAAAAAATGCTTTGCCAAAAGTAGCTATTGTGTGTTATATTGCAAACCAGGCAGGTGTTGTGAATAAGGTTCCGAAAAGGAGAAGGCATCTTCTTGTTGGTGATTCAGTTGTAAGAGGTGATTTTCTAAAGAAACATCTTGAAGTGTCAATGGAATTTAGATGTTTACCTGGTGCTACTGTTAGGGGGAGATGAAAGGTGCAATGTAAGTATTGTCAAGAAAGCTTGTGCAGCGTACATTGTCAATGTTGTGCACATTGGCACAAATGATTTGTCCCAGAATGATTGTCAGAATTTGAGCTAGGATCTTCACTAGGTAGGGTGAAGATAGGTCTTGCCTCTCTACAAGGGAAAGTACTTCATATAGCAGAGTTCAATAATTGGTTAAAGGTTTGGTGCAAAGCTTAAGGTTTTTTTTGTGTTCCTCATGCTAGCAGATGGTCTGATATGAGCTGAACAAAAGAGCCTGCATCCCTTACATAAGGGCACTGAGTTTCTTGGTATGGAATTAGGAGTTTTTGGGACATGCATTTAACCACTTAAGCCCCGGACCATTTGGCTGCCTAAAGACCAGAGGACTTTTTACAATTTGGCACTGCGCTGCTTTAACTGGTAATTGCGCGGTCATGCAATTTTGTACCCAAACAAAATTTGCATTCTTTTTCTTTTTTTTCCATAAATAGAGCTTTCTTTTGATGGTATTTGATTGCCTCTGCGATTTTTATTTTTTGCTATAAAAAAAATATTTTCTACTATTTGTTATAAGAAAAATACAATAAACTCAATGTTAGTCATACATTTAGGCCAAAATGTATTCAGCCACATGTCTTTGGTAAAAAAAAGTCAACAAGCATATATTTTTTTTGGTTTCCGCAAAAGTTAAAGCGTCTACAAACTAGGGCACATTTTCTGTAATTTACACAGCTTTTAGTTTGACTGCGAGAATGTGTTTCCACCTGCGAGCCCTGTCGCGGGAGCCAGCGCCGAGCTGGCTCGCTCATCGGTAAATAAAAACTGCGTTTTTTCCTTTCCGATGAGCGATAAGCATTGCTGACAGGTGTCTGGTATGAATCATGAGGGGGAACGCGACGCCAAATTTTAAATAAAAAAACGGCATGGGTTCCCCTTCAGGGGCATACCAGGCCCTTAGGTCTGGTATGGATTTTAAGGGGAACCCCCTACGCCGAAAAAACGGCGTGGGGGTCCCCCCAAAATCCATACCAGACCCTTATCCGAGCACGCAGCCCAAGCGCCCCCCCCCTCCTGAACCGTACCAGGCCGCATGCCCTCAACATGGGGGTGGGCACTTTGGGGCAGGGGGCGCCCTGCGGGCCCCCCACCCCAAAGCACCTTGTCCCCAGGTTGATGAGGACAAGGGCCTCTTCCTGACAACCCTGGCCGTTGGTTGTCAGGGTCTGCGGGCGGAGGGCTTATCGGAATCTGGGAGCCCCGTTTAATAAGGGTGCCCCCAGATCCCGGCCCCCCACCCTATGTGAATGAGTATGGGCTACATCGTACCCCTACCCATTCACCTGGGGGAAAAAGTGTCAATAAAAAAATACACTACACAGGTTTTTAAAGAAATTTATTAGGCAGCTCCGGGGGTCTTCTTCCGGCTTCGGGGGTCTTCTTCCGACTTCTCCGGCCTCTTCTCCCAGGGTCCGGTTCTTCTCCCGCTCTCCGGCCTCTTCTCCCGGTGTCCGGTTCTTCTGCCGGGCTCCTCCGCTATCTTCTGCTCTTTTGCCTGATGAGACTGTGATGTCATAAGGGGGCGGGGTCACCGGGTGACATCACCCGGTAACCACGCCCCATGCCTATATAAGTCGTTGTGCACCTCGCACACAGCATTACAGCGGGAGAGAGCGTTGTGTCTACATTGATAGAAGAGAAGAGGGAACAAGACGACGGATTAGACCGGGCCACCGCTAGCAAAAGAGCGGCAAAAGAGCAGAAGATAGCGGAGGAGCCCGGCGGGAGAAGAACCGGACACTGGGGGAAGAGGCCGGAGAGAGCGGAGAAGTCGGAAGAAGACCCCCGGAGCTGCCTAATAAATTACTTTAAAAACCTGTGTAGTGTGTTTTTTTATTGACACTTTTTCCCCCAGGTGAATGGGTAGGGGTATGATGTACCCCATACTCATTCACATAGGGTGGGGGGCCGGGATCTGGGGGTACCCTTATTAAAGGGGGCTCCCAGTTTCTGATAAGCCCTCTGCCCACAGACCCCGACAACCAACGGCCAGGGTTGTCTGGAAGAGGCCCTTGTCCTCATCAACATGGGGACAAGGTGCTTTGGGGCGGGGGGGCCGCAGGGCGCCCCCCTGCCCCAAAGTGCCCACCCCCATGTTGAGGGCATGCGGCCTGGTACAGTTCAGGAGGGGGGAAGCCGCTCGCTCGTTCCCACCCCCTTTCCTGACCGGCCGGGCTGCGGGCTCGGATAAGGGTCTGGCATGGATTTTGGGGGGACCCCCACGCCGTTTTTTCGACGTAGGGGGTTCCCCTTAAAATCCATACCAGACCTAAGGGCCTGGTATGCCCCTGGAGGGGAACCCATGCCTGTTTTTTTATTTAAAATTTTGGCGCGGCATTCCCCCTCATAGTTCATACCAGACACCTGTCAGCAATGCTTATCGCTCATCGGGAAAGGAAAAAAACGCAGTTTTCCTTTCCCGATGAGCGAGCCACGGGGACGGGGCTTGCAGATGTCAAATCTCGCCGATAACAGCGGTGAAATTGACACAATATCGCGGTCACCTACTGTATCTCATTTCTTGAGGTGCTAAAATGGCAGGGCAGTACAACCCCCCCCCCCCCCCAAATGACCCCATTTTGGAAAGTAGACACCCCAAGGAAATTGCTGAGAGGCATGTTGAGCCCATTGAATATTTATTTTTTTTGTCTTAAGTGATTGATTGAATAATGACAAAAAAAAAATATTTTTTTTTACAAAAAGTTGGCACTAAATGATGTATTGCTCACACATGCCATGGTTATATGTGGAATTGCACCCCAAAATACATTTAGCTGCTTCTCCTGAGTACGGGGATACCATATGCGTGGGACTTTTTGGGAGCCTAGCCGCGTATGGTGCTCCGAAAACCAAGCAACGCCTTCAGGATTTCTAAGGGTGTAAATTTTTGATTTCACTCCTCACTACCTATCACAGTTTTGAAGGCCATAAAATGCCAAGATGGCACAAAAACCCCCCAAATTTACCCCATTTTGGAAAGTAGACACCCAAGCTATTTGCTGAGTGGCATGGTGAGTATTTTGCAGCTCTCGTTTGTTTTTGAAAATGAAGAAAGAAAAGAAAAATGTATTTTTCTTTTCTTTTTTCAATTTTCAAAACTTTGTGACAAAAAGCTAGGTTTGCAAAATACTCACCATACCTCTCAGCAAATAGCTTGGGGTGTCTACTTTCCAAAATGGGGTCATTTGGGGAGGGGGGGTTGTGCCATCTGGGCATTCCATGGCCTCCGGAGGTTTGAACTGTCCTGGCATTTTATGCACAACATTTAGAAGCTTGTGTCACACATCACCCACTCTTCTAACCACTTGAAGACAAAGCCCTGTTCTGACACTTTTTGTTTACATGAAAAAATTATTTTTTTTGCAAGAAAATTACTTTGAACCCCCAAGCATTATATATTTTTTTAATGCAAAGGCCCTACAGATTAAAATAGGGGGTGTTTCATTTTTTTTTTTACACAGTATTTGCGCAGCGATTTTTCAAACACATTTTTTTGGAAAGAACACACTTTTTTTTTAATTTTAATGAACTAAAACACACTGTATTGCCCAAATGTTTGATGTAATAAAAAAGATGATCTTAGGCCGAGTACATAGATACTAAACACGACATGCTTTAAAATTGCGCACAAACGTGCAGCGGCGACAAACTACATACATTTTTAAAAGCCTTTACAGGTTACCACTTTAGATTTACAGAGGAGGTCTACTACAAAAATTACTGCCCTCGATCTGACCTTTGTGGTGATACCTCACATGCATGGTGCAATTGCTATTTACGTAGTTTACATATGACACCAGACCGACGCTTGCGTTCGCCTTTGAGCAGGGGGGGGACAGGGGTGCTTTTTTTTTTTTATTTATTTTGCTTTTTTATTTATTTTTAAACTGTTCCTTTCATTTATTTTTTATCATTTTTATTGTTATCGCAGGGAATGTAAATATCCCCTATGATAGCAATAGGTAATGAAAGGTACTCTTTTTTTGAAAAAATTGGGGTCTATTAGACCCTAGATCTCTCCTCTGCTCTCAAAGCATCTGACCACACCAAGTTCGGTGTGATAAAATGCTTTCCCAATTTCCCAATGGCGCTGTTTACATCCGGCAAAATCTAAGTCATAAAATGCTTGTAGCTTCCGGTTTCTTAGGCCATAGAGATGATTGGAGCCATTCTGGTCTCTGATCAGCTCTATGGCCAGCTAGCGGAACCACCGGCTGCATTCTTGGGTTCCCTGTTGGGACAGGAGAGCCAGAGAAAACCATGGAAGACGGTGGAGGGGGGGCATTCCCTCCCACTGCTTGTAAAAGCAGTCTAGAGGCTAATTAGCCACTAGGATTGCTTTTACATGAAAGCCGACCGCTGGCTGAAAAGAATGATACCTAAACCCGCAGGCATCATTCTGATATATCCACTCAAAGTCCAGCAACATACCAGTACATTGCTGGTCCTTGTTGGGCATATATTGTAATCTTTTTTTTTTTTCATGCAGCCTGTGGGCTGAACGAAAAAAAGAGATTGATCGGTGGGTATGCCCACCATTAGAATACCTCCCTTCATCCACCCCATTCTAATGATGGGCATAGATGCACCATTTTGTTTTTAACTGTGGTGGTGAAATCACCTCCTACAGTGCTGGAGTCACGGCTTTATGTATCGTGGGAGCAGACGCTGTTGCTGTCAAGATAAATAAATCTGCGCTGCAACTGATTGGCGTACCTGCTAAGCAAATGATGGTTAACAATTAAACAAAGTAACATTACAGTATAACAGTAAGATATACCATACCTGCAAAGCAAATACAAAAAAAAAATAGTAAAAAAAACATTTTTTAACGCAATCTGTGCCTACAGCGCTGGCGTCACGGCTTTATATATATCGTGGGAGCAAACACTGTTGCTGTCAAGATAAATAAATCCACGTTGCAGCTGAATGGCGTACCTGAAAACAAAAAAATGGTTAACAATAAAACACAGTACAGGCAGTCCCCGAGTTACGAACATCCGACTTGTGAACGACTCCTACTTACGAACGGGAGGCGGCACATCCGAAAGCGACGTCTGCGCATGCGCGGCTACTTGACAGAACATCGGAAAACGAAGTCTCTGCCATCCTGCGCATGCGCTTTCGACTTACGAACATATTCGACTTAAGAACAGACCGGCAGTCCCTAACCCGTTCGTAACTCGGGGACTGCCTTTAAGTAGTAAAGTATAATAAAAAATCACATACCTGAAAAGCAAACATGATAAAACATAATAACAAAACATAGAATACAGTAATAAATAGCAGAACAATAGAGAGAGAACAATAAAACGAAAACTATTTTTGTTTTTTTATTTTATGTATTTTTTTGTTTTTTACTTTATTTTTTTTTTACACTTTTATTTGTAACTGTAATGCCTTGTACACACGATAGGATTTTCCGACAACAAAATCCATGGGATTTTTTCCGACGGATGTTGGCTCAAACTTGTCTTGCATACACGCGGTCACACAAAGTTGGTCGGAAATTCCGAACGTCAAGAACGCGGTGACGTACAACGCGTACGACGAGCCGAGAAAAATGAAATTCAATAGCCAGTGCTGCTCTTCTGCTTGATTCTGAGCACGTGTGGCACTTTGTGCTTCAGATTTGTGTACACACGATCGGAATTTCTGACGGAAATGGATTTTGTTGTCAGAAAATTTGAGAACCAGCTCTCAAATTTTGTGTGACGGAAATTCCTATGGAAAATGTGTGCTGGAGCCTACACACTGTCAGAATTTCTGACAACAAGGTCCTATCACACATTTTCCATCGGAAAATCCTATTGTGTGTACAGGGCATAACAGTTCGGGTCTCTCAAAATGCAAAGGCATCTTGGGAGACCCTGTGAAAGTGTGTCCTAGTCTGTGCAGTGCTGTACCCTACGCTAAAATTCCACTAGTGTATGGTAGCGTTCAAAACATTCACCAATGCAAAGAACAGGATTGTCAGGACAGGAGGGACAATAATAGCGGGTGTCACGCCTATATCCGCGCTTGCCACAGATACGACTTCTTTGGGGGGCTCGTTGGGTAGGGGTACTCGGGAAGACATATGGAAAATGCCTCTCATGCAGCTGGCTTACTGCATGTGGATTGGGAAGGTGAGGTGGAGCACCGTCTGGAAACAGAAGGGCTCTGACGATCTCTTCCTGAAGCTCTGTATAGCACATGAGCGTTCAGCAAAGCCAATTGAAATAAGTATACAGACACTTTTTTATACCAGCATCTGGCCTTACGGTATATTCGTGGACACAGAGGGGTTTCTCCACAACACCAGTCGCCATAGAAATTTGGACCGTCGTGTCTGCATGAAGGGAGGACAGAACGAAAACATTCTTATTATCCCTCCACCTCACGGCGAGCAAGTTATTACACTTCAAGCAGGCTCTCTCCTCCAGCCTAAGACTGGAATCTACAAGCCTCTGGGGTAAGCTCCGGCAATTAGATCACACGGTGCCACATGCGCCAGTCTGATAATCAAACAAGTGACTAAAAAGCGGCACGCTCGTGTATTAATTGTCCACATACAAATGGTATCCCTTTCTGAATAAGGGTGACACCAAGTCCCACACAATTTTGCCAGCGCTCCCTATGTAATCTGGGCAGTTCGGAGGCTCTACGTGACTATCTCTTCCCTCGTAAACCATAAAACTATATGTATAGTCTGTGGCCTGTCACAGAGCTTATACATCTTGACCCCGTATCTGGCACGCTTGCTTGGAAGATACTGTTTGAAAGACAAGCGGCCAGAAAACTTAATCAGGGACTCATCAATGCAGACAACTTGATGGGGAGTAAACAAGGTTGCAAAACGTTGGTTGAAGTGGTTTATGAGGGGCCGAATTTTGTAGAGCCGATCGTATCCAGGGTCTCTACGAGGACGACAGAGTTCATTGTTGTTGAAATGCATAAACCGCAAGATCTGCTCGTACTGTGCCCTGGCCATGGAGGCAGAGTACACGAGCATGTGGTAAATTGGGTCAGTGGACCAATATGACCGCAACAGGCCCAGAAAGGTCTTATATTCGGAAACTGTAATTGGTTTCCAATCTCTGGCAAGGGAGGACTGGGGATTAGCGGCGATGAATTGACCAGCATACAAATTACATTGGTCCACAATAGATCTATAGAAATTTTCCGTGAAAAACCGCAAATAAAAATCTAGTAACATAAAATCAACTGTTTCCACCTGAATTCCGGGTTGGCCAGTGAATGGGGGAAGTACGGGTGCTGCAGAAGTGGTGGGCTCCCAATTAGGATTGGCAAATTCTGCAGGCAGGACACTATGGGCACGACAGGCCTGTCTTTGTGTTGTTGGTGGCAGCGGGACACTACTTGTGCTTGCCACCTCGCCAGCTTGAACTTCACTTATGGGACTCACCACGTCACCACGTGATACTGCAGTGCTGGATGTACGACCAGGGTGTACTAGGCCGCTGGTGCTTTCCAGTTCACCAGAAGAATGAGCGGCACTAGTACTTCTCTGCTCGATACGAGAGCCCTGTGGTTCTTGCACCTCAACAACAGCAGCAGAAGATCGGGGTCTGGTATGCCTGACCATGGCAGGGACCACAACTCCGTCATCACAGCTATCTGTCATGGAGCCGCTGTCGTCTAAAGCAGTGGTCATCAACCCTGTCCTCAGGGCCCACTAACAGGCCAGGTTTTAAGTATTACCTTGGGGAGATGTAGACTGGAATACTGCAATCACTGAACAGTAAATTATATCACCTGTCATGTATTTCAGTTATCTTGCAAACCTGGTCTGTTAGTGGGCCCTGAGGACAGGGTTGATGACCACTGGTCTACAGGATCGTATTCTGAGCCTGAATCTGACAGATGAGTGACTTCCTCTTCACTATCTGTCATGCTCAGTAACGTATATGCCTCTTCTCTACTGTACCTTCGATTTACCATTTTGGGCTCCAAACTTTCTGGTACAGTAGTGAGATTCACAGGTAAAAAAGCTCCTAGGCTGTCAGCAACTGTATCAAACAATACCAAAAAACTGTTAGCGATTGCAGGGATCAGGCCTAACTGCGAACGCTGCAGTTATGTGTTTAGTGTTTTGTAAGTGACAGTGATCGATCAATACTGCACTTGGGTGGGCTGGGCGGAGGGGCAAAACGCAGGAGCTAGCAGGTATCTGGGCTGATCCCGCTAACACTGCGTTTTTGGGGATGCTAGTATAGATCTGATCAGATATTGATCCGTTCAGACACTATACCACTAAGGGAGGTGTATGCTACCTGCGTGGGTGTTAGCGGTACTAGCACTAACCTGACGCTGCCTGGGGCGACGCAGACCCTGACGAACACTAAAACCTAACTGATATCACCTGCTGGGCGATCAGGGGGTTAAACCTTTATTGGGTAATAAACGGCAGGTATAAAAAAACAAACTAACCAACATCACCCGTAACACTTATACAGTGATCACTGGTGAAAGGGTTAACTAGGGGGCAATCAGGGGGTTAAAACCTTTATTAGGTAGTATATGGGGGTACCTGATGCTATAAAAAGCTGACGGTGAACCTAAATAACTGGCTACCTAGCGTCACCCGTGACACTTATACGGCAATCAGAAAAATGATCGATTAGTGACACTGGCAACGGGGTGAAAGGGTTAACTGGGGGGGTGATCAAGGGGTTAAACCTTTATTAGGTAGGGTTAGGGGGGTACCCTAGACCTAAAGGGGCCTACCACTAATTGCCCTAACACTTATAACAGTCACAAAATGACACCAATGCAGTGATCAGTAAAAAAAAATCAAAACTGCTATTGGTGTCACTGTGACAGGGAGTGCAGGGGGGCTGATTGGGGGGTGATTTGTGTGCCTATGTGTACTGGTGTTAGTATGCTGTTGGTGCAAACTCACACTGATGTTTTCTCTCCTCAGGAGCCGGAACTAAAAGGCTCCATGAGGAGAGATGACATCACTTTCTCTGCTTCTGTTTACATTTCAGAATGCAGAGGAAGCTTCCCATTCGTCAGGAGCAATCGTGAGGGAGAGGCCATAAATCAGTGGCCCTCCCCCCTCAGGACGGATCACTCCTGCAACGATGCCAACTGCCCGCAGGAGAGGAGTAACGTACCCATACATTACCCGTACCCATACATATGCCCGTGCCATTCTGCCACAGTATATCTGCTCGAGGCGGTCGTCAAATGGTTAAACTGAGAACTGGGGGACATGCATTTAACCATTTACCTACAGGGCACTTAAACCTCCTTCCTGCCCAGCCCATTTTTCAGCTTTCATCACTGTCGCACTTTGAATGACAATTGCGCGGTCATGCTACACTGTATCCAGATGAAATTTTTATAATTTTCTTCACAAAAATAGAGCTTTCTTTTGGTGGTATTTAATCACTGCTAGGTTTTTGATTCTTTACTAGAAAAAAAAAAAAAAATAGACCACAAAATGTGAAAAGATATATATTTTTTTTAATTTAGTTTCTATCAGTACATTTTGTAATTACGTAATCTTTCTCCTTCACTAATGTGCGCTGATTAGGCGGCACTGATGGGCACTGATAGGCTGAACTGGTGGGCATTGATGAGGCGACACTTATGGGCACTGATGAGGCACTAATATGCCGCACTGATGTGGCACTGTTGGGCACTAATAGGCGGCACTGATTGTCACTGGTGGGCACTGATAGGCAGCATGGATAGGCGGTACTGATGGGCACTGGGCATTAATGGGTGACACTGATGGGCAGCACTGATAGGCGGGACTAATAGCCAGCACGGACTGGCATCACTAATGGGCACTGATTGGTGGCAATTATTAACAGTGGTGGGCACTGACTGCAGGCACAGGTGGGCACTCATCGTTGGCACTGGTGTCGCGATTGTAATTAGGGCACAGATGATCAGTGCCCCGATTTCATATATAGATGTCTCCTGTGAGGAGATGCCGCTGATCGGCTCTCCTCACCACACACTGTCAGTTTGAGGCGAGGAGCGCCGATTACCGGCAACTCCGTGTTTACATGTGACCGGCTGTGATTGGACACAGCCGATCACATGGTTAAAGAGTTGCGGATGGCTCTTTACAGAGATCACGGTCGCGCCGTGTCCTATAAACATTGCCGTGCTGCGCGCCCCCACAGACGCCCGAGTGCGGCCATTCTGGACGCCGTCATATGAAATCGTCCCAGAACGAGAGCCGCCCCGTCGTCATTTAGTTAAACTGAGAACTGGGGACAGAGATTTATTTGCCGAGGAGCATTTTTTGCCCCCTGCAGGTTAAATCAAATGTGAGGGTTTGTGTTGCTAAGGACTGGGTTATTGGGGTAATTCAGTAAGTTTCTGATGCTAAAAATAAAGCAGCAGATAGCAGTTTTTGTCATGTTATGTGCACTAATGTTCATAGTTTAGGCAACAAGCTTTGTGAGCTGCCAGCTCTTATGTCTAGGGACAACTTGGACCTTGTTGCAATTACAGAGACCTGGTTCAAGCATTCAAATTGTTCTGTCTCTGAGACAGCTAGCTAAAACCTTCTTCTCCCAATAACTGTAGATACCATATTTCTTTGATCTCAGTTTTATTAGAACAAGCCAGGTGAAACTACAAAATAACAGAAATAGACCTCAATAAGTATAATATTGCATACAATACAGCATACATTGCATAAACAACGATATACAGTACAAGATGAGATAATAAAAACTTACTTTTTAAGTTCTCTAAGGAGTGATGGCGAAAGACATGACTTGCTTCCTGCAATGTGTTGAAAAGAATGGTGGATGGTTCACTTCCTGCCAAGATTCTACCTAGAATTCCCTTATTCCCTGCTTGCTGACAACTTCCTTATTTACACATACAATAAACAATTAAACAGAACTGCAGCAATACCAAAAAGGAACGCTAGATGGAGCCTGTACACCACATATGATTGTCTTAAGTAAATTACACATTTTGCATGTAAATTTAACACAGGTACAAATAAGGTACAAATAATCGGCATCTGGTGGACAGAACACAAATGACTGGGAAATGATTATACTAGGTTACACACTATACAGGAAGAAGGGAGGTTGAGTTGCCATGAATGCCAAAAACGGCCCTTTTCACATTGGTGGAGCCTGCTAGTGGATCCGCCCACTCAGCAGGGAATCTCTCGGCTGATCCCCGATGAGCAGGCGAATGACTGGTTCTGCTGTCCTTTATGGGGCTGTCGTGTGGAAACGGACTGCCTGTCCATTTCCATCCGACTGTCATCTGATCCGATCCCCCAGACAAATGGGGAACAGATCCCCATCCATCTGTTTTTAGGGGACAGGATTGGATGTCGGCGGGTGTCAAAGGACACATGTCAGTTGACATCCGCTGCACCACAGAGAGCATTGGATGGTCTGATCAGGTCTGCCTGAAAAACTGGCAGGCATCCGATCAGTCCGTCAGTGTGAAAGGGGCCTAAGGCTAACATTAATGCAAAAAACAAATGAAATACTTGAAAAATGAAAAACCTTCAGGTTTTGCATTCCAACCAGAGATGGAACTTCCCTTTAGAATTGGTGTAGTATACAGACCCCCAGGACAGACTGAAGATTATAATAACGTGTTGCTTGATGAGATAACGCAAATGTTAATGAAGGGAGAGGTTTTAATTATGGGTGACTTCAACATGCCTGACATTAACTGGAATTCTCAAACTGCTATTACAAGCAGGAGACGGGATGTAATTGGGACAATGAATAGTATTTCTCTGAAACAGTTAGTTAAAAGCCCAACCCAAGGTCATAATCTAGATGTAATACTAACAAATGGGGATCGATTGTCTTATGTTGAGGTCGGTGAAAATTTGGGTTCTAGCGATCAACAATATTTTTGATATTGGGTCTTTGGTCACACCAAACATGGCTTTGAAATCGTGGGACTTCACTTGAAATCACAGTTTCTAAGCTGCATGTCAGTGTGACTTAATGCAAGATAACTATGCAAGTCACACCTGAACTTGCAAAAAGTAGTGCAAGAACTACTTTCAAAATCGGTGCGACTCCAAAGGATTTGACCGCTTCCACTGTGGACAATAGGGTGCAATTTGTCATGCGATTTAAAACTATGAAATCATAATATACAATCATGTCATATCATATATCAATATATTATATATGAAAAATCATATACAAAAACAAAAGTTTTAGACTTCAACAGGACAAATTTTGCTGAAATGGGGGAATTTCTAAAAAATAAAAGGTTGGAGTAAAACGAAAAACAAGTAAAACGAAAGGAGTTCCTAATCCGTGGACACTGTTATGTTTATCATCCTGGAGACAATTAGATTACATGTCTGGCGAATTAGTAATAGTAAACGGGGGAAAAAAACAAAGGAGGAGGAAATGGCTGAATCTATTAAGAAAGGAGACAAAACCTTTTTTTTAGGAGAAAATACAATGGGATCACTAAAATGAAAACTGGGCCCAACATTTATGTTGAAGGAGGTGCTACTGATTTCTAAGGTTCCACGATATTTGCGCAAATGTTTATTAAAATAATATTTTTGCTAAAAAATCACTA
Source organism: Aquarana catesbeiana (assembly GCF_042186555.1). NCBI lineage: Eukaryota > Metazoa > Chordata > Amphibia > Anura > Ranidae > Aquarana > Aquarana catesbeiana. The sequence continues at coordinate 551,767,785 of NC_133324.1, forward strand.
AAATTATGATTAGCAGATAAATACACAGCAAATTTTACAAAATTCCTACTAAATATAAAAGCTTAACCTGTATTGAGTTAATAAATAATAAATATTTGTAACTTTTAAATTGCGCCTTTTTGCGAAATGGTGAACATTTGAACAGACGCAAAAGTATAATATCCAAATCTCTCTAAAAATTTGAAGGTTTTCATTTTTCCCTTACAACTTTCAGAATTTGTGAAAGACACCCAAAACCATATATTTTTCTGAAAGCATAAAACCCTAGAATAAAAAGGTGCTACTGATTTTTTTTTTTACAAACGGTTTTTATTATGGATAAGGTCATGGTAGAAGATGTACAAGTGAGAGAGTCATTTAGATATACATTATATATGAGTAAAGACATATCATATGAGAAAATACATATATTAGATTATAAAGCTATATAATATTTGCCGGAAAGGATCTGTAGATGTGCTTAAGTAGAATAACAGTAGTGGACATTTTTTTAGACCCCGCGGTATTTGCGCAAATGTTAATCAAACCAATATATTTGCCAAAAATACACTAAAACCATTAGCAGATAAAAACACAGCTAATTTTACAAAATACCTGCTAAATCCCTACTAACTATAAAAGCTTAACCTGTATGGAGTTAATAACAAATTTTTGTAAATTATAAATTGGGCCTTTTTGCAAAATGGTGAAAATCGAACGTACCCAAAAATTTCTCAAAATCTGGAGGTTTTCCTTTTTCACTCATAGCTTTCAGAGTTTGTAAAAGACCCCTAACCATATATTTTCTGAAAGCATATGACCTCTGGAATAAAAGAAAGGTGCTACAGATTTTTTAGGCCCTGCAGTATTTGCTCAAATGTTTATCAAAACAATATTTTTGTTAAAAAATACACTAAAACCATTATTAGCAGATAAAAACATGGCTAATTTTACAAAATTCCTACTAAATTCCAACTAAATATAAACGCTTACCCTCTAATGTAGTTAATACATAACCAATATTTGTCATTTTACATTGCGCCTTTTTGCAAAATGGTTAAATTTGAACGTGTAAAAATGTAAACATACACATTTCTCAAATCTGAAGGGTTTAATTTTTCCCTTACAGTATTCAGAATTTGTGAAAGACCCCCCCAAACCATATATTTTCTGAAAGCATAGGACCAGTAGAATAAAAAGAAGGTGCTACTGATTTTTAAGGCCCCATGATATTTGTGCAAATGTTTACCAAAGCAATATTTTCACTAAAGATACACTAAAATCATTAGCAGATACAAACACAGCAAATGTTGCAAAATTCCTACTAAATATAAAAGCTTAACCTGTATTGAGTTAATAAATAACAAATATTTTTAAATTTTAAATTGCGCCTTTTTGAAAAATGGTGAAAATCGGACGTACGCAAACGTTTTAGAAAATCTGGAGGCTTTCCTGTTTCACTTACAGCTTTCAGAATTTGTAAAAGACCCCCCAAAACATTTTCTGAAAGCACATGGCCAGTAGAATAAAAAGAAGGTGCTACTGATTTTTAAGGCAGAGCGATATTTGCGCAAATGTTTATCAAAACAATATTTTTGCTAAAAATACACTAAAATCATTAATGGTGCACATAAACACAACATAACTTACAAATTTCCTGCTAAATTGCTACTAAAGCATCGTTCACATGTGGCATACTAAAGCGTATGCCTATGGAGGGCCATGATTACCCACACGCGAATGCACAGGTGTTCCGTGCATCAATGTACAGGCAGTCCCATTTGTGTCAATTGGGATGCAATGGCTGCACAGGCACACCCAATCTGACATCCATGTGGGTGTGGGTACACTACCCCGAACGCAGACAGTGTGAGCTCAGGGACATGCATGCGGACCTACATGGATGTAATGGCACTTTCACACTGGGGCGGTGAAAGCGTCAGCGGTAAGGTGCCGCTAGTTTTAGCAACGCTTTACCGTCGTTTTAGCTGCGCTTTTTGGCCCCTAGCAGAGAGCTTTTAACCCCCCGCTAGCGGCCGAAGAAGGGGTTAATAGTGCCCGCAAAGCGCCGCTGCCAAAGTGCTTTGCAGGCGCTTCGGCAGGGTGCCCATTCATTTCAATGGGCAGGGTGTTTTAGGAGCACTGTATACACCGCCCCTAAACAGCCCCAAAGATGCAGGACTTTTTTTTACGTCCCACAAGCGAACTGCTCCAGTGTAAAAACACTCGAGCTTTCACACTGGAGTGATGGGAATCGCTTGGCGGGTGCTATTTTTAGCGCTAAAACGCTTGTAAAGTGCCTAAAATTGGGAGCAACGGCTCTGTTCGTGCAGTTGCTACATCCCAAATTACATCAATGGGACTGCCTGCACAGAGATGAACGGAACACCTGTGCATCGCTGTAAAGGTACGCTGTGTATGCCCTGTGTGAACAAGGCCTTGGGCCCCTTTCACACAAGCAGACCGATCGGGTCTGCCTGTCCGTTTTTCAGGCGGGCCCAATCAGACCACCAATTGTTCTCTATGGAGAGGCTGAAGTAAATGGACATGTGTCCGTTTACGCCCGCCTGCATCCGATCCAGTCCAGTCTGCTAAAAACAGAGGGACGGGGATTAATTCCCCATCCATCTAGCAGATCGTATCGGATGGTATCCGATGGAACTGGAAAGGCGGTCATTTTCCATCCAACCGCCCCATAGATAACAGCAGGCTGTGTCCGTGTCCACTCTGCATCAGTGGAGCGGACATGGACCTGTCATCCGCCTGCTCAGCGGGGATCAGCAGACAGATCTCCCGCTGAGCTGGCGGATCTGCTTGACAGAGTCCGCTTCATGTGAAAGGGGTCTTACTAGAAGCAGTTGGTCCATTAGGTCCCCCCTGTAGGGCGCCGAACTCATACGTTTGTATGAGTTTTTTTTCAAGCCACATGAGCGCCCGAGGCTCTAATTGACTTGAAAAAGGTTGGACTCGGGGCGCAGTGGACCCACCCACTTGTGACAATGGCGAATTAATATTCACTGTTGTCTTCTGGCTTCTCCTCCTGGCCAGTCAGGACAGATCGGGTTGAGGTCGGGAGCTGAGGACGCCCATGGAGGGGTAAGTGCGGGGGGGGGGGTGGGAGACTGTCACTGTGGAGAGGCTGAGTACAGGCAAACCTGGGTGGGGGGTGGTTTGTTTCCCCCCCCCCCAAAAAGAAAAAAAAAGTTAGCTACTGGGTCTCTTGCTGTTTTTTTTTTTTACTTTTTTTTTTGTTACTTTTTTTTGGGGGGGGTCTTTGGTGAGATATCAGAGGTCTAAGCAGACCCCCAAAGGGGCTGAAGATAGTCCTTTTCTGTGTAGCACTTTACTTGAATGAAATAAGGAATCTGTATAGAGATTCCTAATTCATAATATGACCGTCTGATACATAGTAACATGCGGTTTTCTATGATCAGCTGTCAGTGGGCATATAGGAGCGATCAGTAGTGATCGCTGCATGCTCCCACTCTACTACAGGCCCCATCCCCCCCCAGCCCCAACTTCACCCCCACCCGCAGCACTCCTCCCCCGCCGCGATCCCCAGCCTGCCGGTCAAATTTTCAGTTAATAACTCTGATCAACGGGTTGTAATTCGCTGATCAGAGTAATCGCAGAATTGTTCAGCAGACTCTGCTGAACAATTCTGCTATAAGTTTATGGTCATTGAAGTGTGACCATGAGCTTATAGGAGAGGGGGAAATGAGGTCCATACGCCGTACGGACTTGGCCACCTGCAGGCACTACTGTAGGTCCGTATGGCTCTGGCAGTGAAAGGGTTAAATGACAATTGCGCGGTCATGCAACACTGTACCCGAAATACATTTTTATAATTTTTTGGAGACAGAGCTTTCTTTTGGTGGTATTTAATCACCACTGGGTTTTTATTTTTTGCTAAACAAATGAAAAAAAAGATTTTGAAAAAAAACAAGTTTTTCTTTGTTTTGGTTATAAAATTTTGTAAATACATTTTTCTCCTTTACTGATGGGTACTGTTAGGCTGCACTGATGGGCACTAATAGGTGGCACTGATAAACTGATAAAAGTGTAAAAGTCCAATGTCACACTGCCAGTTACTGGCTCTCCTCTCACTGTGACAGCACGTGAGGAGAGGAATGCCAATAACCGATAAGTGTGTTTACATGTGATCAGCTGTGATTAGACACAGCTGATCGCATGGTAAAGGGCCGCTGTGATTGGCTCTTTACCCCGATCTGTGATCAGCTGTGTCTGAAGAGCAAAACAATCATAGAGCACACTGGCTGGGCATCTCAGTGGGAGTGCGGGGGGCGTGGTTCTGGGAGGTTGTCGGTGGATCTACTGAGGGCAGATCTTGTCTGACTAATCTGAATTTTTTTACTATATCCCCAATGTTTTGGACCCAGGTGGTGACATAACCCTTCTTGATTTCCACAGAATGATTTAGTAAAAAAAGTTGTACAAGCTAGGACTTAACCCTTGAGTGGTTCAGTGAGTGGTTCAATGGATATGCAGTTGGCTAATTGATAGCTACCAGAGTGTGGTTGTAAATAGGGTTCATTCAGAACAGAGACCAATCACTAGTGGTGTACCACAGGCTCTGTACTAGGTCCTGTTCTATTTAAAGTGGTTCTAAAGGCAGAAGGTTTTTTTTAATCTTAAAGGGGTTGTAAACCTATGCATTAAGGTGAAAAAACTTCTGTCACTGAGCAGCCCCCCAGCCCCCCCCCCCCCTTTTTAGAGGTAGAGCATGTTCGTTCCCGCGGCGGAGACGCGCTCTACCCCTCTGCCCAGGGTTTACGGCTCTTGATTGGATAGATTGCAGCGCAGTCATTGGCTCCTGTCAATCAAATTTAATGACGCGGGGGGTGGGGCCGAGTCTGTGTTTATGGACCGCAAATGCTGGACTCAGGAGCATGACTACACGGTAACCCCCAGGGAAAGCGCTTCTCCTAGGGGGTTTACCGATGCGGGGAGGAGCGCCGTTGGGGGACCCTGGAAGATGAGGGTCGGGGCCACTCTGTGCAAAACAAACTGCACAGTGGAGGCAAGTATATGTTTTTTTTTTTTTTTTCTAAAACAAAAAACGAGGGTTTACAACCCCTTTGGTGCATTCTTTGCATGAAGATAAAAAAAAAGAACCTGTGTGTAGCAGCCCCCCTCAGTCCCCCCTAATACTTACCTGAGCTCGATCCAGCGATATTGCATGAGAGCCACGAAGTCCAGGGACTCTCCCTCCTGATTGGCTGAGACATGGCAGCAGACTCCATTGGCTCCCCCTGCTGTTAATCAAAGTCAGTGAGCCAATGAGGAGAGAGAGGAGGCAGGGCCATGGCACGGCTCCATGTCTGAATGGACACACAGAGCGGCAGCTCGGCTCGGGTGCCCCCATAGCTAGATGCTTGCTGTGGGGGCATTCGGCAGGAGGGATGGGCCAGGAGCGCCAGTGGGGGACCCGAGAAGAGGAGGATCTGGGCTGCTCTGAGTACTTATCTCAGAGGATTGCAAAATGAACAGTGTGGCGAGACAGTAGGAGGACTGCATTTAGAACAACTGTGTCCAGTTCTGGAGACCTCACCTACAAAAAGATTTGATAAGATAGAATGAGTCCAGAGATGGGTAACAAACATGATGAAAGGTCTGAGGGGATAAAACATATCAGGAAAGAGTTGAGGAACTTTAATATGTAAAGTCTGGAGGGAAGAAGGGAACCTCCAGACTTTACATATTATGACTGAAAACCTTTAACCACTTTTAGACCAAGCCTATATCTGGCACTTGTTGCTTACAAGTTAAAAAGCCATATTTTTTGCTAGAAAATTACTTAGAACCCCCAAACATATATTTTTTTAGCAAAGACCCTAGAGACTAACATGGCAGTCATTGCAATATTTTATGTGGTACAGTATTTGCACAGCAGTCTTTCAAATGCGCATTAAAAAATAAGAAAACCGTAAAGTTAGTCCAATTTTTTTGCATATTGTGAAAGATGTTCTGCTGAGTAAATAGATACCTAACATGTTGTGCTTCAGCTACTTCCGGACCACCCGCCGTCATTGTACGTTGTACGTGGAATACCGTTATGGCAGCAGCTAGCTGCCATAACCCCGTTATCCTCTTCAACAATGGGCCACAAACATTAAAAAAAAAAAGTCAGCAGCTACAAACACTGTAGCTGCTGACTTTTAATAAGGACACTTACCTGTCCAGGGAGCCCATGATGTTGGGCCCCCCGCCCCCCACGAGGTCGATCCGTCCATCGGATCGGGTGCAGGTGCCGCCATTGTAACTAAGGGAACCGGCAGTGGAGCCTTGCAGCTTCACTGCTGGTTTCCTACTGCGCATGTGTGAGTTGCACGGCGTTTTGTGAATGGCCAGTTTGTCTTCTGGGACACACAGAAGACAGCGTCGGGCTGTGCCGCGGCCCGGCTGGAACGGAAGTACAATTAGTAATTCAAAAAAGATTCCAAAGAAAAAAGAAATATCCAAAAACGAGGGGTAGAGGGGTGGTCTATACTTTAAGACCACCTTTCAAAAGTGGGTGGACCTCCGCTTTAAGAGGTCCTGTCATGCTTTTTTTCTACTACATTCTTTGTAATGGATATAAAAGTGACCCACATTTTTTTTTAAAGGACCATGTAAAAATAAAAAGTAAAATAAATAAGAAAAAAAAATGTAAAGCCTCTGGTCCCGCCGAGCTGGCGCGCAGAAACGAACGCATATGTTAGTCGCGCCTGAATATGAAAATAGTGTTCAAACCACACATGTGCGATATCGCCACGATTGTTAGAGTAAGAGCAATAATTCTAGCACTAGACTCCCTCTGTAACTCAAAACTGGTAACCCGTATACATTTTTAAACCTCGTCTATAGAGATTTTTACGGGTCAAAGTTTGTCGCCGTTCCACAAGCGGGCGCAATTTTGAAACGTGACATATTGGGTGTCAATTTACTCGGCGTAACATTAGCTTTCACAATATAAAAACAAATTGGGCTAACTTTTACTGTTATCTAATTTTTCAATTTAAAACCGGAGCACTTTAAAAATTATTTTTTTTATTTAATGCATTTTTTTTTTTTTATTGAACACTGTACCTTTTAAAAAAAAAAAAAATCTGATTACTTTCATTGCTGTCACAAGGAATGTAAACATAATAGGCAGTGACCGGTACTCTTTATGGAGGGATCGGGGTACCCCATTTCCCTCTTTTGCACTTCAAATTATTCAAAACGCCAAAATCGGTGTTTTGGAATACTGTCATTTTTTTTAAGTCAGCGCCATTGGCAGCCGAGTAAACCAGAAGTGACATTACATAGTAGGTGAGGTTGAAAAAAGACACAGGTCCATAAACTTCAACCTATGTGTGTGATTATATGTCAGTATTACATTGTATATCCCTGTATGCTGCGGTTGTTCAGGTGCTTATCTAATAGTTTTTTGAAACTGTTGATGCCTCCCGCTGAGACCACTGCCTGTAGAAGGGAATTTCACATCCTTGCCACTCTTACAGTAAAAAACCTCTACGTAGTTTAAGGTTAAACCTCTTTTCTTCTAATTTTAATGAGTGGCCACGTGTCTTGTTAAACTCCCTTCCGCAAAAAAGTTTTATCCCTATTGTGGGGTCACCAGTACAGTATTTGTAAACTGAAATCATGTCCCCTCTCAAGCGTCTCTTCTCCAGAGAGAATAAGTTCAGTGCTCGCAACCTTTCCTCATAACTAATATCCTCCAGACCCTTTATTAGCTTTGTTGCCCTTCTCTGTACTCGCTCCATTTCCAGTAGATCCTTCCTGAGGACTGGTGCCCAGAACTGGACAGCATACTCTAGGTGCGGTCGGACCAGAGTCTTGTAAAGCGGGAGAATTATCGTTTTATCTCTGGAGTTGATCCCCTTTTTAATGCATGCCAATATTCTGTTTGCTTTGTTAGCAGCAGCTTGGCATTGCATGTCATTGCTGAGCCTATCTACTTGGACCCCCAGGTCCTTTTCCATCCTCGATTCCCCCAGAGGTTCTCCCCCCAGTTAGCATTCATATTTTTGCCACCCAAATGCATTATTTTACATTTTTCTACATTAACCGCTTGCCGACCACCAGCGGTCATCTTACTGCGGCAGGTCGGCGCGAGCCGTTGTTGCTATACGTGGGCTCGTGGGATCGGGATAGCAGGCACACGGGGGTGCCAATGCTTGTGGCCGACGATCCCGATGATGCCGACCACGAGTGATCGCGAGCACGAAAGTGTGTGTAAAAACACAAATCCCTGTTCTGCTCTGTGAGGAGTGGCAGATTGTGTGTTCCTAATAGCTAGGAACCACGATCTGTCATTTCATCTAGTCAGTCCCCTCCCCCTTCAGTTAGAAACACGTAGCAGGGAACACCATTAACCCTTTGATCGCCTCCTAGTGTTAACCCCTTCCCTGCCAGTGACATTTTTACAGTAATTAGTGGATTTTTATAGCACTGATTGCTGTATAAATGCCAATGGTACCAAAAATGTGTCAAGTGTCCGATGTGTCCGCCATAATGTCGCAGTCCCAATAAAAATCGCAGATCACCGACATACTGCTCACTGACCACCCCACCTTTACATACTGCTCTATTGACTGACACTGTCCGCTCTTAAGGTAGTGTAAATGTATAATTTTACACTGACATTTGTTTTTTTGTATTTTACTAACGTTTTCCTTACTATTTAGTTGGCCCTTACTAGTTAATTTATTTAAAAAAAAAAAATGGTTGCCTAACTCTGGGGATCTTTCATATTGTTCAGGTAGATCGCCACCTTTCAAGGGTTGCCCACCCCTGTTCTAGGGTATTCAAAAGATTTTGGAGAAACCATCCATATTTTGACATACCTCCCCAATTCTTTTGAATTACCCTCTCAATATGTAAATAAAGGTCTGAACATCTTTAGATACTTGGAGTATCTTAACGCGCAATGGAAGTTGCGGGTGGTAGTGGGGGGGGGGGGGGGGGACAGTTCAACTTTTGCATCAGGGCCCACAAGCTTCAAGCTACACCTCTGAAATGAACCCTTACTGCCCCGAGCCCCCTTTAAGGCTGCTTTAACACTGATGTTCTGCAGTTCACCTGCACCGCGTGTTCAGTGCAGTACATCTGCTACTTTTCTGGGCTAGCTGCGCTTTGCCATAGTAGTATAGTAGGTGAGGTTGAAAAAAGACACAAATCCATCAAGTCCAACTTATGTGAGCAATACCTGGGCAGTCAAGTAGAAGTTGTCAGTATCTCCTGACTTAGAGATAGCTGATAAAAATGGGACAGAGAGAGTGGTGCTTGGTGTACTACTGCGTGGGTGAGCAGTATGTAGTGTCAGTGAGCAGTATATAGTGACCGGGAAGTCAGTGAGCAGTATGTAGTGACACAGGTGCCCTGGCAAACAAAATCTTGGTACACCGGGATCAAACTCCCTAGCACTACCCAGGCTCCTTCAGAAAAAACTAAAAATCAGCAACTACAAATACTGTAGCTGCTAACTTTTAATATATGGACACATAACTGTCCAGGGAGCCTGCAATTGCAGCACCCCAGCCAATTTTTCCATCGTGTCTCGGTTGCTGCTGTAGCCATTGCTTCTACTGCGCATGTGCGAAGCGCACTGTGCTCTGAATGGCCTGGCGGCGAAGGAGGAGGGGGCCAGACTTCTGGGTGATCTTGCCATGGTATAATCACCTGGAAGTGGGGATTTGTACCTGTCAAAAACAAGTACTTGCTCTCCCCTCCCCCTGAAAGGTGCCATATGTGGCAGCGGAGGGGGGTGAGGAGGTAGATAAGCGGAGCTTCCTCGTTTGGGTGGAACTCTGCTTTAATAGAAGACCAAACAGGTCTGACAGTGCCTGTATTAAAAAAAAACATATTGAGAGGGGGATATCTAAAGATTTATTGGAAGGAATTACTTGATATCAAGTGCTGTGAGACCTCCCCTATCCTAATGCTGCAAGGAGTGTTTTTTGTAAAACAAACGCTGTGACACCTGTTTGGTCCCCCTCTGAGGAATGATAGATGCCCCCCGTCCAGGTAATAAGTGCCCTCATTCTGATAATTACACATGACATGCCTCTCCTCCTCCCACCATCCTAGTAGGTTTGCCACCTGTCCGGGATTTACCTAGACAGTTCGGGTTTGGAATCATGCGTCTGGGTTTTAGACTGCCTAAAACCTGGACACATTATTCAGACTGGACTATGGCTTCCCAGCAGGAATGCTGGCTGAAATTGTCTAAGCTTAGAGTGTCTGTTACACTCTCTTTCACACTGCCCAAAGCAAGCATTAACAACCCCCCCCCAAACACACACACAGACGGGAGAGGAGAGAGGGCTTGATGTGCTCCTCTTCCTCCCACCCCTACCCCTCTGTCTGCCCACACTCCAATCCCACGATTGGCAAGCGGTAGCACCCACCAAAAACTGGTGGCTTAATTCCTGTTACATGTGTATGCCTCAGCAACTAAAGGGGTAGGGAGTGGGGGCGGTAACATTTAACCCTTTGATTGCCCCTGATGTTCCATGTCAGTGCCATTAGTACAGTTACAGTGCTTTTTTTAGCATCACTGGTCCCCAAAAAGTATCACTTAGTGTCAGTTTTGTCCACCGCAATGTTGCAGTCTGCTAAAAATCGCTGATCGCCACCACTACTAGTGAATTTTTTTTTTTTTAAAAACAAAAATTCCCTAAAAATATTCCATAGTTTTTAGACGCTATAACTTTTGCGCAAACCAATCAATATACGCTGATTGTGATTTTTTTTTTTTCTAAAAACATGTAGCAGAATACATATTGGCCTAAAATGATGAAGAAATTAGATTTTTTTTTAAATTTTTTTTATTGGGTGTGTCCAATAGCAGAAAGTAAAAAATATTGTTTTCTTTCCAAAATTGTCATTTTTAAAAAAATTTGTTTATAGCGCAAAAAATAAAGACCGCAGAGGTGATCAAATACCAACAAAAGAAACCTCTATTTGTGGGGGAAAAAAAAGACATACATTTTATTTGGGTACAGCGTCGCACGACCACGCAATTGTCAGTTAACCACTTCAGCTCCTGAAGGTTTTACCCACTGTCTGACCAGGCCATTTTTTGCGATACGGCACTGCGTCGTCTTAACTGACAATTTTGAAAAAAAAACTATATTTTTTACTTTCTGCTATAATGCATATCTCCCCAAAAAAGTAAAAAAACTAATTTCTTTATCAATTTAGGCCAATATGTATTCTACATATTTTTGGTAAAAAAATCCCAATAAGCGTATATTGATTGGTTTGCGCAAAAGTTATAGCATCTACAAACTATGGAATATTTTTAGGGAATTTTTGTTTAAAAAAAAAAAAAATCACTAGTAGTGGTGGCGATCAGTGATTTTTAGCAGGATTGCAACATTGCGGTGGACAAAACTGATACCAAGTGATACTTTTTGGGGACCAGTGACACCAATACAGTGATTAGTGCTAAAAAATGCACTGTCACTGTACTAATGACACTGGCATGGAAGGGGTTAACATCAGGCGCAATCAAATGGGTTAAATGTTATCGCCCCCCAATCCTTACCCCTTTAGTTGCTGAGGTGTACACATGTAACAGCAGGAATTGATTACAAACTACAGGATAGATTTAGAGACTTTTATTTATTTTTTACTGATAATGGCGGCGATCTGCGATTTTTTTTTTTAGCAGGACTGCGACATTGCGGTGGACAAATCTGACACTGAGTGACACTTTTTGGGGACCAGTGACACCAATACAGTGATCAGTGCTATAAAAATGCATTGATTACTGTATAAATGGCACTGGCAGGGAAGGGGTTAACACCAGGGGCAATCAAAGGGTTAAATGTTCCCTAGGGAGGTGCTTACTGTGTGGGGCAGCGTCACACTGAAGGAAAAGAGATCCATGATTCAGCTTAGCTAAATCACAAGATCTTTTTCCCTTCCTGACAGATCCACCGTTTGCCTTGTTTACACAGGCAGATGGCTGATCCGTCTGTCCTGTGAACGATCGGCGGGTCGCGGCCGCTGGACCCGCTGATTGGCTGACTGAGCGGCGCCGGTGTCCCCTAAACCACATGCACGAAATCACGTACAGGTACGTGATTTTGCGCAGCCGGGCCGCCCTGCCGCAGTAAATGCACATGGGGCGGTCCAGAAGCGGTTAAAGTAATGCAGTGCTGTATTGCAAAAAATAGCCTGCTCATGAAGAGGGTGTAATCCTTAAGGGGCTGAAGTGGTTAAGGTTGCATACCCATGCTCGAGGTCTACAAAGCATTTGAGTAGTGCCTGTATTTCAGTGGGGCTCTACTGTTGCAACACACTTCCACTGTTAAGTACCTTCAGTAGGTCTGCTTTCATTGTTTTTAGCTACAGATATGATGGGGATACATGATTGTTCATTCTCTCTACCTTGTGTATCTTGCCCTTGGAGTTAGTGTGGGAAGACTAAATACTCTGTACTCTTTTGTTCTGGGCTGGTTTTCCCCACATAGGCTGCTGGACTCTCGCATTTGAGAGAGTGGAGATTCTACCTTGTCTAAACCTACTGATTTCTAGTGTTGCGAACACATCTCTCTTTTATCCCTGGTTCACATTGATGCTACTTTGAAATCGTGCTACTTCACTTGAAGTAGTGCGATTTTAAAGTAGCAAGGTCAGTGCGATTTCAGGTGCTACTTGATAGACATCTGTGTGGCTTCATGCACAGATGTCTATTGAAGTTGCACCTGAAATCGGCAAAAGTAGTGCAGGAACTACTTTTGCAAATCAATGCGGTGCCACAAAATCGGTGTCGCACCGATTAGGACAGCGTCATTGCCTCCAATAAGCTGCGACTTGTCATGCGATTTGATCTCTCAAATTGCATGACAAATCGCTCCAATGTGAACCTAGGCTTACTCCTCTTTCCTTCTCCTCTTGATTTGGTTCTGATCTTTTGTTTCTACCCTAACCTCTTATACTCTCCTTCCAATTCAACCCCTTCCACTCCTATTGTGGAACCTAGGGAGTTGTATCACTTGATCTCTGTACATCATGACTCCTCAGGGATCTTTGACCACTTTCCTACTACCACGTGAGCCGACTAGATAGATCTGATGGAATGTCTGGGGTTTAAATGTTCCGGAGAAGAGGTCGAAAGTGTTGGGTGACCTCTGGCGGGAATGATCCCATGTAGCATTTCTCTAGGAAATGCACTTTGAAGGAAGCGTTGTCCCAGGCTTTGAAACTTCCAATACCCATTTGCCACACAGTACATCCATGTATTTGGGGTCCAGAGGTGTAAGCATTCTTATCTCTCGCTCTGCCAACTGGACCTTTAGGGAGCAAAATGCTGATGACGCGGGCCGCTACATCTTCCTGAAGGGAATACTAGAGCTTGTCACCATGGTCAATATTTATGCCCCCAACTAAAATTTCATTCCTAGAAGCTGAACACTGAAGAGCTACCAGTGTTCCAGGAGGGGCTTTTAATAGTAGGGGGGGACTTTAACGTTGCCCTTAACCCCCCTTTTAGATGTAGCTAATTCTTTCTCTCATCTTTTGTACACCTTTCTGTGTCCCCTTAAACTGATTATAAGCCATGAACAATTTTCTGATGTATGAGGGGAGATATACTAAAACTGGTGTACACAGAATTTGGTACAGCTGTGCATAGCAATCAATCAGCTTCTATGTTTTATTGTCAAAGCTTAATTGAACAAGCTGATGTTAGAAGCTGATTGGTTGCTATGCACAGCTGCACCAGATTTTATGTGTACCACTTTTAGTAAATCTTCCCCATGGCATTCATCACATACTGTAGTAAGGAGATAAATCTGATTACTCCTCCTCTCATGAAACCCATTCGAGAATCGACTACAGCAGCTTTCATAGGTACTCGTATTATTTCTATTTAATGATAGTACTGGAGATATTTCTCCATAAAAAATACTTTACTGTGAGACCCGCAAATCAGAACACTTGTGGATACAGAACTTAAGGCCTTTTTTTAGGACTTATGCGTAAACCCTATCCCCTCCCTTGACAATTGGGAGATGCATAAACGTGTTAACTATGGGATCCTTATCTCCCAGGGCTCTCGTATTAAAAAGGAGAGAAGCCCAACAAACAACCTCTCTGGTGGAACGGATTCACAAACTGGAAACTTTCTACAAAAGGTCTCTGGTGGCATCGGCCCTGGCGGACCTTCAGGCACTTGGAGACCAGGTGAATGACCTAAGGTCAAAACAACGCTTTTGAGAGCCAAACTAATTCTACAAGTGAGGGTACAAACCAGGCCATCTTCTGGCTAGCTCCCTCAGGGAGGTAAGGGTTTGATCCTACATCTATCCCACGTATTGATTCCAGCAGAGGGGGGACTGTTGCACTCATCTGATATTGCTAAACGATTTAAAGAATTTTATCAGGAGCTCTACAATTCCTCATCTTCAGCAACACATCACAACTCTCAGGATGCAAAGGAGCAGATCAACCATTTTTTAGTAGACTCTGGTGTTGAAGGAGGATAGGCTTACATTGGAGGACCCAATCACCAGGAATTCATACAAGCTTTAAAGTGCATGCAAACCCACTCTCATCATTTCTAAATTACTGCTATAGTGCTTATTTATAAGGATATACATGCCTCCTGCATGTATCCTTAGCTGTCAACTATCTCCCCTTTAGCTGTTTGGAGCCATGCAATACCCAGGATTCTGTGGACAGGTCTGTTGTCCAGGGCTCGGTGGGCGGAGTCGTGATGTCAGTAGACTCCCCTCCACCTCTACACTCCCCTTGGCTAGAGATTGATATTTCTTACACTGCTGGTCTTGTGCATTATGCCCCATGATCACTAACATTCAGTCAAAACCCAGGAAAGTCACCACATGACTTCAGCATGCCCAATCATGCTGAGGTGTGGAGCAGCCAATCTTGGGAGAGCTAGAGAAGAAAGGAGGAGATGTGTTGTACACAGAATGCCTCTCTCACATTTGTGCATGAGATAAGGAAATCACCTGTCAGTCACAGCAAGGGGAAGAAACAGACACCTATTTCTCTGTGTGTCAGTTTTTATCTTACTGAAAAAAAAGAGGATTGCTCACAGCTAGGTTAACTCTTGGTGGCAAGATTGGGCACAGATGAAATTACATCCTCTGCTGTAACAGATATGAGTCTTAATTCAAAAAAAATTTGGGGGGTTTACATCCACTTTAAAAGAAATCAAATCCCATAAAGCTCCTGATGGCTTCTCGGTTACCTGTTCTAAAACATTTCTTCACATATTGACCTTGCCATTTACTTTGGGTCACAACTCAATTCTAAAGGGAGAGTCGATCCCCTTAAATACACCCAGAGCAACTATCAGTGTACTATCCAAAGAGGAAAAGTACCCCACACAATATAGTAGTTATCGCCCGATTTCTCAGTTAAGTTTAGATCTTAATCACTTCCCGCCCGACCTATAGCAGAATGATGACCGCGCGGTGGTTCTGTTATCTTGACTGGGCGTCATATGACGTCCAGCAGGCTAACATGCCAGTGCGTGCTCATGGGGGGGCACACAGCAGGGCGATTGGAGGTGCTGTCGGTCTGACACACTGCATCTCCGATCGTGGTATGGAGACTCTGATAGAGGCTCCTTACCACGTGATCAGCTGTGACCAATCACAGCTGATCATCGTGTGAACAAGGAAGTGCTGGTAAACTGCATTCCTCGGTTCGCACTGACAGGTAGTCGATCGGCAGCTCTCCCTGTCAGAGGGAGGTCTGTGCTGATAATCAGCATATTGATTATCAGCACAGCCCCTTCAGATGTGCCACCACAGCTGCCAATAAGTGCCCATCAGCTGCCAGTCAGTGCCCCATCAGAAACGGATATCAGTGCCTATCACAGTGCCAATCAATGCCCAGCAGTAACACCTGTCAGTACCCCATGAGTACCTCATCAGTGCCACCTGTCAGTGCCAATCAGTACCGCCCATTAGTGCCGCCTGTCAGTACACATCACAGCCGCCTGTCAGTGCTCATCAGTGCCACCTATCTGTGCCCATCAGTGCTGCATATCAGTGTCCATCAATTCTACATATCAGTGCCACCTTATCTGTACCTGCCCATCTGTGCCCATCAGTGAAGGAGAAAACAAAATTTTATAACTGAAACAAAGAAAAACTTAGCAAAAAATTAAAACCCCAGTGGTGATCAAGTACCACCAAAAGAAAGCTAAATTTGTGTGAAGAAAATGCTAAAAATTTAGTTTGGGTGGAGTGTTGCATAACCGCACAATTGTCATTCAAAGTGCGACAGCACTGAAAGCTGAAAATTGTCCTGGGCAGAAAGGGGCCAAAGTGCCCGGTATTGAAGTGGTTAAACTAATTGCTAAAGTTCTTGCAAAAAAAATACTACCCCTTTCGCCCTTGGGACTGTGTGTGAGGTGTGCACAATTGGACCTAATCAGCACTAAAGAGAACACCACTAAAGCTATTGTTGTCATCCATTAGGCGTACTCTAAAAAGCTGCACACCATGCTGCTATCCACCGATACCAAAAAGGTGTTTAACTGAATAGATTGATCATACATGAAGGTGGTCATGGGTGCTCTCGGCCTGGGTGTGAACTTTCTTACATGAATTGCACCCACTTATTTATATCCAACGGCATCTGCCAGAGTAAGTGGTGTATTATCGGAACCCTTTGATCTGAATAATGGAACCAGGCAGGGATGCCTGTTGTCCCCTCTCATTTTCATTCTCTTCCTAGAATCCCTCCTCTGCCAGATTAGGGCCAATTCCAACATTGCAAGAGTATCTACCAATTTTGGTGAACGCATGGTAGCAGGCTAAACAGATGATCTGTTCTTTCTAACCCAGATGCTGATATCACTTCCCTGCCTCCTAGCAGAACTGCATCACTATAATCAGATTTCCAATTTCAAAATGAACTGGCATAAATCTGAAGCACTGAATATTAACCTACCAGCAGCACTACTTTAATGCTTGCAGATGCAATTTCTCTTCAAATAGTCTGCACAGTGTTTGATATATCTTGGAATTTATCCTACACCCTCGGTGGGGGGATTTGGTCTCAGGCCAATTTTCCTCCATTCTTCTGGCAACTCAAAGACCTTGCCAGGTGGTCTAAAATGGTATTATTATGGTTCGGCAGAAGTAATGTAATCAAAATGAATTTCTTTCCTCACCTTCTATATTTGTTCCCAGCCCTACCTATAAAAATCCCGGGCATTTTCCTGAACCAGTTCCGCAGTGAATTTGAGAACTTCCTTTGGGCAGGGAAGGCACACCACCTCTTAACAACTCTTGACTAGGCCTAAAATAGCAGGTAGAATAGGAGGAACAGGTATCTGCACATATTATAATGCACCCTGGGAGGCTTACCATGGCTGCTTCTTGACTTACCTGGACACCTTTTCCACCACCTGACCATGAGCACCAAGTTGTCTTTTGTCAGGACCTTCAGGCTCCCATTTTTAATGAACTACCAGTATTTTGGCCTAACCCCAGTGATAGATCACCTAAAGTTCCTCTTGGGACTTCATGATGACTCTTTTTCCCCAGTAGTGCAGCAGGGCACCTACTGACTACAACATTTTTGTAGTGCAGGACAGTGGCACACACTGACAGATATACAGAATATGTTCAAAATATGCCATTTCCTATCCCTTAACTAGGGGAGGTCAGTGTTAACAACCCTAACCGAGTCTGAGAAACTCTGCATAGCAGAAAAACCAACCCTACGTAGTGCTTCGGTTTCATACCGACTTCTGAAAAACTCAACCTTCAAAATACTTGGAAAAATGGGAGTAAGACTTTGATCCCACATTTGCATTTGTCAGATGATCCACAAGGCTTCAATTACCTGGTCTGTGCAATAGACTACAAAATACTTTCATGCTGGTATAGGGTTCCTACGGTCTTGCATAAATGATTTCCTCAAAGCTCACCTTTATGCTGGTGCTGCAAGGAGGAGGAAGAGGGATGCCTTCTACACATCATTTGGTCTTGGGCCCTCTGGGTTCAAGTCATCCGTTGTATATGTAAACTAAGGATCCTCAAATGCCCGGGAATGTAGCAGTGATTCTGCTACATATGACCCCCATGTTGTAGAAATGTTACAAGCACTTTTTCACCAAATAAACATGGCAAAAGTGTGTATTCCGCAGTTATGGAAGCAGACGGTGATCCCCCCCCCGGTCTTAAGCCTATGGCTTGCCAAGAATAAAGGAACTAAACTGATGGAAGGAGTTATTTATGCAGCAAATGGCAGGGAAGAACACTTCCATGCTGCCTGGTTCTATTGGACAGAATTCACCTGTTCCCGAAAGTATTGAGCTATAAATGGAACCCAAGAATAATTCTTTACTCAGCCAGCCCATGGCTGTATAATATCCCCATGAGATTGGGGAGACCTCCTTGAGCTGACTCTGCCAGTCACACCACTGGTCACACGCACTCCTACTCCCACCCCCCTTCCCTATCCTCCCACTCTTGTGCTGGCTTTTCCTGCCCCACTCTCTCACACTTTACTGTTTTTTCTTAAGCTCCTTTTGCAGGAACTAGGGGACATATGCATACCTATCTTATTGATCTAGATATATCCCTTTGATGGTACTTATCTACCATATACGGCCACTTTAGCGCATGGTCCTTTGTAGCGGTCAGTCATCCCAGCAGATATTGGTTTCTCCCTTTTGTTTAGGAGATATAGAAGGCTCTGTACGCTGCATACGACCAGCATCCCCTGAGGAAGCCCATTTTATGGGCGAAACATTTCGGGAATCCACCATTGCTGTATTGTTGCATACATATGATTGTACTAGCCACTACTGTATCTCTCTTTTTCTTGTGTTCTTTGTTTTTAGTATATACATTTTTATTTTGGCTATCAAAATAAAAGAATTTTTTATATTATATTTGATATTGTGCTTAAATTATTTGCACCGTTAAAGTCCCACTTCTATACCTCTGATCCTTTTTGCCTTGTTTGTTTCACCACTAATACAGACTGGCCTACATCTGGGACTAACTATGAATGCTGGATTACCATGAGACATGAGGAACTGTATGATTTTAGTCTCCACCTATAAAATTTTCTCAAGGGCTTATGTCATACCAGTTTTTTATCTGAGAAATTCCCTTTGATTTATGCAGAATTGGAAACTTATGCATATTGTCTATGCCTACTCGGGTGGTGGTTAATACCTCTTTTGGTTAATTTTGTACACTGTAGCTTATATTTTGTGGTGACTGATACTCATATTGTAAGTATCTTTGCAGATGTCTGTCATGCAGTAACTTTTGAAGGCAATGATCTGGAAGTATACATATTGTAGTTGTGTATAAACTCTGCCACATGCTAGTCTAAGATTAGTGACCCAGAAAGTAATGAGCCATGCAATTCTAGGAGGCGCACTGGCAGCTCAAATTTTTCCCTCACTATGGTCTTCTTTAAAACTCATGTTTGGGGGCATGGCTAGCTCTCAGCAGAGATGGCCATGTGAGAGCTGAGTGCTGTGTTCCTTCAGTAAGTGGGATGACCAGTAAAACAAAAAAGCGCAGACAGCCGGGAAAGCTGACAGATTTGGTCTCCCTGCCACACTGCTACACTGGCCAAGATGGTGGCTCTCCTCCTCTGCATAGCCGCTCCCCTATGGATGGAGACAACTGGATAGGCCACTTGGATGAAGACCATTGCTCCACAGCAGGGGATGAGCCTGCCTCACATGCTCCTTCTCTTACCAGCAGCCCTGCTGAATTAAAGCAGTGAATGATAGAGGCTATATACAGCTGCAGTGGTGCGTGCATCTGATCTCTCACTAAATGACACCAGGGAGTTGCAAGATTCAACACTACATTTCCCCACCTCTAACCAGCCAGTTTTAGACACTGCTCTAAAGGACATGTTGGCGGATGCATATAATAATAGGGAGGATAAGCTCATGTGGATAAAGGCCAAGCTGGGAGACCTGGAAAACTGCTGTAGACATAACCAAATCAGAGGTTAAACAGAAACCATAAAGCCTGCAAAATGTAAAAGGTTTTTTTTTGCAAAATCCTTGCATTAACTGATGTGCCTGTTGAGGAACTGACTTTTGATTGCATCCACAAATTTGCAAAACCAGCCCACCTCCCTCCAAAGCTGCTTAGTGTCAGAAACCTTGAATCAGACTGAGACAGAAGTACAGTTAAATCACACTTGTTTAATAATTAAAAGTAAATAGAACAAACGTAGTCAAAACATAGCCAAAGTTTGGTAACCGGAATGGATAGTCAGACAACGTAGAAAGCCAGGAATCAGCGTAGTGGAACAGCAAGCAGGTTCTGCTTGGCCAGCTCAGAAAAGGAAGGGCTGAGCCCAGCCCTGACAGTACCCTCTCCTCAACGACTCCTCCCCCTCGGAGGACCACCAGGCTTGAGGGGAAAATGTCTATGTAAATCACAGAGGAGGACAAGGGCATGTACGTCCGAGGATGAGACTCGAGCGTTCCTCCGGACCGTACCCTTTCCAATGCACCAGGTACTGTATGTGCCTATGGAACCTACGGGAGTCAACAATGGTTATAATAAGGAGACATGGAATACATTTGAGAAACGCATATTAGAAGGAAGATCTAAAGCATAAGCCACTGGGTTAAACCTGCAGAGAATACAGAAAGTTCCAATAAATCAAGGTGCCAACTTCAGAGAGGGAACACGGAGTCGGAGGTTGCGACATGACAGCCAGACCCTGTCCCCAACCTGGTAGGAAGGCACAGGCAGGCGTCTGCAGTCAACATGGAGTCTGTACCTATCATTGGCATGTCGCAAAGCCTCCTGGACTTGTGCCCAAGTGGAACGAAGACCACGGAGATGTTCCTCTAATGCAGGAATGCTATGCGGAATAAATGAGTCAGGCAGCATGGAAGGTTGGAAACCATAGTTCGCCATAAACCGGGACAATTGGGAAGCAGAATTCAAGGCACTATTGTGAGCAAACTCTGCCCAAGGTAAGAGGTTCGACCAGTTGTTATGATGGTCAGAAATATAGCAACGTAGTAACTGCTCCAAGGCCTGGTTGGCTTGGTCTGCGGCCCCATTAGACTGCGGATGATACACAGAGGAGAAAGCAAGCTGAATTCCCAATTGTGCACAAATAGCTCGCCAGAACCGGGACACCAACTGACTACCCCTGTCTGAGATCACCTTGGGTAGCCCATGTAAGCGGAAGATCTCCCGAGCAAAAGTGGAAGCCAGTTCCTTAGATGTGGGGAACTTCTTAAGTGGAATACAATGAGACATTTTTGAGAACTGGTCAACCACCATAAAGGAAAACTGTGTTGCCCTGGGAGTTTGGTAACTCCACAATGAAATCCATAGACAAATGGGTCCAAGGCCTCTCTCCATTGGGTATAGGTTGTAGGAGACCCACTGGAAGGTGTCATGGAGTCTTACTCAGAGCACACACGGAACAAGCAGATACGAAGGCGGCTACATCAGCACGTGGCCCAAAAGAGTTGATTCTTCCCAGGGTGGCCAGCAGCCTTGGGAGAATGGTAAGTCTGGAGCATGGCAGTACGGAGACTCTCTGGGACAAAGCAGCGGTCACAAGGTTTCTGAGGAGGAGCATGGACCTGAGCGGCAAGAATTTTGTCACGCAAAGGGGAAGTAAGACTGGTGCGAACCGTAGCCAAAATAGGAATCACAGGAACTGACTCCATCTTGGAAGTGGAGGAAAATTGTTACGACAAAGCGTCAGCCCTTACATTCTTAGTACCGGGTAAGTATGAGACAATGTAATTGAAACTTGTCAAGAAAAGAGCCCATCGTGCCCTTCTGGGAGAGAAGCGTTTAGCCTCAGACAAGAATGTGAGATTCTTATGGTCAGTAAGAATGAGAACTGACACAGTGGTACCTTCAAGGAGATGCCTCCATTCCTTAAGGGCTAAAATGATCGCTAACAACTCTCTGTCTCCAATCTCGTAATTGCACTCCGCAGGTGACAATTTCTTGGAAAAGTAGCCACACGGATGCATAGTGCTCTCAGAGGTAGGACGTTGAGACAGGCACCAAGTCCAGTCTCCAAAGCAGCAACCTCAAGGATAAAGGGTAATGTAGGATCAGGATGTGCCAACACAGGAGCAGAAACAAAGACAGCCTTGAGACTCTCAAAGGCCTTAATGGATTCCGGAGACCAACTCTGTGGGTTACCGTCCTTTCTGGTCATCTCAGTCAGGAGTTTGACTAGGGACGAGAAGTTACGAATAAACTTCAGATAATTGGCAAAGCCAAGAAAACATTGCAGAGGATGTATACCTACAGGTCGGGGCCACTGTATGACTGCTGAACGTTTCTCTGGGTCCATTAAATAAGCAGCAGTGGAAATTACATAACCCAGGAATTTAACCTGTTCACGGTGGAACTTGCACTTCAACAACTTACAATAGAGATTGTTTTCTCTCAGCTTCCGAAGCACACAACAGACTTCTGAGTGGTGGCTCTCTAGGGACTTGGAAAATATGAGGATATTGTCAAGATAAACCACCACAAATAGCTGCAACAAATCTCAGAGGTCATCGTTGATAAAGTCCTGGAAAACTGCCGGAGCGTTGCAAAGGCCAAAGGTACTCATAATGGCCTGTTCTGGTATTAAACGCAGTTTTCCATTTGTCGCTCTCCTTAATCCTCATGAGATTTAATGCCCATCTCAAATAAAGCTTCATGTATGGCACAAGGTTGAAGGTCAATTGCGCAATCATAAGAACCGGTGTGGAAGCAAACTACCAGCTTGACCTTTGTCAAAAGTGGAAAAAAAATAAGGTGTGCCATTCTAAGTGCAGTATCAAAAAACTGGATCCAAAAGAAAAAACGCAGAAGAGGCAGGCGAGGGGGGCATCATAAATCCAGAGTCACTCCGCCCGCTTAAAGTACGGAAACTGTAAAAAATTTTAATTTATCTTCATATACACTTAACGACCATGAAATCTCATTGTTATCTCGAGGCCTTAATTTTGCTCCCACTGCTTTACCTAACTCATTTACCCTATTTAAGGACCTTAATAGGTTTATTCGTGATCTCACATTAAAAAGATACTACAACATTAAAGACAATAAGAACCCTAAGCCAGCCATCACCAAGTCAGATGATCCTTGTCTCACGCTGGACACACCAGCCGACCATCAAGCCATTTTAGACCTTTGTGAGTTGTGGAACACTGATGAGGATGATGACCTGATAGCTTGGTCTCAGTATTCCCAGTCCACTCCACCTATTCAACACACATCCTTTAGACCTAAATCTATCTTCAACCCCACTCAATCCAAAGGTCCTTTCTTAACCACCTTCTATCAAATTGTGTATAAAGAACTCTCCGATCTTTGCTCTTCAGAATCCTCTAAGACCCATTACTCCACTCGCAATCTTAGTCCCCAGGAACTCACAGCCCTCAAATCCCTCAGTACCAACACTGACATTATTATAAAATCTGCAGATAAAGGTGGAGGGATTGTTTTACAAAATAGATCTGACTACCTTCAGGAGACTTACCACCTTTTGTCTGATACCCATACCTATGAAAAGCTAAAAAGTGACCCATTGGTACAATTCATGGAGGAGTCCAAGGTCATTGTTTCACAAGCATTGGCCCAGGGCATCCTCAGCAAATCGGAGGCAGCATTTTTCCAAAAACCCTTCTTTCAAGTTCTGTACCTGTATCATTTACCCAAGATACACAAAGATACCAATAACCCACCAGGCCGTTCCATAGTGGCATCTATGAATAGCATTACCACCAGCTATTCAGTATATATAGACCAATTTTTACAACCATTGGCCCAGTCTCTCCCATCCTATATTAGAGATGGAACCCACCTAATTGAGCTTTTACAACCTTACAGGTAGGAGCCCTCCTACTTATGAGTTTCTTTGGATGTGTGTTCTCTCTACACGTCCATACCCCATGAAGTAGGACTTGAGGCAGTTTCACATTACCTCAATTCCAACCCTCTTTTAAATTCATCACAAATAGATTTTATTATTTCGGCCACCAAGTTTTGTTTAGAACAAAATTATTTTATTTTTGATGGCCAGTTTTATTTACAGAAGCAAGGGACAGCCATGGGTGCCAACTTTGCACCTAGCTACGCCAACTTGACCATGGGACTATGGGAGACCAGGTGTATCTGGGACAAAAATCCTTTTTCGGCACACCTGGTCTTCTATGGTCGGTACATAGATGACATTATTATCATCTGGGATGGTCCCCCCAATTCCGTTCAGGAATTCATTACTTTTTGTAATAACAATCCATTCAGTTTATCGTTTACATCTGTTATTGATCCGGAATCTATCTGCTTTTTGGACTTGAAACTTTTTCATTCTAACAATCTGATTGCCACTAAGAATTACACCAAACCTATGGCCGGCAATTCATTTTTATTTTTTTTACATTTCTCCAGCTGTCATCACCCGAGATGGGTTAACAATATACCCAAAAGTCAGTTCCACAGACTTAGGAGAAATTGCACCAGATTAGAGGACTATAGAACACAATGTACCACCCTTTCTAAGAAATTCACAGACAAGGGTTACCGGCCCAGACCATCCATGAAGCTGCCTCTTTCTATTCGACATATATTCCCCTTAAATCTAAGAATCAGAATACTGAACCAACAACCAGATTTATTACACAATTTCATGCGAGTTATAAAGAAATGGAATTTATTATTAAAAAACATTGGTCCATCTTGATCCAAGATCCTCACCTATCATCCTCTTTAACTCCTGCCCCTAAATTTGCCTATCGTAGGGCTCCAAACGTCAAGGCAAAAATTGCCCCAAGCAAAATTCCATCTCAGAAAAAATCGTTTACATTCAAACAACTTACCCTTATTCCATTAGTTGGTATGTACCGGTGCAACAAAGCGCTATGCCTCACTTGTTCCCACGTTACACATGGTAAGAAAACCTTTAGTACCAA
This sequence comes from Aquarana catesbeiana, assembly GCF_042186555.1. Taxonomy (NCBI): domain Eukaryota; kingdom Metazoa; phylum Chordata; class Amphibia; order Anura; family Ranidae; genus Aquarana; species Aquarana catesbeiana. The sequence goes on from NC_133324.1 coordinate 551,792,707, forward strand.
TGGAAACCAATATACCCTTAAATCTTTTTTCAACTGTTCCACAACTTATGTTGTATACTGTATTTCTTGCCCCTGTGGGCTCCTTTATGTGGGCAGAACGATTAGAACCCTACGTGCTAGGTTTGGAGATCACAGAAGAGCAGTGCAAGCCAACAATCCTTAATACAGTACTGCATGTCACTTCACTACTCATCATCAACAAAATATTTCTGATTTAAATGTATGGGTCATTGAATCCATACCAGACAATTTCTCTTCAGCAGAAAGATTCCAATGCCTACGTAGGCAAGAAACTTTCTGAATATATACTTTAAATAGTATGACACCTAATGGCCTAAACGAAGAGATAGAGATTAATACAATTATATAATAGTTTCCTGACTTCTGATTCTTGAATATTACCATCTTTTGGAGCTTCTGGTTTGGAGATATTTATTATACACTATTGTGTTGATGACTCTCATTTTAAGCCCCATTCTTATTATACATACATTCTGGTTTGTCATGTTGCGTTTACTATTTCATTGGCCCATTTTGTATTTCAAGTTTTCCGTATATTTAATAACTGTCTCAGTAATTGTGCATATCGCCATATCTTGCACATGGGCTTTTTTCTACACCAGCCCATTTTTCTTATATATACTCTAATGTATAAAATATTATATTTTTCTGGTTTACACATTTATATATGTTTTCTCCTTTCTTATCTACATTTTTCATTTTGTTCACTTTTCAATTTTATCTATTATTATTTTTTACAGTTCTTTATTTTTTGGTTTCGCAGTTTTTGATTTTTTGATTATTTCATCTTTACAGTTCTTTATTATTTTTCATAGTTTTTTATTTTCTGGTTTTGCAATTTTTTCATTATCACCTTTTTTCATTTTCATTATCATTCATTCTATTATAACTTTCATTCTCATTATATTTCTCTATTATAATTTTATAATTTTATTATTTATTATCTTCATTAATAATATATATATATATATATATATATATATATATATATATATATATATATATATATATATATACTTTTTATTTTTTCATTTGTTTTTTCATTCATTCATTTTATTTACATTCATATTTTTATTTTCATTATATATTTTTTTATTATTTTTCATTATTATTTTTTATATTATATATTTTTTATTTTTATTTTTCAGCCACTTATTTATTTATTTTTCACATTTATTTTTTCATACTCTATTGCATTTTTTTCTATTTTTAATTTTTTATTCTTTTTCATCCTTGGTATGATTCCCCATTTATATTATTCTCATTGCTGTAGTCCCTTCCTTGATTCCTTGTAATACCATTACCATTTCCGGGTCGGGGGTCACGCCGTCACTTAGCGACGCCTCCCAGTACTTCTATATAAACCTAGCCTATTCTACTAGCCTATTAGATCTGAGGAAAATGCGGATGCAGTGAAACGCGTCATCTGACATGTCCACACGACACTTCCGCTGTTCATCCTCCAGTATCCGGTGCGCTCCATGCTGGTTTCCTTCCGGTTCCTGTGTCTTGGTCTATCGACCGATCCCTTTGCTGGTTCCACCGTGCAGACACCTGGGTTCTTCTTGATTCCAACACTGACCAGCTGAAGATCTACATTACGGACAGCCTCTCCCCAGTGTTCTGGAACACCCTCGGATCCTGTATTGGAAGCAGCCGGCATGATGTCTGTGGACCACCCACCTTGCTTTTTTGTGCCTGCTTTTACTGCACCTTTACATTGTGAGTAGCCATTTGGCCGCTGTTTTTATCAATTATATTAAATCCAGTTTTTTGATACTGCACTTAGATTGGCGCACCTTGTTTTTTTCCACTATTGTCTTTCAGAGTTTGCTTCAACTCTCAGGGGAGCTGCGGCTGGTGTTTAGCATCATTCTTATTTTGGCTTTTATTGACTTTGTAGTTCTCTTTATTTGGGACTTTTTAGCCATACCGCAATTTATATCATCCTTTGGGACTCTGATATTCATGACCTTTTTACATTGTGAATTCATTTCATTATTTATCGTTTTCCCTTTGCATGATTTGGTGATATCTTGCGCCAATTTCTCCTTTTCTTACTTGACCTTTGTCAAAGACATTGCTAAAATTGCGGTACTCCTCCGGCAGGGAGGAGAGTGAAGAGGTGCACATGACCTTGGCCACCTTCTGAAAGCATGTCTTACTGTATTGTAGTGACCAGGAGAGAGCCTCAGCAGGAAGCCAATCAAAAGAGGGGTTGTACCTCTGTAACCAAGGATAACCAATAACCAGCAGAAATTTAGGTGAGGAAATAACTTGGAATTGAATTATCTCATGGTGAAGAGCCCCTACGGCCATGGACAACAGAGCAGTCTCATGAGTCACATGGGCAGTCTGTAGAGGTCTCCCGTCAAGAGCCTCAATGGCGAATGGAGTGTCACACAGCTGCAGCGGAATCAAGTGCTTCTATACAAAGGCAGCATCAATGAACAGGCCTGCAGCCCCGATTAGTCGATTAGAGCCTGTATCTCGATGGACGACTCAGCCTAAGAAAGGGTAACCGGAGCTCACATTAGGAATGATCAAAATATAAAGGGCGTCAGCACCGGCAACACACAGCATAAAGTTGCGGCCTACGCCGATGATTTATTATTTTTTGTGACAAGTCCCGTCACCTCTATCCCCAATTTATTACAGGCGCTCAAGATATATTCCGCTCTCTCTAACTATAAAATTAATGTGCACAAATCTGAGGCTTTAAACATTAATTTACCCAAGGAGACCCTCAATATAATTCAACAGAATTTCCCCTTCTCATGGGCTCGCCATAAAATGAAATATCTGGGCGTTTATCTTACCCCCTCACTAGCAGCAGTCTTCCAAGAGAATTACGTCCCCTGGCTTACCTCTCTACGTCTGGATCTCCAACGCTGGCACAAGAATACATTTTCCTGGTTCGGAAGGAATAGTATTTTAAAGATGGCAGTTCTGCCAAAATTATTATATCTCCTTCAAACATTGCCAATAACGATCCCAAAACATTTCCTTCGCTCTGTCAGAGGGGAATTTTTGAATTTTCTATGGGGATATAAAGTTAAAAGATTGTCTCATCATATTTTGTCCTTACCAAAGGACCAGGGCGGTTTGGGGTTTCCAGACCCGTTCAAATACTACCAGGCGGTTCATTTAACTAGAGCCCTGGATTGGGCCAAACATGCCTCAGAGAAGGAGTGGGTGGGGGTGGAGCAGGCGTTGACACCTCTCCCGCTCCCAACTTTGTTGTGGCAGACTTCTGCCTTGCCAGTACCCCTGAAATCCCACCCTTTGATTGGAACTACCGTGTCGGTGGCAATAAAAACGGGTTGTGTCACGTTGGTTTCCCATAGTCCCTCACCTTTGTCACCGGTGGTTGGCGCTCAGGAGTTCCCATGTAGTCTATCGGGGAGGAGGTTTAGGGAATTTCTGATGATCAACAGATTTAGGTTTCAAGACTTCCATCACGAGGGTCGTTGGTGTACCATCGAGGAAATACAAGCAATGTTATCGCCACCTTTAGATAGATGGAGAGCAACACAGATCAGACATTTCCTTACCTCCTCACAGTTCGTGCCATCCAATAGTCATTCCTCGTCTGCTTTTGAGAGGCTCTACCTGGATCCTACTCCCCTCCGCCATCTACTGTCCTTAATGTATGGGTTTCTAGTCGACCCCCAGGACGGCTTTGCTCCTCATTATATACGGAAATGGGAGAATGATCTGAGTCGACCCTTCTCAGAGGAGGAGAGAGAACGAATCTTATACTTTGCACACCGCTCCTCAATGGCGAACAGGTTCCAGGAGGTTGGGTTTAAGATAATGACCCGTTGGTATAGAGTGCCCAAGCTTCTCCACAAAATATATCCTTCAGTCCCTTCCTCCTGCTGGCGATGTCAGCATCCCGACGGTTCGTTACTGCACATCTTCTGGACATGCCCCCAAGTTCGTCCCTTTTGGGAAGCCATTAGACGCATAGTTCATAGACTGACGGACATTGCACTTGCAGATGACCCGGCTCAGTGCCTGCTCCACCTTACCCCGATCTCGAGACGTCGTTATAAGAAATCCCTCTTGATACACCTTCTAAACGCCGCAAAAATCTGCATTCCGCAAAAATGGAAATGCTCAGACCCCCCGTCAATTGGTCAATGGATAGCTGTGGTGAACGAAATTAATCTGATGGAACAATTGACAGCTGCATTACAACGTAAGGAGGAAAAATTCAACAAAACCTGGTATTACTGGCACGATTTTCGATTTTCTCAGGACTACAACACCTATGTGACCCCCTCAGTAGAGCTATAGTGACAGAACATGTTTCCCTCTCCAAAGGCCTCCACCTTTGTTACTCCCCCCCCCCCCCCCTTTTTTTTTTTTTTTTTTTTTTTTTTTTTCTCTCTTTTCCCCATCCCCTCCTCTCCTCTTACTGCTTCCATATCCTCTCTTCCTCTCTCTCTTCTATACCCGTCTCATCTTATCATCTCTCATCATGTCTATGTCTTTCTTCCCTTTGTTCGGATTCCCGAACCGTTATTTCCTTTATAATATTTGAAAATTTGTTTGTGTGCACCAGACTAGGGACGAGCATATTGTCTTTTCATTGTACATTATAGTACTGTAAGTTTACTGTGGGTGAGCTGGCGCTATTTTTGAAGCCAGCCGACTTGTCATCTTCATATGGTATGTCAATGTTTTGTCCTTGGACTATGTATCAATCTGTCCTCAATGTACAAACTGTCAGCATTGGTCTTGCATTGTTCTACCTGGTGTACTCAATAAAAACTCTTTAAATGAAAAAAAAAAAAAAAGAAAGGGTAACCGGAACCAGGGGCTTATCCTTCTGGATAAATGGGGACAAAACAACGCCACTTAAAGTCTGTCTGTGACAGGACCTCAAGGTTCGGGTGTTCCCTGGGACAAGTTCGGGCGTTCCCTGGTAGGACAAGACTTCAAAAAGTGACCTGCCTGGCCACAATAGAGGCACAATCTCTCCCTCCTCCTAAGGGCTCTCTCATCCACAGAGAGATGTGTGAAGCCCAAGTGCATGGGTTCACCTTCACTGACCGACTCGGTACCAGGAGGCATGGGAGGTAAGGGAGGCAAGGGTGGGACTGCAAAGTTCGGAGACAAATGTACAGGAGGCTTCCGCAAGTGCTCCTTAAGAGTCTTTTTCTGAGTCTGGAGTCAATGAGGATGGCAAATGTGATCAACTTCTCCAGCTCAGTGGGTATATCTCGGGCTGCTATCTCATCTTTGATGGTATCTGAGAGACCATGAGTAAAAGCAGCCACGAGGGCCTCATTGTTCCAAGCAACCTCTGCTGCCAGACTACAGAATTCAATGGCATAATCGGCAACAGTTCTTGTACTCTGATGGACATGAGGCACTTGGCAGTAGAAGCGGAGCATGCAGGAACGTCAATTACCCTTTTAAAAGAAGCCACAAACTCTGGGTAACTCAGGACAATGGGTTTTTGCGTCTCCCATAGAGGGTTTGCCCAGGCCAAAGCTCTCTCAGAAAGCAAAGATATCACGAGACCTACTTTGCTTCTGTCCATGGGAAACGCCTGGGGCAACATCTCAAAGTATATCTCAACCTGGTTGAGAAACCCTCTGCATTGGACTGGATCACCCCCAAATCGCTGGGGAAGCAGAGGGGAACCAGACATACCTCCTTATAGAGGTAATACTCGAGGCGGGTGCCTGCACAGAGACTGGAGCAGCAGCAGGGACGGCCTGCAACACAGGTTGTACTGGAGCAGCCACAGTGGGAGATTCCAGCTGAGCTGTGCGACTCATGAGCGTCTGTAACGACATGGCAAACTGATCCATGTGGTGATCCTGCTCATCCAGTCTAGGAAAAAATATAACCAACAAGTGGATTGACTGCATCTTCTGAATTCATGGCCTTCGTCTGTCTGAAACCACGAATCAGACCGAGACAGAAGTACAGTTAAATCACACTTGTTTAATAATAAAAGTAAATAGAACAAACGTAGTCAAAACATAGCCAAAGTTCGGTAACCGGAACGGCTAGTCAGACAAGCCAGGAATCAGCGAAGTGGAACAGCAAGCAGGATCTGGAGCCAGAAGGAACGTCAGCCAAGCAAGTCTTTAACAGGCACGCAGGAGAGAATCTTTCAAGAGAGATGAAAAAAACACTACAGATATGCGCCCAGCTCAAATTTCATGAATCGGGTTTACATTCACTTTAACCTCTTCCCGTCCATGCTATAGCCGAATGACGGCTACAGCATGGACCTACTTTAGCGGGAGGGTGTCAATAGACATCCTCCCGTGATCGAACGGCCTGCGCGCCTTCTGTGATCAGTGAGTCTGAGACTCGGCTGATCACAGATCGGAGTAAGGGGTCGTTCCCGACCACTTACCATGTGATCAGCTGTCAGCCAATAACAGCTGATCATGTAATTGTAAACAGAGCTGGTAATCGGCTATTTTTTTCCTCATGCTAAAAAAAAGCCGATCAACGGCGGCTGTTGGAGGGACATCAGTCCCGATCATGGAGAGGCTCTGCAGAGTCATCTGTGCCACCTACCAGTGCCCACCAGCTTCACTTTCCAGTGTCCACAGTGCCACCCATCAGTGCCCACATTGCCACCTATAAATGTCACCAATCAGTGCCTTTTCACCAGTGGTGCCTATCAATGCCACCTATCAGTGCCATCTACCAGTGACATCTGTCAGTGCCACCTATCAGGGTCCATCAGTGCTGCCTCATCAGCGCCGTCTTATCGGTGCCTATTAGTGTCGCCTTATCTGTGCAGCCCATTAGGGCCCATCAGTGCAGACCCATCAGCGTATATCAATGAAGGAGAAAAATTTCCTATTTGCAAAATTTTATAACAAACTATACTTGATTTGATTGTAGCCGTATTAGTGCAATTGTGACAGAGAAAATTGAGTACTGTCCGTGATACTTTTTTTATTTGCACTAACATACAATTTTTATTATACATTATATATTATACATTATACATACAAGGAATCAGTACTGCTTGGACCTTGAAGAAGGGGACATACCCTGAAAGCTTGTCCTGAAAAATTGTATGTTAGTGCAAATAAAAAAAGTATCACGGACAGTACTCAATTTTCTCTATAACAAACTATGAAACTTTTTTTTTTTTTTCAAAAATGTCTGTCTTTTTTTGTTTAGCAAAAAATAAAAACCCAAGAGGTGATTAAATACCACCAAAAGAAAGCTCTATTTGTGTGAAAAAAATTATAAAAATTTCATTTGAATACAGTGTTGCATGGCCGCGCAATTCTCATTCAAAGTGTGACAGCGCTGAAAGCTAAAAATTGGTCTTGGTAGGAAGGGGGTTTAAGTGCCCAGTAAACAAGTGATTAAGGTAGCTACTGTATGTCTCATTTTATCTCCATAAATTATTCTCCTCTTCTGAACAAGGACTATTGTTCTACTGCAGCTATTTCATTATTTGGTATGCACTTTAAGGATTCATGTACATGGGACTTTGTTAATCTCCCTGACGGTTTTCCCGAGTCTGGCTCGGGGTTAAATTTCAGCACCATTAGCGGTAACCCCGAGCCACACTCTGGATTGCATTACAGGATCCTGGTGCAGTGTGCTTACCTTGTCCCCAGGATCCTGCGATGTCCCCCCGATGTGTCCGTGGGCTCTGTCCTCCGCCCGATGCCTCTGTGTGTTCCGGGCTCTGTTCCCTGCGAGCGTCGCGACGCACGCTGGAGGAGCCCGGCGGCAAATTCAAAAATGTGAAAAATCATAATACATACAGTACACTGTAATCCTACAGATTACATTACTGTATGAAATTATTTCACATCCCTTTTGTCCCCAGTGCTTTGTCCAATGCCCTGCATGCAGTTTTATATTATATATACACTGTTTTTTCTGCCTAGAATCTTGAGAATTGTTCATAGCAACCAAAAATGTCCCTTTACATCAAAAGTGGTTTTAGACCAGCTAGAAAACGGCGATAGTAAATTAGAACACTTGCAGAATTGAGCGATTGTGATTTGTGGGGAAATTAATTTTATTATTATTATAATATTATTTTTTATAATTATATTTATTTATTATATTATAATTTATGATTTTGTGTTTCAAACTTGATCATACCCGGGATATCTATTAGACTCTTGGTGGACAGATTTAAGCGTGTTATTGCTAAGAATTACAGGCCTACAATATAAAACGCCAAATTTCTATGCAAAATAATTGTACCTCTTTGAGATGCAAAAATCTGACATAATCATACCACCAGGGAAGTTAAGGCTTCATGTACACGGGACATTGTTAAACCTCTCCTGAAAGATTTAACTTGACAGCTAGAAACCGGCATCTAAAAATGGCTGTTTAGCCGCGTTTACATGCAGCGTTTAGCCGCGTTTTTAGCCGCATTTTTTTCAAAATAGCCAAAAATGAAAAACGCCTCTAAACGAAACCCAGCTAAACTCGAGTTACTGCGTTAAGCCGCATTTGGCGTTTTAAATGCCTCTAAACACAGCTTCTGAGCGCATTTTTTTGGGTTCCAAAAAAAGCCTCTAAATGCAACTGCCTAGAAACGACTATAAACGAACCTGTGTACATGTACTGATAAAATAACATAGAGGAGGGTTCAGGAGCGTTGGAAAAAATGCCCAACTGCTCCTAAACGTCCATTTACCAGCAGCAGTGTACATGAAGCCTAAAACTCCTGTATGAACATAAAGGGGTAATGACATTTCAGTTAATGTTTCAACCACACAATACAGTCTTCTTGACCAAATCCATAAAAAAATTCTATGGATGAAAATAAATGAGCCCTCTGTTGCTCACTTATTCATACTGTGGAATTTGCACAAAGCTTTCATTTGTGAAATTCTCATAAAAATGAGCAGTATAGCTAAAAAAAAAAAGGACACAGCAGTAGGACAGCAATAGGACAGACTTCTTTCTCAGATAAACTTGCTACAACTTTAAAATAAGCAAACACCCTCTCAGGCTATTAGTTTGCAGTTACAACATGCTAGGCACGAATTGCAGGCTTTATTAATCTCTCAACATGATTGACATCTGGCAGCTCTGAACTCAAATTTTTATCATAATGGTAATAAAGCTGGTAAACTTTTGGCACAATAAATTGAAGAGAAGGCCAACAAATGAAAATGACCCTATTTATTTCATCCACTTACAGGCCAGAAAAGATATAATGTGCAGGAAATAGCCGATGCTTTTAGTACTCACTACAGTATTTTTTTTATACAGTAGCTTGAATGATGACCCTTTGATTGCTCAACCTACACTTGAGGTTTTTAGACTTTCTCAACCAAAGCTACAGTATGAACAATTGGCAGGGGTCCATGCACCTTTCTCAAGTATAGAGATTTCAGATATCATTAATTCGCTGCCTTCAAACAAAACATCACGTCTCGACTAATTTTCGACTGAGAACTATAAATTATTCCCCCAGCATTTATCTCCTTATTTGGGGAGACTGTACAATTCTGCTGTGTCCTCAAAATCCTTCCTGTCTGAAAGGTTAAAAACCACAATTGTAATGATTGCCTAAACCTTTGAAGGACCCGATGTCAGCCCAAAACTTGACCCCGATTTTCCTGGTTAATACAAATTTGAAAACGCATGTAAAGGTTTTTGCTAACAGGATTTTGAAGTTCCTGCCTGAGGTAATATGTCCTCAACAGGTGAGCATCATTATTGGGCGCCAGGCTCCAGATGCTATCAGACATATATTTTGAACCACCTTCATTGAGCAAAAGTTGGGGGAGGGCCTTCTTTGCCCCTTACATTGGCTACAAAGACCTTCAACAGGATACATTGGGGATACCGGTCACGGGTTCTTGAGAAGTTTCGGTTTGGTGGAAATATATACTCTGCTATAATGGTGCTATATACTTCTCCTTCAGCCCAGGTTTACACGGAGGGTATGCTCTCACAATCTTTGCAAATTACAAATGGCACACATCAAGGGTGTCTATTGTTGGCCTTAATATTTGTACTGCTAATGGAAGAGAAAATTAGAAACCATCCTGGGATTAGTGGTATTTCAGGCTCATGGTCAGTCACACAGTATTACAGTATTACACTATTTTCAAATGATGTAATTTTATCCCTCTAAAATCTGGCTCCTTCGCCACAAAATGCTCATGTAGATTTTTTTTTTTTTTAATACAGTAGTGTATTATAAGATCAAATTACACATTATACAAAGTCAAGCATTATGGGTATAGAAATAGACCCAGGTACTTTATCTCGGATACAAAACATGCTACCTTATCAATAGGTGGAAGAAACTATTCCCTATCTGGGCATAACTCTCATTAGTCCCTGTGCTAATGTATATTAAACACTTCAATACTGGGCACTTATACACCTTCCTGCCCAAACCAATTTTCAGCTTTCAGCGCTGTTGCAGTTTGAATGACAATTGCGCGGTCATCCAACACTGTACCCAAACTAAATTTGTATCATTTTGTTCCCACAAATAGAGCTTTCTTTTGGTGGTATTTGATCACCTCTGCGTTTTTTTTTTTTTGCTAAACAAATAAAAAAATACAGAAAATTTTGAAAAAAATAAAAGTTTTGCTCTTGTTTCTGTTAAAAAATTTTGTAAATGAGTACGTTTTCTCTTTCACTGATGGGCACTGATAAGGCGGCACTGACAGGCATTGATAAGGCGGCACCGATGAGGTGGCACCAATGAGCGGGCACTGACGATCGGCACTGGTAGGCGGCACTGATGGGTGGCACTGATATGCAGCACTGATGGGCATTGATAGGCGGCACTGATGGGCACTGATAGGCGACACTGATGGGCACTGAAAGGCTGCAAAGATGGATTCTTATGGGTGGCACTAATGGGCACTGATAGGCGGCACCGCTGGGCACTGATACGTGGCACTGATGGGCACTGATACGCTGCACTGATAGGCATCCCTAGTGGCACTGGCAGTGGTAGGCATTGTGAGTGGGCACTGATTGGCAGCTGCCTGGGCATTGATTGGTACCTGCCTGGGCACAAATTAGTGTTTCCCTGGGGGTCTAGGGGGCATACCTGGTGGTCCTGGGTGGCTTCCCTGGTGGTCCTGGGTGGGATCCGAGGGGGGGCTGTGCTGATAAACAATCAGCACAGACCTCCCCGTCAGGAGAGCAGCCGATCGGCTCTCCTCTACTCACGTCTGTCAGACGCGAGTGAGGAAAAGCCGATCACCGTCTCTTCCTAATTACATCATGATCAGCCGTGATTGGCTGATCTCTGACGGAGACTCTTTACCTAGATCGGTGTTGCGGTGTGTCAGACTGACACACCGCAACAACGATCGCCGTGATGCGCGCCCCAGGGGGTGCACAGCGGCTCAATATCCTGCGGACATCATATGACACCCAGTCAGGTTATTGAAACCACTTTGCCGTTGTCATTCTGTTATATGGCGGGCAGAAAGTGGTTAAGGTAATTACATTTCTTTAATAATACAGCGAGAAATGAATGGTATGTGCAAATTCTATCTATCCTGTCCAAAATACTTTACTATTTTAATGCCTTACCATTCTCCTTCCTAAACATTTTTATTGTTCATCCTAAACTCATTCCATCCAAATTTTTTTACGGAAGGGTCAGAAAGGAAGATGTTTAAAATTATTAATTTAGCATAAATGCACAGGGGCATGGGTCTACCTGATCTTAAAGATTACTATATGGCTGTACTAATAGATCAAGTAAAACCTTGGATTCTTTCTATTCGTTTGAAACATTGGAGTGCCCTGGAGCAGTCGTTTATTTCCATAGGCAGCTTGTGCACCTTATTATTAGCATACAGGGGGTCCCATCCGACTTACAAACGACTCCTACTTACAAATGGAGGGAGACAACAGGAAGTGAGAGGAAATCTACCCCTAGGAAGGGAAATTCACTCCTGTAAGAGCTATTATGGGGAAAAGGTACCTCCACTGATGCTTTATCACCAAGGCTTGTTTCCACAACAACCCAAAATTTTCAAAATCCAATTGTCATTGGGACAGAAAGTGAGGTGAAATCTTCTGAACAGGGGCACAGACAGCAAAACAAATGTTACAGGGGTCTTAACCACCTCAGCCCCGGAAGGATTTACCCCCTTCCTGACCAGAGCACTTTTTACAATTTGGCACTGCGTCGCTTTAACTGCTAATTGCGTGGCCATGCAATGCAGTACCCAAATGAAATTTGCGTCCTTTTCTTCCCACAAATAGAGCTTTCTTTTGATGGTATTTGATCACCTCTGCCGTTTTTATTTTTTGCGCTATACACGAAAAAAGACCGAAAATTTTGAAAAAAAATGATATTTTCTAGTTTTTGTTCTAAAAAAAATCCAATAAACTCAATTTTAGTCATACATTTAGGCCAAAATGTATTCGGCCACATGTCTTTGGTAAAAAAAATGTCAATAAGTGTATATTTATTGGTTTGCGCAAAAGTTATAGCGCCTACAAACTAGGGTACATTTTCTGGAATTTACACAGCCTTTAATTTATGACTGCCTATGTCGTTTCTTGAGGTGCTAAAATGGCAGGGCAGTACAATACCCCCACAAGTGACCCCATTTTGGAAAGTAGACACCCCAAGGAAATTGCTGAGAGGCATGTTGAGCCCATTGAATATTCATTTTTTTTGTCCCAAGTGATTGAATAATGACAAAAAAAAAAAAAATTACAAAAAATTGTCACTAAATGATATATTGCTCACACAGGCCGTGGGCCTATGTTGAATTGCACCCAAAAATACATTTAGCTGCTTCTCCTGAGTATGGGGATACCACATGTGTGGGACTTTTTGGGAGCCTAGCCGCGTACGGGGCCCCGAAAACCAATCACTGCCTTCAGGATTTCTAAGGGCGTAAATTTTTGATTTCACTCCTCACTACCTATCACAGTTTTGAAGGCCATAAAATGCACAGATGGCATAAAACCCCCCCAAATGATCCCATTTTGGAAAGTAGACACCCCAAGCTATTTGCTTTGAGGCATGTTGAGTCCATGGAATATTTTATATTTTGACACAAGTTGCGGGAAAGTGACAAATTTTTTTTTTTTTTGCACAAAGTTGTCACTAAATGATATATTGCTCACACAGGCCATGGGCATATGTGGAATTGCACCCCAAAATACATTTAGCTGCTTCTCCTGAGTATGGGGATACCACATGTGTGGGACTTTTTAGGAGCCTAGCCGCGTACAGGGCCCCGAAAACCAATCACCGCCTTCAGGATTACTAAGGGTGTAAATTTTTGATTTCACTCTTCACTGCCTATCACAGTTTCGCAGGCCATGGAATGCCCAGGTGGCACAAACCCCCCCCCAAATGACCCCATTTTGGAAAGTAGACACCCCAAGCTATTTGCTGAGAGGCATGGTGCGTATTTTTCAGCTCTCATTTGTTTTTGAAAATGAAGAAAGACCAGAAAAAAATTTTTTTTTTCTTTTTTTAATTTTCAAAACTTTGTGTCAAAAAGGGAGGTCTGCAAAATACTCACTATACCGCTCAGCAAATAGCTTGGGGTGTCTACTTTCCAAAATGGGGTCATTTGGGTTTTTTTTTTGCCACCTGGACATTCCATGACCTCCGAAACTGTGATAGGCAGTGAAGAGTGAAATCAAAAATTTACCCCCTTAGAAAGCCTGACGGCGGTGCTTGGTTTTGGGGTCCCGTGCGCGGCTAGGCTCCCAAAAAGTCCCACACATGTGGTATCCCCGTACTCAGGAGAAGCAACAGAATGTATTTTGGGGTGTAATTTCACATATTCCCATGGCATGTTTGAGCAATATATCATTTAGTGACAACTTTGTGCAAAAAAAAAAAAAAAAAGAAATTGTCTCTTTCCCGCAACTTGTGTCACAATACAAAATATTCCATGGACTCAACATGCCTCTCAGCAAATAGCTTGGGGTGTCTACTTTCCAAAATGGGGTCATTTGGGGGGGTTTTGAACTGTCCTGGCATTTTATGCACAACATTTAGAAGCTTATGTCACACATCACCCACTCTTCTAACCACTTGAAGACAAAGCCCTTTCTGACGCTTTTTGATTACATGAAAAAATTATTTTTTTTTTTTGCAAGAAAATTACTTTGAACCCCCAAACATTATATATTTTTTTAAAGCAAATGCCCTACAGATTGAAATGGTGGGTGTTTCATATTTTTTTTTCACACAGTATTTGTGCAGCGATTTTTCAAACGCATTTTTTGGGGAAAAAACACACTTTTTTAAATTTTAATGCACTAAAACACACTATATTGCCCAAATGTTTGATGAAATAAAAAAGATGATCTTAGGCTGAGTACATGGATACCAAACATGACATGCTTTAAAATTGCGCACAAATGTGCAGTAGCGACAAACTAAATACATGTTTAAAAGCCTTTAAAAGCCTTTACAGGTTACCACTTTAGATTTACAGAGGAGGTCTACTGCTAAAATTACTGACCTCGATCTGACCTTCGCGGTGATACCTCACATGCATGCTGCAATTGCTGTTTACATTTGACGCCAGACCGAAGCTTGCGTTCGCCTTAGCGCGAGAGCAGGGGGGACAGGGGTGCTTTTTTTTTTTTTTCCTTTATTATTTTTTTGCTTTTTTATCTTATTTTTAAACTGTTCCTTTCATTTTTTTTTTTTTTAAATCATTTTTATTGTTATCTCAGGGAATGTAAATATCCCCTATGATAGCAATAGGTAGTGACAGGTACTCTTTTTTTGAAAAAATTGGGGTCTATTAGACCCTAGATTTCTCCTCTGCCCTCAAAGCATCTGACCACACCAAGATCGGTGTGATAAAATGCTTTCCCAATTTCCCAATGGCACTGTTTACATCCGGCGAAATCTAAGTCATAAAATGCTCGTAGCTTCCGGTTTCTTAGGCCATAGAGATGTTTGGAGCCACTCTGGTCTCTGATCAGCTCTATGGTCAGCTGGCTGAATCACCGGCTGCATTCTCAGGTTCCCTGTTGAGACAGGAGAGCCAGAGAAAAACACGGAAGACGGTGGGGGGGGGCATTCCCTCCCACTGCTTGTAAAAGCAGTCTAGAGGCTAATTAGCCGCTAGGATTGCTTTTACATGAAAGCCGACCACTGGCTGAAAAGAATGATACCAAGATGATACCTAAACCTGCAGGCATCATTCTGGTATAACCACTCAAAGTCGTGAATGGTGTACCTGAAGACCAAAAAATGGTTAACAATAAAGCACAGTAAACGGTAAAGTATAAAAAATCGCATACCTGAAAAGCAAACATGATAAAACATAATAACAATAAAACATTGCAGAATAGAATACAGTAAAAAAGAGCAGAACAATAGAGAGAATAGAGAGAGAGCACAATAAAACGACAACTATTATTTTTTATTTTATATTTTTGTTTGTGGTTTTTTTTTTTTACACTTTTTTTGTAACTGTAACCGGTTCCAGGTTCGGGTCTCTCAAAATGCGATGGCATCTTGGGAGACCCTGTGAAAGTGTGCCTAGTCTGTGCAGTGCTGTACCCTAAGCTAATGCTCAACTAGTGAATGGTAGCGTTCAAAACATTCACCAATGCAAAGACCAGGATTGTCAGGACAGGAGGGACAATAATAGCGGGTGTCATGCCTATATCCACGCTTGCTGCAGACACAACATCTTTTTTGGGGGGGTTCGTTGGGTAGGGGTACTTGGGGGGACATAAAGAAAATGCCTCTCATGCAGCTGACTGCATTTGGTTGGGGATGTGAATGGGGGAATTACGGGCGCTGCAGAAGTGGTGGGTTCCCAATTAGGATTGGTGAATGCAGCAGGAAGGGCATTATGGGCACGACGGGCCTGTGTTTGTCTTCTTGGTGGCAGCGGGACACTACTTGTGCTTGCCACCTCACCAGCTTGAACTGCACTTATGGGACTCGCCACGTCACCAAGTGTTACTGCAGTGCTGGTTTGACCACGACCGGGGTGTACTAGGCCGCTGGCGCTTGCCAGTTCACCAAAACGCTACCAAAAAATCTGTTAGCGATCGCAGGGATCAGGCCTGACTCTGCGAACTCTGCAGTTATGCGTTTAGTGTTTTGTAAGTGACAGTGATCGATCGATACTGCACTTGGGTGGGCTGGGCTGGGCCAGGCGGAGGGGCAAAACGCAGGTGCTAGCAGGTATCTGGGCTGATCCCGCTAACACTGCGTTTTTGGGAACCCTAAACTGCTGGGGACGCTAGTATAGATCTGATCGGATCAGATATTGATCCGTACAGATACTATACCACTAAGGGAGGCGTATGCTGCGTGCGTGGGTGTTAGCAGTACTGGCGCTAATCTGACGCTGCCTGGGGCGACGCATATCACCGCCGGGCGATCAGGGGGCTAAACCTTTATTCGGTAATAAACGGCGGGTGCCCTGACACTATAAAAAATAAACGAACTAACCAGCGTCACCCGTAACAGTTATACGGTGATCAGTGGTGAAGGGGTTAACTAGGGGGCAATCAAGGGGTTAAAACATTTATTAGGTAGTATATGGGGGTCCCTGTCGCTATAAAACGCTGACGGCGAACCTAAATATTTACCTCCCTAACTAGCGTCACCAGCGACACTAATACAGCGATCAGAAAAATGATCGCTTAGCGACACTGGTGACGGGGGGTGATCAAGGGATTAAAACTTTATTAGGGGGGGTTAGGGGGGTATCCTAGACCTACAGGGGGCTAATACTCACTGCCCTACCACTTCTAACTGTCACAAATTGACACCATGCAGTAATCAGAAAAAAAAAAAAAAAACACTGCTTGGTGTCAGTTTGACAGGGGGGGAGGGGTGATTGGGGGGGATCGGGGGTGTAAAGTATGCCTGGCATGTTCTACTGTGTGTGTGTGTATGTTTTGTGCACTCACATGTCTTCTCTCATCGGCAACGGAAACTGCCGAGCCGAGGAGAGATGACATCACATCCTCTGCCTCTGTGTACTATACAGAGGCAGAGGATGTTTCCCATTGGCTGGGAGCGATTGCGAGGGGGGGCCACGATCGGATGGCCTCCCCCTCATCACGGAACGCTCCCAGACAAAAGCCGACCGCCGCTGGCACCGGGGGGGGTCCGATCAGACCCCCCGCCCGCGGGAAGGCAATCACGTACCAGGTACGTGATTTTGCCTGCCCGTGCCGCTCTGTTCACGTATATATGCGTGAGGAGGTCGGCAAGTGGTTAACACTTCCTTAACACTTCCCCAACTTAAGAACAAACCTAAAGTCCCTAACATGTTTTTAACCCGGGGACCCCCTGTACCCATATCGAAAATCAAAATAGACGACCCAACTATCTAAGCAACTCTTAATGCCTGTAGCCATTTTTTTTAAATCAAATTATCCTTATGAAAAACAGATACAGACCTTGCTATTATTGGACATCTTTAAATTTCTTATCCTGTTCAATGGCCTGGGTCGGACAAATACCATGTTGCTGACCTACTCAAGTAGGGGGAAAGAATACTTTTTGTACATATAGTTTTGGACTTTTCCCTCTCACCACAAGAATACCTTATGCTAAACTATCATTTTACTTAAAGCAGAATTTCAGTCATTTTTTCAACTTTCCATCCATTAAATCTTCTGCCCTTGTTGTTTTAACTTTGGATAGTAAAACATTTTTTTCTGACAGTAAATACCTCATACAGCCCACTTCCTGTTTCTTGTCTAGTAAAAAGCCTAGGCTTATGACATGCACAGTTCTCTCTCTCTCACTCTCGTGAGAGTTTGCCAGGAAGGGAGAATGGAAGAGTCATAAGAGGGCCAATGAGAGCTGCAGAGCTGTCTCTGTGTAAATCCAGGAAGTGAACAGGCAGCACCGTCAGCTGCCCACAGTTAAAATGGTTGCAGCCAGACTCGGTGAAGGGAGATTTCTGCAACATATTTGGCAAGTACAGAATCACAGTATATATAAAATAATAAGCAAAATGGTTGCAGGGAAGTTTCCGAATGGCAAAGATGTTTTTATTACAAATTATGTGAGCAGACTGCAGTTCCTCTTTAAGCCATGACCCTATTCCCCAGCTTGTAATTCCAGATAAACGTTGGAATTTTTGAACATCACTGAATAGTACAGTTAAAGGCATTACTCTTTTTAAATTGAATGCAGTCAAAACTTGCTTTTACTAAAGTGGCACTGCTACTAAAATTTGAATAGGAACTCCAGCTTTCTTTAAAGTGGTAATAAACACGAAATTATTTCCTACAGGTAAGCTTATCATAAAGCTTACCTGTAGGTTAAATGAATGTCTCCTAATCGTGCACCGTTCAGGAGATATTCCAGTGAGCAGCAGCCTCTGAAAAAACTGCATGCCATTCCTTCCGAGCTCTGTGCCGTGGCCGTGACTCCCGTGCGCATGTGCGGGAGTGATGCTATCGGTTCTCGGCCTTTCAAGATGCAGCCTGCGAACTTGGAAGGAGTACTGGGTGAAGATGGAAGCTTCTGCAGTGGTGATAGCATGCCACTGGAGGACTTTGTCTCAAGGTAATTCCTTTATAATGTGCTAGTATGCAATGGATACATTATGCCTGTACCTTGCAGGGAGAGTTTTTTGGTTCCATGTCTCCTACCGCTTTAACAGACAAACAATGGCAAAGAGCTATTATTAGTAACTATATTCATTCTAAATGGGACAGGGCCCAAAAGATACAGCTAAGGTGTTATATGACCCCCTTCATAGTAGCTACATTTTTGGATACTGGTAATAAATTGTGCTGGAGTAGATGAGGGCATGTGGAAACACTCTTACATATACTATGAACTTTTGGCATGGAGTGTTCTGCCACCTTTCCGACTTAACAGCTTGTATTACCAAACCCACTTCTGCTATGGCCATTCTTAGCATGGGAATGTGAAACCTGTCCCTTGCCACTCAGAGCAATGGTTATAGAGTACATATCTTGTTTGGAACTAGCAACCAAGGTGAACTAGTGGGAAATAAAATCATTTTTATTTTTATGATCAATTTAAGTAAAGAATCCTTCCTCCATTCAACCTGTAGTCTGCATATATATTTCTCTCATGCTCTAATTTGGTCTGACGCTTTTGTGCAGATAAAGTATAAACTCTAAACACATGACTTTGAAATAGAAAAAAATGTGTCAGGTGTGTTTACTTATGTTTTAAACTGGTTTATGCAACATTTATCCAAACATTGTGTTTCTCATTTTACTAGTCATGAGACACTTTTGCTTCACTGTTAAAGTTAAAATGTAAGGCTATGTTTCCACTAGTGCGAAAGTCGCATGACAAGTCGTATCCCATGATTTCCAATGAGTACCGTTCATATCTGTGCAACTTCAAGTTAGTCCCTGCACTACTTTGGTCCCACTTTGATGCAACTTGAGGTCCATAGACCTCAAGAACACATAGGCATTGCTTCAACTTGCATCAAAATCGTGGCAAAATTGCGCGACTTTCAGGTCACAATATTGGAAACCTATGCTAAGTTCACCTTTACAGAACATCTGTAAGGTGAACTTACACTGGACCCCCTCCCCATCCCCCATGGTCCCGCTGTACCTGAGTCTCGCAATTACCTACTGTGAGACATCAGGTCACCGCATTACCGGTCCAGGGACTTGATATCCCTGTGGCTTTCTCTCCTCTTCTCCAGCACTGACAGGATAGGCTAGGCAGGTTCTGATTAAAATTAGAATGCCTCTTTATACATACTTTTAGGAGGTATATTTAGGAGATTAAGACATGGGGATTTTAAATCCCCGGACCAGTGAAGCAGCGACTGAATGTGTCAAAGTCGGTGATCGCGGAGGGGGTCCAGTGTAGGTTCACCTTACAAATTTTCTGTAAAGGTGAACTTACCCTTTAAACACAGTTTTTTTTTTTTTGTGGTTGTAAATCTGAATAAGCCTTAAACATCTCTACTTTTTTTTATTTTTTTACCTGCCTTAAACATCTCTACTTTTTTTTATTTTTTTACCTGCTAGAAATAATAAGAAAGCATTTAAAAAAAAAAATAAGGAGGAGGGAACATTATCATCATATAAAATTTGCAGTGAATATGAAAATGTACGCTATATTGTAAAAAGTATTGGGACATCTGCCTTTACACACACATGCCCTTTAATGGCATCCCAGTCTTATGCCCCGTACACACGATCGGACATTCCGACAACAAAATCCATGGATTTATTCCGACGGATGTTGGCTCAAACTTGTCTAGCATGCACACGGTCGCACAAAGTTGTCGGAATTTCCGATTACCAAGAACGCGGTGGCGTACACCACGTACGGCGAGACTAGAAAAGGGCAGTTCTGAACCAAGAGCGGCACCCTTTGGGCTCCTTTTTCTAATCTCGTGTTAGTAAAAGTTTGGTGAGAGATCGTTTTCTGCTGTTCAGTTTGTGCTTGTGGGTTTGTATCTGCTCTTCAGTGCGTGCAGTCAGTTCGTATTGGATTATTCTGTGCGATCTTGTCCGCTCGTTGCTGTTTTTCAGGTCGATCTTCACAGGCCTTGCTGTTCTTCAGTGCGTTCTGTTACTTCGTTCTGAGCAGCCGACCGTTTTCTAGCCATGTTGCGTATACGTACTCCTCGTAGAGTTCGTGCTGTGCGGGGGCTTGGTGTTAGGGTCCTTACCTTGACACAAGTCCAGTCCATGAACAGGGTGGGAAGGAGTTCATGGACCAAGAATTGGTTGCTTCAGCGTGACCAGTTCTGTCATATGCCTCTGCTCCGTTAGATCCGTGAGAATAATCCTGATGATTTCAGGAACTTTCTCCGGATGACGGACCCCGTATTTCACCGTTTGTTGGCTTTGCTGACCCCCTATATCAACAGGCAGGATACCTACATGAGGCAAGCCATCACTCCGGAGCAGAGGCTAGTCGCCACCCTGCGGTACTTGGCGACGGGGAGAAGCCTGTAGGACTTGAAGTTCTCGACAGGCATCTCCCCCTAGGCTCTGGGGATCATTATCCCAGAGATCTGTTCTGCCATAATTCAGGTCCTGCAGAAGGACTATATTAAGGTAAGATTTTTATCCTTTAACATCACATTTTATTGTATATAATGTTTGCTAATGTATTGTATTTCTTTCCTCATTCCCTAATTACCATGATTGTAATATGCTGTGAATGTCCCCTTTGTCCTCATGCATGCTGGATTTTTATGTAATTTTTTTTTTTTGTCCTTCATACAGATTTGCCTTCACTTACCTCCCCAGCTTGCTCTCCTGGCCCTATATTCACCTCATGTAGTCACTTAACGTATTTTATCAGCTCCATAGTAGTGCTTTACCCTAAATACCCCCTAAAATGTGTCAAAATGTGATTTGTGCTTTAAATTCAGGCAGAGTGCCAGAGGCTTTTTTTTTTGGGTCCCCAAATCATTTGAAACCCTCCCTCCCCCCAACTGCTAAGTCAGCTGTTACCAATTCTCTATCCTCTATCATCTATCTGCTGACTTTGCCAAACCCATACACACTATAGCCATCTCTTTTGTGGTCAAATTTATGGATGAATTCCCCAAAGCATGTAGTGCAAGGGCCTGCCTGTATACTTTCAAATGGTACTGTTTAAATTTTTGATATACTATTATTATCTTGATAGGTAATAGCAGAACATCCAAATGTGCTAAAATGTGTACAGTGTGTATTTATATCTTTGTATTATGACACTTCTTACCTGTCCAGTGGGGTGTCAATAGTGTAAGTAAGGAGGGGCTGGCTAAAGTAATACACATTATTTAGGCATTCATCTCTCAATGAAGTGGAGAGGGTTACCTGTCCAAAACATCCCCCCCCCCCCTAAAATGTTTGAAATGGCCCATGAGAGGGGGAGGGGGGGGGGGAATCTGATAGGTGGACCTTATACCTTGGTCTTTCAAAACTCCCTAAAATAAATGTTATACTGATGTTGGGAAAGAATGTTTGTGTCTAATTTCCTTTCCCCGTTTAGGTGCAAAATGATTTTTTTTTTCTTGACTCCACAGTTTCCTTCCATGCCACAGGAATGGCAGACTGTGGCCTCCCACTTTGCCCAGCGGTGGGACTTTCCTAACTGCGGAGGGGCAACTGATGGGAAACACGTCCACATCCTCCCACCACCCAACTCGGGGTCATACTATTACAACTACAAGGGGTTCAATAGTATTGTGATGTTGGCGGTGGAGTCGGCTACTTATGAGTTCCTGTATGTGGACGTGGGGAAGAATGGCCGGTTGTCCGATGGTGGAGTCATCGCCCAGATGGAGTTCTACAGGCGTCTCCAGAATGGCAGCTTGGACTTGCCACCTCCAGAAGACAATGTGGAGGACTCCCATTCGTCTTCGTTGCGGATGAAGCGTTTGCGCTGGGGGGGCCATGTGGCCATTATGTGGCCATTCCCTATGAGGACCTTCACCCCGGACCAGAGGGGTTTTAATTACCGGCTGGCCAGAGCCAGAAGAGTGGTGGAGAACACATTTGAAATCATGGCCAGCCGGTTCCGCCTATTTCTTACACCTGGCAAAGTACAAACTGAATCATATCATCCTGGCGTGCTGTGTTCTACACATCTTTTTAAGGTAAAATTCTGCCAGCTATGCTGCCTCAGTTGGGCCTGAGGCCGGAATTCATAATGAACCAACCCTGACGGCGCTTGAAAGTGGCCGTCCTGGCTTGCCCCCCCCTGAGTGCCGTGAGGTCCGTCTTGGATACCTTGATTACTTTGCGGGTAGGGGGGCCATCAATATGCCAGACAATGTCTGAAACATTTTTAAAATAAACAAATCATTTTAACTACTAAAATCTTTGGTGACATTTACTGCTTGTGTTTCTTTTAACTGACCCTGACAGAAATGTGGTGAGTCCTGAAAATGGCGTGATTGTGTAACATTACAAAGCACTGTTGGGTGTTATTTACTAAAGGCAAAGACACTTTGCACTACAAGTGCACTTGAAACTGCACTCAAACTGCACTTGTAGTGCTAAGTGGATTTTCCCTTAGGAAATAACCCCCATTGTCACAGAAAACACCAATTTGAGCACAACAAAAGTTTGGGAGCGTTGAAACAATATTCCACACATTCTTGATTATCAATCTTTTTAATACCAGCACAATCACATGTGCATTTAGAAAAAGTTTTTAAAACAAACCAACATGTTTGTTGTATAACAATTTTTTGGGTCATATTACTCAAAGTAGAAATGTCCATTTAAGGTAAAACAGGCATGTTTAAAACCAACAAGAAAGACACAAATCTGGAACTTACAAAGTTCAACTTTTAAAGAAATTGAAGGCAATATCAGACATGAGTATTTGTAAACTGTGTTTGATATTGCGTTCAGATGGGGTGAAGTCACCCCTGGAAAAGCCACATTTTGAAGATGCACACAAATTGCCGAATGTCAACATGTGCTAGCTGCCATCACGGGGGATCAAGGGACGTGTTTGGGGGTGCAACCCCTTCCTCCCAGCTACTTTATTATTGAGGAAGGGGTTGCACCGCCAAAACGCATACATTGAACTCCCGTGATGGCAGATAGCACACGTTGACACACTGTGTGCATCTTCAAAATTTGGCTTTTCTCGAATATGTCAAAAAATGTTAGAAATTTTTCCATCCCAAAAAACACAAAAAAGGGAAGGGATTTGGAGGGGTTTTAAACTCTCCCTAAAACAGTAATGATGTTCTTAATTTTTTGTTGAACATCATTGATGTTTTTCTGGATGTTTTCCAAGTCCCTATTACACCCCATAATCTCCCCGATCAGGATCTGTGCACTTTCAGAGGTGAAATGCCCTGGATCCACAACATCACGATCACCTAAAAAGATAGAAACAAAAACACACCATGTAATATAAATATAACTCCAAAAAGTGCAGCGCTGGACTTACTAATATAAATATACAGTGATAAATACTAATACAACAATATGACAAAACATAGTAGCTGAAAATCATTTGTGATTAAACAATATATAAAGTGCTCCAAAGTGTTAGCTTTAAGGACACATAAACACACAGGCTATACAAAAATTAGTGAAATCATAAAAGTCCAAGGTGTGTTCATTATATGGATATTCTATGCAAATTCAGGGATGTATCTCCACTTTTCAGTGTTTGCCCACCACCAGATAGATAAAGTGAAGGCTTACCAAAAAGCCTGCGACCGCCCTTATTCAGGGGGGTCAAAACAAGCTTGGATGTGGATGGACCACCACGGGGATACTCCGGAGGACACCGCTGAGCCCAAGCATCGAATTCCTTCCTGAATAGCCAGCCAACAGCAGCTGTGGATGTCTCCCACAATCCTATCCCGGGATCTCCTCTCATAGGGCAGATAGTGATAACCCCCACGGATCCAGCACAAAATTGATTTTTAGATGCCAAAAAAGGAAAACACAGGGAGATGCTCCACTAATGCAGGTAACTTTTGACTTGATTTATTCGAAAATATTGGCAAAACAAGAAATAGGACATAAATCTTGCTAAAAAAGTAAAAACGGCACTATCGCTGTTTAAAATGAAAGCGCGCATGCGCAGTGCGTTCGATGTTGTGACCCGATGCCGGCATCCATCTCTTACCTGAGCCTGTGGTCACAGACACTCACCTGTTGTGGTGACAATTTCCACCACATCTCCTTCCTCCTCCTCCTCCTGTTGTCTTTGGTGGGTCTCCACTTCTTCCTGAGGTGGGGGGTCTGTGGTCTCCTCGGATGAGGGGTGTCCTCCGAGTCTTTTCTCCCCTATGTAAAAAAAAAATCGGTATACTTGGCACACAGATATTTGATGGCAGAAATCGGAATATGAAACATTGCTTGGAAGTGGGGTACAATTGTCTCTTTTGTCAGAGTTCCAAAATGAAGAAAAATGTTTGTCCTTTGTCAAGCTTGAATACTTACCTGTTTTGTACAAGCTTCACAGATGGAGTCACCCCTATAGTATCCACTGGAGCACCTGTGTGGGACCCCCTAATAAAAAGGGTGTTCTGGTGTCCCACACTAGTGCTCCAGCGTCCAGATGTGTAAACAGCTGCTGAGTGTCCTCTCCTTACACAGAATCTAGTTTGCATTACATTCTAGTTACAAACCCATTTACACAACAAAATTATTTTAAGAGAAGTAGGCCCTAAAAAATGTATTCAAATGCATATGGCCAAAACAATGTTGTTTTCTAGCCCGAATGAACAATGTTTCATACAAACGAATAATGTGCCCATGAACATGAAAGTTGCCATTTTAAACTGTACAACGGTTAAGAAAAGCACATGGAGCAGCACGAATGTAATAAAAATAAAGAATAGGAACACAGCACAACTACTTACTTTTTTGCAGCACTCTCCTGATCCTTCTGTACTGCTCATGCTCCCTGATTTTGAGGTCCGACCACCGCTTCCTGAGCTGATCCTTGGATCGTCGTACCCCGGAATTTCCGTCATAGTCGCCCTTCTTCAGGATATCCACCATCTCCACAAAGGACATATTTGATGCCTTAAATTGTCTCCTTCTGGATCGGGATGTTTCCGGCTCCGGGCTTTCCTCCTCCTCCTCCTAGTTGGTGTAATTATGAGACACCTGCTCTGTCTCTGCCATGTGCTCTTCCCCACTGCGACGAACGAGAAGGGGCGGGGAATAGACTAGAAAGAACATCAGGGGCGGGTGGAGTTTCACGCATGCGCAGTGTCTATAAAGCATAACACGCGTGCGTAGTACGTACGATCTGTGAGCGGAGGAAGGAGTAACGGAGGCGCCGATCGTGATAACGAAGGTAAGATTTACAATTGGGCCTATACTGCTTCTAGATTGAGGCCTGTGTTTTGACAAGTTTAGAAGACTTTAGGCTGACATTAGGGTTTGTCTTGTGTTGTGTCTTGCAGGTAAAATGGATATCTTGAAGGATCATGACTTTATGCCAATCTTCATAGATATGTTCAGGGAGCTGCCCTGTCTGTGGCAGATAAACCACCCTGATTATTGGAACCAAACAAAGAGGAAGGCAGCGCTGGATAATTTGCTGCAATTTGTGAAGTCGGTGATCCCCACGGCAGACATCACCTATTTGAATATCCTAATTGGTGGCCTGAGGAGCTCTTATCTAAGGGAGCACAAGAAGGTCCAGGATTCCCAGAGATCAGGAGCAACAGATGACATTTATGTCCCCAGGCTGTGGTACTATGACAGACTGCATTTTCTGGCAGGTCAGACTGAACCCAGGCCAGCACTCTCCACGTTTCCTTCCCCCCCAGCTGAGGCTTCTGATGTCCAACCTGGGCCTTCCAGGCAGCAACATGTGGAGGAGCCCAGCTTGAGCCAGGTATAGCATTCTTCTAAATATTACTGATTGTCCAATCAATGATGTTAAAATATATATGTTAGTTTGGAGTACTAATTTCTGATTGTGATTGATGAAGCAAAAACTAAAACCATGTCCCTTTTTCATACACAGGGAAGTCTCAGCCAGGAGGTGGCCAGGCCAAGCAGGCTGCCTGATACCCAGGTCCCTACCCTCCGCCTTCAAAGACAAAGTGGCAGGAAGAGGAGTAACCTGGAGGAGGCTGCCATAGGCCTATTTTGGAAGGTTACTGAGGCCCTCAGAACACCCCACAGTGTGGAGGAGGACTTTGCTGCCATAACTGCATGCAAAATGATGCAGATGGAGGAAGGCCAACCACTCCTATGTGAGTTTTTAATTTTGGAAGCTCTAAATAAGGGGTTGAGGGGCCAACTCACATGTGCAACCCACATTTGTCACCTCACCCATAGTCCTCCTCCTCCTCCTCCAGGTCCTACTCCTCCTCCTGCCACACCTCCAACACCAGAGCCACAGCCGGGAAGGAAGCGTGGAAGGAAGACCAGGGAGTGATGGCCCTGGGTTCAGTCTGGTCTGGCAAAATATGCAGCCTCTTGTAGTACCACAGCCTGGGAGCATACATGTCATCTGCTGCTTTCATGATCTCTAGGACTTCTGGACCAGACTGTACTCCCTTACATATGGACTCCTCAGGCCACCAATTTTGCAGTAAAATAATTGATGTGTGCCCTGGGGGCCAAAGGCTTCGCAAAGTTATGATGTTTCTCCAGCGTTGCATCCCTCTTTGTTTGGTTCTGAGCCCTTAATAAAGGAATTTTTGTTTCAATTATACTCGCCTATGTGTGTTTTCCTTCAAAAAGTACAGTTTGTGAGGATTCAGGTACGTTTCAAAAATACAATGTGAAATTAACAAGGGACACCAAGCAATCTCCTTGAGATTAAATAATACAAGATAATAATGGTGTTGGGGTAACTTGACACACAAAACACACACCAAAATATTCTGGAGTAAAAAAAACAACAAAAAAAACAAAAAAAGATCAGCCTTGAAAAAAAGACAAACCAAAAAAATAATATATATCTTTTTTGTCAGATGTGACAAATCAAAATATATTGAGGGAATCACGATAAATAATAAAGAAAGAAGTTTGTGAGAAGTCTGTGTGAATATGAGCAGCAAAACTACTTCATTCTTCTCACATTTAAAGAAGAAGAGAGTGCGCTGTATTAAACTATTTTAAACATTGCAGCCTGACGAAAGTGCTATATCCATTCCGAACGCTAATTTTACCAGACCGAGCTGTTCCACCTAGGAATTTCTTCTGAGCATGCGTGGCACTTTGTGCGTCGGAATTGTCCACACACGGTCGGAATTGACGCGATCAGATTTTGTTGTCAGAAAATTTTGTAGCCTGCTCTCAAACTTTGTGTGTCGGAAAATCCGATGGAAAATGTTCAATGGAGCCCACACACGGTCGGAATTTCCGACAACAAGCTCCGATCGCACATTTTCCATCGGAAAGTCCAACCGTGTGTACAGGGCATTAGTGTGTAGGGTTCAATATTGAGTTGGCCCACCGTTTGCAGCTATAGCAGCTTCAACTCTTCTTGGAAGGCTGTCCACAAGGTTTAGGAGTGTATCTATGGGAATGTTTGACTATTCTTCCAGAAGCGCATTTATGAGGTCAGGCACTGACATTGGACGAGAAGGCCTGGCTCGTAGTCTTTGCTCTAATTCATCCCAAAGGTGTTCTATTGGGTTGAGGTCAGGCTAGTCAAGTTCTTCTGCCCCAAACTCGCTCACCCATGTCTTTGTGGACCTTGCTATGTGCACTGGTCCAATTTATTTGGTGGAGGGGGGATTATGGTATGGGATTGCTTGTTTTTCAGGGGTTGGGCTTGATCCCTTAGTTCAAGTGAGGGGAACACTTAATCACTTGACCACTGGGCACTTAAACCCCCTTCCTAACCAGACCAATTTTCAGCTTTCGGTGCTCTCACATTTTGAATGACAATTACTCGGTCATGCAACACTGTACCTATATGAAATTTTTGGGTTTTTTTCAAAAATAGAGCTTTCTTTTGGTGGTATTTAATCACCACTGGGTTTTTTTTTTTTGCACTATAAAAGAAAGAAGATTGAAAATTGTGTTAAAAAAATGCATTTTTCTTTGTTTCTGTTATAAAATTTTGCAAATTAGTAATTTTTCTTCATAAATTTTGGCCAAAATTTATACTGCTATATATCTTTGGTAAAAATAACCCAAATCGGTGTATATTATTTGGTCTTTGTTCAAGTTCTAGAGTCCACAAGCTATGGTGTCAATCTCTGAAAATTGATCACACCTGATGCACTGACGACCTATCTCATTTCTTGAGACCCTAACAAGTCAGGAAAGTACAAATACCTCCCAAATGACACCTTTTTGGAAAGTAGACATTCCAAGGTATTTAGTAAGAGGCATGGTGAGTTTTTTGAAGTTGTAATTTTTTCCCACAATTCTTTACAAAATAAAGATTTTTTTATCTCTTTTTTTTCACAAAATTGTTATATTAGCAGGTTATTTCTCACGCACAGCATACCACGCACAGATACTACATGTGTGAGACTTTTACACAACGTGGCCACATACAGAGGCCCAACGTGCAGGGAGCGCCATCAGGCGTTCTTGGAGCATAAATTACACATATAATTTCTTGACTACCTCTTATGCCCCGTACACACGGTCGGATTTTCAGATGGAAAATGTCCGATCGGAGCGTGTTGTCAGACATTCCGGCTGTGTGTGTGCTCCATCTGACATTTTCCATCGGATTTTCCGACACACAAAGTTTGAGAGCAGGCTATAAAATTTTCCGACAACAAAATCCGATCGGGTCAATTCTGACCGTGTGTGGCCAGTTCCGACGCACATAGTGCCACGCATGCTCAGAAGAAATTCCGAGACGGAACAGCTCGGTTTGGTAAAATTAGCGTTCGCAATGGATACAGCACTTTTGTCACGGTGCAATGTAAAAAATGGTTTAATACAGCACACTCTCTTCTTTATAATGTGAGAAGAATGAAGTAGTTTTGCTGCTCATATTCACACAGATGTCTCACAAACTTCTTTCTTTATTATTTCTTGGGATTCCCTCAAAATATTTTGATTTGTCACATCTTACCAATTTTTTTCTGTTTTTAATTGTAAAAAAATTTTTTTCAAGGCAGTTTTTTTTTTAAATTTGGTTTGCTTTTTAATTAAGAATTTTTTTGTGTGTGTTTTGTGTGTCAAGTTACCACAACACCATTATTATCTTATATTATTGAATCTCAATGAGATTGTTTGGTGTTGGTGTCTCTTGTTAATTTCACATTGTATATTTGAAATGTACCTGCCTCCTCACCAACAAACTGTTTTTTTGGAAGGAAAACACACATAGGCGAGTATAATTGAACCAAAAATGCCTTTATTAAGGGCTCAGAACCAAACAAAGAGGGAGGAAACGCTTGAGAAACAGCAGAAATTTGTGAACCCTTTGACCCCCAGGACAGACATCACTTATTTTACTGCAAAATTGGTGGCCTGAGGAGTCCATATATAAGGGAGTGCAGTCTGGTCCAGAAGTCCCAGAGATCATGAAAGCAGCAGATGACATGTATGTTCCCAGGCTGTGGTCATACAAGAGACTGCATCTTTGGCCAGACCAGACTGAACCCAGGTCATCACTCTCTGGTCTTCCTTCCACGTTGTGGCTCTGGTGGTGGAGTTGTGGCAGCAGGAGGAGGAGGAGGATGGTCCAACTCAATCACGTCGGTCTTGGGTGTGAATTCGCCACTCACCCCCTTAGTTAGGACTTTATAAATAAGTTGCTCACACATGAGGCATTGACCCTCCTGCATGCACTTCAGTTTGGTGGCAGCCAAGCAGGCAAAGGCCTCTTCAGGAGTGGGTAAGGCTCTGAGGGACGCAGAAGCCTCCTGAATGAGCCTGACCGCAGAATCCTGCATGTGAGTCGCATTCCTCGGTCTTTTGTATGGAAGGCGGAGGGGAGGAACCTGCGATTCGGTTAGGCTGCGCCTGGTCCCAGGCTTCTCCTGGCTGCAACTTAGCCCCGCCTCCTCCTGGCTTCCACATTCCACAGCCTCGTCCTGGTTGAGGTCTTCCTGTGTATGAAAAAGGGACATAGGTTTAGTTTTTTATTCATCAATCACACACAATTGTCACCTCATGACTGTTGCAAATTGAATGTTAACAAATATAACAGATTATCATTCTGAGCCCAGCATTTTTCATTCTTGTCCCAATTATTTTTGCCCACTACTGTCTATTGATATGTAAAAAAACTTTATTAAATCAGCAATTAGTGATCAATAATGACATCTAGTAAAGATCATTTATATATTGACCAGAAATCTGTAGAAGAATGCTATACCTGACTCCATCTGGGCTCCTCCACTTCTTCCTGGCTGGAAGTCCCAGGTTGGACATCGGAAGCCTCAGCTGGGGTGGAAGGAAGAGTGGAAGGAAGGGTTGAGAGGGATTCCCTGACTTCAGTGTGGTCTGACAGAAATCGCAGTCTCTCATAGTACCACAGCCTGGGGACATAAACGTCATCTGCTGCAGCTCCTGATCTCTGGGAATCCGTGACCTTCTTGCGCTCCCTAAGATATGTGCTCCTCAGGCCACCAATTTTGGCTTTTAAAAAGGGGGTGGTTGCACTGGGGACCACCGGCTTCACCAACTCCAGCAGTTTCTCCAGCGCTGCCTGCCTCTTTTGTTTATTATCGTAATGTGGATGTTTCACCTGCCACAGACAGGGCAGCTCCCTGTACTTGTCTATGAACAGGGGGAGGAAGTTGTGGTAATTGAAGCCATCCATTTTATCTGCAAGACACAACACAAGATAAACCCTAATGTCAGGCAAAACTCTCCTAATCTTGTTACAATATAGGCCTCAATCTAGAAGCAGTATAGGCCCAAGTTTAGATCTTACCTTCGTTATCACGATCGGCACCTCCTATACTCCTTCCTCCGCTCACAGATCGTACGTACTACGCACGTGTGTTACGCTTTATACACACTGCGCATGCGTGTAACTCCGCCCGCCCCTGACGTTCTTTCTAGTCTATTCCCTGCCCCTTTTCATTCAGCGCAGTGGGGGAAGAGCACATGGCAAAGTCAGAGCAGGTGCGTGCTAATTATAGCAACAAGGAGGAGGGAGAGGAAAGCCCGGAGCCAGAAACATCTGGATCCAGAAGGAGACGATTTAAGGCATCCAATATGTCCTTTGGGGAGATGTTGGAGATGGTCGATATCCTGAAGAAGGCCGACTATGACGGGAAGTATGGACCTTACCCCAACCCCAATGTCCGAAAGGCCAAGATAATGGCGAAAGTGGTCAAGAGTCTGCACCGGAATTCTGGGGTACGACAATGGAAAGAACAGCTTAGGAAGCGGTGGTCGGACCTGAAATTAAGAGAACACGAGCAGTACAGAAAGATCCGGAGAGTGCTGCAAAAAAGTAAGTAGTTGTCCTGTGTTACGTTCGTGCTGCTCCATGTGCTTTTGTTAACTGTTGTACAGTTTAAAATGGCAACTTTCATGTTCATTGGCACATTATTCGTTCGTAGCAAACATTTTTCTTTCAGCCTATAAAACATCATTGTTTTGGCCATATGCATTTGCCCACATTTTTTAGGGCCTACTTGTCTGAAAATAATTTGGTTGTGTAGATGGGTTTGTTACTAGAATGAAATGCAAACTAGATTCTGTGTAAGGAGAGGACACTCAGCAGCTGTTTAGACATCTGGACGCTGGAGCACTAGTGTGGGAAACAAGAACACCCTTTTTATTAGGGGGCCCACACAGGTGCTCCAGTGGATACTATAGGGGTGTCTCCATCTGTGAAGCTTGTACAAGACAGGTAAAGTATTGAAGCTTGACAAAGGCCCCCAAAAATTCTACATCTTGGAACTCTGCCAAAACAGACAATTGTACCCCACTTCCAAGCAATGTTTCATATTTATAGTTCTGCCATCAAATATCTGTGTGCTAAGTATACCATTTTTTATTTTACATAGGGGAGAAAAGACTCGGAGGACACCCCTCATCCGAGGAGACCAGAGACCCCCCCACCTCTGGAAGAAGGGGAAATACCCCAAAGACAAGAAGAGCAGGAGGAGGAAGAAGACGTGGTGGAACCAGTCACCACAACAGGTGAGTGTCTGCGACCACAGGCTCAGGTAAGAGATGGATGCCGGCATATTTATAATACATGTTTTTTTTGGGTTACTATCTTTTTAGGTGATCGTGATGTTTTGGATCCAGGGCATTTCACCTCGGAAAGTGCACAGATCCTGATCAGGGGGATCATGGGGTGTAATGTTGCATTGGAAAACATCAAGAAAAACATCAATGATGTTCTTCAAAAAAATAAGAATAAGAATCATTGATGTTTTGGGGAGAGTTTAAAACCCCTCCAAAGCCCTTTCTTTTATGGTGTGCTACAATTTTTTAATTTTTTGAAGAATTGTAGAAAAGCCAAATTTTGAAGATGCACAGTGTGTCAACATGTGCTATCTGCCATCACGGGAGATCAATGGATGCGTTTTGGGGGTGCAACCCCTTCCTCAATAATAAAGTTGCTGAGAGGAAGGGGTTGCTCCCCCAAAACACGTCCCTTGATCCCCCGTGATGGCAGCTAGCACATGTTGACATTCGTAAATTGGTGTGCATCTTCAAAATTTGGCTTTTCCTGGGGTGACTTCACCCCATCTGAACACAGTATCAAACACAGTTCCTAAATACTCATGTCTAATATTGCCTTCAAGTTCTACCTAATGTGAACTTTGTAAGTCCAAGATTTGTGTCTTTCTTGTTGGTTTGAAACATGCCTGTTTTATCTTAAATGGACATTTCTACTTTTTCTAATGCCACCCCAAAAATTGTTATACAACAAACACGTTGTTTTGTTTTACAAACCTTTTCTAAATGCACATGTGATTGTGCAGGTATTAAAAAGATTGTTAATCAAGAATGTGTGGATAATTGTCTCAACGCTACAACAATTTTGTGGTGCTCCAATTGCTGCTTTCTGTGACAATGGGTGTTATTTCATAAGGGCAAATGAACTTTGCACTACAAGTGCAGTTTCAAGTGCACTTGTAGTGCAAAGTGTCTATGCTTTTAGTAAATAACACCCAACAGTGCTTTGTATAAGGTTACACAACCACACCATTTTCAGGACTCACCACATTTCTGTCAGGGTCAGCTAAAACAAACACAAGCAGTAAATGTCACCAAAGATTTGCTTAATTATTTTTTTTTTTATTTGATAAAGGTTTCACACATTGTCTGGCATATTGATAGCCCCCCTACCCGCAATGAATTCAAGGTATCTTAGCCGGACATCACGGGCACTCAGGGAGGGCAAGCCAGGACGGCCACTTTCAAGCGCCGTCAGGGTCGGTTCATTTTGAATTCTGGCTTCAGGCCCAACTGAGCCAGCATAGTTGGCAGAATGTTGCCGTAAAAAGTTATGTAGAACACAGCACGCCAGGATAATATGATTCAGTTTATACTCCGACATATGTATGGGTATAAGAAATAGGCGGAACCAGCTGGCCATGATTCCAAATGTGTTCTCCACCACTCTTCTGGCTCTGGCCAGCCGGTAATTAAAAACCCTCTGGTCCGGGGTGAGGGTCCTCATCGGAAATGGCCGCATAAGATGGTCCCCCAGCGCAAAAGCTTCATCCGCAATGAAGACGAATGGGAGTCCTTCCACATTGTCTTCTGGAGGTGGCAAGTCCAAGCTGCCATTCTGGAGACGCCTGTAGAACTCCGTCTGGGCGATGACTCCACCATCGGACATCCGGCCATTCTTCCCCACGTCCACATACAGGAACTCATAATTAGCCGACACCACTGCCAACATCACAATACTATTGAACCCCTTATAATTATAATAGTACGACCCCGAGTTGGGTGGTGGGACGATGTGGACGTGTTTCCCATCAGTTGCCCCTCCGCAGTTAGGAAAGTCCCACTGCTGGGCAAAGTGGGAGGCCACAGCCTGCCATTCCTGTGGCGTGGAAGGAAACTGTTGAGGAAAACAAAAAAAAAATTGTCTTTTTGTACATTAAAACATGGAAAGCAGATTAGACACAAACATTGTTGGCCAACATCAAGATAACATTTATTAATGGGAATTTTTAAAGACCAAAGTATAAGGTACACCTATCATATCCCCCCTCATGGGCCATTTCTGACATTATGGGGGGGGGAGCTCTTGGACAGGTAACCCTCTCCACTTCATTGAGAGATAAATTCCTAAATAATGTGTATTACTTTGAACAGCCCCTCCTTAGTTACACTATTGGCAGCCCACTGGACAGATAAGAAGTGTCATAATACAAAGATATAAATACACATTGTACACATTTGAGCACATTTGGAAATTCTGCTATTACCTATCAAGACAATAATAGTATACAAAAACTTTAAACAGTACCATTTGAAACTATACAGGCAGGCCCTTGCACTACATGCTTTGGGGAATTCATCCATAAATCTGACCACTAAAGAGATCTGTATAGTGTGTATGGGTTTGGCAAAGTCAGCAGATGATTGAGGATAGATAGAGAATTGGTATCAGCTGACTTAGCAGTTGGGGGGAGGGAGGGTTCCAAATGATTTGGGGACCCCCAAAAAAAAGCCTCTGGCACTCTGCCTGAATTTAAATTACAAATCACATTTCAAAACATTTTAGGGGGTGTTTGGGGTAAAGCACTACTATGGAGCTGATAAAATACATTGTTAAGTGACTACATGAGGTGAATATAGGGCCAGGAGAGCATGCTGGGGAGGTAAGTGAAGGCAAATATGGCTGAAGGACAAAAAATAATTACCTAAAAATCCAGCATGCATGAGGACAAAGGGGACATTCACAGCATATTACAATCATGGTAATTAGGGAATGAGGAAAGAAATACAATATATTAGCAAACATTATATACAATAAAATGTGATATTAAAGGATAAAAATCCTACCTTCATATAATCCTTCTGCAGGACCTGTATGATGGCAGAACAGGTCTCTGGGATAATGATCCCCAGAGCCTAGGGGGAGATGCCTGTCGAGAACTTCAAGTCCTGCAGGCTTCTCCCCGTCGCCAAGTACCGCAGGATGGCGACGAGCCTCTGCTCTGGAGTGATGGCTTGCCTCATGCAGGTATCCTACCTGCTGATATAGAGGGTCAGCAAAGCCAACAAACAGTGAAATACGGGGTCCGTCATCCGGAGAAAGTTCCTGAAATCATCAGGATTATTCTCACGGATCTCACGGAGCAAAGGCATATGACAGAACTGGTCACGCTGAAGCAACCAATTCTTGGTCCATGAACTCCTCCACACCCTGTTCATGGACTGGACTTGTGTCAAGGTAAGGACCCCAACACCAAGCCCCCGCACAGCACGAACTCTACGAGGAGTACGTATACGCAACATGGCTAGAAAACGGTCGGCTGCTCAGAACGAAGTAACAGAATGCATTGAAGAACAGCAAGGCCTGTGAAGAGCGACCTGAAAGACCGTAACGAACGAACAAGAACACAATGACTAATAAAAGTCACGCGTAGCTTGCTTGCACGCACTGAAGAGCAGATACAAACCCACAAGCACAAACTGAACCGCAGAAAACGATCTGAAAACCACGAGTCTGAAAAAGCGCGAATCGTCTCTCAGCAAACTTTTACTAACACAAGATTCTCAAAAGGAGCCCAAAGGGTGCCGCGCTTGGTTCTGAACTGGCCTTTTCTAGTCTCGTCGTACGTGGTTTACGTCACCGCATTCTTGACGATCGGAAATTCCGACAACTTTGCGCGACCGTGTGTACGCAAAACAAGTTTGAGCCAACATCCGTCAGAAAAAATCCTAGGATTTTGTCGTCGGAATGTCCGATCAATGTCCGACCGTGTACGGGGCATTAGACTTTTGAAGGCCCTGGAGCACCAGGACAATGGAAATGCCCCAAAAATGACCCCGTTTTGGAAAGAAAACAACCCAACTGTCAGACTGTCACGTACCTGACTGACGAGCCCGATACAGCAGGGGAAGGTTTCCCTTACGTATCTGGTTACTGGTACCTGATAGTATAAACAGAAGGCACGGGAGCACAGAATGGTATGAGAGCCTGGCGGGTGACTTGTAGTAGTAATGCTCAGGATCCTGGTGCAAGCAGACTGGAAGTCCTTGGTAAGCCGGAGCACAGGCAGCAGAGCAGGAGCAGGATAGGCAGGTCCAGTCACAGGCAGAGTTGGCAGCAGGCGGTCAGAACGGTACAAGGGAGCAGGCAGATTCAGAGTCCAGGTCACAGGCAGGGTTTGGCAACAGGCGGGCAGCGTAGTACAAAGGAGCAGGCAGATTCAAGGTCAAAGGCAGGCCGGGGTCAGGTGCAGGCAGATAGCAGAGAGTAATCTAATAGACAAGCTGGGTTTCAAGGAGATCAACGTTCAGACAGGTAAACAGGAAGCACAGGTACTGGGAGCTGCAGATCGGACAGCACCAAGCAAAGTGCTCCAGCAGTTTAAATAGGCACGACGGCGCGCACCGTCGCACCCCAGGGCGCCCAGTCCTGGATCTATTTCTGGAGCTTCTCTGACAACAATGTATAATCTGAGGCATAATGAGTCTTTTGAATATGTCATTTTTTTTCTACAAGTTTTTGGAAAATGTGTAAAGAAAATGAAAACGCATTTTTTTTACACAAAGTTGTCCCTTTATACAATATTTCTAACACATAGCATGTACATATCAAAATATTACACTTTTGTGAGGCACTGTAGTGGCATAGATGTGGCATGGATGAGCCGTGGATGGGGATGGCTGAGTATGGATGGGATGACTGAGTATGGCGGGGCATGGATGGGTACGGCTGAGTACCTACCCCATGATACTACTCTGTTAAGGCATATATTTGGGATCAATAATGTCTAGTTAACATCATTCTATTTTTGAATACAAATATGTTCAACAATGCTATACCTGGGTCAAGCTGGGCTCCTCCACATCATCTTCCTGTGTAGAAGGACCAGGGTGGACCTCAGGAGCTGTGGCCTCACCAATGTGGAAGGAAGCCTTGAGAGTGAGGGGCGTGGTTCTGTTTGGTCGGACAAAAAACGCAGGCTTTTGTAGTAGCCTGGGGACATATGTCATCTGCTGATGGACATATGTCATCTGCTGATGCTCCCGATCTCTGGGATTCCAAGACCTTCTTGCACTCCCTATTATATGTACTATGAAGGCTACCAATTTTGGCCTTCAAATAATTGATGTCTGCCGTGGGGTACAGAGGCTTCATCAATTCCAAGAGTTTCTCCATCACTGCCTTCCTCTTGATTTTATTAGAGTTCCTACTCTTCACTTTCCATAGACACGGCAGCTCCCGGTACTGCTCTATAAATTCAGGCAAAAAGTCTGTGCGCAGTGAATTTATCCACCATTATCAATACAATTAGCAGATGCCTGCAAGACAGAACACAAGACAAACCATATTGTCAAGCTTAACTCATAAATAATCTGGTCCCAATATAGGCCTTAATCTAAGCAGTATAGGCCACTAACCACTGATGCCCCAATTTACAATTGTACCTTTGTTTTATGTCTTCTTTTGGCGATGTCGATCGGTCGTCCTCCACTCCCAGATCGTTTCTATGGCCGTTACATCGACTACGCGTTATGGCTTTATATACACTGCGCATGCGTGAAACTCCACTCTCAGTGCATCATGACGCTGGGGCGTGACCATCTCTCTTCTGCATGCGACACACATGGCAGAACATTCTGGAGGGACAACATATCGGTTTCTATGAATTCTCAAATTTCTATGCAGCCCCACGGTGGTGGAACTTATAGGAGGCACAAAGCCACCCCCCATGAGCAAGGGTGAGATGGTGGAGATGGTGCGCATCCTTGAGAAGCACGACTATGATCGCAAGCTGCGCAACTACGAAAGGCCCAACAGCCAAAAGGACCTAATTTTGGAGAAGGTCACTGCCAATTTTTCGGTGCAACGAACGAAGGACCAAATTTGAAAGCGATGGTCTGATCTAATGCACCGCGAGCAAGAGCAGATGGAGTCCATCCATCACAGCATGCATGAGGATAAAGAGGACATTCACAGCATATTATAATAATGATAATTATGGAATGAATAAATTAATACAATACATTAGCAAACATTAAATGCATAGAATGTGATGTTAAAGGCTAAAACTTACCTTAATATAGTCCTTTTGCAGGATTGGATAATGGCAGAACAGGTCTCTGGAATAATGAGTCCCAGAGCCTGGGGGGAGATCCCAGTTGTAAACTTTAGGTCCTGGAGACTTCTCCCCGGCGCCAAGTACCGCAAGGTGGCTATGAGCCTTTGCTCGGGAGTAATGGCAAGCCGCATACACATGTCCTGCTTCTTAATATAGGGGGTCAGCAATGCCAAGAGATGGTGAAAGCAACCAATTCTTGGTCCAAGAACTCCTCCTCCTCCTGTTCTTGAACTGGACTTGGGTTAAAGCAATAACTCCAAGCCCAATGATAGAGCGATCTCTCCGAAAACGCCACATGGCTAGTAGACGAATGGCCGTTCAGAAACTAACTGACAAGCACGACCTGAAAATCAGAAACGAACTGACAAGCACGACTTGAAAAGCGCGAATCGACACTCACCAAACTTCTACTAACACAAGATTAGCAGGAGGAGCCCAAAGGGTGGCGCATGACAATTGAACTTCCTTTTTATCGGCTCGTAGTACGCCACTATGTTAGGAATTGTTGGCCGACAATTGTGTGCTGTTTGTATATAAGACAAGTTTGGGCCAACGCGTAGTTATACTGCACCAGCAATGTCTCTCCCAGGCAAACATTTCCAATCCGGATGAGGTTTCAAGCTTATGTTGGATAAGGCAATGTAGGGTTATAACCTCTCTCAATTTTTTTTTTTTTTTACATTGTGTCCCATTGTGGAGATTTCCCTTCACTTCGTGTCCTATAGCCAAACAGGAAGTGAGAGGAAATACCTGAAAGTGAAGGGAATCCCTTGGGGACCACCAGGTCACCAGAACTAGTGTCCTCATTGGAAGACTACTTTTCTGGAGACCAGACAAAATTTGTGATTTTCTTTGCATTCACTTTTTAATGAAAACGGTAAACAGGACGAATAGAGAAGGTGACTCTCTATAATAAAAACTGACAGGGGTCCATCTCCACTTTATACAAAACTAAAAAAAAGTTTTTCCTTTAGTTATACTTTATTGCAGCAGATGAAAGACACAGCATGCTTACTTCCCTTTGATGTCAAGGGAGATGTCCAGCAATGCCATTAGCACAGAACCAGAAACCAGTGGGACCCAGGTACACCTATCTTCTGTCCAGAGTAGTCTGACCAGAAGTGCTCTTCATGAAAGAATTGCATGGTGGAGGTTCCTTGGAAGATTGGGGCTCCATTTCTGCAAATGGAGTTGGAGATTTGGTCAGGAATCAGGATCAATGGCGTCCTGAGAAATACAGGCAGATACTTATCCATCATGCCGTACTATCAGGGAGGCGTGGGATTTGGCCCACTTTATTTTACAGCAGGGCAACTACCCTAAACATGCAGCCAATGTCATTAAGAACTATCTTCAGCATAAAGAACAACAAGGTGTCCTTAAGGTGATGGTTTGACCCCCACAAAGCCCTGCTTTCAACATCAAGTCTGAAAGCATTCTTTACAGCTTTATGTTCACACCTGTCTAAAACGTTTGCACAGTAGTTTATATACAGTATCTCACAAAAATGAGTACACCCCCTTTTATTATATCTTTTCGTGTGACAAAACTGAAGAAATGACACTTTGCTACAATGTAAAGTAGTGAGTGTACAGTAAAAAAATATCCAAATTGGGCCCAATTAGCCATTTTCCCTCCCCGATGTCATGTGACTTGTTAGTGTTACTAGGTCTCAGGTGTGAATCTGGAGCAGGTGTGTTAAATTTGGTGTAATCACTCTCATTCTCTTACTGGTCACTGGAAGTGACCTCATGGCAAAGAACTCTCTGAGTATCTGAAAAAAAGAATTGTTGCTCTACATAAAGATGGACTAGGCTATAAGAAGATTGCCAAGACCCTGAAACTGAGCTGCAGCACGGTGGCCAAGACCATACAGCGGTTTACCAGGACAGGTTCCACTCAGAACAGGCCTAGCCATGGTCAACCAACAGTTGAGTGTACATGCTCAACGTCATATCCAGAGGTTGTCTTTGGCAAATAGACGTATGAGTGCTGCCAGCATTGCTGCAGAGGTTGAAGGGGTGGGGGGTCAGCCTGTAAGTGCTCAGACCATACGCCGCACACTGCATCAAATTGGTCTGCGTGGCTGTCGAAGGAAGCCTCTTTTAAAGATGATGCACAAAAAAGCCTGCAAACGTTTGCTGAAGACAAGCAGACTAAGGAGATACATTACTGGAACCATGTCCCATGGTCTGATGAGACCAAGATAAACTTATTTGGTTCAGATGGTGTCAAGCATGTGTGGCGGCAACCAGGTGAGGAGTACAAAGACAAGTGTGTCTTGCCTGCAGTCAAACATGGTGGTGGGAATGTCATGGTCTGGGCCTGTATGAGTGCTGCAGCATCTGTGGGGCATCCTCAAATGGAAGGTGAAGGAGCGCAAGGTCTCTAACATGCATCAGCTTCATGATGTCGTCATGGAGGAGTGGAAGAGGACTCAAGTTGCAACCTGTGAAGCTCTGGTGAGCTTCCATGCCCAAGAGGGTTAAGGCAGTGCTGGAAAATAATGGTGGCCACACAAAATATTGACACTTTGGGTCCAATTTGGACATTTTCACTTAAAGCGGAGTTCCAACATGAAATCATTTTTTTTTTTTTAAACAATTCGTACCTTCATATAATTTAAATCTAACACTCACTTATTTTTTTAAATATATCCCCCGATATCCGGTTTTGTCTAAAAAAAAAAAAAAAAAAAAAAAAGTAAGTTATATTATTTCTTCCTGGCCGTTTTCATCTTGCCTGTGGGCTTGTGAAGCCCACAAGCAGACAGTTCCGGGATACGGTGATGCTGAGCTACCAGCATGC
This sequence comes from Aquarana catesbeiana, assembly GCF_042186555.1. NCBI lineage: Eukaryota > Metazoa > Chordata > Amphibia > Anura > Ranidae > Aquarana > Aquarana catesbeiana. Next base: position 551,834,106 of record NC_133324.1, read on the forward strand.
ACCACCCATTACCGCACATGCGCATTATGTGCTGTGTGCAGCGCGGTAAACTTCTGACGTTGGCATCACAATGAGCGTCGTCGTCGAAAGTGCCCGCCCCGTTGTGATGGCAACGAAGATATGCCTCCAAGACGTGACTGGTGTCATCATGTCACTTCCGGTTTCGGAAGATCCCGAGAATTAGCAGCGGCTAGACACACTGACTCCTGGGAATAATGATTCATAGCTCCCAGACAGTGCGCTGCCAGATATGACGGCGATACCCGCGAGTGGCTGAGACAGGAAACCCTTAGGAAATAAATAAAAATAAATTCCATTTGACAATGTCTGTAATGATAGGAAGCTATTAAGGTGAACCTTTAAAATTGTGTGGAACTCCGCTTTAAGGGTGTACTCACTTTTGTTGCTAGCGGTTTAGACCTCAAACTTTTTGACACCGGGAACTGGCTGTGTGGAAGAAAATTATGCTAAGGCCCGGGGGGGGGGATGCGTTTTTTCGCGGGCAATTTGTTGGGGAAATGGCTGGTGTTGACGCTCCAATTATCACAACACCATGGTTATGGTGTCATGATTGAAGCACATAATTTCCATTATTACATTGTGATAAAAAAGCAATATTTCAACTCACCATAATGCAGAATCAGTGGGAACCCTGAGTGTGTCACTTGCCACGATCGCCACCACCAGATGCAGCTTGTCACTTGCCAGGTGGGGATTGTCACTTGCCAGGTGGGGACTGTCACTTGCCAGATGCGGACTGTCACTTGCTAAGTGGAACATGCGGCGATGCGGGTCGCGCAGTGAGAGATTTAATCTCTCGTCCGCCGCACCTCAGTGTAATATTCGCCCCGGCTGTGAGGATTGGACGGTGGTGGGGCAGGGTGGGCGGTGAGAGATGACACCATCTCTCTGCTCTCCCACAACATCTCAGACAGTGTTGTGTTTGCGGCCGGCTGTGTGGGCGGAACAGCTGTGATGCGGGGCGGACCGCAAGAGGTGATGTCATCTCTCTGCTCGCCCACTCCTGCCAAACCTCTGAAAGTGCAGCCTTCGTGGCTCGGCTGCAAACAGACTACGGCCCGGCAGTGGGCCACGGCCCAGGGGTTGGAGACCCCTGGTTTAGACAATAATGGCTGTGTGTTTAGTTATTTTGAGGGGACATCAAATTTACACTGTTATACAAGCTGTACACTCGCTACTTTACATTGTAGCAAAGTGTCATTTGTTCAGTGTTGTCACATGAAAATATATAATAAAATATTTACAAAAATGTGAGGGGTGTACTCACTTTTGTGAGATAATGTATATAAAATATATTTACTATGTATGACTTTTCTTATACAGTACATACAAGTGAATGTGTGGACAATAGCCTTGTTTAGTGCCAACATTTTACAAGGTTCTGTTCTAATCTCTCAGACATCATTTGTTAAATATTTCTTTTAGGAGTCAAGAGGTGCAGTATAGTCTGACATCATCCTAATGCAGTCAATATTTACACATCAACACTTAAACTAGGGCTGTGCCAAAGGTTTGTGACTGTTTAGCGCATTAACAAGAAATGAAATGTTAATAAAATTCTTTGGACAAAGTCTTATGCTTGAGTCACAAAGAAGAAAGGGAGATAAATTCCGATAAGGTTTTTGATCTGATTCACCTTTTACCACCAATGCTCTTTGACCCAGTAAGAATAGAATGTGTCTGAAATCACTGAGACCCTTAAAAGGCAGTATCCGCCCTTACAAATTCATACAAAATAGAAACTCTTGTTATAAAGAGAAAACATAGCCCCCTACAATATATAAGTGTCTTATACAAATGTTGGTTGTAATTTAAGACAGAACCCCAGATTTCATAATACTGTCATCCACAACCAGACAAAAAACTTTGAATTACTGTTTAGTGAATTGTAGAAAATATTCAAAGCTTTATATGCTACTGTAGTACCTTCCCAGTTCAGGTCCTATAAGTGTGAGGCAAATGTCATTTTGGGCTCTGTTGTTAGAAGTGAAGACATGATTGCGTTTTGCCTGCTCTGAGATCTACAGCTGCAGGCTTGCCTGTCTCCCTCTCTTTACAGAACTTTCTGGAAACCTAGTAAGCAGCATGCAAGGGCAGAGTCTGAGCTGGCCCTGAATACACCTTCAGCCAATCCCTGGTGGAGAAGAATGGCCAGTAGGGGGCTGAGGTGTATATCAGGCTGAGAACAGCAGGGTCCTTTGCCAGCAGGAGAATGACCCAGCCTGGATATGCTGTCAAACCTTCCAAGGCTCAAGAGGAGCCTTAAGAAGCCCTGGATGATTCTCACTCAATGAAGAGTCATAGGATCACCCCCAAAGTCGCAGAAACATTCAGGGCAACATCCAGAGGGGATCTTCCTGGGAGAATTCATGTCAGAGTCAAGCTGAAGCTAGGAGGAGGACTTCATATTACATACATAGTTACATAGTATGGTTGAAAAAAACACAAGTCCACCTAGTTCAACCAATACAAAGGGGAAAAAAAAACAAAATACATTTTTTACAATCCTATATACACAATCCTATACCCACAGTTGATCCAGGGGAAGGCAAAAACCCAGCAAAGCATGCTCCAAATTGCTCCAACAGGGGGAAAAAAATACTTCCTGATCCCCCAAGAGGCGATTGGATGTTCCCTGGATCAACTTTACCTACAAATGTTAGTATCCAGTTATATTATGTACCATTTAGGAAGGAATCCAGGCCTTAATTAAAGCAATCTACTGTGCTGGACAGAACAAGCTTTTGAGGAAGCCTATTCCACATTTTCACTGCTCTTGCTGTGAAGAAGCCTTTCTGTATTTGGAGATTAAATCTCCTTTCCACCAGACTTGCCCCCTTGTCCTGAATACCTGGGTCACAGTGGGTAGGCCCTAAAGAATTTTCACAGAGACTGTTGCCTGGATAACCCCTTCTTGATAGAGGGATTGTTTCAGACTTGCTGCCAGGGTTGTGCCTTAGAGAAGAGAATACCCTATATACTATAAACTATGTGCTACCTTTTTGTGGAGGATAACTGCTTTATTTGGGCATCCTAAAGCTTTTCCCAGTCCCTATCCTAGTCCTACAAACTAGTAGAAACCACAACAAACACTATCTGCTTGATTACTGTCTGAGGACTGCGTGAAATTGGATGCATCTGGCTGAAAATACCCCGTGCCTGACTGCTTGTTCCAGTAGCCTCCCTGACGGTTTTCCCGAGTGTGGCTCGGGGTTAAATTTCTGTCCCATTAGCGGTAACCCCGAGCCACACTCGGGATTACATTGCAGGACCCTGGTGCGGTGTTACTTACCTTGTCCCCAGGATCCTGCGATGTCCCCCCTGTGTCTGCGGGCTCTGTCTCCTCCGAAGCCTCTCCATGCCAGGCTCTGTTCCCTGCGAGCGTCGCGACGCACGGGGACAGAGCCTGGCGGCAAATTAAAAAAAAATGTAAAAACCGTAACACATACAGTACAGATTACAGTACTGTATGAAATTATTTCACATCCCTTTTGTCCCCAGTGCTTTGCCCAATCCCCTGCATGCAGTTTTATGTTATATATACTGTTCTTTCTGCCTGGAAACTGGAGATTGTCCATAGCAACCAAAAAGTGTCCCTTTACGTCAAAAGTGGCTTTAGACCAGCTAGAAAACAGCAATAGTAAATTAGAATTTAGAAAATGCAGAATTGAGCGATAGTGAATCGTGGGGAAATTAATTTTATTATTATTATATTATTATTTTTTTAAATTATTTATATTTATTTATTATATTATAATTTATGTTTCAAACGTCATCATACCGGGATATCTACTAGACTCTTGTTTGGACAGATTTAAGTGTGTTATTGTTAAGAATTACAGGCCTACAATATAAAACGCCAAATTTCCATGCAAAATAATTGTACCGCTTTCGGCACCTAAAATCCGAAATAATCATACCGCCAGGGAGGTTAAGGGATCACAACCTGGGATCAAAAACTGTGGACTAACTGTGGAGCTACTGGAAAATGTTAGCTTTTATGTCCAATAAGTTAATGTGGCTGCTACTCAGCTGCAGACATAATCTGCTGAGCCAGGTTTCTGCATAGCCAAGATAAATGTTGGCCTAGGGTGGCAGGGGTGGCACACAGCTACCTACGCATCATGTTGGTATCTGTCGGCAACACTTTTTCAGGGTATACCAAGCAAAAACACTGCGTCAACCAAAATTAAATATTTCTCAATACAACTAATACAGTATCTCACAAAAGTGAGTACACCCCTCACATTTTTGTAAATATTTTATTATATGTTTTCATGTGACAACACTGAAGAAATTACACTTTGCTAAAATGTAAAGTAGTGAGTGTACAGCTTGTATAACAGTGTAAATTTGCTGTCCCCTCAAATTAACTCAACACGCAGCCATTAATATCTAAACCACTGGCAACAAAAGTGAGTACACCCCTAAGTGAAAATGTCCAAATTAGGCCCAAAGTGTCAATATTTTGTGTGGCCACCATTATTTTCCAGCACTGCGTTAACCCTCTTGGGTTTGGAGTTCACTAGAGCTTCACAGGTCGCCTCTGGAGTCCTCTTCTACTCCTCCATGATGACATCACAGTGCTGGTGGATGTTAGAGACCTTGCGCTCCTCCACCTTCCGGTTTGAGGATGCCCCACATATGCTCAATAGGGTTTAGGTCTGGAGACATGCTTGGCCAGTCCATCACCTTTACCCTCAGCTTCTTTAGCAAGGGAGTGGTCATCTTGAAGATGTGTTTGGAGTCGTTATCATGTTGGAATACTGCCATGCGGCCCAGTTTCTGAAGGGAGGGGATCATGCTCTGCTTCAGTATGTCACAGAACATGTTGGCTTTCATTGTTCCCTCAATGAACTGTAGCTTCCCAGTGCCGGCAGCCCTTGTGCAGGCCTTGTGCAGCCCCAGACCATGACACTCCCACCACCATGCTTGACTGTAGGCAAGACACACTTGTCTTTGTACTCCACCTGGTTTCCGCCAGACACGCTTGACACCATCTGAACCAAATAAGTTTATCTTGGTCTCATCAGAACACAGGACATGGTTCCAGTAATTCATGTCCTTAGTCTGCTTGTCTTCAGCAAACTGCGGGCGTTCTTGTGCATCATCTTTAGAAGATGCTTCCTTCTGGCATGACAGCCATGTAGACCAATTTGATGCAGTGTGCGGCGTATGGTCTGAGCACTGACAGGCTGACCCCCCTTCAACCTCTGCAGCAATGCTGACAGCACTCATATGTCTATTTCCCAAAGACTACCTCTGGATATGACGCTGAGCACGTGCACTCAACTTCTTTGGTCTACCATGGCGCGGCCTGTTCTGAATGGAAACTGTCCTGGTAAACTACTGTATGGTCTTGGCCACTGTGCTGCAGCTTTATTTCAGGGTCTTGGCAATCTTCTTATAGCCTAGGCCATCTTTATGTAGAGCAACAATTCTTTTTTTCAGATCCTCAGAGTTCTTTGCCATAAGGTGCCATGTTGAACTTCCAGTGACCAGTATGAGAAAGTGAGAGCGATAACAGCACATTTAACACACCTGCTCCCCATTCACACCTGAGACCATGTAACACTAACGAGTCACATGACACTGGGGAGGGAAAATGGCTAATTGGGCCCAATTTTGATATTTTCACTTAGGGATGTACTTAGTTTTGTTGCCAGCGTTTAGATATTAATGGCTGTGTGTTAAGTTATTTTGAGGGGACAGCAAATTTACACTGTTATACAAGCTGTACACTCACTACTTTACATTGTAGCAAAGTGTCATTTCTTCAGCATTGTCACATGAAAAGATATAATAAAATATTTCCAAAAATGTGAGGGGTGTACTCATGTGAGATACTGTATATACTAAAAGTGCATTACTAACGTGTACAGTTGCCGCTCTTCACTGACGTGTTCCCACATCTATGGTAGTAAATAACAACAGTTAGTGCAGCAAAACCATGTAATGATGCCTGTGATAAATTAGAAATTAATATACAGTAATGAATATTAAAAGTTATATTTATATATCAATCTATTAATATAGATTGCCGCGGACCATCAGATAATAATAGGATTGATTTTATACTGAAAGGTATACTTTATACAATTTTGAAACCACTGGATTTGCGGTGTATTGGTAACCTTATTGTTTGTAAACCTTTCCTTCTTGCAGCCTTCTATTCTATATTCAGCAATGTAGACTTCGGCAAAATGGCTGCCAGTTGGTTCTTTCCCCTTATTCTCTAGTGGATGAGGCTTGGGCTACAGGAAAAGGTTCCTTAGTGAAGAGTAAACTATGGGCAGGTATAAAAGACTTGTGAGACGTCTCTTCTGGTTTCCCTATTAGAAATCCACTGTACCACATGACCAAACATGTAAAGAGGGCAGAGCCATGTGACATCATTACATCTAGAAGTCGGCAAGCGGCCATCTTAACTTTTCTGCTGTGTGGGAATTTCAGCTTGACGGGAATTTTCATGTGTATCTAACAAGCATTTGTATTCAGTGCACTAGATTGGAGAGTGCACTCTTTGTGGGCACATATTGGTCTTTTAATAATGAGTTTTCTGGTTTTACATACTACACCATGATATTTTTTATTTGATTTATCCCTGGCTGAGATTGTAAACTGTGATATTGAGAAGCAGAATAATAGATCTTCCTGTAATACTTTTAGCACAGAATTAGACTAAGAAACCCCTCTGTTCTTTTAAGACCTGGGTCTCAACAGTAGGGATGAGCCAGACGTAAGTTCGACTCGAACATCGGGTGTTCACCGAATAGCGAACAATTTGGGGTGTTTGCTGCAAATTTGAAAGCCGCGGAACACCCTTTAAAAGTATATGGGAGAAATCAAAAGTGCTCATTTTAAAGGCTTATATGCATGGTATTGTTATAAAAAGTGTTTGGGGACCTGGGTCCTGCCCCAGGGGACATGTATCAATGCAAAAAAAAAGCTTTAAAAATGGCCATTTTTTCGGGAGCGGTGATTTTAATAATGCTTAAAATGAAACAAAAGTGAAATCTTCCTTTAAATTCCATACCTGGGGGGTGTCTCTAGTATGCCTGTAAAGTGGCGCATGTTTCCCGCGTTTAGAACAGTCCGAGAGCAAAATGACATTTCTAAAGGAAAAAAAGTCATTTAAAAGTACTCGCGGCTATAATGAATTGTTGGTCCCGGCAATACTCATCAAAGTTCATTGATAAAAACGGCATGGGATTCCCCCCACAGGGGAACCCCGAACCAAAATAAGAAAACAAAAAAAAAAACGTGGGAGTCCCCCCAAATTCCATACCAGGCCCTTCAGATCTGGTATGGATATTAAGGGGAACCCCGCGCCCAAATTTTTTAAAAAAATGGCGTGGGGGTCCCCCTCAAAATACATACCAGACCTGAAGGGTCTGGTATGGATTTTAAGGGGAACCCGCGCCAAAATTTAAATAAAAATGGCGTTGAGTCCCCCCAAAAATCCATACCAGACCCTTATCCGAGCACGCAACCTGGCAGGCTGTAGGAAAAGAGGGGGGGATGAGAGAACGCCCACCCTCCTGAACTGTACTAGGCCACAAGCTCTCAACATGGGGAGGGTGCTTTGGGGTAGCCCCCCAAAGCACTTGTCCCCATGTTGATGGGAAGAAGGGCCTCATCCCCACAACCCTTGCCCGGTGGTTGTGAGGGTCTGCGGGCGGGGGGCTTATCGGAATCTGGAAGCCCCCTTTAACAAGGGGAACCCCAGATCCCGCCCCCCCTGTGTGAAATGGTAACGGGGTACAAATGTACCCCTACCATTTCACAAAAAATGTGTAAAAATGGTAAAAAAAGACAATACACGCCTTGGGACAAGTCCTTTATTAAAAAAATTAAAAAAATAAAACTCTCCCACGAAGTCTTCTTCTTCTTCTCTCGCTCCGATGGACCGAAAAAGGGAAAAAAAAAAAGCCGCACACCGCCTAGGATCTGGATCCATGGGAGGCACCCGCCTTAATGACCGGCCTCTCAGGTGACAGCTCTTTTATAACTGAGGGCGGGGCCACACGACGTTGCCGGGTGGCCCTGCCCCCCTCTGACGCACGGGGACATCCCTATGGCTTTCCCGTAGCATCAGAAGGGGGCCGGTCGGAGCGAGAGAAGAAGAAGAAAGAAGAAGACTTTGTGGGACAGTTTTATATTTTTATTTTTTTAATAAAGGACTTGTCCCAAGGCGTGTATTGTCGTTTTTTTACCATTTTCACACATTTTTTGTGAAATGGTAGGGGTACATCTGTACCCCGTTACCATTTCGCACAGGGGGGGCCGGGATCTGGGGGTCCCCTTGTTAAAGGGGGCTTCCAGATTCCGATAAGCCCCCCGCCCGCAGACCCCCACAACCATCTTGCAAGGGTTGTGGGGATGAGGCCCTTCTCCTCATCAACATGGGGACAAGGTGCTTTGGGGGGGCTACCCAAAAACACCCTCCCCATGTTGAGGGCATGTGGCCTGGTACGGTTCAGTAGAGGGGGTGCACTCTCGTGCCCCACCCCTATTTTCCTGCGGCCTGCCAGGTTGCATGCTCCGATAAGGGTCTGGTATGGATTTTTGGGGGGACCCCACGCCATTTTTTAAAAAAATTTTAAGGGTTCCCCTTAACTGGTTCCCGACCAGCACACGCCGAGGTACGTCGGCAGAATGGCACGGCTGGGCAAATGGACTTACAGGTACGTCCATTTGAATTCCCCGCCGTGCCATTGCGTGCGCACCAGGGACATCCATGAGTCCCGCAGACTCGATCGCCGCGGGGATACCCGCGATCGCCTCACGGAGAGGACGAATGGGGAGATGCTGATGTAAACAGCATCTCCCCGTTCTGCCTAGTGACAAGTGTCACTGATCACAGCTCCCTGTCATCGGGAGCAGTGATCAGAGTAATGACACTGCTAGCACATCCCCCTACAGTTAGTAATCACTCCCCTAGGACATACTTAACCCCTCCCCGCCCCCTAGTGGTTAACCCCTTCACTGCCAGTGTCATTTACACAGTAATCAGTTCATTTTTAATCGCACTGATCGCTGTATAAATGACAATGGTCCCAAATGTGTCAAAAATGTCCGACATGTCCGCCATAACATCGCAGTCACAAAAAAAATCGCTGATTGCTGCCATTACTAGTAAAAAAAAAAAAATTATTAATAAAAATGCCATAAAATTATCCCCTATTTAGTAAATGCTATAACTTTTGCGCAAACCAATCAATAAACGCTTATTGCGATTTTTCTTTTTACCAAAAATATGTAGAAGAATACGATCAGCCTAAACTGAGAAAAAAAAAAGATTTTTTATATATTTTTGGAGGATATTTATTATAGCAAAATGTAAAAAATAATGCGTCGCTCTTATTTTGTTTATAACGCAAAAAATAAAAATCGTAGAGGCGATCAGATACCACCAAAAGAAAGCTCTATTTGTGGGAAAAAAAGGACGTCAATTTTGTTTGGGAGCCACGTCGCATGACCGCGCAATTGTCAGTTAAAGTGACGCAGTGCCGAATCGCAAAAAACGCTCTGGTCAGGAAGGGTAAAATCTTCCGGGGCTGAAGCGGTTAAAATCCATACCAGACCTGAAGGTTTTTCTTTTTTTATTTTGGTTCGGGGTTCCCCTGTAGGGGAATCCCATGCCATTTTTATCAATGAACTTTGATGTGTATTGCTGGGACCGACAATTCATTATAGCCACGAGTACTTTTAAATGACTTTTTTCCTTTAGAAATGTCATTTTGCTCTGTTCTGAACACGGGAAACATGCGCCATTTTACAGGCATACTATAGACGCCCCCCCCAGGTACGAAATTTAAAGTAATATTTCACTTTTATTGTTTCACTTTAAGCATTATTAAAATTACTGCTCCCGAAAAAACGGCTATTTTTAAAACTTTTTTTTGCATTGATACATGTCCCCTGGGGCAGGACCCAGGTCCCCAAACACTTTTTAAGACAATAACTTGCATATAAGCCTTTCAAATTAGCACTTTTGATTTTTCATGTTCGTGTCCCATAGACTTTAACGGTGTTCGCGTGTCCGAACAAATTTTTTGCCTGTTCGCATGTTCTGCTGCAAACCGAACTGGGGGGGTGTTCGGCTCATCCCTACTCAACAGCCATGCTGTTAACCACTTAAGGACCAGCATACTTTACCCCCCGCATGACCAGGCCATTTTTTGCGATATGGCACTGCGTTACTTTAACTGACCCAAACTGCACTGTACCCAAATAAAATTGATGTCCTTTTTCCCCTCAAATAAAGCTTTTATTTTGGTGGTATTTCATCACCTCTGCGGTTTTTACATATTTCGCTATAAACAAAAAAAGAGCGACAATTTTGAAAAAAAAAAAAAAAATTTACTTTCGGCTATAAAATATATCTAATAAAAAAAATGTAAAAATCGAATTTCTTCGTATATTTAGACCAATATGTATTCTGCTACATATTTTTGGTAAAAAAAATCCCAGTAAGTGTATATTGATTGGTTTACGCAAAAGATATTGCGGCTACAAACTATAAAATATTTTAATGGCATTTTTATTTATTTATTTTTTACTAGTAATGGCGGTGATCAGCAATTTTTAGCGGGACTTTGACATTGCGGCAGAGAAATCTGACACTAAGTGATACTTTTTGGGGACCAGGGACACCATTACAGTGATCAGTGCCAAAAATAAATGCGCTGTCACTGTATAAATGACACTGGCAGGGAAGGGGTTCACAGGGGCGATCAAAGGGTTAAATGTGTGCCTAGGGGATGGTTTGACTGGAGGAAAAGAGAGATCCGTGTTCCTTGGCAGGAATACAAGCAGGGGCGGATCCAGGGGGGCAACAGGGCAATTGCCCCCCCCCCCCCCGACAATATCACACTGACATGTCACTTGCTCTGCCCAAGTCTTTCTCTCTGTCTCACATCAACGGATCAGCGGTGCTGAGAGAGAGACTCATCTAGTATAATTACGCCACAGTCTGCCGCTGGATGCCTGGACCAGAAGGGGGTGGGTGGAGCTGTGCCGATGGCTTGGCCTCTTCCCTGCAGTAGTTGCTAGCGCCTGCACCACCTGGTGTCTAGTAACGAGTGACGTCAGTGAGTCACATTGGCGTCTCAGAGTGGGGGGGGCAATTGCTCCCCCGAGAAAATAGTGAGCCGTTGACTGAGCAGGCCAGCAGCTGAGCGGATGGGCAGGCTGGTGAGCATGCCAGCGGGCAGTCGGAAAGGGAAGTCGGCAAGCGAACATCTTTATACACCCACCAAAGTCTTGCTTTTCACAGTTATTTTTAACAGTAAACTCAACTTATATTTCACTATATAAGCTGAGTTTACTGTTAAAAATAACTGTGAAAAGCAAGACTCTGATGGTTGTATAAAGATGTCCGCTTGCCGACTTCTAACTCTAGGCTTACTGTGGACAATTGCGGGTGTACCAAGATGGCCTCAATGCAACGTCACTTTGGTTGCATTTTCTGATGGGCATCACCGCAGCTCATGACAGAACACTGCCATCACTGTGCAGGCGCGGGCAGCAGAGAGATTACATCATTTCTCACTGCCCGCCCTCACTCTGGGACACAGCCACTGGCAAGTGACAATCTGCATCTTGTGGCAGGCGACATTGGCAAGTGACAATCCACATCTGATGGCAGGGGATGTGGCAAGTGACATGGCAAGTGACAATCTGCATCTGGTGTTGAGCAAAGGTGGCAAGTGACACGCTGCATCTGGTGGCAGGCAACGATAGCAAGTGACACACTCAGAGCTCCCACTGATTCTGCATTATGGTGAGTTGAAATATTTAATTTTATATTACGATGTAATAATAGAAATAATGCGCTTCAATTATCCTGACACCATATCAACCATGGCGCCGTAATGATTGAAGCGCCAACACCAGCCATTGCCAGCAAAATTTGATGATCTGCCTCTCTACAAACGATCGCCGGACCCGCTGTGTATAATCAGACCCGCGCATGCCCCAGACCTGGAAGAAGTGAGCAACATACAGGTACATTGTTTTGCGCAGCTGGGCCGCCCTGCCTCAGTATATGGGTGTGTGGTCCGGAAGTAGATAAGTAAATAAACTAAACTTACTTTTTAAAATTTTATTTTTTATTACAAATTGAAAAATAAGCACTATATGGTAAGAACATTTCATCCTTTCATGAGTAAATTATAAACAAATATATACTGCGCTGTCTATAAAAGAAATAAAAAAAAAAAAAAAAACTAAAGCAGCCAGCACAGCAGTGGATAAAGTTGCAAAAATGACAAATTGGGTGAAATGTGCAGCGCTTATGTGATCATATAAACCATAACAAATAATATGAGTACAAAAAACGTGAATAATAAATGATGTGCTCAAAAATACTCCAAGCAGTCCTCTATTATGACATGTGATGTCTATAAACAGAGGAACTTGGACGTGTGATGTCCAAGAAAAAAAAAAAAAGTCAGTGACAAGCTTCAATCATGTGTGATGGTAATCCTCAGCCACATGTGGATATAGTGATAGTCTTTAACTTCAAATATGTATGATGTAATAACAGTTGATAGTAGATCCACCACCAAAGACACCAGAAGCTGCTTACCAGAGGGATTGAACTCAAATAGATTTACACCTAGTGAGTCAATCAAGCTTTGTGGTATAATATACCAAGGGGATCAGATGCTCTATCCAGATATGACCTCCAGATGGACCTCCGAACAGGTGTAAGGTATACATGGACTCAGTAGATATAGGCAGTCAGCCCCACCATTAAAAGAAAGAGGAAGGGCGTATAGCGTAACTCCGTATGGAAATTTTAATACATGAAAAGCAAAGGAAATACACTCACGTGTTTAGCAGTAGAATTAAGCGCTTGTATAAAAGAAGACAGTGGTCTCCGCATAATCCTCCCGACGCGTTTTGACTTAAAAGTCATCATCTGCCTGACTTGCGGGCACGCTCCTGCAGCGTAGAGCAAGAGCGCGCCGCCCCATACAGCTACAGTGATTTACGCAGGGGAGCCGACCTGCCGCTGTATAATTATGACGGCTGGTCAGCAAATGGTTAAATTGTATTCCAGGATTTGCTTCAGCTGTGGGAACTTGCAATAATTTAAGACTTTAAATAAAATCTCATAAACATTTCATTAAGGTCTTCATGTTATACAGTTTGAATACATGTCATAGATATATTACTACTCATTGTACAACAACATATACCATGGCTTTGGAAAAAAATGGAGAAAAAAGGTTTTTTTTCCCAATGTTTTAATTTTTCTTTGTGAGCCTTCCCATCTCTATGCTTGTTGGAGCAGGTGCTTAGTGCAGGTGAAACGAGTGTTTGTTTTTCCTGACAGAATGTGCTTGCTGACCATAAAAAAAACACTTAACACCACCTATCGACACCCCTCAGACCCTTTGATTGGGTGTCTGTAGAGCTGCATCACACTCACCATGGATAACACCGCTTAAAGTGGGGTTCCACCCAAAAAACAAAAATACCTGGAAAAATTCTTAAACAAAAAAACATTTGGATATTTTTTTTTTTTACTTACCTCTAAATGCCTGTTGCTAGGTGGTCCCTCGTAGTCTGCCTTTTCCTCTGCCTGGGCTGGTGACATCACTTCCCCCCAGGCACAGGAAGGGCTCCGCTCTGCTCCCTCCCTCCTGTCAATCATCTGGGACCCATTACAGGTCCCAGGTGATTGAGCGGCCAATCACAGCGCGCGGCGCCACTCGCGCATGCGCAGTGGGTGCCAGGCTGTGAAGCCACAGCCTGGCGCCCACAGTTGAAATGCCGGCGCCGACGAGCGAAGGGGGGGGACAAGCGGGGCTTCGATCCCCCGCATCGCTGGACCCAGGGACAGGTAAGTGTCCAATTAAAAGTCAGCAGCTGCAGTATTTGTAGCTGCTGACTTTTAATTTTTTTTTTTTTTGACGGCCCCCCTGGGTGGAACTCCTCTTTAAGTAATTTTTTCATTTTATTTTATTTCTACTGTTGCTTATGCATGTTTTGTAATATCTTGTAAAGATTTTCTTGCACCTTTTTTTTTTTGCCATTAAAATTATACAGTGTTGTACACTCGTTTACAAATACCACAAAAGGAAGAACTTTTTGGGACTTTTTAGAGTACTCTACTTATCCATACATATTGTAATTAAGTTATAAAAAATCTATTTAGTCTTTATTATACATAACAAATTAAAAAAAAAAAAAACTCTTTAAAAACCTTGAATACAGTTTTAATGCTGTTCCAATACATATATATGCGTGTCCTCAATTTTTACGTCACATGTCGTCTAGTACGTATTTCCTAAACATCAACCTAGATTATCCTATAGCTATACAGTATCACATTATACATTAAATCAACCAACTGTAACCCCAATTGTTTCCAATAACATCAGAGAGTTACTCTACATTTCTGTCGCAAGATGGTCAAGGTCATAAACACCGTTTTAGGGGGTGTGGTCAACATCACCCGGTGACCACGCCCCAGCCGGAGAGACCGTCGTGTCAACATCTGGAGAAGAGAAGAGGGAAGAAGACAGAAGTCCGGGCCTCCGCTGGCAAAAGAGCGGCATGAAAACAGGGGAGGAGCCGGCAGAAGAACTGTAACACCGGGAGAAGAGGCCAGAGAGAGTGGAGAAAAACCAACCGGACGCCGGGAGAAGAGAAACCGGAGGGACCCCCGAAGCCGGAAGAAGACCCCCAAAGCCGGAGGAAGACCCCCCTGGAGCTGTCTAATAAATTATTTTAAAAACCTGTGTAGTGTGTTTTATTATTGACACTTTTTCCCTAGGTAAATGGGTAGGGGTACCATGTACCCCATACTCATTCACATAGGGTGGGGGGCCGGGATCTGGGGGCCCACTTATTATAGGGGGCTCCCGGATTCCGATAAGTCCCCCTGCCCGCAGACCCCAACAACCAGCGACCAGGGTTGTCGGGAAGAGGCCCTTGTCCTCATCAACATGGGGACAAGGTGCTTTGGGGTGGGGGGCCCATGCAGGGCACTCCCCCTCCCCCAAAGCACCCACCCCCCATGTTGAGAGCATGCAGCCTGGTACAGTTTAGGTGGGGGGGCGCTCGCTCGTCCCCACCCCCTTTCCTGACCGGCCGGGCTGCATGCTCAGATCGGGGTCTGGTATGGATTTTAGGGGGGACCCCATGCCATTTTTTCGGCGTAGGGGGTTCCCTTTATAATCCATACCAGACTTAAGGGCCTGGTATGCCCCGCAACGGGGCTCGTAAGGTGTCAATCTCGCCGATAAAAGCGGCGAGATTCACTTCCTTTTCTAGTCCCGTTGTACCCGAGTCACGTTCAAAATGAACGGACTTGGCCGTGTGTGGGCAAGTCCGTTCATTCTGAAAGTCCACCGTAACTCCGGTGAAAGTCCGTTGGAAAGACGGGCGGACCTAGCCTGCCGGAAAGTCCAGTCGTGTTTAGGTAAGTCCGTCCGTTCAGGTAGTCCGCCGGAAAGACTGTCGGACCAAGTCTGCTGGAAATTCTGATCGTGTGTACGTGGCATAAGTCCCGTAGCTTTGTCCTCCTCTGTTCCTCTGTTATTAGCCTGATAACTTTTGACAATCCTTCCGAGACAGGAGATAGAAGTGTGTGTCGTGGGAGGTTGCTATAAATAGATTAGCACACTGCTAAACTATACACAGACAACCTCTGCATGTGTTTGGAGGAAAGGCACACACCCCCTCCAATCATCTGAGGCTGTTCACTTCACTTGGTATATGGAGTGTTTACATCCACTTTAAGGCTGTCCTGAGCACATGACAGCGTGGGCTGGAAAGCAGGTGAAGGGTTAAGAATTGGCCCACCTGCCCGCCCTTTTGGTAAAAGTGTGGCTATGGCTATGATTAGAAGTGCAAAAGTTCTGGGACTTGAGGTATGCGAAGAGGAAGGGAGACTTGTGGGGCATGTTGTACTTTTGGCACAGCATCAACAGGTCCTCAATGGTGCCAAAAAAGTAGGATCATTAGTAATGTTTGGTTGGGTCTGCGGGGTTCTGTTGCAGGGGTGATCAAGAAGTTAAGAGATGACAGAGCCTGGAAGATTACCTCTCATGATCAGACAGTTTCGGCTGCAAAGCTGAAGTATATTAAAATTATCGTTTGTGGAGGGATAGTTCCAGGCAACTGGATTTGGTTGTGTTAGAAAAAACCCAGAAGAAATGATTGTACCGGAAACAATGACTTTTTGAATATGGGGATAAGAATAGTAAAATCCTGGCATATCTCTGCTGCACTGAATACCCTCCTACCTCTATCTCAGGGATCTACAATAGCTCTTCTGTATACTGTACATGGAAGGAGGAGATTGCCAGTGTTTTTACTAGCTTATATACCAACCTATATAGCTCCAAAGTAATGTATAATGAGGATGAATTTGTTTCATATTTGCATGATGTTTCATTAACAAGCGTGTCTGAAGAGGATGCGACTACTCTAGATTGGCCCATTACTAGAGAAGAAATAAACGAAGCTATATCCAAGTTTGCTGCAAATAAGACCCCTGGTTTGGATGGGTTCCCTATTGAATGGTATCGCTCATATTTAGAGTATTTTATCCTCAAATTACTAGATCTGTATTCTGAAGCCTTTGAACAAAATATATTACCTGCTTCCTTACACGAGGCATTGATCGCCTTAATTCCAAAGCCGAACAAGAACCCTAAATATTGTGAATCTTATCATCCAATGTCCTTGATTAATGTCGATATAAAAATTTTAGCGAAAGTGTTGGCTCGTAGATTGAACGTGGTAATTGCCAAGATTATCCATCCTGATCAAACCGGTTTTATACCGGGCCGTTCCACGGCTATAAATTTACGTTGCCTGTTTACAAATTTACAGATCCCCTCAGACCCCCAGATACGAGAATTGTGGTTTCGTTGGACACACATAAGGCATTCAATTCCATTGAATGGTATCACGTACCTTATCCGAGGCCAAGATACTCTGAGAGGCTCCCCTTGTGGCTAAGTGCAGTATACCCCTGAAGGTGGCACAGGGGTTATAATGCTCAAAGAAGCACGGGTTGCCAGCAGGGTATGGAAGACTTGAGCAGATGATCACTAGACAGCTACTTGAGGTTGTAGCAGGTGTGCTGGAGGAAGTCCTTTGTAAGTGGAGACTGAGCACAGCGGCTTAGGGAATCCAGGAAGCTCAGTAAAGGCCTGCAGAGGGTCCAACACTGGTGATCAAGTTGATAACTGCTGCAAGGAGGATTAGTGAGGAAAGCCAGGGTCATTCACAGAGAATCTGGCAGGGTGAGGCAGAAGCAAAGTCCTTGAGGCAAGCCGGGGTCAATCACAGGTAATCAAGCAGGGTCAGGCAGAAGCAAAGTCCTAAGGTAAGCCGGGGTCAGAGCCAGGAGAAGATCAGAGCAGGTCAAAGAACAATCTGGGTCACAACAGGAAACACAGGGATGGGAGGGGATCCTGTGCAGCATTTTATAGGCCAGCGGGGAATTGGCTTCTTTCACGCTATGTGCATGCCACCACGCAGATGCCTGTGCCGACCCAATCCGTCGTGCACCAGCATGCTCCAAACCGTCATTCTTCTGCACATGCATGCGCGAATGTGGCAGTAGCGTCTGTTAACACCTCTGCCATTGGTGCCATTGTTGTTTCCCTGACAAATGGCCTTATTTGTTTGCGGTCCTTGAACGGCTTGGTTTTGGTCCTAAATTTATTAGATGGGTCAAGTTATTGTATGCTTACCCACTGGCATGAATTCGGGTCAACAATCTCATTACGGACCCTTTTCCAATTTACCGTGGCACTCGGCAGGGGTGTCCATTGTCACCCCGGTTGTTTGCTTTGGCAATAGAGCCCCTGGTGACACTATTGAGGCAACATACACATATCTTAGGTTGTAGAATAGGTACTTTTGGAGGAAAAAACATCATTATACGCAGATAACATTCTTCTGTACTTGGCAGACGCTGATACCTCCCTATCCATTGCCTTGGAGACAATTGTGCAGTTTGGGCATTTTTCAGGTTTTAAATTCAATTGGAATAAGTAAGTTATATTTCCCTTTGACCCCCCAATACAGCCCAGGGCTGCCCCCAGCAAACACTTTACAGGTGGTTGCTAAATTTAGATACCTGAGGGTGGAGGTGCAACAGCCTTTACAATCCCATTTAAATAATAATATCTCACCACTGGTACAGAGACTTAAATATACCCTAGCTACTTGGTCTAAATTGCCCCTGAATTTATTGGGGAGAATTAACATAATTAAGATGATCGTTTTCTGTATTCTGGCAAGCCCCAGTTTATCTCACTAAGAAACTTTTTAAGTCTGGATGCCCTTTACTCCTATTTTTTATGGGGTTCCAGTCCTGCTAGAATTTCCTTGGCTACTTTGAAGTTGCTCACTCGGGGGGTGATGCCTGATTTACAATAATACTGTTTGGCAGCCCAATTAACACATATACACGCTTGGTTCTTTCCGGATTTCCCGAATGCTGCGGTTACATCCCAGGCAGCATTAATGGGATCTTATGAGGCCTTAATCAATGTTCTTGTATAGAAACGGCCCGTATCCATCTGAGGGGGCGGCAATCCTGAAATTCTTGTACAAAACAGTGCATATGTGCAATAAAAGACTACAAGGAACATCTTATAATATTCTCTCCTTATGTCTAGCTCAACACAGATGGATAAAATTAGGCTCCAATGGAGGTCTGACATGCAGTATTTAGATGATGTCTGGGAAGAGGTGGTGGGGTCCCAACTTACTGGGGTTATAGCGGCAGGAGATAAATTAATCCAGTTAAAATATTTACACAGAATCTAATACACGCCTTGTAGACTATATAAGATGGGAAAATCGCAATCTCCAGACAGTCAGAGATGTCAAGCTGCTGTCGGGGATTTCTTCCATATGGTCTGGGAGTGCCCTAAGATACGTCATTTCTGGAGTGAATTGTGTGCATTTGAGAAGGTGGCCCTCCCCAACATATGTACTCCTGATTGATGTTTACCGGACAACCTAGATGAGGAGGAGCTTTTTTTTTATGCTAAAAAATCGATTGGCTAAAAAGTCTATGGGGCTTGGATTAGGCTGGTTAATGAGGCTTTACCGACGTACAAATTGGCATATCTTGCAAGAGGTTGCCCTAAGAAATTTGATAAATTATGGTCAGGCTGGGTAAATACTGCGTCTGGTGATATTGACATCTGAGTGGCAATATCCTCATAAGGGCCTTGGGTCTTATTGAGGTATTCTATTTGGTGCTCATTCTAAAGAGTGTGGTTTATCTTGTAGATACAGTCTACGGCTTCTGGAGGCGTAGACTGTATCATCTATACTCTGTTGTGATAAGTGAAGCAAAGCACCAGCTGGTTATTGGTTGACTTCTTGTGTTTATCAATGTGCAAAAAAAAAAAAAAATATATATGTATGTCCCTGTTTTGAATGATATGCTGCACCGATATGTCTTATACATTGAATATGAAAAGTCTACACATCCCTGTCAAAATCCCAGGTTTCTGTGATGTAAAAATATGAGACAAAGATAAATAATTTCAGAACTTTTTCCACCTTTAATGTGAACTATAAACTGTACAACTCAGTTGAACAACAAACTGAAATCTTTTAGGTGGAGGGAAGTAAAAAAAAAAAATCTGGTTGCATAAGTGTGCACACCCTTTAACTAATACTTTGTTGAAGCACCTTTTTGATTTTATTACAGCACTCAGTCTTTTTGGGTATGAGTCTATCAGCATGGCACATCTTGACTTGCCAATATTTGCCCACTCTTCTTTGCAAAAACCTCTCCTGTGCACAGCCTTCTTCAGATCACCCCACAGATTTTCAAACAGATTCAGGTCTGGGCTCTGGCAGGGCCATTCCAAAACTTTAATCTTCTTCTGGTGAAGCCATTCCTTTGTTGATTTGAATGTATGCTTTGGGTTGTTGTCATGCTGAAAGATGAAGTTCCTCTTCGTGTTCACTGCTGCCACCACTATGCTTCACTGTGGGTATGGTGTTCTTTTGGTGATGTGCAGTGTTGTTTTTGCGTCAAACATATCTTTTGGAATTATGGCCAAAAAGTTCAACCTTGGTTTCATCAGACCATAACACATTTTCCCACATGCTTTTGGGAGACTTCAGATGTGTTTTTGCAAAATGTAGCCAGGCTTGGATGTTTTTCTTCGTAAAGAAAAGGCTTCCGTCTTGCCACTCTACCATATGAAGAATATGGGAGATCATTGTCACATGTACCACACAGCCAGTACTTGCCAGATATTCCTGCTGCTCCTTTAATGTTGCTGTATGCCTCTTGGCAGCCTCCCTGACCAGTTTTCTTCTTGTCTTTTCATCAATTTTGCAGGGACGTCCAGTTCTTGGTAATGTCACTGTTGTGCCATATTTTCTCCAATTGATGATGACTGTCTTCATTATCTTCCATGGTATATCTAATGCCTTGAAAATTTCTTTTGTACCCTTCTCCTGACTGATGCCTTTTAACAATGAGATCCCTCTGATGCTTTGGAAGCTCTCTGCGGACCATGGCTTTTGTTGTAGGATGCAACTTAGAAAATGTCAGGAAAGTCCTATTAGAACAGCTTAACTTTACTTGAGGCTAATCAGAGGCACTTTAAATGATGGCAGGTGTGTACTGACTCCTATTTAACATGAGTTTGAATGTGATTGCTTAATTCTGAACACAGTTACATCCCCAGTTATAAGAGGGTGTGCACAGTTATGCAACCACATTATTTTTGTTTATTTTACCCCCCACCCCCCAAAAAAAAGATTTCAGTTTGTTTTTCAATTAAGTTGTATAGTTTATAGGTCACATTAAAGGTGGAAAAAGTTCTGAAATTATTTATCTTTGTCTCATTTTTTTACATCACAGAAACCTGACATTTTAACAGGGGTGTGTTGACTTTTTATATCCACTGTACATGTATGTTACCATGGTAGGTGTCTTGCTTTCTACCTCTTTTTCAAAACACTAATAAAATCACCTTTTAAAAAAAAAAAAAAAAGTTTAGTTGGGTAGCTTAACCTTGCTGGTCACAAATTATATATGAGTATGTGGCATTCATGAAGGAGGTACTTACTAAAGTTTATTCCAGGTGAATAATGGTGTAAAATTACCAGTGTGTACCCACAGAGCTGGTAGTGAATGGCTGGTGGCTGATACAGGTTGACAGAGGAACATGACATTGAGTGGCACTTTCAAGGACCTGGCTTTAATGGTTGTATTATAATTTTTGTATATTTTTTGAAGAATTGTTGTTGAAATTATGCTATTGTTGTTATCTTGTTATTTAATAAAAACTGTGGGCATACAACTGTAAAAAAACTGTACTTTGCGCATACCCCAAATCAAACCCCTAAAAAGGTCAGCAGCACAGGGGGAGGTCAGCACCAAACCGGCCACCCTGGGAGGAGAAGTCAGACCCAAGAAAACGGGGCTTTGGCAGCTATACCACCAGCGGGCCCGGCAGTAGGAGGAGGCCCGGAAAGACAACAGGTCTTGGACGCGGAGGGGGCAGTAGGGGGTGGTCAGTGTAGTCCGGTAAATGAGAAGGAGCCATCCCTGAATGACATCCTCCTGGCTGTCAATAACTGCAAACTATCAATCAATGAACTGTCAGAGCAACTTAAGGGCATTAGGGATGAATTGCTTTCCGTCAAGGGGGAGGTGCGCGCAGTTTGTACCCGGACAACAGCTCTGGAGGTGCTCAATGAGGGTAGAAAGGTGGGGAGTGTGGATGCGGAAGGGTGTGTGTTGGTTCAGCCTGCTACAGCAATGGGATTCAATAAGAGGTAGGGCGATATATAACATTCACAAAAGGAGGTGGTTTGGATTAACAGGAGACCAGAGTGTTGCAAAGGCATCAGGCCCAAAGGCTCATGAACATTGAAAGAAGGTGTACTAAAACCCGGCACCTGAAAAAAAGGGTTAATATATGCTCATGGAATGTAAGGGGGATAGGGGACAATCTTAAAAAACAGGTAATTTTTTCAATAGCCAAGAAGAAGAAAATTAAAATACTCTGCCTGCAGGAGACTCATCTGGTAAAGGATACAATTAAAACTTTAGATAACATGCAATTCCGGATACAATATCACTCCACTCACTCCTCCTACTCAAGAGGGGTGAGTGTATTGATAAGTACAGGCCTGGCCTTCTCCTGCAGTCAGAGTAAGGTGGACTAATATGGATGGTATATCTTTCTCTCTTGCTTTATAGAAAATAAAAGATTTGTTCTGGCCAACGTTTATATCCCTCCCCCATTTAGCATGGCAATACTGGATGACTTAGCTAGTTTTATAATGGACTTCCCCCGGGACCCCGGTTATAGTGGTGGGCGATTTTAATATGACGATGAATAATAGCATAGATAGGTTCCCACCGAAAAGCAGAACTAGAGAGGCCCCCAAGAGCCCCCTCCTGCAATACTGCGATGAAATAGGACTGGTGGATATCTGGAGGAGGAGGCATCCTGGGGAGAGGCAATTTTCATGTCACTCCAGGACTCATGCCACCTTATCCAGAATCAACCTTGTCTTGGGAAACGAGGAAGCATTAAACAGAGTGGAGGAAATAGTTTACGAGCCAAGGGGCATTTCGGATCACACGCCAGTTATCACTGTTGTGAAGGTAGGGGAGTACTGTAATAGGGGGAGTTGGAAGGTTAATCCCTTCTGGCTCGAACTTATAGGAGAAGAGGCGAAAATGATGGAGGGGCTGTCAGAGTTTTTCAAAATAAACATAGGATCGGCCTCAGTGGGGGTAGTATGGGACTCCCTGAAGGCATATCTTCGGGGAGCACTAATTCAGAAAATTGCATTTTCTAAAAAACAGTCGCAAGCAGAAGAACTAGGAGCCAAAGAGCGTGTAAGAATAGCGGAGGCGCAGTACGTAGAGACACCATCCCAAGCCAGCTATGAGTTCTGGGTGGAGAGGCAGAATGAGTATAGTAGGGTACTCCGGGAGAGGCTGGAAAAAAAGAGATTATTTCAGAGGCGGAGCTTTTTTGGAAAAGGAGAGCGAGTTGGGAAGGCTCTGTCTCTGATAATCAAGGCAAATGGTCCCTCGAGTACTGTACCAGCAATTAAGGGGAGGGAGGGAGTAATTAAAAAAAACACCCCCGATATATTAGGTGAATTTAGGACATACTTTGAGAAGCTATACAGTTCCTCTAAAACAAACGTGGAGGGGGAAATGCAGGGTTTCTTTGAGGGGTTGAGGATAACTCCATTAACAAACGAGGACCGAGAAATGTTGGATGCCCCATTGACTCTCACAGAATTGCAGAGGGCAGTGGGAGACATGGCGGGCCAAAAGTCATCGGGCCCCGACGGGCTGCCCATAGAAATATTTAAAAAGTACGGGGAGGTACTATTACCCCTACTCTTGTTTAATGGAGCCAGGGAGGATAAGGTCTTGCCTTCGTCTATGTCAGAAGCTATCGTAATAATTTTGTTGAAAGAAGGGAAGAACCCAATAGATATGACCTCATATAGGCCCATCTCGCTTTTGTGTTCGGACGTGAAGATCTTGGCAAAAGTGTTGGCCGCGAAGCTGAACAAGATAATTTCCAAACTAATACATACGGATCAGACTGGGTTTATCCCGGACAGATCTACAAGCACGAACATAAGACGAGTGTACCTGAACATGCAGATACCTGTGGAAAATAGTGGTAAGAGAGCAGCTCTTTCTCTGGACGCAGCCAGGGCCTTCGACTCCCTGGAATGGCATTATTTGTGGAAGGTGCTAGCGGAATATCAGTTTGGCTCTGGGTTTGTCCAATGGTTAAGCTTATTATATAATAGCCCGAGGGCCAAGGTTAAATTTAACGGTCAGTGCTCAGAGTGGTTCCAGTTGAGCAGGGGTACGAGACAGGGGTGCCCTTTTCCCCCCTGCTCTTTGCCCTGGCAATTGAGCCCTTGGCTATAGCCTTGAGGATGGCACAGGGGGTGCAGGGGTTTAAAAGGAGGGGGGTGGACAAAGTGGCTATGTACGCAGATGATATTCTGTTGTTCCTGGCAGATACGCAGGACTCATTGAAAACAGCCATAGGGATAGTTGAGGAATTTGGTGTCTAATCCGGGCTACTGGTCAAATGGGAGAAATCAGTGATCTTACCTATAGACCCTCTGAATGAACCCCTCCCTCATCAAGCATCCCAAGTTAAAATAGTCAGCCAAATGAAATATCTGGGCATTTATATAACTAGAGATCCAGGACGGTATATATCCGGAAACCTAGTCCCACTTATGAAAAAGCTGAAGCAGAAGTGCCAGGTGTGGGGACGCCTGCCCCTCTCGGGTGCCGGACGCTGCAACGTGATCAAGATGGTCTGGCTACCCCAAATTTCATATGTCCTGCAGAACTCTCCTGCGTGGATTCCCAATCACTGGTTTAAAAAAATAGACAATGTGTTTAGAGAGCTTATTTGGAAAAATGGGGTGGCTAGGATCGGCTTGCGGATGTTGCGACAGCCAGAGGTGAAGGGCGGTCTGGCGGTACCTGATCCGCGAGGATACTTTCTGGCATCCCAACTGCAACAAGTGGGAGGTAGCAATAGGTCAAGGGATGAAGGAGTGGGTGGCAATGTCTTGTTGAATGACATCGGACATGATACAATTGCAGAGGCACTAGAGGCAGATTCATTTTGTACCAAATACCCCACTACCCGGATGATGGTCAAGGTTTGGGTACAAGTCAAAAGAACTCTGGGTTATACTGGCTTTGCAGATTTTTCCCCACTCTGGGATAATAACCTCAATGAGCTCAAAAAAATGGGGCGCTTTGAAGAGTGGGACCGCCAGGGGATTCACTGCTTGGCGCAGGTATACAGGGAAGGGAGGTTCAAATCTCTTCAAGAGCTGGTGGAGGAATACGCAATCTCCAACAGGTCATTCTACAGGTATCTGCAACTCAGGCATGCCCTAGAGGCACAATTTGGGAAGGATGCGCCAGTGTGGTGCGAACTGACCTCTTTGAGAAAGCTGATTGATGCGAGCTCTACGAAGGGTTTGATCTCTGACATTTATGGATGCCTGAAGGCATCAGCCCAGGAGGGTATGGTGGAAAATAAAAATAGGATTAAATGGGAGAGAGATGTGGGAGCGCTGTCTGACGATCAATGGGAGCATGTCCTGTGGCTGGGGTCCAGGGTCACTCTCTCTCCTTCACAGGTGATGTCCCATATTTATTTATCCTATAGGGCATATTATACACCATTGAAATTATTTAAGTGGGGTAAGAGGCCCGATCCAAAGTGCAAGAGGTGTGGAGGGGGGTACGGAGACTTGATTCACATGTTTTGGCGATGTCCCAAGCTACACAGATATTGGAAAGGGGTTGTGGAAAAGATAAATCTGGTGTTTGGGACGTCATTGAGGTTGGAGGCGAGAACGTGCTTGTTGGGACTAACGGGGGATAAAGTGGTCTCAAAGGACATACAGATACAGGGTAAAAAGCTCATTGCACAGTATTGGCAGAGAAAGGAGGCACCGACGGTCTCAGAGTAGGTGAATGCAGTAAGGGAGGTGGTTTGCAGAGAAAAGTATATATACAAGAAGAGGGGTAACCATAAGAAATTCGAAAAAATATGGAAGGTATGGCTGGACCAGGATAGGGTTGGATTGGAAGGGGGGGTAGGATAAGGATGGTATGGGGGGGTCTGGTTAAAAAAATGTATGGTGAGGTGTGTGGTGGGGGGTTGGTAGGGGGTGGGGGAGTGAATGGGGGGGGGGGGAAGAAAAAAGAAGAAACTTGAAGTTTATTGTTTATGGGTATATTGAATTGGCACACATTGGAATGATAATAATGTATGGATAAGAAGACGGTATTAATGTGTTCCTGTTCAGGATGATATTTCCTGTCCCTTTATTTTTTTTTTTGTCTGTTGTAATGAAAAATGTTTCAAATAAAAAGATTAAAAAAAAAAAAAAAAAAAAACAGCTGAATGACTTGTCTATTGCATAAATTGTGATCTTTGAGCATACTGCTTTATAATTGCAGATGAACCACCTGAACCATCTTCAAAATTGAATCTAAGCCACCAGAAGGCCTCCAGAATATTGCTGCCACTCACTATATTATTTACTGCTATGTCCAGTGTCTGTTATAATCTCTCAATCTCATACCTATTTATGAGGCTGTATGGCAGTTAATCCTGCATTGGAGCAATTAAATGTCAATCTACTGTGTTGTAACTCTTGAAAAACGTTCTAAGAAAAACTGCGTTCTATTTAGTCAGTGAGACAACAGTATTTTGCGAGTGGGTAGAGTAGGAACAGATACGCTGTCTGGTAGGGAGAGAGCTAGCGGCAGGGAAAGCTTCCTGATGTGGAGGAAAAGTGTAGGAACCATAAATTCTCTGGACATCCTCCTGTTGGGCACTAGACGGCCAGGCCGCATTCTTCTCCTCCTAACAGGCGCTGTCAGTTTGGCTGAAATCTGTCTTGCCTAATTTCAATACAAGTTTTTTCATCGCACTTGGACTGTGTATGTTATTGCCACAGCACTGCAGCCCACCTACATGTTTTAAAAAACAAAAAGCTAGACTGCATCACATACCAGCCACTGTGTTACAGTGCAGCGGCAGTGTGAACGAGCCCTTTAGACAAGGGGATAATTTAATAGGAAAGCTGCCTTCTGTTGACAGTGGTGAACAGTTATTAACTGCTTGCTGCCCGCCCACCGTCAAATGACGGAGGGGCGGTGCAGCTCTTATTCTGGGACGCCGTCATATGACAGCGTCCCAGAATGGCCGCTCTCCCGCGCCCGAGCCGTGTTGCTAGGACATGGCATGACCCCCATCTCTGTAAAGACCATGTGATCGGCTGTGTCCAATCACAGCCGGTCACATGTAAACAAGGAGATGCCGGTAATAGGCTCTCCTCACCTCACACTGACAGAGTTTGAGGAAAGGAGAGCAGATCAGCGGCATCTCCTCACAGGGGGACATCTAGGGATGTAATCAGGGCACTGATCATCAGTGCCCTAATTACAATAAATACAGTGTCAGAAAACATTGCCCACCAATGCCAGCATATAGTGCCCATCAGTGGCAGCAATCAGTGCCCACCTCTGCCCACAAATGCCACCAGTCAGTGCTGGCAATCAGTGCCGCCTATCAATGCCCATCACTGCTGTCGATCAATGCCCATCAGTGCTACCTATCAGTGCCCATCTGTACCACCTATCTGTGCCGCCTATCCCTGCCGCCTATTAGTGCCACCCAACAGTGCTCATCAGTGCCGCCTATCAATGCCCATCACTGCTGTCGATCAATGCCCATCAGTGCTACCTATCAGTGCCCATCTGTACCACCTATCTGTGCCCATAAGTGCGGCATATTAGTGCCTCTTCATCAGTGCCCTCCAGTTTAGCCTATCAGTGCCGCCTCATCAGTGCACATCAGTAAAGGCAAAAAATTACTTGGTTACAAAATTTACTGACAGAAAAAAGTAAAAAACATTTTTTTTTTTCAAAATTTTTGGTGTTTTTTTTTTTGGAAAAAATAAAAAACCCAGCAGTGATTAAATACCACCAAAAGAAAGCTCTATTTGTGTGAAGAAGATGATAAAAAATTTGGGTACAGTGTAGCATGACCGCGCAATTGTCATTCAAAGTGCGACAGTGCTGAAAGCTGAAACATGGCCTGGGCAAGAAGGGGGAGTAAGTGCCTAGTAGGCAAGTGGTTAATATTAGTACGGAGAAATTTAAATCCCCCCCCCCCTCTTTTTTTTTTTTTTTTTCCTATTCCTTTTTACATGCAATGCAACATTGTCCCCAGTTTACAAGCTGCCCAGCTAATCTATCACTGTCCTGCTGCAGTCTACTGACACATGCAAATTTCCACTCCGCCATCTTCTCTGATATCATTGGGAGCCCAGCTGTCTGTTCTGAGTTCAGGCAGCAGGCCTTTGCTGATTAACACATTTCTGCCCTCATAATGCTCTGTATCTCTGCTCCTGTGGTCTCCTCTGGGATATGCGACAGGGATATTCCAGGAGATAGCAGGGGCATGTCATTCTTACCTAGGAAAGAATGGTGATAAGTCAGAATACTTTTTTTTTTTTTTTTTAAGGGGGGATGTCAGTAACCATAATGGTACTCGCACCAGCATGCCCTGTGATTGCTGTGTGCTTTGGACGCAACAGATCACAGAGCAGGATACAAGGCCAATAAAATTGTTGTTGTACCATGTGAATTGCTGTATGTTTCAGCCAGCACTCTATTTCCTCTCTCAGCAGTTGGCTGTGCGATTTGGAGGAGGATTATTTTTTTATTTTTTTTACGTATTACTGTGTCACCAGAGCAGTCAGCCAAAGTCCCTGATTGCTAGCCACGCCTGTATCACCATACCAGTGCAGCCAGCCACAGTGTCCCACCACACCAGTCACTGTGCAGCCAGCAACAGTATTCCTGATCACCACCACACTAGTCTCAGTATCACTAGACCGTGTAAGCAAGCAACAGTTATCCAGATGACTGCCAAACCAATTTCTGTGTCACCAGACCAGTGTAAGCCAGCAACAATGTTCCTGATCACTGCTACACCAGTTCCAATGTTGCTAGATCGGTGTAAGCCAGCACCAGTATTCCTGATCACTGCCACACCAGTACAGTGTTGCATAATCAGTAAAAGCTGGCAACAGTGTTCCTGATCACTGCCACATGAGACCCAGTGACACCAGACCAGTGCAACCATCAACAATGTTCCTGATAATGGCCACAACAGTACTAGTATCACCAGGCCAGTGTAAGCCAGCAACAGTGTCCTGATTGCCATCACACTAGCAGCCAGCAACAGTGTTCCTGAGCACCAACACACCAGTGCTAATGACCCAAACTAGCAAAGCCAGCAACAGTGATAATGATTGCCACCCCACCCATGCCAGTGACCTAAACTAGTGCAGTCTGCAACAGTGTTTCTGATCACCACCGCGCTAGTTCCAGTGTCACCAGCACAGTGTAAGCCAGCACTGATGTGCCTGATTTCTGCCAAACAAGTGCCAGTGTCGCTACATACTGTGCAGTCAGTAACCGTGTTCTTGATCACAGCCACACCAGTGTCACCAGACCAGTGTAAGCAACAGTGTTCTGATCACATGTCAAATGTTCCTGATTGCCAACACACCAGTGCTGGTGTCATCAAACCAGTGCAGTCAGTAAAAGTGTTCCTAATCACCACCACACCAGTTGCAGTATCAACAGACCAGTGTAAGCCAGCAACAGTGTCCCGGATCACAGCCATACCAGATCAAGTGTCACCAGACCAGTGCAAGCCAGCAACAGTGGTTGTTTTCTGCCACACCAGTCCTAGTGTCACTAGACCAGGTCAGCCAGCAGCAATGCTCCTGAACACTATCCAAGCCAGTGTCACCAAAGCCTCTGCAGCCATCAACATGATCCCTGATTGCCACCACATTCACACAGTGTTGTTTTGGACCGAACCAGAACCGTTCAGTACTTTTGTTTCTGTCCCCCTGGCCAAATTAACCTTCAATGTAAAAGTGTGCACACTTGAAGTAAATTACTGAGACACACACGAGTTCAGTAGTTTGATACTTCTGCTTTTATTACTTCCTGGACTCTGGCTAATATACCATGAGCCGGATATTTTGTTATCAAATCAAATATCAAATAAGACAAGCGTATGCGGACCACAAGATATACATATTCATTATTGTGACAAAGTTTAAGCTCTTAGCTGGGTTATAGATATATAAGGGAATAGCAAACTATCATAGCTAAATAGGGTGTCTTGTTTCCAGTTCTTAAAAAACAGGCGCAATCTTCTTTAAGTTTTTCTTAACTCTTGCAGTTCTGTTCCACATGAAGGGGGAGGGTAAGCTGGCAGACATCTAATTGAATATGGTTAAGGCTGATAGAGGTTGAAGTAAGCACTTGTATCTATATGGTTATATTGGAAATAGGCATTTCACCATAATACTCATGGTCACATCCATTACAGTTCCCCCCTTGAAATGCTTATTTCACAAAACTGTCCCTCACATTGAAAGACCTTCACCCAGCCCAATTCTCTTCTGCAACTCTTTTAAGCTGTATGTAGAGAAGAGGCAGCGACTAGCTCGCTACCCCCCTTGATACAGCTGGAGAAATGCAGCCAGGTGCTATCTGTCCCTATAGTCCTATGGTGTTGCACCTCGGGGGAAGGTCACTGTAACGGAGTGTAACACATAATTTTCATCATAATTTTCATCAAGCCTTACATAGACATTGTCATCATCATCTGATATCTCTTGGTTCATGAACGTGGGGGTAGTTTGGTCAACAGCCTTTTCCACACACTTCCTGATGCAGGGGAGAACGCAGCAGATTATAGCCGCCATTACCAGGATAGCTATTCCTATCTGGGTCAACAATCCCTGCCATCCTCCCTTTATCCAGGTAAAATACTGATGCCAGGGGTTGGTGAGCCCTGAATTCTGTTTTAGTTCCTTGGACAAGTCCTCAAGTTTCTGGATGGCTAAAGTCACTTTACCATTTGGGCCGGTGTTGTCTGGGATTAAAGTGCAGCATGTACTTGTCTAGGGGATCATCTTACACACCCCTTTTCAGCTAGGAGCATGTCTAAGACCATACGGTTTTGGAAAGTCATGTGTGAAGCTGCTTCCAACTGTTCGGCTAAACCTTGGAGTGCATCTCTGGTGTAATTGACAAATCTTTGTTGATTATAGTAGATGTAATTTATCCAGTCTACATTTTTATTTACAGTAATAATGGGAATCATTGACTCAAAACCTGCTGCTACTTGGTCTCTTGCTTTAAACTTATCTGGGACCCCCCTTGGGACCCCTATGGCATCTATGTATACATAAGGGTCAAAACCTCCTGCTGGGGCACTCCTGCGTCTTCTGTTTGGTTTGGGTACATCGCTTTCTTCTGGCTCTGGGTCTTGTGAGAGAATAGGCAGGGGCATTATGGCTTTAGCCATTGCACATTCACCTGTCGACTGTCCTGTCATTCTACTTCTAATTTTCATGTACCCACAGATCCAGTACACGTCCCCTAAGGACTGAACTTGATTTTGCGCTAGATCTGCAGACACCTCACTGTAAGACTCACAGTAACCTTCGGTGAAATTTCCAAGGAGCTTTCCCGCTCCATGGTACTTTCCATAACGTGTAATTGCCAGGATATATGGTGATACCTTCTGCTGGCTTGGGAGCCTTAGTGACTATGGGGTACTTTTTTTTTTTTTCCAATGCTCACACAGGGAGTAGTTAGTGGTTGTGTTGGTAAATAGGCTAAGGACACAGGTCTCATGCTCTGGGAGTACATTAAGGGGCACTGTTCCTAGATGTGGTTTAGCCCCCCCCCCCCACACACACACAAAGCAGTTGGTCTTATTGTGTTTCCCTGCATTGTACCTCATCAATTCGAGCCACAAGTTGACATCTGAGAAACCGGTTTCTGCAGTCATGGTGTCCTCAAAGGTAGGGTCTGCTATGGTCCCCTAATGTTTGCATGTGAGACTTTAGGGGGTTAGAGTTGGATGTAGATTGGGGAACTATCCACTCTGGGTTATTGTAAATGTCTTTCAGCTGGAAAGGTTTTCTATAACTGTAATAACCATTTCCCCACCATAGGCCCAATTCATAGGTCCCACTGTCCCCTGGGCTGGGATTCTCAATGGTCAGTCTGAACTCTTTGGTGAAGTATTGATCTGTGTGCTTGTTGATTGTCATTCTATCTAAGAGTGACTTCCCATTTTTGTCCTTTCTATCCTGGGCGGTTTCGGGCTTGTACCCCCAGTATTCCAACCCACTGCTCCCCAATAATCACAGTTGTTGCCCCAGTAGGTGTCAGTGACACATACATACACAGTCATGGGACCTT
This sequence comes from Aquarana catesbeiana, assembly GCF_042186555.1. NCBI lineage: Eukaryota > Metazoa > Chordata > Amphibia > Anura > Ranidae > Aquarana > Aquarana catesbeiana. The sequence continues at coordinate 551,865,994 of NC_133324.1, forward strand.
TTGCTCTCTCATTGAACCGGACACTGTGATCAGTACCTGGAAGTATCTTATTATAAGGGGATATGAAAGTGGCAACATGTGTATTGGATGAGTTATACCAGAATTGAGTTATATCATCTTTCTGTTTGGCCACCTCCTTCTGCCTGAACAACAATCACAATAAAAAGGATAAACAGGATCATGGCTTGGTCTCCTCAGCCTCTTCTTCTGGCACAGGGACTTTCTTGCAGTGAGAGGCGTGTATCTACGAGTTCCTTCCGGCCACTTTTACTGATGTAGTAGTTGTCAGAAGGACTTGGAAAGGACTATCATATCTGGGTTCAAGGGTGTGTTTCTTCACAAACTTCTTTACCATGACCCAGTCACCAGGAACCAGCTTGTGCATTCCTGTATCTAGCTCAGGATCTGGAATGGAAGAAAACACTTCCGAATGGATACGGGTTAATTCTCAAGATAAAATAGTCACATACACAGTTAATACATCAGATTGGAGCTGCAACTGTTGTGGGAAATAACAACCTAGACTGAGGACTGAACCAAACAATATCCCATAGGATGACAGACCATGGTTTCCCCTTGGAGTGTACCTAACACTGAATAAGGCAATGGCAAAGGCAATGGGTAGGCTGTCTGGCCAACTCATTCCCGTTTTCTGAGACATTTTTAGTATTCTAGATTTTATTGTGCGATTCAGTCTTTCCACCTTCCCACTACTCTGAGGACTGTATGGGGTGTGGAAAGCTAGTGTGACCCCTAAAGCTGCCCATATCTCTTTGGTTACTACGGCCGTGAAAGCCGGCCCCTGATCGCTCTCTATAACCTCTGGGACACCATATCTGCACACTATTTCTGTTAAGTCTTTTAGCTGTGGTCTTTGTCGTCATGTTGGTAACGGGATAGGCTTCCAGCAGACGTGGCAGACACAGTCTCTTGTTTAATTCCATGATTTCTTCAACTTCTGTGGCTCCTTTTTTGATCCACACTACTTTTTTTACTTTGTCAGCTGTCTCTTGTTGCTCCTTGAGGTGAGTCCTGTTTACAGGAGGGTTTTGTAGACTCATAGTGGTTTCTACAGTATCATCCAGCATAGGTGCATTCATTCTGCTGACCACTTCTCGCGTTCAATCTGCAGCTTGTTTCGCAGCGGTATCTGCCAGGTGATTGCTAATGCCTCCCGGGAAACCAGCTTGCCATGCATCTTTACCTTAAGTATTGCCACTTGTGCTGGGAGGAGTAGGGCATCCATTAAGTCCTTCTGCCAATTTGCATGCCATAGTTAGGGCCTGGAGTTCTGCTTCCTGGGCAGACATGGAGGAGGGTAATGCTGAAGCTTGAAGAACTGTATCTTCAGTGGTGACTGCTTATCCTGTGTGGTACTGTCCAGTATTGTCAAGTCAGGATTCTCAAGGGCTGTCATCACTTCGAAGCAGTTATGAGCAGTGAGTTGTGCATTCTCCAAAGAGGTTCCCCCCTCGAGAAGAAGCAGAGTGGATGGGTTAAGGGTATCACATCGGAGGATGGTGATGTTATCTGGGAGAAGCAAGGCACACTGAAGTCGGAGGTGTCTTGCTGAGGACAGGTGTTTGGGCTGTACTTGGTTCAGTATGGCAGTTATGTCATGAGGGGCATTGGGCTGCAAAGATGGCTTTGAGGCAGGAGGGTCCCCCCCTGGCCGCTGAGTCCAGTTGACAGGAGTGATACCCAATGGGTCTGAGTCTGTTATCATGGGCCTGAGCCAAAACTCCTGTGGCATGTCCTTGCCTCTCTGAGACAAACAGTTTGAAGGTCTTTTAGTCCCAAAGCAGAGGCTGTTGAGAGGATCTCCTTCAGAATTTCAAAATTGTCCACAGCTTCTGGAGAAAGCAGGAAAGGGTCAGATATCAGGGCATCATAAAGGGATTGCATCGAAAGGGAGGCTTTTGGAACTGGGATCTGAGGGTCCAGGGTAAGAACGGCAGTAGGAGATTAATCCTAGAAAGGAGTGAAGGGGCTTTTGACCTTGAGGTAAAGGGATGCCCTTGATTGCAGCAACTCTTTCTTAAGTGAGATGTCGGGTGCCTTGGGAGATGCAGTGGCCTAGGAAAATCAACTTCTTTCTGGACTTTTTGCTTTAAGGCCTTGCAACCTTGTTCAACCAGGTAGTGGAGGAGGCTTTCAGAGTAGATTGAGGCAATCACAAGCAGGAGGTCATCTACATACTGAAGGAGTACAATGTCTGGGTGTAACTTCATCCAGGTGTCCAGAATGAGGGCCATTGCCTTGGCGAATTGGGAGGGGGAGTTCTGGGCACCTTGTGGCATAACAGTCCCAGGTGTAGCTGGCAGGTGAAACAGGCTTGCCTGAATCCCTGTGGAGAAGGTCCATGTGATCCGGAGAGGTGGGCGAGGTGGTAGGCAAGGTGGGGTGTCATGTCCCTGGTACTGGATGCTTTCATGTGGACCACGGTTGGGGCTTGGTTGACTGTCGGTGAATTTCCGGGGGCTTCAGTGTTCCCTTCTGGAGTGGCCGGGTCTTCCGCAGTTGTAGCAGACACGTGGAGTTGGTACCGGTGGGCGCAGATAGGGTGTGTCAGAGGCCATCATGAGAGGAGCTACTCTGTACTGTTCTGTGAGGATTCTGGACCTAATAACTACTAATAACGTCTCAAGCTCCATTACTCTATACTCAGACCCTTTCGAATTAAATCTTTAAGACCTGAAATAAATGCAGCAGCTAACATGTGTCTATGCACTCTGTTCAACACGCTAAAACCCAAATCGGTAAACTTCTTGTACACATATTGGCTTCAGGCTTTTAGAGTGGAGATGTGAACCATCTCCATACAGAATAATTTTCTCCCTTCGCCATTCAGGACAGCACCTTGGAGAGAGCGTAGCTCCACCTCTTAGACAGGAAACACTGCGTGACAACGCCCCTTTAAAAAGCAGCTGCATCCACCATGCCGTCAGTTTTTAGTGTTTCCTCCGCCATGGTGGAAGCACTGCTTGGGGAACCAGAGGGGCTGCGCTCTCTCCAAAGAGAGGGTTTTGGCAGGACCTCCACGTTTGGGTACTCAGACCAGCCCAGCTCCCTCCCGCACGTGAGGGGGGTGCTCCGGTGTCCCTTCCTTCTCCGGCTCACAGGAGTAATGGTCTGCCGGAAGTTTTTCCACCCAGAGTGTTCGGGGGGCCGCGGTTGTGCTCAGTAAGAGCGTCCATGCCAGGCCTCTGCATGGCGGCGCCGAATCCCGGACAGCCGATGACGCCAGTTCCGGTGGGCGGAGACTTCCGGCAGGGCATAGCAGCGATTGGTTCCTGCTGCTGGAACGCAGGAGGAAGGGGCGGGTCCTCTGGCCGGGACTTCCTTTTGTTTGGCACATGGAGCTTAGTACACAGTGCAGTGCAGCAGCTGCGGATTTCACTATGGAGACAGCAGAATCGTCAGCAGCAATGGCGGATGCAGGCGCCCAGGTTCCCGGCCAGGCCCAGGTAGGAGAGGTGCGGTGACACCTCTTTCCTTTTATATCACTGGGTGTTTTTATCTTTATATGGTTCAAAGCCTGCTGCTGTCTGCTATGGGGTAAAAATTTTCCATTAGCAGTTCAGCAAAGGAGTGAGACTCTGGGCACTTAGGGTGTTGGCTGGAGGTACTACTTTTCTCTGAAGCCTTAGTTCTAAGGACCTGGCTTTTTCTTGTTTCTCTGTTTCAGAAAGCTACTGCCAAATCAGAGAGAACAGGGAGAAAGTGCCCCTCATGCAAAAATCCTTTAAGGGACTCTTGGCCCAAACCACTGTGCAAATCCTGCATTGTGGATTTAGTAAAAGAAGAATCCTCACAAGAGTGCAAAGAACTCTTATCTTCTGTGAGGAAGGAATTAGCAGAGGCCCTAGGGACAGTGCGTTCCCTTGTGAAACGCGGCCAGAGTTCCAGCCAAGAACAGAGTTCTCACTCCAGTTTCCCTCAGTCCACTTCCAGACAGGTGGAAAGTGAGTCGGAGGAGGAAAGGGAAAGCATTCCACCCTCAACCATTGATTCTGAGGAGGAGGAGGAGGTGGAAGAAGAGTCAAGATCATCTAGATATAAGCTTTCACTTGAGGAGGTGGATGAATTACTCAAGGCAATTTATACTACCCTGGAGATCCAGGAAGAAAAAGCTCAGCTGTCCGTGCATGACAAAATGTACCTGGGGCTGGAGGAAATTAAACACAGGGTGTTCCCTGTGCATAAAGTGTTAACAGACACTATTAAAAAGGAATGGAAGGATCCAGAGAAAGGACAGTTTTTTTTCTAAAGCCCTCAAAAGGAGGTTTCCTTTTGAGGAGAATGAGGAACTGTTGTGGAATAAAAAACCAAAGATAGATGCTGCTTTTTCTCAAGTATCTAGGAAAACTGATTTAGCTTTTGAGGACATGGGTATTCTCAAAGATGCTATGGATAAGAGGGCAGATGGGCTACTGAAGAAAGCCTGGGACTCATCTCTAGCTAATCTTAAACCAGCAATGGCGGCTACAGTTGTGGCTAGGAATCTGGAGTGTTGGTTAGATCAATTTAAAAATCATGTAGTTGCAGGTACCTCCAGAAAAGTGTTATTGGAGTCCTTCCCTACCCTGCTTAAGGCAGTAAAATATATGGCAGATGCCTCTCCAGAATCTATCAGGATGTCAGCCAGGTCCTCTGCGCTTGTTAACTCAGCAAGAAGAGCACTCTGGCTAAAGACCTGGTCAGGGGATTCAGCTTCTAAAGTAAAACTGTGCGGAATTCCCTTTTCAGGAGACCTGATGTTTGGGCCAGAACTGGAGACTGTCCTTGACAGGACAGCAGATAAGAAGAAAGCTTTCCTACAGAAGAAGAAAACGGTACAGCAGAGGAAAAATGTTTGTTCTTTTCGACAAGCCGATAAGGAAAAGGACCACACACAGAAGAGACCCTGGTCTTCTCAGAGAGGAAGAGGTAGAGGTGGGGTACTCTTTAGAACCCCGGAACAAACCCCTAAAAAACAATGACCATCTAGTAGGGGGGAGACTACAGGACTTCTTACCAATTTGGGAAAAAACAACAAAGAGTCCTTTTGTTCTGGGGTTGATCAAAAAGGGTTATCAATTGGAATTCTCATAAAGCCCCCCAAATCGTTTTTACATCACAAACCTGCCAAAGGATCGGGAAAAGGCTCTGGCCATGAAGTCTCTGTTACAGGAACTGATGCAACAGAAGGTCATTTCCCAGGTTCCAAAAGATCAAGAGGGGAAGGGGTATTACTCCTACATTTTTCTGGTCAAAAAGCCATCAGGAAAGTTCCGCCTGATTCTCAATTTGAAGGTTCTAAATCGATCCATAAAATACAAAAAATTCAGGATGGATACGATTTTCTCAGTGAGGAACTTGCTAACCCCCAAATGTCATATGGCTTCCATCGATTTGAGAGATGCCTATCTCCATATACCAATAGCGCCCCCATCACAAAGGTTCCTGCGTCTCGCAGTCAATCTGGGGGGAGGGAGATTTGGCACCTGCAGTTTCGGGCTCTGCCTTTCGGTCTTTCCTCCTCTCCCAGGGTATTCACAAAAGTGATGGCGGAATCTTTGGAGCCCCTGAGGCTGAAGGGGATTTCAATAGTACCCTATTTGGACGACCTGCTACTGTTTGCAGACTCAAAGGGTCAAGTAGAGGTCAACCTACAGACAGTTCAAACACATCTAAGAAGTTTGGGATGGCTTCTCAATCTTCAGAAGTCAAACTTAATACCATCTCAAAGGGTAAGGTTTCTGGGGTACGAAATAGACTCGATAGAAAGGAGCATTTTTCTACCCCAGGAGAAAATAGAAAAGATGCAGTTGACCCTGAAAACACTTCAATCCAACGCAGAGATCTCTGTAAGACAAGCCATGTCCGCTCTGGGACTGTTGACAGCAGCAATTCCTTCGGTACAGTGGGCCAGGTTGCATGCCCGTCCTCTGCAATCGGATATTCTGATGAATTGGTCATACCAGGAACCTCTGGAGAAGAAATTCAACATGGGGCAAGAGCAAAAAGATCGCTCTGGTGGTGGAGGAACCAAGGAAACATTTCAAAAGGGCTTCCTTGGGTCTTTATGGTAACCAGAAGGCTGACTACAGATGCCAGCGCATGGGGATGGGGAGCTCATCTGGAAGAAAAAACTATTCAGGGAGTTTGGACCAAACCAGAAGCGAAAAGATCTTCAAATTGGAGAGAGTTACAGGCTGTTCACCTAAGCCTCCTCTCCCTCCGGGAATTTCTAGTGAATCAACATGTCCAAATATTGTCAGACAATATGACGGCAGTATTATATTTAACAAAGCAAGGGGGCACAAAAAGCAAAACCCTAATGGGTCTAGCTCATCAGATCCTAAGATGGGCAGAGAACAATGTGGCCTCTCTATCAGCAGTCCATCTGAAGGGGACGGAAAACACCTTAGCAGATCTCCTCAGCAGGAAAGAAATAAGGGAAGCAGAGTGGTCTCACAATCAGGAATTATTCGAAACAATTTCCAGGAGTTGGGATTATCCCCAGGTGGACCTCTTTGCAAAACAGGAAAATGCAAAAATGCCAGTCGTCTTCTCTCTTCAGAGACAGGATCAAGCTCTCGGAGTAGATGCGTTAGCTCACAAGTGGGACTTTCATCTGTCCTACGCTTTTCCCCCGTTTCAACTGATACCAAAGGTGTTAGCCAAATTCAGATTGGAGTCCACGGAGCTAATATTAATAGCTCCTTATTGGCCGAAAAGACCCTGGTTTTCAACCTTGATGAACCTCTCAGTGAAACCTGCTTGGAGATTACCAATCAGGGCAGATCTGTTGAGTCAGGGCCAAATTCTCCATCCAGATCCAGCTTATCTCAAACTAACAGCTTGGTTTCTGAAGAACAAATCTTAAGACAGAAGGGTTTATCAGAGAAGCTTATTTCTACCCTTCTTGCAAGTAGAAAAAAAGTGACAGACATTTACTTTAAAGTCTGGAAGATCTATAATTCTTGGTGTTCCAGTAAAAACTTTTATTTTCGTACCACATAATCAGATTTTTTAGGGCAATGGCAAAAGTAAAGCCTAGACCTGTTATTAGTTTTCCCAAATGGGATTTATCTTTAGTTCTTCAGGGACTAACTAAGGCACCGTTTGAACCCATAGAAGAGGCATCATTAAGTTTCTTGACGTTAAAGACTATTTTACTGGTAGCAGTAACTTCCGCACGTAGAATTAGTGAGTTACAAGCCCTTTCAATTAAAGAGCCCTTTATGAGATGTCTACAGGATAGGGTAGTCTTAAGGACAGATCCAGCATTTCTACCAAAGGTGGCTTCAGTTTTTCACCGTACACAGGAAATCATTCTCCCTACCTTTTGTCCTTTACCTTTGGGGGCAGGAGAAGAAGCTTTCCATACTCTTGATGTCAGGAGGTGTCTGCTTAAATATCTGGAAGGAACAAAGGAAATCAGAAAGTCATCTTCACTCTTTGTTTTAATGGAAGGTACTCACAAAGGAGGTAAAGCTTCCAAGAGCACCCTCGGAAGATGGTTAAAGTAAGCCATTAAAGAGGCATACAAATCTTTGGGTCTGGAACCTCCAGAAGGGGTATTACCTCATTCTACTCGAGCAGTGGTGGCAGAAAGGGCCGGGGCATCTCCTGAGCAAATCTGCAAGGCTGCCACATGGTCCAGTTTTTCGACCTTCATAAGGCATTACCGCTTGGATCTACTATAAGCCTCGGACCAATCATTTGGTAGGAAGGTTTTGCAGGCAGTAGTCCCACCCTGAAATAAGTTTCTCGGTTATCCTTTCCAAGGTGCTGTCCTGAAAGGCGAAGGGAGAAAACCTTAGTTAGACTTACCGGTGATGGTATTTCTACAAGCCTTTCAGGACAGCAGCCTACTTCCCTCCCTTGGTTATCATATGTAAAGTATAATTATAGGACCTGGTAATTGTCTGATTATATTTTTTTAGCATGTCGGAGGATTTCTCGGTAACAACTGACGGCATGGTGGAAGCAGCTGCTTTTTAAAAGGGCGTTGTCACTCAGTGTTTCCTGTCTAAGAGGTGGAGCTACGCTCTCTCCAAGGTGCTGTCCTGAAAGGCTCGTAGAAATACCATCACCGGTAAGTCTAACTAAGGTTTTTTCGTTTTTTTTTTTCAGAATACAAAACGCTCAGATGTGAATGGGGCCTAAATCTAGCACATAGATTTTAAGCAAGGAAAGCACTTCCTCTTTTGTTCTTATGGCATAACGTCCAGAATACATAAACTACCTCTTTATTTATAATACTGTTAAATATTGAAATTGAACATTTTAAACTCCCCAATTATTGCTAATACAGCTTAAAACCATTTGCATAAATATAGCACATTTGCTACATTTACTGTTATTAGAAAAGAAACACCTTTTAGCTTCAATAATGCAAGGGTAAGCAATTACAACTACATTCAGACTCTGACTGAAGTATTCAGAAATATTCAAGACATCCTATACATAAATTATTTACTTAATTAAAATGCTACATTGATTGCTACTATGTTCCATCACTGGAAACGTGGGTGGGTTTCGGTGTGGGCGGTTTAGGGGGGGCGGTGGCATAGGGCGTGTTGCCACAGGGGGAGGTGTCACTTAGAACAGAGGGGCGGTAGAAGAAGGGCAGTGTCTACTTCCTGGGGGCCAGACGCCATTATAGGGCGGTGGCTGACTACTTGGCTTCCTCTTTTCTAGTTTCTTGTACACATACACAATTCAACCATTTTGATTTGTTTCCTGTTCAATCCACCCTTCTTCATGAATGGCTTTTGCAACTTTAAACCAGGAGTCTGCTGCGCGCAGTAGGCCGTGATCTGATAGCAAACCCCTTTTTCTCTTTGAGAGTGCGCCATTCGTCTACTTGTAATCTCCCACCCAAATGCATATCAATCCCACACACTTTTGCTAATTTCTTTCCCTTTTTCACAGCATCCTCTCCCTCCCATTCTAAAACCAAATCACAGGTCAAACTGCCCTCTGCGGGCTTAGCCAACTTGTTTCCCATGTCACAGTTCTTAGGTTTGAACAAGAATGAGACACAGGAGAGATAGAGAGAGGGAGAGAGACACAGCCGAGTAGAAATACACAGTAGTGTTTTAGAGATGAGGAACTGAGAAGATCTCTAAGACACTGGAGAGAGAGAGAGGGGAAAAAAGAGAACTGAATAGAAATGCACAGTGATGTGGAGATGAGGAACTGAGAAGATCTCCAATTAAACACTTAATGAGCAGACATGAAACACCAGCAGCTGATATTTAACGAACCACTTTAAACATCATCTACACGTCCCAACACGAAACCCAAATTCCTCACTCTAGCTTTCTCTGTCTCTTCGTACTCTTCTGGTTGCTGAGGTTGTAAGGGGCACCTTTTGGTTTCCAGTCCTCTTATTCTAGCCTCAGCCTCAATAACTTCCAATGACTTGCCAACTGAAAATTTCACTGGATAATGTACGTTTGAATACCATCAATTGCGGGGCCTCCGGCATCAGAGGTTTGTAACCAAGAATGGATCTCTTATAACCTGGTTCTACTTTTTTTTACCAGACCCCAAGTCTCCTCATTAATGCCAAATAACAGTCCACAGACACACCTAGGACATGACATTACCAACAACAATTAATGCGACGACCGGAATGAGATTTGGGACTGTTCAGATCCTCACGGGATCCCCACGCCACCTCTGGGCGTATTCCTGACCCCCCCTCCTGATTACCCGTGCTTTGCCGCACAATTATTTATTTTCCCTCAGGAGGAATTTGACCACGTCCTGACGCCCTCTCCTGATCCCTATTACCGAGGAGAAGTTTAACCACGTCCTGATTCCGATCCTCAGGAGAAGTTTAACCACGTTAACTAATTTCATCCGTGACTATATAATCAATCCCTTTTTCCCAACAGCCGTCACAAGACAGACTCCAACAAAACAAAACACTCCAAATACAAGCGGGACAGAAACAATTGCAGGTTTGTACTATATAAATAGGCTCGAGACAAGATATATACCTGTCTTTGTGGACCGCAGGAAGCCGATGCGGAGACGGAAATTAACCAAATACGGATGCGGATCAATCAGCAGACAAATAATTAAGGAAAATGTCTTACCGTTTTCTCCAGAGTTGATAAGGCTCCGGTCCGCCCGTATATTGGTCCTCTTTCAGTGTCCTCTAGTTCGGCTTCCTTTTGGGCCAATCTCGAGCCCCACGTTTTTGGATGCCAAATGTTTTGGACCGAACCAGAACCGTTCGGTACTTTTGTTTCTGTCCCTCTGGCCAAATTAACCTTCAATGTAAAAGTGTGCACACTTGAAGTAAATTACTGAGACACACACGAGTTCAGTAGGATGATACTTCTGCTTTTATTACTTCCTGGACTCTGGCTAATATACCGTGAGCCGGATGTTTTGTTATCAAATCAAATATCAAATAAGACAAGCTTATGCGGACCACAAGATATACATATTTATTATTGTGACAAAGTTTAAGCTCTTAGCTGAGTTATATCTATATAAGGGAATAGCAAACTATCATAGCTAAATAGGGTGTCTTGTTTCCAGTTCTTAAAAAACAGGCGCAATCTTCTTTAAGTTGTTCTTAACTCTTGCAGTTCTGTTCCACATGAAGGGGGAGGGTAAGCTGGCAGACATCTAATTGAATATGGTTAAGGCTGATAGCAGAGGCTGAAGTAAGCACTTATATCTATATGGTTATATTGGAAATAGGCATTTCACCATAACACTCATAGTCACATCCATTACAGTGTCACCAGACCAGTGCAGTCAGCATCCATGTTGCCTCTGCCTGCCCTGTACTAACACTGGCCTGTTTATTGATCATGTTTCTGTTTGCTGCCTGGACCGATCCTTTACCTGTTTGCTGACCACATCTCTGCCTGCCACCCTAACTGACCTATCTGCAGGTCCTACTGACTGTGTTCCTGTGGGACACCAGTCTCAGCCACCCCCTGCGGACAAGTGTACTCCTGGAATCATAGGAACCTTTGTTCACCCTTTGTTTAGCTTCCTTTACTTCCCAGACAGTCAGCGTAGCATTCCTGGGGGGCAGCCATGTACCAGTAAGCTAGGCTTGCTTGGCTTATAGGTATGGGGACTACTACAGGTGATGCTACACTGAGCTACATTCCCTCACCACTCATACAGAGGTGAACATTTCAGTACATGGTTTTTAATACAATGTTGGTTGACACTATGTGTAATAAATATATACTGTATATTTGCGCTTATCCGAAAAGTTATTAAAATAGGTGCTGCTGCTTAAGATAGTCTGAATACTGTAGCTAATGGTGAATGTGGGAAAAATATAAGCGCGCTGCCCAGTATTCCAGTACAAATAAAGTGATTACAAGCAAATTAATCGTGGTGAATGTCCATATAAGCACTGGAAATAAATTAAATGATCATAAGAAAGTCCAACATGTGCTTTAAAACTACAAAAAAGTTGAATAGCAGTGTTCACTTGATGTTTTCTCCTTCTTATGAAATCAAAGCCGATTACCAGGTCAGTTGGATCTCAAATTATAGAGATCAGATGCACTCATGCAAATGTGAGCCAACACGAATAATCCTCTCCTTGAAATCCTCTGCACACTGCTCTGCCTCAAGTGCCCTGTCCATAATGCCACGCAGAGTATGCTCCAGATGCGCTCATGCAAATGATAGCCAGCACGAATAATCCTCTCCTTGAAATCCTCTGCACACTGCTCCTCTCCGATGGGACCGGGCTGTTTGAATAAGGATTTTTCTTGGATATGGATTGTCTGTCTCCTTATTCAAACAACCCGGTGCCATCGGAGAGGAGCAGTTTGCAGAGGATTTTTAGGAGAGGATTATTCGTGCTGGCTATCATTTGCATGAGCGCATCTGGAGCATACTCTGCGTGGCATTATGGACAGGGCACTTGAGGCAGAGCAGTGTGCAGAGGATTTCAAGGAGAGGATTATTCGTGCTGGCTATCATTTGCAGGAGCGCATCTGATCTCTATAATTTGAGATCCAACTGCTCTGGTAAGCGGCTTTGATTTTATATGAAGAGAAGACATCGAGTGAACACTGCTATTCAACTTTTTTGTACTGTTTTTAAGCACGTTGGACTTTCTTATTTAATTTGTTTCCAGTTCTTATATGGACGTTCACCATGTTTAATTTTCTTGTAATCACTTTATTTGCACTGGAATACTGGTTGACACTATGTCCAATACATAATAATTTCAAACATTAAAAAAGACTTGCATGTTATACTCGGAAGGGATACCAGAATGTGTGTTGGGGTGAAATTTGAAGTATGTCAATGCTGCGTGTGTGAGAAATCTCATTGACAGCTGTTTGTAAAAAAAAAAAAAACATTTTCATTTTCCAACAATATGTTGCAAAAAACTAGATTTTCAAAAGACACTCCATACCTCTAATTTAATACGCTGGAGGGTCTACTCTGCAAAATATGGTCATTTTGTGGGTGTTTCTCCTGTCTTGGCAATTCGAGGCTAGTGTTGGGCTAACAGTTCGGGCTGAACATTGGCTTTTCGCCCGTTCGATGAACACCCAAATTATCAGGGCGTTCGACTGTTTGGCCTGCCGAACGACCACAATGCACTGCGCTGCTGCACAGTGCATTGGAAGCCCTGATAGGCTGAAGCAAAAAAAAAAATCATGCCACCCACATGCCCAGGGTCTAAATTCAAGCTTGTCATAGCTACTGACTTTACAAATCCTGCCTTTCCATCTGGTGGATTCTGCCCCTTCTATGAATTTTCATAGAACCCCAATGGCAGGTTCCCGATTGCTCTTTCTTTGCACGTAAAGTCATTCCAGCTGTGTACCATCACGTGGAAGGCAATGTTGTGGCATCGTTGGGCAAGGCAGTCTGCCGCAAGGTTCACATTACTGCTGACACGTGGACCGGCATGCATGGTCAGGGACGATATGTTTTGTTCACATCACACTGAGTAACTCTACTTTTAACTCGGAAGAATGCAGGGCAGGGCTCAGTGCTGCATCTTGTTGTGCCACCACATCTCCATACAGCTAGTGGTGTGGTGCGGGATTTGTCGGCTCCACCCCCTCCTCCATGACCTCCTCTGCTGAATTGTCCAATGAGCCACCAGTACCCCCTAAGCGTTCAAGGGGCTATTCAATGAGTCAGGCTAAAATGTGCCATGCACTGTTTTAGCTGGTCTGTGTAGGGGACAGGAGCCACACCGGAGCAGAGAGTCTTGCAGCTCTGCAGGGGCAAGCCCAGAGGTGGTTCGTGCCATATAATGGCATAAACCTTCTGTCCCCCACAGACAGGGAAGGTGGACACGTGCCATGCCTGGCACATGGCCTTAGTTTGGTGGTGCAGCGTTTCTTAAATTGGTACCCAGCAGGCCATAAGAGTCTGTAGCCATTTCAGGAGGTCATGCACAGCCAGTGCTTGGTTGGCTGAAATTCAACGTGAATTCCACCTGCCCGTAAACCACCTGATTTGTGACATGCCCATCAGGTGGAACTTAACTTTGGCAATGTGGCTGCCCATGCAGCAGAGGGTCGTCAACGAGTACCTGTGTCAGTATGGCACAAGACTGGCTCAGGCCGGCTCTGCTTTTTTTCTCCCACGCCAATGGCTGCTGATAAAGGATGCATGCACTGTACTGTCATCATTTGAGGAGGCGACAAGGATGGCGAGCCATGACAATGCATGCATCAGTGACACAATACCTCTTGTATTACTGCTGGAGCATACTCTGTGTGGCATTATGGACAGGGCACTTGAGGCAGAGCAGCAGGAGGAAGAGGACTTCCTTTCCTCTCAAGGCCCACTTTATGCAGACACTATTCTTGCAATGCCACACAAAAGAGGAGAGGGAGGAGGCAGTTTTTGAAGCCATTGAAGCAGAGGAAGATATACGTCAACCCTTAACAGATGGTTTTCCATCCTCCAAACCCTTGGGAGTAGTACGTGACTGGGAGGAGGCAGTTCCAGATACCATAATCCTCAGTGACCTGAGGAGTCTGCATCACATGCCTCCACAAATTTACGGTGCATGGGCTTCCTCATTCTTCAAAGCCTGTGAAAGTACCTGAGAATATGTGGCATCAAGGAGAAGGATCACTATTGGTTGGCAACCCTCCTTGACGACCGCCACAAAGGGAAAGTCTCAGGACTCATCCCGTCCGCACAGAAGGAGCAGAAGATGAAATCTCTTGAGGACACCTTAAAGAGGAGTTTACGTAACGCCTTTCCAGCCTCTGGTAGGTTACAGTCTCCTGGAAAAGTAATTTTGAGGCTTCTGTTGGTTAAGAGAGGAGAGGTGGATAAGGGGGCCGCCTCAGTGATGCATTTCAAAAAATTTTTAGTCCTCGGGGGCCCAGGGCTGCCAGCTTCCACATCCCATTGGCAGCGTCGGCATCTAATGGTGGGAAATTATCTAGGAGCAAAAACAGACATGGAGAGCTTTCCAGTTGACGATCCACTGGGTTACTGGGTCATGAGAATAGACCACTGGCCAGAACTTGCTCAGTATGCAATAAGCCGCTGGGTTGCGCCTGCATCTAGCGTGCTTTCCGAACTGGCATTCAGTGCTGCCAGAGGTTTTGTGACAGGTAAGAGAGCGCGTCTGTCCACAGACTCCAACTAACATTTATCAAAAGGAATCAGTCCTGGATTAGTAACAGCTATGAAGCCCCTGGTGACTATGTCGCTGATTAAGTGCTTTCTGGTTCTGAATCTCTGAGACTGCTTAGCTATTTTCCATTTTTGGGTGAAAATATTTCTTCTGCCAAAGAAAACTATGAATGAACTTTGTTGAGCTTGTGGTGCAGAGAGAGATAATCTGTCTTCAGAATGTCTGTAATAAGATGGGGATAATTAGCAGAGGATGACTGGGTGTTCTTGTATTTAGCTAGGCAGCGGGCAATGTTCTAGCTAGAAAGGGGGGGGGGGTTGTGAGAGGCCACCTTGGGGTCACCAAGAGTTACCAGCATTCACAGTAGACACACATTCATCGCCGAGCTGCCCGGACTGCCTGGAGTGGACCATGTCTGACTGTCTATTCCTGCCCCTGCTGTACCCAAGCGAGCAATGGAGGAGTCTGGAGGAGGTCACTCAGGTCAGATCAGTGACAGCTTCCAGCCAGCAAGGCCACAAAGTCTGGGGGGGGGGGGGGGTGTAGGTTAAGGGGAGTGAATAATACACTAAGGTAAGGTGGTCACTGATATAAAGGTTCCCCCTTACAGTATTTCACAAAAGTGAGTACACCCTCACATTTTTGTGAATATTTTATTATATATTTTCATGTGACAACAGTGAAGAAATGCTACAATGTAAAGTCGTGCGTGTACAGCTTGTATAACAGTGTAAATTTGCTGTCCCCTCAAAATAACTTAACACACAGTCATTAATGTATAAACTGCTGGCAACAAAAGTGAGTACACCCCTAAGTGAAAAAAGGCCATATTGGGCCCAAAGTGTCAATATTTTGTGTTGCCACCATTATTTTCCAGCACTGCCTTAACCCTCTTGGGCATGGAGTTCTCCAGAACTTCACAGGTTGCCACTGAAGTCCTCTTCCACAACGATATCACGAAGCTAGTGGATGTTAGAGACCTTGCGCTCCTCCACCTTCCATTTGATGATGTCTTACAGATGCTCAATAGGGTTTAGGTCTGAAGACATACTTGGCCAGTTCATCACTGTTGGGAATTGTTGAGAATTGTACATCTTATCCTGGATCTGTGTTTTTAGTAGTAGAGCATGGAAGGCAGCGTGGACAAGTTTTTGGAATCTTAAGGAATCTTTTTAGGAATCTGTTAAGTTAGGCTCCAAGTGATTGTGTGGTGTATTTACTGTATAACTTCTACTGTATTTTGCAGCTTCTATATACACCCTTTTATACTGAAAAAAAAGTGAGATTAGCCATGCAGAGAGGGAAAAGGTTTATGGCAGAATATGTTTTTAATAAAGTTACAGATTGTCTGATTGGGTACACATACAATGAATGAAATGGAAAAAAACTCCCAGAAATTGTGGGACCACAGCAGTTTCACTCACTGCTGCTGCAGCATGTTTAAAAATGTTCCCGTCACCCAATACTTACACCCAGAGGGGGAAGAGGGGGATGCCCCAAACTGCACCTGTGCCACCACTACCCTGTCCCCACAAATGGAGGTAAGTGCACGTCAACAAAAGGATTACTGGGGGTTTTGGGCTAAGAGGAGGGTGTGTCTTGTAGTTAAGGCTTAAGAGGAAGGTGATGCTGGGGGTCATGGTGTATGAGGAGGTTGATGCTGGGGGTAATGGTATAAGAAGACAGTGGCAGAAGATACTGGAGGAAGAGTCTGTGGCCATTTAAGCAAAACCCGAGTAATATCTTGGTGCTATTGGGGTGGGAAGAGATGGGTCTAGCTGCCTATAAAACAGTACTATATTTTTTTTATATTGATTTGTATTTTACTTTAGATTCTGAGCATTATCCTTTAAACCCCTCCCTCTTTTAGAATCAAATTTTGTTTAGAGCGCAAAACACACTGTGATTGGCCCTGTTCCTACTCCACCCACAATCTCAGAAATTCTGATTTCCAAAGGTTCCCAGGTATGATACTAGGTGACACTCAAAATAAAATCATTGTATACTCTAGAGCTAAAATGATGTCATTAGATAAGGGACACTTGTTTCTGGTGACTGTATTCCATTTAATTATGGTAAGAAAGATCACTCTCTGAGCCATAACTTGGATTTTAACCACTTGCTTACTGGGCACTTACAGTATTTCACAAAAGTGAGTACACCCCTCACATTTTTTGTAAATCTTTTATTCTATCTTTTCATGTGACAACATCAAAGAAATGACACTTTGCTACAATGTAAAGTAGTGAGTGTACAGCTTGTATAACAGTGTAAATTTGCTGTCCCCTCAAAATAACTCAACACACAGCCATTAATGTCTAAACCACTGGCAACAAAAGTGAGTACATCCCTAAGTGAAAATGTCCAAATTGGGCCCAAAGTGTCAATATTTTGTGTGGCCACCATTATTTTCCAGCACTACCTTAACCCTCTTGGGCATGGAGTTCACCAGTGCTTCACAGGTTACCACTAGAGTTCTCTTCCACTCCTCCATGATGACATCACGGAGCTAGTTGATGTCAGACACATTGCGCTTCTCCACCTTCCGTTTGAGGATGCCCCACAGATGATCAATAGGGTTTAGGTCTGGAGACATGCTTGGCCAGTCCATCACCTTTACCCTCAGCTTTTTTAGCAAGGCAGTGGTCGTCTTGGAGGTGTGTTTGGGGTTGTTATAATGTTGGAATACTGCCCTGCTGCCCAGTCTCTGAAGGGAGGGGATCATGCTTGTCAGGAGAATATGGCCCCCAGCCCTCAAAACCGTGTTCCTGTGCGCATGCGCGGCGGAACGGCGCTCCTTTGCATGCGCATTCGTGGGCCGGCAATTCGGCGCACGCCCTACGTGATCCTTGGGCTGGCCTATAAAAGGGACTCTGGTACACAGATCAATTGCTGGTTTGTCTTCAAACCAGGCACAGCTGCCTCCCTCTACTAAGGACTTCACGTCAGCAACCTCCTGCTTCCTGAGGTAGCCTGTGCCTCTTCGTGCATCCATTCCCTGTCTCGTCTCCAGGGGACGGACTGCGCTTAGTCGCAAGGGTGAACCGCTCTCGGAATTTCGGCCTCGGTAAGTACTTCCCTGATAGTACAAACCAGCCATGTCTGAGGCCGACAGAGCGTGTTCACCCCTTGAAATCCTTTGTCAGCAAGTGTTAGCACTGTCCAAAATTGCAAGATGGTTACACCCAAATTGATGGTCGTCTCCAACAGCTGGGCGGATCCATCCGCAGCTCCCATCTCCGCTCCTGCGACCGCCAGCGGGTCCTCCTCTCAAGTGGCATCTAACCCCACAGTGATCATGGCTACCCCAGAACCCAGGGTTCCTATACCCGAGCGATTTTCAGGCGATCGCAAAAAGTTCCGAGCTTTCAAAAATGCCTGTTCCTTGTACTTGGCCTTACAGCCTAGGACTTTCTCCTCTGAGGTAGTAAAAGTGGGCTTTGTTATTTCGCTTTTAACTGATGAACCTCAAGCTTGGGCCCACAGCCTGATGGAACAACGGATCCCGATATTAAATACAATTGATTCTTTCTTCAAAGTATGGGACAGCTCTACGACGATCCTCAACGTATGGCTACAGCCGAGGCCACTTTACACAATTTATTCCAAGGACGCAGGCCTGTAGAGGATTATACCGTTGAATTTCGGAAATGGTCAGCTGACACCGGTTGGAATGAGCCGGCCCTTAAGTACCAATTCCGCCAAGGATTATCTGAAGTCCTAAAGGACGAGCTGGCCAGGATGGAGACTCCTTCTACTTTAGAGGACATGATCCAAACTGCCACCAAGCTGGATAGACGCATGCGAGAGCGGCGCTCGGAACGCTTTCAGGTCCCTCGTCCCAGCTGGATGCTGCCTAAACCCACTCCCATCCACCCACCTTGTACTGCCTTCGCAGCTTCCACCACCTCTGAGGTCGAGCCCATGCAATTGAGATTGGTCCGGGCTCCTCTCATCCCGGAAGGAAGACTGCACAGGCGTCAGGCCAACCTGTGCCTCTACTGTGGAGGGTCTGGCCATTTCCTCCGTTCCTGCCCTGTAAGACCTAGTAAGTCCTACTCACCAGTTATTATGAACTATCAAAATTCTGTTTTTTCACAGACTTACGTAAACCTCTTTGTTTCCCTACAGCTAACGGAAAAAATAATCTGCCTGCCGGCCATAATTGACTCTGGAGCATGCAGCTGCTTCCTGGATGCTGTATTAGCTGCTAACCTGCATATCCCTCTAGTAACCAAGAAACAAGGCTTCCGGGTACACTTGGCTGATGGGTCTCTTCCCTGTTTCGGACTTATCACCCAGGAAACAAGTCCCATTCTGATCACCACGGACTCCGGTCATCAGGAGCTTCTACGCTTTGATATTATCCCATCACCTATGTTCCCTATCATATTGGGACTTCCTTGGCTACAAGCACATGAACCCCAAATCAGTTGGAAAAAGAAGAAGGAAGTCGCCTTTTCCTCCAAATATTGCTTTCAGCACTGTTTTTTCTCAGCACCAGCCTCTTGTTCCACTGTTGTACCAGTACCTAACACCCTCCAGCATGTGCCTGCGACTTACCTTGAGTATAAGGACATTTTTGATAAACAGCAGGCTGACCATCTACCACCCCATCAGTCCTACGACTGCCCCATCGATCTTCTACCTGGCTCTGAGGTTCCATTTGGACGCATCTTCCTGCTATCTGAAACCGAATTAAAGGCTCTCAAAGCTTACATCGGCGAAAAACTAAAGAAAGGGTTTATTCGTCATTCCTCATCACCGGCTGGAGCCGGCATCTTCTTTGTAGAAAAAAAAGATGGCTCTCTCAGACCCTGCATTGACTACAGAGAATTAAAATTACCGTTAAAAACCGGTACCCGCTCCCTCTTATCCTAGAGTTGTTTCAACGCTTCTGATCCGCCAAGCTTTTTTCTAAGTTGGATCTCCACGAGTCTTATAATCGTCGTATAATAGTCGTCGTATAATAGTCGTTTACTTAGATGACATTCTCATTTTTTCTGCCACTATCGAATTACACCAAGTCCATGTTAAACTGGTCCTCGTAATCCTCAGGAAACACAAGTTGTATCTCAAGGCGGAAAAATGCAAATTTGAAAAAACAACGGTTCAGTTCTTGGGATTCATTATCTCCACCAACGGGGTTGCAATGGACCCTCAAAAGGTCAAGGCTATCCAGGAGTGCCCGGCTCCCGTAGATAAAAAAGGAGTCCAACACTTTATAGGGTTTTCTAACTTCTATCGAAGATTTATCGCTGGCTTCTCGGCAATTGTGGCACCCATTACCCAGCTCACACACCAACATAGCCGTTTTTTGTGGTCCTTGGAAGCCCAGGAAGCATTTACCAAATTAAAGGCCCTATTCTCTTCCGCACTAATCTTACGGCACCCCAATCCTCTTCTGCCTTTTGTACTAGAAGTTGACGCCTCTGAAACAGCCACCGGAGCCATTCTCTCTCAAAGACAAGGGGCCAAAACTCTTCTGCATCCTGTAGCGTTTGCTTCCCGGAAGTTAAGTGCACCGGAAAAAAATTATGATGTGGGTGATAGAGAGCTATTGGCCATCAAGTTTGCTTTGGAAGAATGGAGGTATCTGCTAGAGGGGGTATCTCATCCTGTCATGATTTTTACAGACCATAAGAATCTGGAGTACCTCAAGACAGCCAAACGTTTGAGACCCAGACAGGCTCGGTGAGCTCTCTTCTTCTCTAGGTTTAATTTTCACATTGCTTACAGGCCCGGGTCAAAGAACGGTAAAGCAGACGCACTATCCCGAATGTTTCACGAGACCACCCAAGGAACGGAAACCAGCACCATTCTATCTCCTCAGAATTTTTGTATGATCACACAGACTGATTTGTTAACCACCATTAAAACTGCATCCAGTCACTTTTCTGATCCTGAAATGCCTTTTTTGCAGATACAAGATGACCTTCTGTTGGCTCGGGGGAAAATCTTTGTCCCACCAGAAACTAGACCTCTTGTTCTACAGACATGTCACGACCATAAAATGGAGGGCCATTTTGGAATGCTAAAGACTATTGGACTAGTATCCCGTTCTTTTTGGTGGCCGGGCTGGAGACAAGAATGTAAGGACTATGTGGCTTCCTGTATTCAATGTCAGCGCAGTAAAGGGTCAAACATGAAGTCTTGGGGCTTGCTTAAACCATTACCCATTCCTGAACGTCCATGGGCAGACATTTCCATGGATTTAATTGTGGATTTACCGCCCTCAGGAGGGTTCACCTCTATTCTGGTTTTCATTGATCGTCTCTCCAAGATGGCACATTTCCTGCCCATGGTGGGCACTCCTTCTGCTTCGGCTACAGCTGATGTCTTCTTCAAAGAAGTTGTTAGACTTCATGGCGTTCCTCTCAGTATCACCTCGGACAGAGGGGCCCAGTTCACATCCAAGTTTTGGAAGGAACTTTGTAAATTTTTGGAAAAAAAGATCTGCCTCTCCTCTGCATATCACCCACAGAACAACGGCCAGACGGAGAGGACAAACCAAACTCTGGAGCAGTATCTCCGCTGCTTTTCTGCTGACTCCCAAGATGACTGGTCCTCTCTCCTACCATATGCAGAGTTTTACATACAATAATTCTATTCATTCGGCCAGTAACCAAACACCTTTCTGATCAAATTTTGGCTTTCATCCTTCTTTTCTCTCAAATTTTCTTCCAGAAATACCCGTCCCTGTGGTGCAGGACCATGTAAGCTCCATTCAACTGAATTTCCGGAGGATTCAGGAAGCCATGCAGAAAGCCCAAGATGACTACAGCAAGCATTACAACAAAGGAAGGAAGGAGAATCCAGCTTTCAAGGTGGGTGAAGAAGTGTGGCTGTCAGCAGTTAACCTTAGATTGTCAATCCCAGCACGGAAATTCATAGGGCCTTTCAAGATCAAAAGGATGATCAATCCTGTGGCTTTTGAACTGGCTTTACCCAACTCATACAAAATATACCCAGTGTTTCATGCATTTCTTCTGAAACCTAGGATCCCTAGTCCTTTTCCGGGCAGAGAAGAACCACCTCCTCCACCGGTCCTAGTGGACGGTGAGGATGAATTTGAGGTGGAAAGTATTCTGAATTGCAGAAAGAGGGGAAGACATCTCCAGTACCTAGTTCAGTGGAAGGGGTATTCCCCTGAGAATAATTCCTGGGAACCTGCTAAAAATGTGCATGCCCCATGTTTGGTTCAAACTTTTTATCAGGAACATGAATTAATGTCCAGTTTGGGTGTCCAGAGGCCACCCCTCGGGGGGGGGCGGTGGGCACTGTCAGGAGAATATGGCCCCCAGCCGTCAAAACCGTGTTCCTGCGCGCATGAGCGGCGGAACGGCGCTCTGACGCATGCGCATTCGCGGGCCGGCAATCCGGCGCATGCCCTACATGATCCTTGGGTTAACCTCTAAAAGGGACTCTGGCACACAGATCAGTTACTGGTTTGTCTTCAGCTTCCTGTGATATCTCTGCTTCCTGTTGTTGAGACCTGATTACCCGCTTTTGACCCGGATTGACCTTGGCTATTCTGCTTGTCTCCTGAACCTGACCCTTGGCTTGTTACACGGACTTCCGCTGTTCTCCAGTGTTTGACCTTCTGCCTGTGACCTGGATTTGCCTGCTGTCTCCTTGCCCTTGAACCTCTGCCTGTATCCTGGACTATCCTTGTGACTTACTGCCACATACCTCAGCCTGCTGTGATTATACTTATCCTGTGTGTGTTTGACCCTCAGTCTGGTTCTGGACTTTCTCTTGTACCCTCTTCAGTAAATCATCCACCTGCCAGTTGCTGCACAGCTGCCTCCCTCTACTAAGGACTTCACGTCAGCAACCTCCTGCTTCCTGAGGTAGCCTGTGCCTCTTCGTGCATCCACTCCGTCTCATCTCCAGGGGGCGGACTGCGCTTAGCTGCAAGGGTGAACCTCTCTCGGCATTTCGGCCTCGGTAAGTACTTCCCTGATAATGCTCTGCTTCAGTATGTCACAGTACATGTTGGCATTCATGTTTACCTCAATGGACTGTAACTCCCCAGGACCATGACACTCCCACCACCATGCTTGAATGTAGGCAAGACACACTTGTCTTTGTACTCCTCACCTGGTTGCCGCCACACACGCTTGACACCATCTGAACTAAATACGTTTATCTTGGTGTCATCAAACCAGTAATCCATGTCCTTAGTCTGCTTGTCTTTAGCAAACTGTTGTTCCTGTGCATCATCTTTAGAAGAAGCTTTCTTCTGGGACGACAGCCATGCAGACCAATTTGATGCAGTGTGTGGCGTATGGTCTGAGCACTGACAGACTGACCCCCCCCACCCCTTCAACCTCTGCAGCAATGCTGGCAGCACTCATACATCTATTTGCCAAAGACAACTGCTGGATATGACTCTAAGCACGTGCACTCAACTTCTTTTGTCGACCATGGCAAGGCCTGTTCTGAGTGGAACTTGTCCTGTTAAAATTGCTGTATAGTCTTGGCCACCATGCTGCAGCTTAGTTTCAGGGTCTTGGCAATCTTCTTATAGCCTAGGCCATCTTTATGTAGAGCAACAATTCTTTTTTTCAGATCATCATAGAGTTCTTTGCCATGTTGAACTTCCAGTGACCAATATGAGAAAGTAAGAGCGACTAACACCAAATTTAACACACCTGCTCCCCATTCACACCTGAGACCTTGTAACACGAACGAGTCACATGACACCAGGGAGAGAAAATGGCTAATTGGGCCCAATTTGGAAATTTTCACTTAGTTAGGGGTGTACTCACTTTTGTTGCCAGGAGTTTAGACATTAATGGCAGTGTTGTTATTTTGAGGGAGCAGCAGATTTACACTGTTATACAAGCTGTACTGCTTTACATTGTAGCAAAGTGTAATTTCTTCATTGTTGTCACATGAAAAGATCTAATAAAATATTTACAAAAATGTGAGGGGTGTACTCACTTTAGTGAGATACTGTATATCACTATCCCCCTTACCTTATTGTATTCACTCTGTAGAAGGTGAGCTATGGTCACCAGAGTAATCCATTTCTTCAAGTAAAGTGCATATGCGTAAAGAGCAAAATCACATAAATAAAGTGACTAAACATCCATTAAATTCATAAAAAGTGACATTGGATAAATAACAGTGAAATTCATGAAATATGACATCAAATAAATAAATAGGCAATTCAAATGAAGGTGAATAAATCCAAAAATAGTCTAAAAGTGCATCAAGATGAAAAAAATCACAAATTTAGAAAAATCATATGAGATAAAAAAAGTTGCATGCAACAACAAAAATCGCATAAAGTGCAAAAAAGTGCAGAAACGCTATAAAAATAGCCACAGTCAATCCAATTAATGTAATACAGTTCCAACGTGAACAAAGTGAGTCTTCATAAAACAGTTCATGCAAAAAATAGATGAAAAAAGTGCAAGTGCAAACGATGATAGGTGACAGATTCCTTTTAATAACCGTACGCCGTGGTGCGCCACACGTTTCCCCCAGCCTCTTACCTCTAGCAAAGACCCCTAGGGTCAAGTCGAGCCTGCATTCAGGAAGTGGCTGAAACACCATCAATCGATCTGTCTCCTCCAATCGTCACAGGTCTGGCAAATCTCCAGTGGAAGGCCTCAAGTTCGGCAAGTTGGGTGGAGGCATGCAATAGAAAGGAGTATCCCCATTGTGTAGTTTTCAAAACAGGTTTATTCAAAACAACATAGTAACTTACATGTACAGCATAAAATGAACAGCACAGATCCCAGTACTTCCAGTCTCGGCCGCGGCCGGAAGTGATGACACCTGACTCTTCCTTGATGCATATCATCACTGCCCACGTGACTTTATCAAAGGGTTGATAAAGTCACGTGGGCGGTGACGATATGCGTCAGGGAAGAGTCAGGAGTCATCACTTCCGGCCGTGGCCGGGACCGGAAGTACTGGGATCTGTGCTCCGATCTAGGTAAAGAGTCTCTGATAGAGACTCTTTACCACGTGATCAGCTGTGTCCAATCACGGTTGATCATGATGTAAATGGGAAGAGCCGTTGATCGGATGCTGTACATGTAAGTTACTATGTTGTTTTGAATAAACCTGTTTTGAAAACTATACAATGGGGATACTCCTTTCTATTGCATGCCTCCACCCAAGTTGCCGAACTTGAGGCCTTCCATTGGAGATTTGCCAGACCTGTGATGATTGGAGGAGACAGATCGATTGATGGTGTTTCATCCACTTCCTGATTGCAGGAGACAGATCGACTGGAGGAGACAGATCGATTGATGGTGTTTCATCCACTTCCTGATTGCAGGCTCGACTTGACCCTGGGGGTCTTTGCTAGAGGTGAGAGGCTGGGAGAAACGTGTGGCGCACCACGGAGTACGGTTATTAAGAGGAATCTGTCACCTATCATCGTTTGCACTTTTTTCATCTATTTTTTGCATGAACTGTTTTATGAAGACTCACTTTGTTCACATTGGAACTGTATTACATTAATTGGATTGACTTGTGGCTATTTTTATAGCATTTCTGCACTTTTTTGCACTTTA
The DNA here is from genome assembly GCF_042186555.1 of Aquarana catesbeiana. NCBI lineage: Eukaryota > Metazoa > Chordata > Amphibia > Anura > Ranidae > Aquarana > Aquarana catesbeiana. The sequence goes on from NC_133324.1 coordinate 551,891,146, forward strand.
TGAGATTTTTGTTATTGCATGCGATTTTTTTTATCATGCAATTTTTTCTAAATTTTTTCTAAATTTGTGATTTTTTTCTCATCTTGATGCACTTTTAGACTATTTTTGGATTTATTCACCTTCATTTGAATTGTCTATTTATTTATTAGATGTCATATTTCCTTGAATTTCACTGTTATTTATCCAATGTCACTTTTTATGAATTTAATGGATGTTTGGTTTTTTTTTTTTTTTTTTCTTTATTTATGTGATTTTGCTCTTTACGCATATGCACTTTACTTGAAGAATTGGATTATATTTATTTTATCACATTTATGCACTTTGAGTTAGCGCCACATATCTCTATTTACCTTATTGCCCTTTTATGTCATGGTCTGCAAAGTTCCCCCTTGCACTGTAAGGGGGAATCATGCGGAATCTGATGTAAGGAAGAACTCTGTAGAATTTTGTGTAAGGAAGGGGTGCTCTGGTGACTAGAGACCCCCTTACATCAGATTTTCCCTTTATACCAAAGTCGGCAGCATTCCCTTTTACATCAGGGTCCGCAGAGTTCCCACTTGCACTATAAAGGGAGAACCTGTAGACTCTGATGTAAGGGAGGGAACACTGTGTTGGGTTATATTAACCTGACCTTTATGTAAAAGGAGAAATATGTTTTTTTGCCTTTTTGTTATACTTTAACCACTTGCTGCCTGCCATATAGCAATATGTCGTCGGCAAAGTGGTTGTAATATCCTGATTGGACGTCATACCACGTCGCCAGTATATCAAGCCGCTGCGCGCTCCCAGGGGCACGCATTGCAACGATCGTTGTTGCGGTGTGTCAGTCTGATACACTGCAACTCCGATCTAGGAAAAGAGTCTCTGATAGAGACTCTTTACCATGTGATCAGCTGTGTCCAATCACGGTTGATCATGATGTAAATGGGAAGAGCCGTTGATCGGCTTTTCCTCACTCGCGTCTGTCAGACATGAGTAGAGGAGAGCCGATCGGCTGCTCTTCTGACAGGAGGAGGGGTCTGTGCTGATTGATTATCAGCGCAGCCCCCCCCTGAGGATGTCCACGCTGGACCACCAGGGATGCCCACCACTAGTCACCACCAGGTATGCCACACATGGCCACCAGGGATGCCAATCAGTGCCCACAATGGATGCCAATCAGTGCCCACAATGGGCATCACTGATTGGCAGGCATTATTGTTTGGCACTGATTGGCATCCATCAGTACCATCCATTAATGTACATCAGTACCACCTATCAGTGCCCCATCTGTGCCGCCTATCAGTGTCCATCAGTGCCACCTATGTGTAGCCATCAGTGCTGCATATCAGTGCCCATCATCAGTGCCCGTCAGTGCAGCCCCATCAGTGAAAGAGAAAACTTATTTACAAAGTTTTGTAACAGAAACAAAAAAAAAAAAATTTTTTTCAAAATTTTAAGTCTTTTTTTTATTTAGCAGAAAATAAAAATCTCAGAGGTGATCAAATACCACCAAAAGAAATCTCTATTTGGGGGAACAAAATGATAAAAATTTAGCTTGGGTACGGTGTAGCATGACCGCGCAATTGTCATTCAAAATGCGACAGCGCTAAAAGCTGAAAATTGGTCTGGGCAGGAAGGTGTATAAGTCCCTGTCAGTTAATTTTTGGTGTCCTATCAGTAAATTTCACTTAGGGAGGTTGGCAACACTGGTACCATAGCCAGTCTCAAGTGCATAAACTGGAGGTATATATCGTTTTGGCATGTGTGACAAAGTTTCTAGACCTCCGTAACCAGCAGCATTTTTTTTTTTAAACAGATGGTAAGGAGACACAGGAAATTGTAAAAGGATTCTAAAGCTCCATCTGCTGGTTAAAATTGAAAATGTATATTAACTTGCAATATTTCATGTTTACATGACAAATACTATTTTTAATAAAATTTTTTTAGTCCTGACCATCATACATACTGTACATGCATAAATAAATACATACAGAAAATGTATACAAACCATGAAAGTCAGAATGTATTCTAACCATTAATAATGCACCTTACAGAAAGCTGAAGCAAGTGGAAAATCTTACTGTTTTACTATATAAACCATTTTATCACTGTGGGTGTGTTTATGGGATTGCAACTTTTCTTTAAGGAAAAACATTTCTGAGCTTAATATAAAAGTCCAAAAGCTAAAATTATTTTATAGTCTTCTTATAAACTAGTTTTCTCAGTCTAAAGAACTGATAGTAGAGAAAAAAAAATACTGTTACTTTTTAACATATATTTACTGGGGTTTTATAATGGTGTGTTTATTATAATTGGTTTATAGATTTATTGTCTCTCTTGAGCCAAGTATAGATAGCACTTTTTATCTTTGCTTAACTCTGTACAAATCTATGTAAAGTCATTTAGAAATATAATATGTTTGGTTAAAAACCGTTATTAGTGTGTTTCTTCCATTCCAAAGCATGAAACAGCTGTATATAATTTTGTTTATTTTAACATAAATGCTTTAATGTTTGTGCTAGGTGTTAAAACTAAATAGTTTGTATTTGTCAGTCAGCTACAAGAGCTAAAATAATAATGCAGATTGAGACAGGACACTTTTTTTACATAAAAAAAAAATGATGATTTTTTATTGTTAAGGATTATAGTGCCACACACAGGACAAGAAGGAATCTAGCCATGAAACTATAACCACTTGCCGACTGCCTAACTGGGAAAATACATAATCACTTTGATGTTTAATACCGGAGTTATGGCTGCAGCTAGATGCCATAACCCCAGTATTCGCTTTTTTCCATCAGGCTTTCTGCTAAAAGTAATCCAAGGGGCGGATTTGCAGCCGGATCACTTTTAGAAGTGGCGGGAGGGAACCGCTCCGACGGCGGCTGGTCACAAAGATGAGCGAAGAAAAGGTGGCCTCCACTCATCTCTATGGCCTAGGAGGACTGGAACAACGTCATGTCAGTTCTGGTTCCGGCCCCATGTAAACCATGCCTTTTTTTTTTTTGGATCATTTGCTTTTAAAGGTAGGGGAGAGATTTGGAGTCTTTTAGATCTCTCCATAAAGAGGACCTATCAAGCTGTATTGTTATCTCAGGGGATGCTTATACTTCTTGCGATAGCAATAAAAGTTATTAAAATTATTTTTTTTCTAAAAAGGTACAGTGTAAGAATAAAAAAAGTATTAAAATAAATAATAAAAAATATGTTGAAGCGCCCCCGTTCCCCCCTGTGCTCACGCGCAGTGTTGAACGCAATCATAGGTCAGGCCCACATATGTAAATGGTGTTCGCAATACATGTGAAGTATCGCTGTGAATGTCAGAGAGAGAGCAATAATTCTAGCACTAAACCTCCTCTGCAACTCTTAACTGGTAACCTGTAGAAATTTTTAAAGCCTCGCCTATAGAGATTATTAAGTACCATAGTTTGGTTTTGTTCCACGAGTGCACGCAATTCTAAAGCATGACATGTTGGGTATCTATTTACTTTGTGTAACATCATCTTTCATATTTTACAAACAATTGGGGGTATATATATATTTTTTTTTTCATTAAAGTGTATTTAAGAAAAAAATGCATTTGAAAAAATGCGTGACAAAAACAAATTGCAATGGCCTTTATTTAATCCCTAGGGTCTCTGCTAAAAGTTCATATAATGTTTGGGGGTTCTAAGTAATTTTCTTCCAAAAAATACAGATTTTTACTTGTAAACAAAGATTGTCAGAAAAAGGCCTGGTCAACAAGTAGAATTAAAGGCAAATCATTGATGGATAGAGTAAAGGAGAGTTCTAACCCCTGCCAGGTTTTTTGTCATCCATGTCTTATTGGGAAGATTTACCTTTACTCCTTGTTCTGTAGCCAAAACAAGAAGTCCCTGCAAATTAAGGGAACTCCTTGGGGCTCCCCAGAATCACCAGAATTAGTGTTGATAGTTTTACCCTCTGACTGTTCTGGGGACAAGCCAGAATTTGGGATTTTTTTTACTTTACTTTTACCGCATAGCGTGAATTAAGGAACCCCTCTGCTGGCCTATAAAAGGCTGCTCCTGTTCATGCCAAATTGCTGGATTGGCTTTCAGCTCCCCTGTGTTCCTGTATCTGCATCCTGTTTCCAGTGTTCCCTGTTGTGACCCAGATTGACCTTGACCTGCTCTGATCTCCTCGGACCCCCGGCTTGTATTAAGGACCTTCCTATTGCTTCATCTGCCTGATTACCTGTGCATCACCCCGGCTAGCCTCAGGGACTTGTTACTACTATAACTGCCTGATTATTTTTGCATGACTCTGGCTTGTCCCACGGACTCTCCTGCAGCAGTTACCAGCTTGATCATCCGGGTTTGATTATTGGCCAGGCTTCTTGCTGAGCATTTCATAAACACTAACCTCTGTACAGAGCTACAACTCACTCAGGACTTATCGCCTTCTTCCTGCTACTCCTTTAAGAAGTCTCCAAGTGATCATCACTCAAGACCTGCATACCTTGCTGGTAACTCGTGCTTCTTTGTGCCCTATACCCTCTGTACCACCTTCAGGGGTATATTGAGCTTAGTCGCAAGGGGAGCCTCTGTCAGCATCTTGACCTTGGAAGGGTACGTGACAGTACAAACCAGCCATGTCAGAGGCCGACAGAGCGGGTTCCCCACTCAAAGCCTTGTGCCAGCAGGTCACTGCTCTCACACAGGCAGTACAGAGACTACAAGAGGGTTGCTTTCAATTAGAAGGTCGTCTGCAGCACCTGACAGTGTCTCCTGTTCCTGCAGACCCGGGTCCATCATCTACCAGTGGGGCATCAGCCCTCTCTTCACAGGAATGGGCCAATTCAACTCCTTCAGTAATAATGTCACACCCTGAATTGAGAGTTCCTACACCTGAACGATTTTTGGGTGATCAAAAGAAATTTAGGACATTCAAGAATTCTAGCCTACTAAATTTAGCCCTCCAGCCCAGGACCTTCTCTGCAGAGACTGTAAAGGTGGGGTTCATTATTTCCTTGCTATCTGAGGAACCCCAAGCATGGGCCCATAACCTTTTGGCACAAGAGTCCTATACTGAACTCTGTGGATACCTTTTTTGAAGCAATGGCGCAAATCTACGATGATCCACAATGCACAGCAACCACTGAAACCATTCAGTTTCAATGAAAACTCCCGGTAGAAGATTATACTGTCGCGTTTCAAAAATGGTCTGCAGATACCGGGTGGAACGAGATTGCCCTTAAATACCAATACCGTCACATTCTTAACGAGACTCTTAAAGACGAGCTGGCACGAGTTGAGACTCCTGCTTCTTTAAAAGGCCTAATCCAGCTCACCATAAACTAGGCAGACGCCTGTGGGAACCGGCGGTCTGAATGTTTTCAAACCTCCTGGCCTCCCTGGATGTTGCCCAAGATTCCACCAGTCCATTCTTCCTTACCTGCTCCCTCCTCTACTGCTGCCTCTGAGGGTAAACCTATGCAACTGGGTCTGGTCCGGTCCCCACTTACTCTTGATGAAAAGCAATGCCGGAGACAGGCCAATCTGTGTCTATACTGTGGTGGAGCTGGCCACTTCTTGCGCAATTGCCCTGTGAGACCCAGTAAGTCACGCCAACAGCATCCCATGAACTTTAAAGTTGCTGGTCCTTCTCTGTCTCACCTTGTCCTCCCTGTCTCCCTACAGGTGGTGGTAGAGGAAGTCCTGCTCCTGGCCATCATTGAATCAGGGGCATGCAGTTGCTTCTTGAACTTGTCCCTGGCCCAAAGACTCTGCATTCCTCTTCAGGACAAAAAGCAAATCTTCAGATACATTTGGCTGATGGTTCCTTACCTTGATCAGGACCCGTTGCTCAAGAAACCAGACCCATCCTCACCATTACAGACTCCAGCCACCAAGAGTTCATCTGTTTTGACATCATATGCTCACTGCTTTAGAGACAGCCATGGGAGCAATCTTGTCCAAAGGACAAGGACCTAAGGCCCTATTCCACCCTGTAGCCTTTGCCTCTCAGAAGTTGAGTCCACCAGAGAGGAATTATGATGTGGGTGATCTAGAGTTACTGGCCATCAAATTCACCCTAGAAGAGTGGAGGTACTTATTGGAGGGGGATGCCCATCCCATTATGATCTTCACGGTTAATAAGAACCTGGAGTACCTCAGGACAGCGAAACGTCTAAGACCCCAAAAAGCTCGATGGGCATTATTTTTTTAAGGTTCAACTTTCATATCTCATATCGACCAGGCTCTAAAAATGGAAAAGCAGATGCGGTCTCTCGAATCTTTCCAGATGCCCCCGAGACAACTGAACATGGTACCATCCTGTCTGCACAAAATGTTTTACTTATTCAACCTGACCTAAAGACCGCTATTAGGCAAGTGTCCAGCCAGTGTACGGAACCAGAGGTGTCTTCCTTGAAGAATCAGGATGGGTTACTATGGTTTCAGAATAACATTTTCATTCCTCAGCAAGTAAGTCTTCAAGTCCTAAGGACCTTTTATGATCACAAGTTTGCTGGACATTTTGGAGTGCAAAAGACCTCTGAACCTATACAATGCTCTTTTTGATGGCCAGGTTGGAAACAAGACTCTAAGAACTATGTCAATTCATGTATCACTTGCCAAAGTAACATGGGGTCCAACACCAAATCCTGGGGTTTATAAAGACCCTTACCCATTCCAGAACAACCCTGGAGAAAGATCTCAATGGATTTCATCGTAGACTTGCCTCCTTCTGAGGGGTTCACTACCATTCTGGTGTTAGTAGCACGGCTTTAAAAAATGGCACATTTTCCACCTATGGCTGGCACACCCTCTGCTGTGGACACAGCAAATATATTCATCATAGAAATTGTCAGGCTTCACGGGGTGCCAGATAATATTGTATTCGACAGAGAAGTACAATTTACTTCCAGGTTCTGGAGAGACCTCTGCAAATCCTTGGAAATTGAAGTATGCCTTTTCTCAGCATATCATCCACAAAGCAATGGCCAGACGGAAAGGACAAATCAAACCATGGAGCAATACCTACGGTGTTTTTGTACCTGCTCTCAAGACGCCTGGGCTTCTCTTCTTCCATGTGCAGAGTTTGCCTACAATAATTCCATACATTCTGCCACTAATCTCCTTTTTGGGCCAATTACGGTTTCCACCCTTCCTTCCTTCCCGATTCTATACCAGAAGCATCGGTCCCTGCGGTGCAGGATCGGATAAACTTCATCCGGACCAACTACCAACAACTCCGGGAAGCCATGCAGAAGGCCCAGGATAACTACAAAAAATACCATGACAGAGGAAGAAGAGACAACCCGGCTTTCAAAGTTGGAGCAAGGTTTGGTTGTCTGCTATAAATCTTAAGCTTTCATGTCCATCACAGAAATTAGGCCCGAAATTAATCGGTCTTTTCAAGGTCAAGAGAATGGTAAATCCGGTGGTGGCTTTTGAATTGGCACTGCCTAGCTCCTACAAAGTTCACACTGTTTTCCATGTTTTATTACTAAAACCAGCGGCTCCCAGTCCTTTTCCCGGGAGAGAGGAGTTGCCGCCTCCTCCAGACTTGATTGAGGACGAAGCTGAGTTTGAAGTGGAGGCCATTATGGACTGCAGAAAGAGAGGCAGACAAGTTCAGTATCTCATCAAATAGAAGGGGTACCCTCCAGAAGATTGTCTGACTTGGCGGGGGGGTGACTTCTAGTGAGACTTCTCGTAAGTAACATCGTTGGATTACTGCCTCATGTTTAGTTGCCATGGCGGTGGAGGTGCTTTGGGACCCCTTGGGGAAAGAGAAAAAGTACCTTTTAAAGGGATCTCCATGTAGGAGGCCTTTTTTTTTCTTGCTGGACATACATTGTTGCGTAACTATATCACATGTATGCACTGTATAATAATTTTATTGTGCGTAAGCAATTTTTTTTACATGTGTACCTATTTCATATATCTTTTAACAGACTGACCCTCTGAAGAAGACCCTTGGTATATGGGTTGAACCGCATCAGATCCACTTTCCTGTTGTCGACATTTTTTGTTTAATGTTGCTATGGAAATATGTCTGTATAATGTATGTTTGGCCCAATAAGTTTGAAAGTACTTCCTACTGGAGCTCATTTTTTAACTTTCATGTCATGCTATTTTTGTAAAAATAAATATATCTACTTTTTTTTACACATCATTGACTCAATCCTAACCCCACCTTGGGGGAATTCCTCTTTTCTTCTTACCCTCCAGAAGATAATCCCTGGGAGCTCTCGAGCAATGTGCATGTCCCACGGCTGATACAAGCCTTCCACGATAGATACCCAGAAAGCCTGGCTAGGTTGGGCATCCGGTAGCTGCCCCTGGGGGGGGGGGGCACCACTGTCAGGGGACTGGCAGATCTCAATAGCTGTTATCAGCATTTTTCCGCACGCATGCGTGGTAGAATGGCGCTTCTGCGCAGGAAGGCGTGTGGGTGCACGCATAGCGTGAATTAAGGAATCTCTTTGCTGGCCTATAAAAGGCTGCTCATGTTCATGCCAAATTGCTGGATTGTCTTTCAGCTCCCCTGTGTTCCTGTATCTGCATCCTGTTTCCAGTGCTCCCTGTTGTGACCCGTATTGACCTTGACCTGCTCTGATCTCCTCTGCTGTACTTGACTTGCTTAAAGGACTCTGCTACTATCTAACTTTGCCTGCTCAACAGTGTGTGACCCCCGGCTTGTATTAAGGACTTTCCTATTGCTTCATCTGCCTGATTATCTGTGCATGACCCCAGCTAGCCTCAAGGACTTGTTATTACTATACCTGCCTGATTACCTGTGCATGACTCTGGCTTGTCCCCCGGGACTCTCCTGCAGCAGTTACCAGCATGATCATCCGGGTTGGATCCTCGGCCAGGCTTCTTGCTGAGCATTTCATAAGCACTAACCGCTGTACAGAGCTACAACTCACTCAGGACTTACCTCCTTTTTCCTGCTACTCTTTCAAGTGATCTCTAAGTGATCGTCACTCAAGACCTGCGTACCCTGCTGGTAACTTGTGCTTCTTTGTGCCCTATACCCTCTGTACCACCTTCAGGGGTATATTGCGCTTAGCCACCAGGGGAGCATCTGTCAGCATCTTGGCCTCGGAAAGGTACATGACACGGGCAGAGGTAGCAATAAAAACTGTACAGGGGTTCAAATCCAGCTCCACTTAGTTAAAAAAAAAAAAAGTTTTGCCTTTAGTTTTAAAGCCTTTAATATCTTATGACTTTATTTCTAGTTTTGGTTCATAATTCCCACCCTCAGTCAATAGACACTCACACTGATCCTACCTAATGCCTAAATGTCATAAAAAATAAACAAATACAATTAAACGTGAATTATGTGATACACAGTAAACTAATACAATAGTGATGTGCGTTTGCACATGCAAAAATGCCCACAAAAGGAATGTTTCAATAACTAATGCAATACAGCATACCACCTATCATGTGCCAAAGCTCCGCCCCATGCATTTTGTCCACGTTCAACGTCCTCAGGGGAAATGGACATCTCCATTTCCCCAAGGATATCTATGTGGATGAAGTGCATAGGATGGAGCTTTGGCACTGACATAATCATGCATGCACGCCAGGACAGGCAAAAAATTTTTATGTTGTCTATCCGGGCATTTAGGTGTGCAGTGTCTTTTGTCGGGAGAAACTGGTTTTGAAAAGTGGATTTTGCGCAATTTACATAGATGTTTAATTACACACCAAGTGTGAAGGTGATATTTGTTTATTTACATAAAATGGGAGTGCCTGAGATTGGAGAGCTCCTGAAATTGAAAAGACACAAATTTGGTATGAATTACTGAATGTTTGATATACCAACCAACTGAATAATTGGAATCCAGGTCAAAACCTAGTTAGTAGAATTAGTTTCTACCTTTCTAACCAGGCATTTACCCCCTCTGTCACACTCGCCTGTGCCATCTTCCAGAACCGGGTCTTCTCCCCTATATGAGTCTGTTGGCATGTAGCAGCTGCTACTTCAGCCAATCCATGGTCAGACTCTATCTTGAAGAGCTGGGGCATATTTTGCTTGAGCCCCCTGTGTCTCCTAGTGACTTCCTGAGCATGTGTCCACTGAGCCTCAGTGAACCCTGTGTGTTTCCAGTACAATGTCCATCGATCATCTGTGAATTCCTGCTAGAAACTTGCATCTCAGCAAGTGCACTTCAGTCTATAAACCACATACTCCTGCCTCTGACTTTGTAGTACACCCCATGCAGAATTCTGTCTGCCTTCACCTCTGTGACTCCTTCTGTATATCTGCCAGCAACCTGCATCTCAGCACCTGTTAAGGTGCATACGAGCAACCTGTTATCTGTACTTCAGCCTGCATACAGTCTCCCTACACTTGCATTTTCCCTACACTTTCCCTCCGAGTCCAGTATCCCAGTGGTGCTACAATAAACTTGTAGCACCTCGTGAGCTTGCTCCTAGTGAGTTTAGCACAGCAGTGCTGCAAGAGACCCATCCCTGTACATTTGTACACATTTCTCCCAGTCAGAGGTCTGCTCACACATTCCCTGGCATGAGGCCTATGACTTGAAATAAGTTAATGTCCACACTCAGATGCATTTTCAGCACTTTACTGCAACTTCTCATTTCATCCAATGACATACTGACAAAACTTTGGCACAGAATGCCACTAGCATGAATAAAAATCCTGCAGCCATCTTTTCAGTGTAGAGCATAACTCCCATATTGTCACTATCTTAGCTTTTAGTTTTCTCCTCTGGAACACCACAAAGTTGAGACCACCTCCCCATGTATTCTAAATTCCTTAGGCTATCCGTCACTGAGCCACAGGACCTGCAAATGTGGGTCAGTGGTGACAAGGTCCTTCTATTAGTATACTGCCACTCTTAAAGTGGTTAAGCCACTGTCATAACTTTATATAATCCTGTTGGTTCCCTAATGCTATGTGCCCCTGTGTCTTACAAAAAAAATGCTGTATATACCTGATTTCATAGCGGCACTCTAGTGACCGGCCGGCACTCCCCTCTCCGGATCTAACAGCTAGAGTGGGAGGGGCTGAAAATATCCCGCTGACATCAGTCAGGAGGGGAGGAGGAGAGAGGAGACAGCCGGCCGGTCACGTGAGCGCCAAGCGGTGCTCTAAAATCAGGTATACACAGCATTTTTTTAATAAAAACACAGACAGGCACACAGCATTAGGGAACAAACAAGATTATATAAAATTATGACCGTTATTTCAGCAACAGATTGGGGGGGGGGGGTTCTCACACAGAGCTGGCAGGGAGGGGGGAGGAGGACACAGGAGAGCAGAGATGCGGATGACGGAAGCACGTAAACTGACCACAGTGTCAGGGCTTAGCAGCCATGATAAACCGTGGTCAGTTTACAGGGGAGGGCAAAGCCAGGTAGGATCAGCCAGTTATTTCAGGTGATAAAGGGGGCCAAATTACACAGCACAAGCACTGTGCTGTATAACATGCTTTAACCACTTAAGGATCGCCACCGCAGGGAGGCCCTATTGCGAAAAACAACATACCCGTTTAATTGCACGAGACACTGCGAGCGCCGTTGCTGCTGCACAGCAGGGGAGCCGGTGCACGGGTCCGGCAGCCGCGATGTCCGCTGGCCACCCGCGATTGCTCCTCAGAGGCTGACTGGGGATCTGCCTATGTAAACAATGCAGATCCCTGTTCTGACTGGGTAGTACAGAGAGATCATCTGTTCCTAGTGATCAGGAACAGCGATCTCTCTGTACTCCCAGTCAGTCCACTCCCCCCCCTAGTTAGAAAGCACCTCCCTAGGACACACTTAACCCCTTGATCACCCCCTAGTGTTAACCCTTTTCCTGCCAAAAAGTAAACAAATTTTTTTTTTCAAAATAGTTTTGTTTATAACGCATAAAATAAAAACCGCAGAGGTGATCAAATACCACCAAAAGAAAGCTCTATTTGTGGGGAAAAAAGGACGTCAATTTTGTTTGGGTACAACGTCGCACGACAGCACAATTATCAGATAAAGCGAATCGCAAAAAGAATGCTATAGTCAGGAAGGGGGCAAAATCTTCCGGGGGTGAAGTGATTAAGGGGATAAATCCTTCTGGGGCTGAAGTGGTTAAAGGAACAGGATCCATTTTTGTTTTTGTTTTTTTTTTTTTAAGGAATGGAGAAAACCGCACAGACCGCTGGTGTTGTAAAAAAAAAAAAAAAAAATCATAGAGCTTTATTAAAAACCTATTATATACTCTCAAAATAAAATGTGAAATAGCCCTTTTTTTTTAAAGCTCAGACCAGCTTTAAAAAAATTCTAGACTTTGAATGGATGTAGAGAAGAGAAGACCGACGACAAAAACTTCCAAAATTGAAAAAACCTAGTTTAGACTCTACCAACTCTCATATATAAAAAAAACTCAAATCTAGCAAAACCCAAACAAAATAAAGAAAAAAATCATAAGCAACTTCCTGGACTAGGTACAAAAGTGCTATACTTTATTGCATATATCAAATTTAACCACTTGCTTACTAGGCACTTAAACCCCCCTCCTATCCAGACCAATTTTCAGCTTTCAGTGCTCTCACACTTTGAATGACAATTACTCAGTCATGCAACACTGTACCCAAATGATTTTTTTGTCCTTTTTTTTCATACAAATAGAGCTTTATTTTGGTGGTATTTGATTACCTCTGGGTTTTTTATTTTTTGCGCTATAAATGAAAAAAGACCGAAAATTTTGAAAAAAAACACATTTTTCCTAATTTCTGTGATAAAATTTTGCAAATTCGTAATTTTTCTTCATAAATTTTGGCCACAATTTATACTGCTACATATCTTTGGTAAAAATAACCAAAAATTTGTGGAAATTATTTGGTCTGTGTGAAAGTTTTAGAGTCTACAAGCTATGGTGCAAATCATAAAAAAATTATCACATCTGATGTACTGAGGCCTATCTCATTTCCTGAGACCCTAACAAGCCAGGAAAGTACAAATGCCCCCCAAATAACCCCTTTTTGGAAAGTAGACATTTCAATGTATTTAGTTAGAGGCATGGTGAGTTATTTGAAGTTGTATTTTTTTCCCACAATTCTTTGCAAAATTGAGATTTTTTTTTTTTTTTTTTTCCCCACAAAATTGTCATTGTAATACCTTATTTCTCTCACATGGCATGTGTATACCACAAATGACACCCCAAAATACATTCTGCTACTCCTCCTGAGTATTACGATACCACATGTGTGGGACTTTTTCACTGCCTGGCCACATACAGAGGCCCAACATGCATGGAGCACCATCAGGTGTTCTAGGAGCATAAATTACACATCACATTTCTCAACCACCTATTACACTTTTGAAGGCCCTGGAGCACCAGGACAATGGAAACACCCACAAAATGACCCCATTTTGGAAAGCTAACACCCCAACGTATAATCTATGAGGCATAATGAGTCTTTTGAATGGTTTGTTTTTTTCCAGAAGTTTTTGGAAAATGTGGAAAAAAATGAAAACGCATTTTTTTTTAAGCAAAGTTGTCCGTTTATAGGATATTTCCAACACATAGCATTTAGATAGCAAAAATGACACCCCAAAATACATTCTGCTACTCCTCCTGAGTATTACGATACCACATGTGTGGGACTTTTTCACTGCCTGGCCACATACAGAGGCCCAACATGCATGGAGCACCATTAGGTGTTCTAGGAGCATAAATTACACATCACATTTCTCAACCACCTATTACACTTTTGAAGGCCCTGGAGCACCGGGACAATGAAAACACCCACAAAATGACCCCATTTTGGAAAGCTAACACCCCAACGTATAATCTATGAGGCATAATGAGTCTTTTGAATGGTTCACTTTTTTGTCCGTTTATAAGATATTTCCAACACATAGCATTTGGATATCAAAAATGACACCCCAAAATACATTCTGCTACTCCTCCTGAGTATGGCGATAACACATGTGTGAGACTTCTACACAGCCTGGCCACATACAGAGATCCAACATGCAAGGAACACCGTCAGGTGTTCCAGGGACACATAGCATGCACATACCAAGAATTACACCCCAAAATACATTATGCTGAGCAAAGCGTAAACAAAAAAGATTACCTGTGGTTGTAGTAGCGCAGTTGTACACAGGAGGATAGCACTGGTCCAGGCAGCAGGCAGGGACTTGGTCAGCAGCGGCGAACACAATTGTCCAGGCAGCAGGCAGGGTTACTGTCCATATAAAGTCCAGGGTCAGTGCAGGCAGAGATATTGTCCGCAGTGCCAAAAATATTGGTCCTGGTAGTAGGCAGGTCCATGTGGTGTGGTCAGTGCAACAGGCAGAGGCATGACGGCAGTAAGTCCTACAGGCAGAAGTAGGGCCTCGTTCAGGACAGAATGGGGACAGGGGTAGAAGCTTCTCCCACCCAAATCTCTTTGAAGCCTCCGAGTCTCCAGACCCTAATCTAGGATTGAGAAAACAAAATAAATTGTTTTCTTCATCCAGAAAAACAATTCTGGAGCCCCTCACATATGTGAGACCCCTGTGTTGAATCCCACTAGTCCAGTTGCAGGGTACAAGATCAGTCCAAGAGGCAGGCAAATATCATGGTCAAACAGTCCAAGGTCAGTTCCAGATCAGACAGAGGTATGTACAGAATCGTTGGGCAGAAGCATGGTCGAATAACAGTCCAGGGTCAGTTCCAGATCAGGCAGAGGTATGTGCAGAATCGTTAGGCAGAAGCATGGTCGAATAACAGTCCAGGGTCAGTTCCAGATCAGGCAGAGGTATGTGCAGAATCGTTAGGCAGAAGCGTGGTCAAATAACAAGCCAGGGTCAGTTACAGAGGAGTCAGTGGCATAAGGGGAGTGAGGGTAAATTGCAGGAACGGAGGCTTACGTTTACCATACTTCACTAATAATTTACTGAAGTATGGTAACGACGAAAACATTCACCTACGCAGAGGCCTGGTTCAGAAGGACATTGTGCACAATAATAAGATGTGTCTCTTCTGAATCCAGCTCTGGTACACACCTTACATTTTTTTTGCCGTCGTTGGCCTGTTGGTTTGGGAGGGAGCTTATCTGGAAAGTGGCGTTCGGAGAGTCGACTTAGAACATCAGATCGGATATTTTCTGGGGGGCCGTTCGGGAATGTAAGGGCAGTGAAAACTTCCTCCTGGTAGCCAAGGAAGCGTTTGGGGTTTTGGGTGGAGTTACGATAAATGACATAAGAATTGTAGATGGCCAAATGAAAAAAATAAATTGCGACTTTCTTATACCAATGGTATGTCCGTCTTGTGGCAAGGTACGGTTCCAGCATCTGGTCATTCAAGTCGACTCCCCCCATAAACAAATTATAGTCAAAGATGCATTTAGGTTTCTGTATGGGGCCATTTCTTCTGTGGATTTCCATGAAGGTATCATCGTGGATTGAAGACAACATGTACACATCTCTTTTGTCTCTCCACTTCACTGCCAAAACCTCGTTGTTTCGTAGACTCGCCGTTTCTCCTTTTCTCAATTTTTTATTGACCAGACTTTGAGGAAAGCCCTTCCGGTTCTTTTTGATGGTACCACATGCAGGCGTCTTCTTCCGATGCAGGTTGTGGAACAGGGGCAGAGATGTGTAGAAGTTATCTACGTACAGGTGGTAGCCTTTCTCCAGTAGGGGGTATGTGAGATCCCAAACAATTTTCCCGCTTGATCCCAAGTAGTCTGGGCAATTAGGGGGTTGCAGCTGGGTGTCCTTCCCTTCGTACACTTTGAAGGCATACAAGTAACCTGTGACTCGGTCACATAATTTGTATACCTTCACCCCATAGCGTGCCCTTTTACTGGGAATATATTGCTTTATTTTAAGCCTGCCACTAAACTTAAGAAGGGACTCATCCACACATATGTTTTTGTCTGGGGTAAACAGCAGGGGGAATAATGCAGAAAAATAATTTAAAAGTGGCCGAATTTTGAAAAGTCTATCATAGTTTGGGTCATTTCGGGGAGGGCACTGGGTATTGTCGTTGAAATGAAGAAACCTCATTATCATGAGGTATCTGTTTCTGGGCATTACCTTGGAGTATATTGGCATGTGTTGCAGGGGGTGGGTTGACCAATAGGACAGCAAAGTGTTTTTTTTCGTGAGTCCCATGTTAAATGTGAGCCCTAAAAAAACCTTCAACTCCTCCACCGTTAGGTCTCTCCATTCGTAGGGACGGGCATAGTAGGACGTTGGATTATTCGCAATGAATTGCTGTGCATAAAGGTTGCACTGGGCCACAATACTTGACAGCATGTCCTCGGTAAAAATTAAATTAAAAAAATCTATTGGGGAAAAATTCTCCGTGTTCACCTGGACTCCTGGCTGGGCAGTGAAAGGGGGAATGTTGGCTTCTCCTGAATTAGGAGGAAGCCACAAGGGGTTCTGCAGGGCATAGGGAAGGCTGGCATGGGTCCTTGGCCTTTCTTGCCGAGGCACTGCGGTGCTGGTGGATGGCACTGCAGTGCTGGTGGATGGCACTGCGGTGCTGGTAGATGCCACTGCGGTGCTGGAGGACGGGACTGCCGTGCTGGTGGATGGGACTGCCGTGCTGGTAGATGCCACTGCCTCCCCACCAGAACGCCTTCGTTTGGCGGGCCGAATCTCTTCCTCCTCTGAGTCACTCAGTGTTTCACTACTGAGGACTGGCTCATAATTTATGTCCGACTCGGAATCGGAAAGGGAATCTGAAAAAGAGAGCTCCCCGTTGCTCTCGTCGGCCTGGGACAGTATTTGGTACGCCTCCTCGGCGGAAAAGCTTCTTTTGGCCATGGTTGCTAAGCCTGCACTGATGGGCACTGATGAGGCGGCACTGATGAGCACAGATGGGCACTGAGGTGGCACAGAGGGGCACTGATGAGGTGGAACAGATGTGCACTGATGAGGTGGAACAGATGTGCACTAATGAGGTGGAACAGATGTGCACTAATGAGGTGGAACAGATGTGCACTAATGAGGTGGAACAGATGTGCACTAATGAGGTGGCACAGGTGGGCACTGATGAGGCGGCACAGGTGGGCACTGATGAGGTGGAACAGATGTGCACTGAGATTGCACAGATGTGCACTTATGAGGTGGCACAGATGGGGCGGCACAGATGGGGCGGCACAGATGGAGCGGCACAGATGGGGCGGCACAGATGGAGCGGCACAGATGGAGCAGTACAGATGGGCACTGATGAGGCGGCACAGATGTGCACTGAGGCAGCACAGATGTGCACTGAGGCAGCACAGATGTGCACTGATTGGCACAGGTGGGCACTGATGAGGTGGCACAGGTGGGCACTGATGAGGTGGCACAGGTGGGCACTGATGAGGTGGCACAGGTGGGCACTGATTGTGCAGCTGGACACTGATCACCGCTGGGCAGACAGGTGGGCACCGATTGTCACAGGTGGGCACCAATTGGCACTGTACTGATGGGGCACTGTATTGATGGGGCACTGTATTGATGGGGCACTGTATTGATGGGGCACTGTATTGATGGGCACTGTAGGCACAGTAAATGACAAACGGACACTCACAGATTGCTGACAGATCTCTCTCTCCTCACACGCTGTCTCTGTGTGAGGAGAGAGAGCCGGCAATGAGAGATGATCTCAATTGTTTACATTTTAGATCATCTCTCATTGGAGGCAGCGATCGCGCTGTAAACGGCCGCTGTGATTGGCCGTTTACAGCGATCTGTGATTGGCTGTGTCCAAGGGACACGGCCAACACAGAATTTCCCCGTTGCGCGCACGGGGAGCGAGGAAAGGGGAGGACGTCATATGACGTCCTCCCGGGAATTGACATCCGCGCTGAAGCCATCATTCGGCTACGGCCGGATGTCAGGAGGTTAAAACATTTTTAAACTACACACATACATATTAAAACTATATGCTCCACCTCTCTCAAGCATACATCACTCATATAAACAATATGTATCTTCTATACTGACATAACAATTGTATGGAATTGATATGAGTGAGTCTAAGGCTGCGTTCACACCGCAGCATGCTCCGGCTCATAGCAGGACTCCGGTGCGTCTCCATTCACAGTTTCATTTTCGATCTCAGCCCAAACTTTTGGTTGAATTCGGACCTGAAACGGACCAAAAGACGCAAAGGGCTCCTGAGAAATTCTCGGAGCTGCTGTGGGGATGTGTGAACCGGCTCCATAGAGACCTGGTCACAATCGCCTGCTATGCGAATTGGATACGGAGAAACCAGCATTTAATTTGCATAGGTGTGAACCCAGCCTTTAACACTTGATGGATTCTAAGTCCTAAAAATGGAAGATGGTAATGCATTTGATTCCCCAGGACTGAGCCATATACTATACTTACAGTAGTGCCAGAGATTGGACCAGTGAATAGATTGGTTGATTATTCCACGGTATATAAAGCAAGGAGTCTTCAGGTATTAATATAAGTTCCAAAATGTATTGATGGTATGCATTATGGAGCCTCAGATGGTGCATTGGCTGTGCTTTTGGCCATATTTATAGGGCACTGTGGTCCAGAGGAGGATATTTAAGAGAGCCTGTATATTTCCCACAGATAACTAGACTCATATTCCCCTGCAAACCCTTCCCTCGCACGCCACTAGGGGTTAATTCCGGAAAGCTATGGGCTTATAAAGCTTGGATCTTAACCAGTTCCGGAACACCCACCACACATGTACTGCGGCAGGGCAGCCCGGCTGTGCGAACTAACGTACCTGTACGTGGTCCTGTAGTGATCGGATTCACTACAGAACCAATTGATCTACAGGTCCAGGCCGATGATTTCTAGCCTGGACCTGCTGATCGGTTCTGGCGAATGAAAAGTCTCCCCTGCCTGTGTAATGTAAACACAGGCATAGGAAGTGATGTCATCTACCCTCATGGAGACCTTTTCGGTTCCAGCAAGCAAGGAGAAGACCTCTACAGTGAGTATGCGAAGCACTACACTGACACCAGGACATGTAGGCACACTTTTAACCCCCTGATCGCCCCCCACTGAACCCTTTCACTCCCTGTCGCAGTGTCACCAAGTGAAGTTTTCTGATTTTTCTCTGCTCACTGTATTGCTGTCACTTGTGACACTAAACAGCGTTAGAGAAGTTAGTGTTAGTTTTTCTGATCACTGTATTGGTGTCACAGGTGATGCTAGTTAGCGGCAGCGTTAGTCTTGTATAGCATCAGGGTAATTGCCATATATTTCCCAATAACGGTTTAACCACTTGCCGACCACCGCACGCTGGTGTATTTCCAAACTTTGGCGGCAGATATCGTTGTTATGGCAGCAGCTAGCTGCCATAACCCTGGTATCCCCGTTTCTGTGTGGCGGTCGGCTAAAAGTGATAAAAGTGGTCCCTGCGGCAGATTCGCCGCGAGATCACTTTTATCAGAGGCGGGAGAGGGCCTGGAGACGAGTGAGGCTAAGATGGAGCCCACTCGTCTCCATGACACTGCTGGGCGGAAGTGACGTCAAAACGTCACTTCCGCCTACGCCTCTTAAAGGCACATTTTTTTCAATGTCATTTTTTTAAATGACTTTTTTTTTTTTTTAATTGAATTTTAGTGTAAATATGAAATCTGAGGTCTTTTTGACCCCAGATCTCATATTTAAGAGGTCCTGTCATGCTTTTTTCTATTACAAGGGATGTTTACATTCCTTATAATAGGAATAAAAGTGACAATTTTTTTTTCAAAACAGTGTAAAAATAAAATCATGTAAAATAATAAAAATAAATTAAAAAAAAAAAAACCCCCCGTCCCGACGAGCACGCGCGCAGAAGCGAACGCATACGTGAGTAGTGCCCGCATATGAAAACGGTGGTCAAACCACACATGTAAGGTATCGCCACGACCAGTAGAGCGAGAGCAATAATTTCAGCCCTAGATGTAAAACATGCAACCTGTAGAATTTTTTAAAACGTCGCCTATGGAGATTTTTGAGGGTAAAAGTTTGACGCCATTCCACGAGCAGGCTCAATTTTGAAGCGTGACATGTTGGGTATCAATTTACTTGGCGTAACATTATATTTCACAATATTAAAAAAAATTGGGCTAACTTTACTGTTGTCTTATTTTTTTTATTCAAAAAAAGTGAATTTTTTCCAAAAAAAGTGCGCTTATAAGACTGCTGCGCAAATGCGGTGCAAAAAAAAGTATTGCATTGACTGCCATTTTATTCTCTAGGCTGTTAGAAAAAAACAATATATAATGTTTGGGGGTTCTAAGTAATTTTCTAGCAAAAAAACCTGTTTTAAACATGTAAACACCTAAAATCCAAAATGAGGCTGGTCCTTAAGTAGTTAACCCCCTGATTGCCCCCCAGTTAACCCTTTCACTCCCTGTCACTGTGTCATAAGTATAGTGTACAGATCTCTCTTCTGATCACTGTATTAGTGTCACGGGTGACATCAGGTGTTAGTATCAATCCCAGACAGTGTCAGATTTGCCAGTAGCACCAACACACACCATACACCTCCATTACTAGTATAGTGTCTAAACGGATCAATATCTTTGATCTGATCAGATCTTTACTAGCGTCCCCAGTAGTATAGTTTTCCAAAAAATGCGGCGTTAGCAGGATCAGCCCAGACACTTGCCAGCATCTGCATTTAGCCCCTCCGCCCAGCCCTCCCAAAGTGCAGGATCAATAGATCACTGTCACTTTACAAAACACAGAACTGCAGCCTGTCACGCCTGATCTCTGCTAGCACTAACTATTAATTTTTTTGCAGCGATTCAAGCAGTCTCTGACAAAGAGGTGCTTTTTTTTTACCTGTGATTCACACTAGCTGTACCTGTAAATTTAGTGACCAAAATGTCAAACGAAAGGTACACTAGTGAAGAGGCCCACAGGATACTGAGCATGACAGATGAGAGCGCAGGGGAAGCCTCACTGACAGAATCACAATCTGATTCAGGCTCACTATACGAACCTGTAGAGAGCAGTGGCACCCTGACAGATATCTCTGACGATGCAGCAGATAGCCTGTACTAGTGCCGCTCAATCCTCTGGTGAGCTGGCAAGCTCCAGTGGCCTAGTACATCCTGGTCATAGATAAACCAGCACTGCGTTTACACTTGGTGACGTGGCGAGTCCCATAAGTGCAGTTCAAGCTGGTGCGGTGGCTAGCACAAGTAGTGCCCCCAGCCACCAAGAATTCAAAGACAGGCCTGTAGAGCCCATAGTGCCCTTCCTTATGCGCTTGCAAATCCTGATTGGCAGCCCACCACTTCTGCAGCGCCCGTACTTCCCCATTTACTAGCCAACCCGGAATTCAGGTGGAAACAGCGGATTTTACTTCACTCGACTTTTACGCACTGTTTTTCAGGGAAGATCTGGATCTATTGTGGACCAAAGCAATTTATACGCTGGTCAGTTTATCGCAAATCCAAATTTGACCCTTGCCAGAGAATTTGGCTGGAAACCTATTAAGTTTCCTGAATTTAAGACCTTTCTGGGCCTATCCCTAGCCTAGTTTATTCCCGATCAACATGTCTGCGTTGAAGAGTCCCTGATTACATTTTCTGGCCACCTTGTATTCAAACAATTTCAACCTAGCAAGCTTGCCAGATATGGGGTCAAGATGTATAAGCTCTGTAACAGGGCAACAGGCTATACATATAGTTTCCTGGTTTACGATGGAAAAGATAGGAGCATGGAGCCCCCAAACTGCCCAGACTACAAAGGGACTTGGTGTCACCCTTGTTCGGAAAGGGGTACCATTTATACAAGCGTGCCACTTTTTAGACACCTTTTTCAATTAGAAATTCGCACTATGGGGGGTTGTGTCATGACATGAGACGTCAGACGGTGTTATGTAATTGATGTAGTATTTTTTGTATTTATTACTTTGATATAGCAAAGTGCTACGATGATGAGACATTGAGAGGGTGATTAAAGAAAAATGAACTGCAAAGTTGATTTAAGCCCCTCGAAAAGGTCGACTGAAGTGGCAAAAAAAAAAAAAGAAATTCGCACTATGTGCGATCCAATCGCCGGGGGTTCCCCCAGCAGCTTGTAGATGATTGTACCTGATTTAGACGGGGGGAGAGAGCCTGCTTGAGGTCCAACGAATTGCTTGCCGTGAGATGGAAGGACAATCTGAGCGTTTTCGTTCGGTCTTGCATTCACGCAGACACGGCAGTCCAAATTATTACAGTGACTGGTGTTGTTGAGAAGCCCCTCTGTCAACGACCAGATGATGGCTCCGTACTTAATTGCCCGTAAGGCCAGACGCTGGTACAAAATAAAGTGTCTGTATACATATTCCAATTGGCTCTGTTCAAAGCTTATGTGCTATACAAAGTGTCTTGATGAACTGGATCCTTCCTAATATTCCAGGAAGAGATCATTACAGCCCTTCTGTATCCAACAGGTGCTGCGGCCCAAATTCCCAATCCAAATGCAGTGAGCCGGCTTCATGAGAGGTATTTTCCAGATGTCCTCCCTGGTACCCCTACCCAAAGAGCACCCCAAAGAAGATGTCATGTCTGTAGAAAACGCAGACATAGGTGTGACACCCGCTATTGTTCCTTGTGTCCTGACCAACTTGGTACTGCGCTGTAGGAGGTGATTTCGCCACCACAGGTAAAAAAAAAAAAAAAAGCATATGCCGAAGCATAGGGGCAGGGGTGGACATAGGAGCGGATCGCCCCTATGCTTTGGCATATATTTTATATTTATTGTATGCTCATCATTAGAAGTGGGTGGATGCAGGGCGGTATTCTAATAGTGGACATACCACCGATCAATCGTTGTGAATAGAAAAATCTGTTCCCACAGGCTGCATGAAAAAAAAAGAACATTACAATATATGCCCAACAAGGAACAGCGATGTACTGGTATGTTGCTGGACTTTGAGTGGTTATACCAGAATGATGCCTGTAGGTTTAGGGGACAGCAAATTTACACTGTTGTACAAGCTGTACACTCACTACTTTACATTGTAGCAAAGTTTAATTTCTTCAGTGTTTTACAAAAATGTAAGGGGTGAGATACTATATATATGTATACTTATTAACCACTTGACAACTGGGCACTTAAACCCCCTTCCTAACCAGACCAATTTTCAGCTTTTGGTGCTCTCACATTTTGAATGACAATTACTCAGTCATGCAACACTGTATCTATATGAAATTTTTGTCCTTTTTTTCACACAAATGGAGCTTTCTTTTGGTGGTATTTAATCACCGCTGGGTTCTTTATTTTTTGCGCCGTAAAAGAAAAAAGACCGAAAAATCTGTAAAAAAAATACATTTTTCTTCATTTCTGTTATAATATTTTGCAAATTAGTAATTTTTCTTCATATATTTTGGCCAAAATTTATACCGCTACATATCTTTGGTAAAATTAACCCAAATCGGTGGATATTATTTGGTCTTTGTGAAAGTTATAGAGTCCAAAAGCTATGGTGCGAATATCTGAAAATTGATCACACCTGAAGTACTGACGGCCTATCTAAATTCTTGAGACCCTAACATTCCAGAAAAGTACAAATACCCCCCAAATTACCCCTTTTTGGAAAGAAGACATTCCAAGGTATTTAGAAAGATGCATGGTGAGTTTTTTGAAGTTGTCATTTTTCCCCACAATTCTTTGCAAAATCAAGGTTTTTTTTTACTTTTTTTTTTTTCCCACAAAATTGTCATATTAGCAGGTTATTTCTCACACACAGCATATGCATACCACAAATTACACCCCAAAACACATTCTGCTATTACTCCCGAGTATGGCGATACCACATGTGTGAGACTTTTACACAGCGTGGCCACATACAGAGGCCCAACATGCAGGGGAGCACCTTCAGGCGTTCTGGAGCACCCAGGCCAATTCTGACATTTCTCTCCTACATGTAAAAATCATCATTTATTAGCTAGAAAATTACATAGAACCCCAAAACATTATATATGTTTTTTTAGCAAAGACCCTAGAGAATACAATGGCGGTCGTTGCAACTTTTTATCTCGCACGGTATTTGCGCAGCAATTTTTTTAACGCGGTTTTTTTTGGAAAAAAAAATGTTTTGTGCTTTACAAAAACCAAAACAGTAAAGTTAGCCTAATGTTTTTGCATAATGTGAAAGATGAAGTTACACCAAGTAAATAGATACCCAACATGTCACCTTTCAAAATTGCACGCGCTTGTGGGATGGCGCCAAACTTTGCTACTCAAAAATCCCCATAGGCGACGCTTTAAAATTTTTTACTGGTTACATGTTTTGAGTTACAGAGGAGGTCTAGGGCCAAAATTATTGCTCTCGCTCTACCGATCGCAGCGATACCTCACATGTGTGGTTTGAACACCGTTTTCATATGTGGGCGGGACTTACGTATGCGTTCGCTTCTGCATGTGAGCACACAGGGACAGGGGCGCTTAAAAATTTTTTTTTTTTTTTTTTATTGTTCATTTTACTTTATTTATTTTAGTTTGATGCTTTTTTCCAAAAAAAAAAATTTTGGACCACTTTTATTCCTATTACAAGGAATATAAACATCCTTGTAATAGGAATATGGCATGACAGGTCCTCTTTACAGTGAGATATGGGGTCAATAAGACCCCACATCTCACCTCTTGGCTGGGAAGCCTGAAATAAAAAAAAAAAAAAAAAAAAAACGATCCTGGCTTCGATCGTAGCGGTGAGTCGGTAGAAGCGCGGGAGGGGGGGGACATCCCCTCTCGCCTCCCGTAAGAACGATCAAGCAGTGGAACAGCTGCTATGATCATTCTCATGGTGTAGGGAATTGCCGGCTGAAAAAGCTGATATCTGAATGATGCCTGTAGCTGCAACCATCATTCAGATATCCCCGCACAAAGTTAAGGACGTTGTATGACGGCCGGCAGGCGGGAAGTGGTTAAAACGCTTTTTTTTTTTTTTAACACAAAGTTGTCCATTTATACAATATTTCTACCACATAACATGTACATACCAAAAATGACACCCCGAAATAGATTCTCCTGCTCCTCCTGAGTACGGCGATACCACATGTGTGAGACTTCCACAGCCTGGCCACATACAGAGGGCGAGTACAGCCGAGCATGGCTCAGCATGGCAGGGTATGGCGGGGTATTGCAGAGTATGGCGGGGTATTGCAGAGTATGGCGGGGTATTGCAGAGTATGGCGGGGTATTGCAGAGTATGGCGGGGTATTGCAGGGTATTGCGGAGTATGGCGGGGGCATGGCAGAGTATGGCGGGGTATTGCGGAGTATGGCGGGGGCATGGCAGAGTATGGCGGGGGCATGGCAGAGTATTGTGGGGGCATTGCAGAGTATTGCACAGCATTGCAAGTATTGTGGGGGCATTGCAGAGTATTGTGGGGGCATTGCAGAGTATTGCACAGCATTGCAGAGTATTGTGGGGGTATTGCAGAGTATTGCACAGCATTGCAGAGTATTGTGGGGGCATTGCAGAGTATTGCACAGCATTGCAGAGTATTGTGGGGGCATTGCAGAGTATTGCACAGCATTGCACAGTATTGTGGGGGCATTGCAGAGTATTGCACAGCATTGCAGAGTATTGTGGGGGCATTGCAGAGTATTGCACAGCATTGCAGAGTATTGTGGGGGTATTGCAGAGTATTGCACAGCATTGCATAGTAGTAGGGATGGCTGAGCATGGATGGATGGATGGCTGGATGTCTCTGTGCAGCGCTGTTGGCACTACACATACAGCCCACAGCGCTGCAGCCATCCATCCATCTCCCTCTCCTCCACAGTGTACTGATCGGTACACAGGAGGGGAGGAGAGGAACCGGCGTCATCAGATGACGCCGGTCTGTTTACATGTGATCGCGCCGTCATTTGACGGCGCGATCACATGGTAAACGGCCGCGATCAGAGGACCCGGCGGTCACGGATGTGTTCGGGTGCGCGCCCCAGGGGGCGCGCGAGAGGGGAATTCTGGGAGGACATCATAGTACGTCCTCCCAGAGTTATCCAACCGCCCTGCAGCCGTCATTCGGCTATGGGCCGGTTGGTAAGTGGTTAATCCACATTGGATCACCGATGAGAAGGTGGGCTGTAAGAAGCAAAGCCTGATTAAGTTTCCCTGGGTATTGACATTATTCCACTGCATAGTTTGGTGTCAACTGAAAACACTAAAACTATACTTTTAATTCCAAACCCTATATAATTTATAAACTGGTTAAGAAGTATGGGTCCCAATTAGGGTTACCACCTCATCCCTTTAAAACCGAACACATATTGATTACACAGGTTCTGTGGCTAATTAAGGTGGTAATTAAACTTGGTGCCTTATGTACATTAAATTAGCCTCAGAACCTGTGTAATTCATATGTGTTTGGGTTTAAAGGGATGAGGTGGCAACCCTAGTCCCAATACTGAATCTTAGGGTACACCACTAATCACCTTATATCATTCAGAGAATAGTAAGGAAGATACGATCCCTAAAAATAGAGAAAAAAAAAAGGGAGGTGTACATAGCAGTAATATAGCAACATAAAATATCAACACTTTCTCAGGGAAAACTGTTGTGAAAATGAATGTCATCCAAGGGAAATTTGCAACAACATCTCAGGTTCTAGTCCAATGACCAAAATGTTTATAGAAGCATAATAAAGGGGATCAATGGAGCGGTGTGTAGCCAGACACAGGTGAAAAGAAATAATAACACAGAAAAGGAAGATCTAGGGCACTATATAGAATAGTGGATGCCAAAGCACCACATCAGGGGAAAGCCATAGGAAAGGAGGCACAGACTTTCAAAACAGGGAGAGCCAGTAGGAAAGGAGGCATGGACTTCAGAAACAGGAGGAAGAAAGTAGTAGCCTCCATGTATAGCATCCCACAGATGGCATACATAGGGGCAATGCAATCTGTGGGACGCTGTACGTAAAGGCTGCATCCTGCTCTCTCTGTTTAAGTTTGTTTTGGAAATCTGTGCCTCCATTCCTATGGGTTTCTCCATAGGTGGCTTTTTGGCATATACTTTTTTATATAGTGCCCTAGATCTTCGTTTGAGATGGTATGATGGAGGATTTTCTATTTTTCATTCAGAGTATGAATCATTAATCACTACTCTCTGAATATGGTATTATCCATTTACAAACTGAGTTACAAAGTGTGAGGGGGTTAGCTCAGCAGCGGGTGTGTGTGCCCCCCTGGATGAGTTCACTACACAAAAGTAGGCACAGCAAACAGCATTGCAGATGAAAAAAACAAAGCTGCGGATGAATTTACACTATACACAATGGAAAAATAACAGCAAAACTAAAAGAAATATGAAAATAAATCCTTGCTAACTTGGTCACTTACTACACACGCAGGTTCCCTATCTGTCAACTAGGTGCAGCCTTGTGCTGCCCCCAGCACCTATCTCCCTTTTTTTGAGGTTTGCCACACAGGCTTTGTCTCACCGGACAGGTATCGTGCTCCCCAGTCTACACAGAACTGGTTCCAGGATGGAGAAACTCCCTAAGCAGGCTGAGAACTTTTGTAGAGGCCCTAATGAGCCAACTTGCTTCAGCTGGGCTCATTACCTTACCACTGAAGAACTCTGAGTACTTCCCCCAAGTGGAATAAATCTGCATAGAGCCTGAATCTAGGACACACGTCTGCCATCCTGGATGCAACCAGGTGATTTTGCCTGCTGCCACATACACCCCCCTCCCCCCTTGTTTCAACCTTGGGATTGGAACACCAGTAGTCAGGCATGCATGAACCGGAGATAAAGCATCCACATTCCCCATCTGAACCCCAGGGCGATGCTTTACAGTAAAGTAAAATTCTTGTAGGGCCAGGAACCAGCTATTTACCCTAACGGAGCGTGATCAGTAACCAGGACAAAAGGTCTACCTAGCAGATAGTATCGAAAGGAATCTAAAGACCACTTCACAGCTAAACACGCCTTCACAATATTGGCATAATTCACCTTGTGGGATTTTAATTTTCTGCTGAGATAAATGACTGGGTGCTTTTCCCCCCTTCCAAACATGGGACAACACTGCTCCTAACCCAACATCTGATGCATCAGTCTGTACAACGAATTCTTAGAGAAGTCAGGTGCATACAGCACTAGCTGGCTACATTGGGGCTTTTTATTTTAAAGACTGGAATGCTGCTTCAGCCTCCGGGGGTCCATTTAACCATGACAGACTCTTTCCCTTTTGTCAGGTTGGTTAGGGGCACAGCCTGAGAAGCAAAATGGGGAATGAATTGCCGATAATAGCCAGCAATTCCTAGAATTGCTCATACCTGCTTCTTGATGTTGGGACGCAGCCAACTCTGTATGGCCTCAACTTTGTTGACTTGGGGTTTTATCATTCCCCTCCCTATAGTGTAGCCAAAATATCTGGCCACTTCCTGTCCAATGGTACACTTTTTTGGATTGGCGGTAAACCCAGCTTCCCGTATAGAGTTTGGATAGCAGTCTTAGCTTCCACTTTTGGCAGATGTGAGGCCCAATCTCTGCTATGGATAATCAAATCGTCCAGGTAAGCTGTGGCAAACTTCTGATGGGGCCGCAGAATCATATCTATTTTCCGCTGGAAGGTTCCCGGCGCATTTTGTAGCCCAAATGGCATTCTTCTATACTGGAATGCCCCATCTGGGGTTACAGATCAAGTGTTGTCATGTACAGAGCTGCTCCCAGCCGGTTGATCAATTCATCTATACGGACCATGGGGTAAGTGTCAAATTTTGTAACTTTATTCAGCTGTCGAAAATCGTTACAAAATCGCCAGCTCCCATCTGATTTGGGCACTAACACTATTGGACTGGATCAGTCACTGTGGGACTCCTCTATCACCCAATGCAAGCATTCTTTGTACTTCCCCATGTGTTGCCTCCCGTCAGGCCTCCGGTATTCGATAGGGCTTTAGTTTTACCCTTTCACCTGGCGGGGTGATAATGTCATGTTCTACCCCAGATGTTTGGCCCGGCAGCTCAGAAAAAGCCTCTTTGTTGCAGAACACAAACCTTTTAACCTCCTGTTGTTGGGCTTTCGATGAGGTGACTGCTATTCCAACCTCAGGAACCAAGTAGTCAGACTGAGCCAGTGAAAACACAGTCTCTGCGACTAGGGATTCCCTATCTCTCCAGGCTTTCAAAAGATTAATGTGATATATCTGTTCTGACTTTCGCCTTCCTGGTTGTCTGACCCTGTAGTTCACCTCACTCACTTTTTCAATTATCCCATATGGGCCCTGCAATTTGGCCAGGAATTTGCTTTCAACCATAGGGATTAATACCAGTACCCTGGGCCCCCGATTGTACACCCTCTGCTGTGCTAACTGCGCTTGGGCCAAATGTGCTTTTACAATTGGCATTACTCGAGCAATTCTATCTTGCATCTGGGCGACATTCTCAATCACACTCTCGTGGGGAGAACTCTTTCCCAAGTTTCCTTGGCAATGTCCCAACAGCCCTCTTGGGTATCTCCCATAGAGTAACCTGAAGGGTGAAAAACCAGTAGAGGATTGTGGCACCTCCCTGATAGCAAACATCAAATAGGGTATTAAACAGTCCCAATCCATTCGATATTTGTCCTCCACCTTCTTTAACATTTGCTTTAGGGTTTTGTTGAACCTTTCAACCAACCCGTCTGTTTGGGGGTGATACACAGATGTCTGCAATTGTCACTTTGAGCAACTTGCATAGCTCATAAAGGGTGTACCTTGGTCTGTAAGAATTCCTTACAAATTCCCTTGTGGCTAAAAACAAGAAATGGCTCTTTGGCTATTGTCTTGGCTGATATATTATGGAGAGGGAACGCTTCTGGATAACGTGTTACATAGTCCAGTATAACCTAAATGTACTGATGCCCCCAAGCGAACTTTATTATCGGACCTACCAAATCCATTGCAATCCTCTCATAGGTGCCGACTTCTGACACACAGGACAGAAGGAACAATAATTTTCTATTTCCTTCATGACTCCAGGCCAATAGAATCTCTGCAATACACTCTCGGGTTTTTTCTGCCCCCAAATGACCTCCAAAAAAAAAAACTCCAACACCAACTTCCTGTATATTTTGGGCACCACAAGTTGCTCAATGGTTTCAGATCCCTTTCCACAATGAAGTACGGGTAAACGCAAGTCTTATCTTGGTTCACTAGTTCGCCATCTACTCTTAGCACATTTTCCTGTGCTTTTATCAGGGTGGGGTCTTTTAACTGTTCTGTGGTAAAATTTTCCCTGTGAATCTCTAGATCAGAAAACTCAACAGACGGCATATTTTCGTCAGAGGATATTGGCTCCTCCCCAGTTTCTCGAGTCTCCCCTGCCAATACTGACACGGAAAATTCTGGAGATAACTTACTTTAAAGGGGTGATAGGGGGGGGGGGGGGGGTCAGAACAATGCCAGAGTTCCCAGAATTTTGGAAAATCCTTCCCCACAATGGTATCATGTGGCAAATGAGACACTAACCCCACCTAAAGAGGCTACCTTTGGGCGTCTCAAAAAAACTGTAGCCAGAGGATACTCTCTGGTGTCCCCATGCACACAAATAACAACCACCTTGTTATTCCTAGAGACCTCTGTAGTAGGGATGGGCTGAACACCCCCTCGGTTTGGTTCACTGCAGAACACCTCGAACAGGCAAAAAGTTCTGGGGAACATGTGAACCCTATTAGTCTGAAACACGAACATGAAAAATCAAAAGTCCTCATTGTATGCAAGTTATTGCCATAAAAAGTGTATGGGGACCTGGGTACTGCCCTGGGGATGTATCAATGCAAAAAAAGTTTTTAAAACAATCATTTTTAAAGGAGCAGTGATTTTAATGATGCTTAAAGTGAAACAATAAAAATGAAATATTCCTTTAACCACTTGCCGCCCACCCACCGTCAAATAACGGTGGGGCGGTGCGTCTCTCGTTCTGGGACGCCGTCATATGACAGTGTCCCAGAACAGCCGCTCTCGCGTGCACCCGCGCCATGTAGCAAGGACACAGCACAACCCCGTTCTCTGTAAAGACCCGCAGCCGCGGCTCTTTAACCATGTGATGAGCTGTGTCCAATCACAGCCGGTCAAATGTAAACACGGAGATGCCGGTAATTGGCGCTGCTCGCCTCACATTGACAGAGTGAGGAGAGGAGAGCCGATCAGCAGCATCGCCTCACAGAGGACATCTAGGTATGTAATCAGGGCACTGATCATCAGTGCCCTGATTACAATAAAGCCCCCACAATGCCAGCAATAAGTGCCCTTTAGTGATGCCAGTCAGTGCTGGCTATCACTGCTGCCCATCAATGTCCATCACTGCTGCCCATCAATGCCAATTAGTGCCCATCAGTACCCATAAGTGCGGCATTCGTGCCTCATCAGTGCCCATCAGTGCCGCCTCATCAGCGCCTATCAGTGAAGGAGAAAAATTACTTATTTACAAAATTTACTGCCAGAAACTAAGAAAAACTTTTTCGGTCTTTTTTTTAGGAAAAAAAAAACCCAGAAGTGATTAAATACCACCAAAGAAAGCTCCATTTGTGTGAAGAAAATGATAAAAATTTCACATGGTTACAGTGTAGCATGACTGCGCAATTGTCATTCAAAGTGTGAAAACGCTGAAAAGTGGCCTGGGCAGGAAGGGGGTGAAAGTGCCCTGTATTGAGGTGGTTTAATATCGTGCCTGGTGGGGGGGGGGGGGGGTCCTTTTAGTATGCCTGTAAAGTTGTGCATCTGTGCGATGTGTAGAGCATGCCACAGTAATAATGACATTTCTAAAGAAAAAAATGTCATCCAAACTTGCTTGCGGCTGTAATGTATTGCCAGCTCCCGGTAATATAGATGAAAAAAACAGCCATAACAGCCTTGTGCTGCCCCAGCATCTGTCTCCCTTGCAACACAGGCAGCTCCCCAGTCTACACACAACTGGTTTCAGGATGGAGCAACTCCCTAAGCAGGCTGGGAACTTTTGTAGAGGCCCTAATGAGCCAACTTGCTTCAGTTGGGCTCATTATCTCACCACTGAAGGACTCTCAGTACTTCCCCCTAGTGGAATAAATCCGCATAGAGCCTGAATCTAGGACACACATACCTGCCATCCTGGATGCAACAAGGGATTTTACCTGCCTGCTGTCACAAAATGCTTTTGCAAAATCCAAGTATACTATTGCCACAGCCACTCCTTTGTCTAAGATTTTTCTTACTTAACCATAAAAAGAAATCAGATTTGTTTGACAATCTTGTTCTTTCATGGATCCATGCTGTCTATTGCTTAAAATTATTGTTTTCTATTAAAAAAATTAAAAAAACCTCACCTATGTCATCAATAAAAACTCTCCAGTATCTTCATGAATATACAAATTACATTAACCAGCCTGAAGTAACTTGATAAAGACTTTGATCCCTTTTTAAATATAGGCACCACATTGGCCTTGCGTCAATCCAGTGATACTATGCCAGTTATTAACGACTTGCCGACTGGCTCACGCCGATATACGTCGGCAAAGTGGCATGTGTGTGCAAAACTACGTACCCGTACGTCACTCTATCAGTGCCTAGCGGGCGCAGTGGCACGGAGAGGCAGAACTGGGAGATGTCTATGTGAATACAAATATTCCATATAAATATGTAAATATTCCCAGTGATCAGGAGCAGTGATCTGTCATGTTCTAGTGGGCCTATCCCCCCACAGTTAGAACACACTGAGGGAACACACTTAACCCCTTGATTGCCCCCTAGTGTTTGACATTTACACACTGATCAGTGCATTTTTTTTTAGCACTGATCGCTGTATGAATGCCAATGGTAAAAATCGCAGATCGCCATTACTAATTAAAAAAA
The DNA here is from genome assembly GCF_042186555.1 of Aquarana catesbeiana. Taxonomy (NCBI): domain Eukaryota; kingdom Metazoa; phylum Chordata; class Amphibia; order Anura; family Ranidae; genus Aquarana; species Aquarana catesbeiana. The sequence goes on from NC_133324.1 coordinate 551,923,828, forward strand.
ATTATTAAATGCCATAAATCTATTCCTTATTTTGAGGACACGAAGACTTTTGCGCAAACCAATCAATATATGCTTATTGTGATTTTTTTTTTTTTTTTTACCAAAAATATGTAGAAGAATACATATTGGCCTTAACTGAAGAAGAAATTTGTTTTTTTTTTTATATTTTTTTGGGGGATATTTATTATAGCAAAAAGTAAAAAATATTGCTTTTTTTTCAAAATTGTCACAACTTTTTGGTTTATAGCTCAAAAAATAAAAACAGCAGAGGTGATCAAATACCACCAAAAGAAAGCTCTATTTGTAGGAAAAAAAGGACGTCAACTTTGTTTGGGTACAATGTCGCACGGCCGCGCAATTGTCAGTTAAAGCGGCGCAGTGCCGTATCGCAAAAAAAGGCTTGGTCAGGAAAGGGGTAAATCCTTCTGGGGCTGAAGTGGTTAAAGATTGTCTAAAAATCAGAAATAATGGTTTTGAAATAACAGAGCTCAACTCTTTGAGAATGCTATCTGGTTCAGGTGCTGCTTTATTTACCTTTATTTTGTCTGTTTCTGAACCATATCAACAAGAGCATCTAGATTATTGACAAAATATAGCTGTAGAGGTTGTTGAATAATGATACAGAAATATCTTAATTTAAATACTTTTTTTAGTTGGCAAGAAAGTGAAATTTGGAATAATGCATCATGATCCATAGTAAAGGTTATAGATTTCCTCCACTTCACTTGAAAGCCCGAGAAATGATCAAACTCTCATACAAGGGTTAGTAATCTGTCCAAAGATATGTGAGGATCTTAATCTGTCTAAATATATGTGAGGATCTGCTGAGTAAATTAGCATGTCATCCATGTACAGGGAGACCTTCTCCCCAGTCTGTTAATAACGAAGCCTTGAACCCCTGAATCAGACCTTAAAGTGCTAGTAAACTCTTTTCTACCACATGTACCTACAGGCTAGCCTATAGTAATGCCGCGTACACACGAGCGGACTTTACGGCAGACTTTGCTCGGCGGACTTTACGTCGGACTTTGTCGGCTCCTTGTGCCGAACTTAAAAAGGGACGGACTTGGACACACACGATCACTGCAAAAGTCCGCTGGTTTTGAACGCGGTGACGTACAGCACGTACGACGGGACTATAAAAAGGAAGTTCAAGCCCCACTACGGCACCCTTTGGGCTCCTTCTGCTAATCTCGTGTTTATCTCGTGTTAGTAGAAATTTGGTTAGAGACGATTCGCGCTTTTCACACTTCAGTTTATTTCGATCGTTTTCTGCAGTTCAGTTTGTGCTTGTGAGGTTTGTATCTGCTTTTCATTGCGTGTTGGTCAGTTCGTAACCTGCCTAGCAGGCCGTTCTGGTCCGCTCGTTCCTGATTTTCAGGTCGTTCTTCATAGGCCTTGCTGTTCTTCAGTGCGTTTGTTATAAGTTTGTTTGTTTGACCAGCCGACTGTTTTGAAGCCATGTCACGTGGACGTACTCGTTCTCGAGTTCGTGCTGCATGGGGACTTGGTGTTGGGGTTAATACTTTGAACCGAGTCCAGTCTATGAACAGGGCGAGGAGGAGTTCATGGATGAAGAATTGGTTGCACCAGCGTGACCAATTCTGGCATATGCCTTTGCTCCGTGAGCTCCGTGAGAATAATCCTGAGGATTTCAGGAATTGTCTCCGGATGACGGACCCCGTTTTTGAGCGTCTGCTGGCTATGACCCCCTATATCAGCAGGCAGGATACCTGCATGAGGCAAGCCATCAGTGCGGAGCAGAGGCTAGTTGCCACTTTACGTTACTTGGCGACTGGGAGAAGTCTTCAGGACTTGAAGTTCTCGACAGGCATCTCCCCCCAGGCTCTGGGGATAATAATCCCAGAGATTTGTTCTGCCATCATTCAGGTCCTGCAGAAGGACTATATGAAGGTAAGTTTTATCCTTTAACATTACATGATATGTATTAAATGTTTGCTAATGTATAGTCTAAATGTCCTCCTTACCTAATTACCATGCTTGGAATATGCTGTGAATGTCCCCTTTATCTTCATGCATGCCTGTTTTTTTACATTAATCATTTATTACCCTACATGCATATTTACATTCAATAACCTCCCCACCATGCAATCCTGGGTCCATTTATATCTCTAGCCTATGGTCCCTTGAACATTGTATATTGTCAGCTCCATTGTACTGTTTGACCCTCCCCCACCCCCTCAAATGTTTGAAACTGTCAGGTGTGTTTCTTAACCTAATTAGTACCCCTCCCCCACCCCCTCCAATGTTTGAAACTGTCAGGTGTGTTTCTTAACCTAATTAGTACCCCTCCCCCCACATTCAAATTGATCAATGGGCCATCAGAGGGGGTGGTTAATCTTATAAGTGGGCCTTATGTTTTTTATAATTTAAATTACAAACACACATATTAATAATGTTTGACTGCTGTTGTTCACTAATGTTTTTGTGTAATCTGAGATCCAAGTTATGTTTAAAAGTACTTATCTTAATTTTTTTTATTTTTTTCACTCCACAGTTTCCTTCCAGTACACAGGAATGGCAGACTGTGGCCTCCCAGTTCGCTGACCGTTGGGACTTTCCCAACTGTGTCGGGGCGATTGACGGGAAGCATGTCCGCATTGTGCCACCACCGCATTCGGGGTCTTATTTCTATAACTACAAGGGGTTCCATAGTGTAATTTTGATGGCGGTGGTCTCGGCACATTTGGACTTTCTGTTTGTGGATGTGGGGAAGTACGGCCGGATGTCTGACGGAGGAGTGTTTGCACAGACTGAGCTGTGCCAGCGTCTCCAGACTGGTGGTCTGGGATTGCCACCTGATGACCAGAATGTGGATGGACTCCCCTTAGTTTTTATCGCTGATGAAGCGTTTGCTCTCGGTGAGCACTTGATGAGGCCGTTCCCCCAAAGGACACTCACCCCTGAGAGGAGGGTATTTAATTACCGGCTGGCCAGAGCAAGAAGAGTTGTGGAGAATGCCTTTGGGATTCTGGCCAGCCGGTTCCGTTTGTTCCTTTCAGCCATAAATCTGGCGGACTATAAAATTAATCACGTCATACTTGCTTGCTGCATACTACATAACTTTTTACGTAGACATTCGGCTACATATATTACCTCTGTTGGGCCTGAGGCCGGACTTGTACAAGATCAGACACTGACAGGCCTGGAAATTGGCCGTATTGGCTTGGCCCCCCGAACCGCACGTCAAGTGCGTGAGCGATATGTGAATTATTTTAATGGTCGGGGGGCCATTGCTATTCAACAAGAGCTTTATTTTTACAAAAAAAAAAATAATTTTGGATAAAATATCTTGTTTTTCTTCTTGTTTGCATTTAGTTTGGTCTGTCTCCTAGTGAACTTGTAGTAGTGGCAAGTGCATTTACCTTTAGTTAATAAGGCCCTTTGTCACTGTAACCACACAAAAATTTGCAAAACATATTATTGAGAAATAATCAGCCACACACATTGTAGTAAAAACATTTTACTGTGTGCACATTGAAAGGTGCATTTTTTTAAACATTTTTGTTTTTTTTTTTTGTTTTTGTTTTTGGTTTTTTGGTTTATATATATATATATTTTTTATTTATTTATTTATTTTAACGTTATTAAAGGCATATTTAAACAAAAATAGACCTTGTTTAAAATCTTAAAATTCACAACAGTGTTTTGAAAAACATACAAAAAAAAATAAAAGAACTTACAAAGTTCAACATTTTAAGAACGGTGCTGGTGAAGTCACCCTTGTAAATCATTAATTTTTAAGATGCTCAAAATTGAGCATTACAAAAGGGTCAAGTCAACATGTGCTATCTCCCATCATGGGTGAGCAATGTTCGTGTTTTGTGTGTGCAATCCCTTTGTTCCTCTCACCACTAAATAATTTTGAGGATGAAGGGGTTGCAAACACAAAAAAGTACATTGATATCCCATGATGGAAGATAGCACATGATGACACACCGTGTGCATCATAAAAAATTTTGTTTAACTAAAAAACTTTAACAAAATATTTCAAGGAGAAACAAACTTCACAAGGAAATGAAGAACATGATTGATGTTTTTAGGCAAAACGTTATTATATTCTACCCAAAACATCAATCATGTTCTTCATTTCCTGTTGCATGGAGTCCAGGCGAAGTTGCATGCTGTGAATTTGGTCACGCATTTGATCAATTTGGCCATTCCACAGCATTATCTGGCCAATCAGTCTTTGGGCACTGTCTGTGCTGAATGGCTCTGCCGCTTGGCCTTCCACAACCAGAAGCTCACCTAAAATGTGTGAAAAAAAAAAGGTTAAAATATGCATGCCTAAATACATTACCTTAAGCTGGGGTGTCAGTCACTCACTTGGTGGGGTTGAAATCTCGTACACTTCCTCCATCTCTCCTTGCTCCAGCTCGTTGGGTGGGCGTGGTCTTGGCTTGGGCTATCTTCAGCCTCAGGCTGGTGACTTGGGGGGGGGTCCTAGGATCCTTGGACAGTTGTCTGAGTCTTTTCTCCCCTATGATAATCCAACAAAAGGTATAGTTAAAACACAGTGATATTTTATACTTTTAAAAATAATCTGAAACGTTGGTTATGAGTTGTGGACAATTGCCTTTTTTTGGCCTCAAAAATTTAGAAGACAGGCTGAACATTACCTATGAACAACAATTATAAACAATACACATTTTCATGCAAGTTTTACAGATGCAGACACCTCAATGATCTCCTATGTGTATTACCCCTCAAAAATTTCTTTATGGTCACATAGTACACTAGTGCTCGTGAGTCCAGATGTGGAACCAGCTGCTGTGTCCTGTCCTTACATTACACTGAATCATTTTTGAAGAAGCATTATATTTTCCAACACATCTACACCACATCAACACATTTTTGGAATACGAAAAATTATCAAGACCTAAATGTATATGTCCAACCCTGTACCATCGTATTTGGCGAAAAAAAAACGTAATTTTCTTTAGTATCATATGTCTTTTACAAAGAACGGTCTTTACGAACGATGCTGTATAAACGAAAAAAATATGGATCAGCATGCAAGTTAAGTATCTCAATAGGAAAACACAACAAGTACTTACCTTTTTTTAAGCAGCTTCTTTATTCGCCAATATTGTTCTGGCTCCCGACTTTTGATGTCAGACCACCGCTTCCTCAATTGTTCTTTCGAACGTTTAGTGCCAAATTCAGCTTCTAGAGCGGTGACAACTGAGGACATTATTTTGTCTTTCCGCATATTCGGGCGTGTACACGGTCCTTTTTTCCCATCGTAGTCCTCCCTTCTCAATATGGACACCATCTCCACCATCTCTTCAAAAGCCATGTTGGTGGCCTTATATCTCCTCCGGGATGTGGATGGTTGTGGCTCCGGGCTTTCCTCTGCGCTACTTCCACTGATTCTCTCCGCCATCTTTCTCTATCTACTCCCACTGCGTAACGAAGAGTGAAGGGGCGGGGACAAATCGTACTAAAGAACGTCAGGGGCGGGCGACGCAGGCGGAGCATGACACATGCGCAGTGTATATAAAGCTATTACAATGGCCTACATATGTCAGTGCGGAAGTAGCGAGCATCAGAAACGAAGGTAAGATTAAACATGGGGGTGTGTTTGTATATATGTGTCCCCCTAGATTCTTCACAAAATAATCCTGGGAGTTCTGACTGACATTACAGTTTTGATCTTGTGTCTTGTCTTTCAGCAACAATGAATCCCTTTATAGAGGCTGATTTTTTTGCCGAGATTTATCGATTTATATCAGGAAAACAAAAACCTGTGGGAGGTCAAACACCTACTATATTTCAATCGAGCTGTAAGGAAGGCAACACTGGGCACACTTTTAGAATTTGTGAAGACTCGAGTCCCCCAGGCAGACCTCAAGTTTGTGGACAAGAAAATTGGTATCTTGCGAAACATGTATAAGCGGGAACACAATAAAATCCAGGAGTCGCTCAGATCCGGAGCAGCAGCCGACCAAGTTTATGTACCCAAGTTGTGGTACTACCACGAAATGCGATTCCTGGATGACCAAACAGAAGCCAGGCAATCACTTTCGACCCTTCCCCCCACTCTTCCCTCCACCCTTCCCTCCACCTCCACCCCAGCTGAGGAGTCCTAGGAAGAACTGGGCCTTTTCAGCCTTGATGAAGTGGATGCGCCCAGCTTCAGCCAGGTATCCTTTTTGGGGGAATTTGTGATTGTGTAAATGTTATTAATGATGTTAACGTGTCAAATTTGTAAGTGCTTCATAAAAAATGACTTTATCACAAATATTAATATGTAGACATATCACTAGACAGTAGTGGACAAAAATATACTTCAGATATTGTTGATCAGCTAGAATAATGGTGGGGTCAAATAGCTAGCCTTTAATATTTGTAGAGAATTATATTTGCAAGTCATGAGCTGAAAATTGTGTGTGATTGCGTAACCCAAAATTACAACTATGTCCCTTTTTTTGACACAGGATGACCTCAGCCAGGAGGAGGCCTTGACCAGTGGGAGAGAGGAGGAGGCTGTGGCTGGGCCCAGTAGAAGCCGCACGGAGTGTGAGGTGTCTCCCCTCCGCATTCTCACCAAAAGGCCCAGAAGAATGACCCAAACTGAGGAGGAATCCCTAGCCCTCATTCGTGAAGCCAGCCAAATCCTCAGCACACCACCCAATGCAGAGGAGGCGTATGGGACATATATGGCCACCAGATTGCTGGAATTGGAAAAGGGGCAATGCCTCCTCTGTGAGGGTTTAATTTTTCAGGCCTATCAGAAGGGCTTGAGAGGGGAGCTTACTGCTACAACCTATCTAGCAGATGAAGCCACTCCTCCTCCTCCTCCTCCTGCCCCAAGTACACCACCAGAGGCCCAGCCTCTGAGGAAGGCTGCAGCGAAGCGTGGAGGGAAGGCTGCAGAGAAGCGTGCAGGGAAGGCTCCACGGAAGACTCGAAAGTGATTGCCTGGTTTCTGTCTGGTCTGACTGTGCTCCCTGTGCTCCCTAGTCGCAAGATACCAATTTTCTTGTCCTAAAACTTGATGTGTGTCCTGGGGGACGAAAGGCTTCACAGATTCTAAAAGTGTCTCCAGTGTTGCCTTCCTAATTTTTGTTTAACCCAAATAAATTGATTTTTTAGTTACCTTACATTATTGACTATGTGTTTTGAGTCCAAAACAACATTTTGTTTGGGAGTAGGCAGGTACAGGTCAAAAAGACTATGGGGTTGATTTAATAAAAGCAAATAGACTGTGCACTTTGCAGAGGGCAGTTGCCCTCTGCAAGTGCAATTGCTCCAGAGCTTAGGAAATGAGGTAAGGCTTGACTTTGCAAAGAGTACCCAATCCTGTGCAAGGAAAATTCAAAAATCAGCATTTTTGCTTGCACATGATTGGATGATGGAAGTCAGCAGAGCTTCTGCTCATTTACTAAGCTCTGGAGCAACTGCTCTTGCAGAGGGCAACTGCACTTTGCAAAGTGCACAGTCTTTTTACCTTTAGTAAATCAACCCCTATGTGTGCTTTGTCCAAAAGGCAAAATCATTTCTAAAATCAAGTGCAAAGTACTAATGAAAAGTGCACTTTAGAAATTGCACTGCAAGTGCACTTGTTGGAAGTGCAGTCGCTGAAAATCTGAGGGGAAGAGCTGAAATGAGGGGAAGCTCTGCTGATTTTATCATACAATCATGTGCAAGAAAAAGGTTTTATTTTTTTGGGGTTCCTTGCATGTGCCCCTCGGATCCACAGTGAAGGCACTTCAAAATGCTCTTTCTGTGCAATTCCAAGTAGAATTTGCACTTGTAGTGAAAATGAATTTTCCTTTGGAAAATAAACCCCCCCCTATGTCTAATTAACAAGGGACACCAACCTCATTAAGGTTCATTAAAACAACACACAAAATATTAAGGTTATTGTGGTAACTTAAAACTACAAAAATAAATAAAAAAAAAATAAAATAAATGTTGGTATAATTTAGCACACATTGTAAAATAGATAGTGTTTAAATCTAAAAAAAAAAAAAAAAAAAGTCCAAAATCAAATTTAATACTTTATTTATGGAGATCTGGCTTTGAAAAAATATCATATTAGTCATGGCATGAGGATAAATCATGAAGAAAGTACTTTGTGAGAACTCTGTGTGAATAAAAAGCAGCCAAACAACTTAATTCCTCTCACAATATAAAGAAAAAAAAAACGCTGTATTAAAAGATCACAGAAGAGGAATGTGCTAGCTTCAATTCGAAGGCTAGTTTTACCAGACCAAGCGCTTCCATCTTGTAATTGCTTCAGAGCATTCGTCAGTTTGAGTTCGTCGGACTAGCACACAGACGACCAGTTTGTCCGCTAGAAAGAAGAGTCCGTCGGATAGATTTAAAACATGTTTCAAATCTAAGTCCGTCCAACTTTTGAGCAAACAAAGTCCGCTGGAGCCCACACACGATCGAATTGTCTGATGAAATCCAGTACGCCGGACCAAGTCTGCCGTAAAGTCCGCTGGTGTGTACGCGGCATAAGGCTTACCTGTAGGTACTGTGAATATCTCCTAAACTTGCACAGTTTAGGACAGTGGTCATCAACCCTGTCCTTTGGGCCCACTAACAGGCCAAGTTTTATGTATTACCTTGGGGAGATGCAGGATAGAATACTGCAATCACTGAGCAGCAAATGATATCACCTGTGATGTATTTCAGTTATCTTGCAAACCTGGCCTGTTAGTGGGCCCTGAGGACAGTGTTGATGACCACTGGTTTAGGAGATATTCAGAGTGCATGCAGCCGGTGACGTTACCAACGCATGTGCTCGGAAGGTCCAGCATACAGTGCCGGACCTTCAGAGCCCATCCCGTAAACAGTGGCTCCCACGCGCATGTGACATCATCGCGTCCCCAGCCACTCATGTAGCCGGAGGACGCGACCCCAGAAGTAAGACTGGGGGAAGATGTCAGCCCTCTCAGTGGTGACAGTGCATTGTTGGAGGGCTTTGTTCTAAGTCTCTCATAATGTGCTAGTAGCACATTATGACATTGCCTTGCATTTTTTTTTTTTTTTTTTTTTCCATCCACTGCGGTTTACTACCGCTTTAAGAGTTCTGCAAGTGGTTCTATTGCAAGGGCAAGCAACACAGGTGACAAAAGACACCCCTGCCTAGTGCCTGAGATAGAAAGGTTAGGCTTATAATGTAGGATAGTACAGTATATGCCATTGGCTATCTCATTGGATAAAAGACCCTCCAAAACCAAATTTAGACAGTACTCTACACATACATGGCCATTCAACCAAGTCAAAGGCATTGTGAGAGTTCAGGGCTGCTACTATCCTGAAGATCACAGATTTGTGTTTTTCTTGTATGTTAGCAAACAGCCTGCGTAAATATATAGATGTTGATTATCCAGGAATAAAGCCAGTTTGATCTGAGTGAACAATAGATGGGACAACTGCAAGAAATAATCTGGTACTGGTGTCTTATTATTATACACGATTTATATAGCGCCAACAGTTTATGCAGTGCTTTACAATTTAGAGGTGGGGCAGCGCAATTACAGTATAGTTCAATACAGAAGGTACAGGAGGGCCCTGCTCGTAGAGCTTACATTCTAAAGGGAGGGGGTGGTGGTACACAAGGTAATAGATGCGGGGAATGATTAGATGGGGGAGGCTCGAGGACAGTTGTTAGGTGGGTGTGGGATAGACTTTGGCAAAACTTTTTTTTTTCATTGTGAATAGCATAAAGGGGGAGGGGTTATAACCCCCATAAGATTTATTTTTACCATCTGGGTCCAGTTAGGGAGATTTACCTTCACTTCCTGTCTCATAGACAAAACAGGAAGTGGAAGAAATCCCTGCAAATTAGGGTGTCTCCATTGGAAGATTTTACCCCTATTTCTTTTATGGGGACAACCCAAAATTTGGGATTTTCTTTTACTTTGACTTTCAGTTATAATGGTAAACAGGAAAAACCAAGAGGGTGAATCTCCCTAATGGGGACACAGACAGCATTAAAACCTGGCAGGTGTTCTAATCCATCTACACTTTATCCAAAACTAAAAACAAAGTTTTGCCTTTAGTTATACTTTAAGTGCAAATGAGAGAATAGCCTCTTTTATCTCTTCATATGCAATGGGAGCTTTCAACAATAATTTTTGTCCTGGAGTCAGTTTAGTAAGATTGATTTGAGACAGGAAATGGTCCAGCTCAACAATGGTATACTGTGGATATAAACCAAAACAAGAGTCCCAATGAATTCAAATCTTCAGTTTGTATAATCAAAAAAAATTGTAGATTGTGAATTCCAAAGAGCCTCAAAGCTTCTCAACACTAGGAGCCCCATGCAGAACACCACAATATGTGAAAGGTGTGAGCTTACTTGACTGAGGGATGTGCAGATTACTGAGGCTCTCGCTTCCTGTAAAATTAAACAACCAACACCTCATTCCTTCAAACCCCCCACCCCCCCAGATTGACCAGACGACACATATTCATTTTGGAGTTGAATGGCCATAGCAGCTTGAATGAAATACAAATCATAACATAAACAATCGTTTGAGGGTGGTGATAAATGGGGAGTACTCAGAATGGTCAGGGGTGGTAGTGGGGTCCCCCAGGGTTCTGTGCTGGGACCAATCCTGTTTAATTTGTTCATAAACGACCTGGAAGATGAGGTAAACAGTTCAATCTCTGTATTTGCTGACGATACTAAGCTAAGTACGGCAATAGCTTATGTGGAAATCTTGCAAAAAGATCTGAACAAATTAATGGGGTGGGCAACTACATGAAGAAAGAAAAAGATGCGCAAAGAAACCGCTACAAATAATGATAAATATTGTTGTGAACAGATTCTCTAAAACATAATAATGTGAAAAATTGAATGGTGCATCAAAAACAAATAGTCCATGTGATATAAAAAATAAATGAATAAAACCAAAAGTGAATTCATCAAAAACAGAAAGTCCCAAAATGATTCTTCAAAATTTAGGAGATGTAAAAGTCCTTCACTTAATCTCAGAAAGCAGGACACATATTCGATCGAATCATCTGGAATACGGAGCATATAATGCAAATACAAACTGCTTACCAGATCTGTTGGATCTCAAATGATGGAAATCAGAAGCGCTTGTGCATTAGCCTGCCGGCAGGTGAACTCACAGTGATCGAAAGCAGAGAGGAATCCACCTGTTTATCCAGGAATCAGCAAGGAAAAAACTTCACTCTCCAGGACACTCTCATAAAAGCCAGGATCTGGGTATTCTCATGAAAGGAGGAATACAAGAGAGCTTCATGGTGCAGTATGTTCCAGCAAAAGTATTTAAAAAACAAATCATACAAGAAAAAAGTCCATAAATTCAAGCAGGTAAGAAAAGTAGGTTTGAATCAGTCACGGTGTCTACCAGTCAGCTGTTCAGCGTGGTGATGTCTCAGGCTCATGCTCATGACTGGTAGACACCGTGGCTGATTCAAACCTACTTTTCTTACTTGCTTGAATTTATGGACTTTTTTCTTGTATGATTTGTTTTTTAAATAAATACTTTTGCTGGAACATACTGCACCATGAAGCCCTCTTGTATTCCTCCTTTCATGAGAATACCCATATCCTGGCTTTTATGAGAGTGTCCTGGAGAGTGAAGTTTTTTCCTTGCTGATTCCTGGATAAACAGGTGGATTCCTCTCTGCTTTCAATCACTGCAAGTTCACCTGCCGGCAGGCTAATGCACAAGCACTTCTGATCTCTATCATTTGAGATCCAACAGATCTGGTAAGCAGTTTGTATTTGCATTTTATGCTCCGTATTCCAGATGATTCGAATGAATATGTGTCCTGCAAGACTCTGGTCCAGCCGCACTTAGAGTATGCTGTCCAGTTCTGGGCACCAGTCCTCAGGAAGGATGTACTGGAAATGGAGCGAGTACAAAGAAGGGCAACAAAGCTAATAAAGGCTCTGTAGGATATTAGTTCTGAGGAAGGGTTGCGAGCACTGAACTTATTCTCTCTGAAGAAGAAACGCTTGAGACGGGATATTAACTCAATATATAAATACCATACTGGTGACCCCACAATAGGGATAAAACTTTTTTGCAGAAGGGAGTTTAACAAGACTCCTGGCCACTCATTAAAATTAGCAGAAAAAAGGTTTAACCTTAAACTACGTAGAGGGTTCTTGATTGTAAGAGCTGCAAGGATGTGGAATTCCCTTCCACAGGTGGTGGTCTCAGCAGGGGGCATCGTTAATTTCAAGAAACTATTTGATAAGCACACCCAAGCTAGAGGTATGTTGAGTATTTTGCAGATCTCGCTATTTGTCACAAGTTTTGAAAATTAAAAAAAAAAAAAATTTCCTTCTCTTTCTTCATTTTCAAAAACAAATGAGAGCTGCAAAATACTCACCATGCTTCTTAGCAAATACCTTGGGGTGTCTACTTTCAAAAATGGGGTCATTTGGGGGGGTTTGTGCTATCTGGACATTTCAGGGCCTCCGTAACTGTGATAGGTAGTGAGAAGTGAAATCACCATTATACACCCTTAGAAATCCTGAAGGCGGTGATTGGTTTTCGGGGTTCTGTACGTGGCTAGGCTCCAATAAGTCTCACACATGTTGTATCCCCATACTCAGGAGAAGCAGCAGAATGTATTTTGGGGTGTAATTCCACATATGCCAATATATCATTTAGTGACAACTTTGTGAAAAAACAAAAACAAAAAATGTATTGTAATTTTCCCGAAACTTGTGGCAAAATATAAAATATTCCATGGACTCAACATGCCTGTCAGCAAATAGCTTGAGGTGTCTACTTTCCAAAAAGGGGTCATTTTGGGGGAAGTTTGACCTGTCCAGGTATTTTATGCACAACATTAGAAGCTTATGCCACACATCACCCATTCTTCTAACCACTTGAAGACAAGTGCCCTTTCTGACACTTTTTGTTTACATGAACAGAGAAAATTGTTTACATGAAAAAATACTTTTCTTTTGCTAGAAAATTACTTTTATAGCAAAGGCCCTACAGATTAAAATGGTTGGTGATGTAATTTTTTTTCACATGGTATTTGCGCAGCGATTTTTCAAACGCAATGTTTTTTGAAAAAAAAAAAAAAACAATTTTTTTAATTTTAATGCACTAAAACACACCATATTGCCCAAATGTTTGGTAAAATATAAAACAATCATCTTATGCCGAGTAGATAGATCCCAAACACGACATACTTTAAAACTGCGCACAACCGTGCAGCGGTGACAAACTACATATATTTTTAAAAGCCTTTACAGGTTACCACTTTAGATTTACAGAGGGGGTCTACTGCTAAAATTACTGCTTTCGATCTGATGTTTGCAGTGATGCCTCACATGCATGGTGCAATTGCTGTCTACATATGACACGAGACCGACACGTTCGCCATTGCGCGCAAGCACGGGGGGGGGGGGGGGCAGGGGGGCTTTTTTTTATTCTATTCTTCATTTATTTTGCTTTTTTATTTTATTTTTTTACGATGTTCGTTTCATTTTTTTTTTTTTTTAATTATCACAGGGAATGTAAATATCCCCTATGATAGGAATAGGTAATGACAGGTACTCCTTTTTTTTTTTTTAAATTGGGGTTGGGGTCCATTATGCCCCGTACACACAACTGGTTTTGCCAGATCTTTCCTCTGCCCTCAAAGCATCTGAGCACACCAAGATCGGTGTGATAAGATGCTTTCCCAATTTCCCAATGGCGCTGTTTATATCCAGCCAAACCATAGTCATCAAAATGCTCGTAGCTTCCAGTTTCTTAGGCCATAGAGATGATTGGAGCCGTTCTGGTCTTCGACAAGCTCTGTGGTCAGCTCGCGGAACCACCAGCTGCATTCTCAGGTTCCCTAGTGGGACAGGAGAGCCCGAGAAAACCATGGAAGACATCAGGAGGGGGTTCCTTCCCACTGCTTGTAAAAGCAGTCTAGTGGCTAATTAGCTGCTAGTACTGCTTTTAGATGAAAGCTGACCGCTGGCTGAAAAGAACAATACCAAGATGATACTTTAACCTGCAGGCATCATTCTGGTACGTTGCTGGTCCATGTTGGGCCTATATTGTAATGTTCTTTTTTTTTCATGCAGCCTGTGGGCTGAATGAAAAAGAGATTGATCGGTGGGTATGCCCACCATTAGAATACTGCCCTGCATCCACTCACTTCTAATGATGGGCATACACCTTTTTTTTTTTTTTTTTAACTGTGGTAGGGAAATCACCTCCTACAGCGCTGGAGTTGCTGATTTCCGTATCCTGAGATCAAACAATAAAACATTAACTCAATAAAACAGCAACCTGTGCCAAAAAAAAAATTAAAAAATATATGCCAAAGCATGGGGGCAATCCGCCCCTAATGTTAGGGGCAAATCGCCCCTCCACCCCTGCCCCCAAGCTTCGGCATATATGCTCTTTTTTTTTTTTTTTACTGTAGTGGTGAAATCACCTGCTTCAGCGCTGGAGTCGCTGATTTATGTATCGTGAGAGCAAACGCTGTTGCTGTCAAGATAAATCAGTGCTGCAGCTGAATGGCGTACCTGAAAATAACAATGGTTAAAAATAAAACACAGTAAAGTATAAAAGAATTGCATACCTGAAAAGCAAACATGATAAAACATAGCAACAATAAAACATTACAGTTAAAAAATACAGTAAAACAGAGCAGAACAATAGAGAATAGAGAGAATAAAACAACTATTTTTGGCTTTTTTTTATTTTATATATATATTTTTTTTACACTTTTATTTGTAACTGTACATTCATGATGCAGAGACCAGGTTGGTCAGGACAGGAGGAACAAGAATAGGGTGTCACGCCTTAATTCGCGCTTGCTACAGACACGAAATCTTCTTTGGGGTGATCGATTGGTAGGGGTACCAGGGAGGACATATGGAAAATGCCTCCCATGCAGCCGGCTCACAGCATTTACATTGGGAAGTTGGACCACAGCACCGTCTGGAAACAGAAGGGCTGTGATGATCTCTTCCTGGAATTTAAGGAAGGATCCAGTTCGTTCTGAAGCTTTGTATAGCACATAAGCGTTCAGCAGAGCCAATTGGAATAAGTATACAGGCACTTTTTGGTACCAGCGTCTGGCCTTATGGGTAATTAAGTATGGTGCCATCAAGGTCCATTGTCGAGGTCCAGCCCTCCCATATTAAGGTTGTATTCATGGACACAGAGGGGTTTCTCCACAACACCAGCCGCTGTTTAAATTTGGACCGTCATGTCTGCGTGAAGGGTGGACAGAACAAAAACATTCTTATTATCCCTCCGCTTCACAGCGAGCAAATTTTTACATTTCAAGCAGGCTCTCTCCCCCAGCCTAAGACGGGAATCTACAAGCTGCTGGGGTAAGCCCCGGCGATTAGATTGCACGGTGCCACATGTGCCAATTCCATGATCAAACGAGTGACTAAAAAGTGGCACGCTTGTGTAATAATTGTCTACATACAAGTGGTACCCCTTTCCGAATAATGGTGACACCAAGTCCCACACAATCTTACCAGCGCTCCCTATGTAGTCTGGGTAGTTCTCCGACTCTACGTAACTATCTCTTCCCTCGTAAACCATAAAAATATATGTATGGCCTGTTGTCCTGTCACAGAGCTTATACATCTTGACTCCATATCTGGCACGCTTGCTAGGAAGGTACTGTTTGAATGACAAGTGGCCAGAAAACGTAATCAGGGACTCATCAACGCAGACAACTTGATCGGGAGTAAACAAGGCTGCAAACTGTTGGTTGAAGTGGTTTACGAGGGGCCAAATTTTATAAAGCCGATTGTATTAAGGGTCACCCCGAGGACGATTGTCATTGAAATGCATGAACTGCAAGATCTGCTCGTATCTTGTCCTGCGCATGGAGGCAGAGAACATGGGCATATGGTGAATTTGGTCAGTCAACTCACTTTTTTTAACTATGCCATGAGAAGGTATAGGCCCAGGAAGGTCTTAAATTCGGAAACCATAATAGGTTTCCAATCTCTGGCAAGGGTCAACTGGGGATTAGCAATGATGAATTGAGCAGCATGCAAACAGCAAATTAAAATCAAGTGATGTAAAATCAACTGTTTTCACTTGAATTCCGGGTTGGTCAGTGAATGGGGGAAGTACGGGTGCTGCAGAAGTGGTGGGCTCCCAATTCGGATTGGCAAATGCAGCAGGACGGGCCTGTCTTTGTCTTCTTGGTGGCAGCGGGACACTAGTTGTGCTAGCCACCTCACCAGCTTGAACTGCACTTATGGGACTCGCCACATCACCATGTGATACTGCAGTTCTGATTTGACTACGACCAGGATGTACTAGACTGCTGGTACTTTCCAGTTCACCAGGATGAGCGGCACTAGTACTGGCTCTCTGCTCCATACGAGAGCCCTGCGGTTCTTGCACCTCAACAACAGCAGAAGAACGGTGTTGGGTACGCCTGACCTTGACAGGGACCACAACTCCGTCATCAGAGCTGTCAGGGTGCCGCTGCTGTCAAGAGGATCGTATTCTGAGCCTGAATCTGACAGATAGGTGACTTCCTCTTCACTGTCATCTGTCATGCTCAGAAACGTGTAGGCCTCTTCACTGGTGTACCTTCGATTTGACATTGTGGCCTCTAAATTTACTGGTACACTAGTGAGACTCACAGGAAAAAAGAGCACCCGACTGTCAGCGACTGCTTCAAACGCTACCAAAAAAACTGTTAGCGCTCGCAGGGATCAGGCCTGACTCTGCGAATGTTGCAGTTATGTGTGTTGTGTTAGCAGGTATCTGGGCTAAGCCTGCTAACACTGCGTTTTTGGGAACCCTAAACTACTGAGACGCTAGTATAGATCTGATCAGATATTGATTCGTTCAGATACTATACTACTAAGGGAGGTGTATGGTGCGTGCGTGGGTGTTAGAGCTACTGGCACTAATCTGACGCTGCCTGGGGCGACGCAGACCCTGACTGACGCTAAAACCTAAGTGATGTCACCCACCGGGTGATCATGGGTTTAACCTTTATAGGTAATATATGGTGGGTACCCTGACGCTATAAAAAATAACTAACCAGCGTCACCCATAACACTAATACGGTGATCACTGGTGACGGGGTGATCAAGGGGTTAAACCTTTATTGGGGTGGGTTAGGGGGGTACCTTAAAGCTACCTGGGCCTGCCACTAACTGCCCTATTGCTGATTAGTGTCACAAATGACACCAGTACAGTGATCAGTGAAAAATCTGACAACTGTACTGGGTGACACAGTGACAGGGATTGAAAGGGTTAACTGGGGAGGGCGACCGGGGGGTGACAAGTGTACTGGTGTTAGTGTAGTATTGGTGCAACTTACTGTGAGATGTTCTCTCTCCTCTCTCTGGAACGAAAAGGATTCCACGAGGGGAGATGACATCACTTCCCGTGCATGTGTTTACACTTGCACAGGCAGGGGAGGATTTCATTCGCCAGAACTGATCACCAGTTCCAGACCGTACAGGTACGGGATTTTGCGCAGCGGTGCCATCGTGCCGCAGTAAATGTACGCGACACGGTCGGCAAGTGGTTAACCTAGCTGATCTAAGGTCTTTGAAGGGCAATTTTTTCTCGTCCAACTGGTTGTATCTGTCACCCCATAAAGGTCCCCAGCCGCATATTAAACCAGCTCAGGGACAATTACCAGTTCCTGCCAGATACAACCAACGTAAAACCATTGTTACCATTGTATTATTCGTAAGGGAAGGGACTCCCATACCTCCAGATGGGCCCAACCCCCTTAATTCTCCATTATTTTACCCAGCACCGCCTTCAAAGACCCCATAGACCTCCCGCCACAGCACACGAATGTGACACCTTACGTTCGTTTCGCTCTCCAAACTCGGAAGGCCTGCTGGATACCATCCTGCAAACCCAACTGCCATAGGTCAATGCCAATGGCATTCTGGTGAACACTGTCCCATCGTAAAAAATGGCATGTCTCCTCCAACTCCTGAAGCCCCCATTACTTACAAAAACTTGGCTACTGCCTTGTTGACCTTGACCCTGGCTCTGTTAATCCCTTCAACAGAGCGAGCCAAGCGGTCCTGGCCACAATATCGGACCACACAAAGATGGTATCAGGCAAAAATGACTTAAGCCACAAAAAATGTAATCTAATGTCCCTGATCAGTTCGCGTGAGCAACGCAGACCAAGGTCATTACCCCACACGTGCAAAAGAACCACATCAGGGGGCCTGTCCAATCTAGCATGCCTGTGCATTTCAGGCACGACCCTAGACGATAGCATTCCTGAAACGACAAGCCATCGGACTATGACCTCTTCCCTGGAAAAACCCAACAGCCTACCCCCCTCCTGTACCTCAGCTCTCCTGGCACCCCAACAAACATACAAGTGACCCAGGATCCACACCAGGCATGCCTCTGAATCTGAAAGAAAAGAAAAAAGAAGGGGGGCAAAATAGCACCCCCCAATAGACCCAAAGAACCCCCTATAACAAACAATATGGATATGTTAACAACTCAGGAAAGAGAGAAGAACAGCAGGAAATCCACTGACCTACAATAAATGAGGGCGAACATAAGACCAAAATCGAACAGACTCCCATCGCCCAATACTCTGAACCACCTGATCATCCAAACCCCATCTGACCACTTCAGTAGCTGCCCCAATCCGGAAGGAATGGGAAGAATAATTGTCCGCGCTCAACCCCGCAGCCAAAAGACATTTTTTGAACACAGCCTGAAACTGGAAACGGGCAGAGAATTCTTGAGAATACCCCAACGGCCGTCACAGGGCAGACCGGAGAAGAGGGGACCGCACCCACCCAACTCGATCCGAGCGCCCCTACACAACTGATCCATCTTGGATTTACAAAGATAACCCCCCATGGTATCTCCCCTTACCCACACATCCTGGACTCTCAAACTGCCCTTGCCCCTTTTATTCCAACTTACAAGTTCTCCCACCCGAAAGGCCCCAAAAAAGGCCAATACAAAGACGGCATGAAGTCCACTCATACTCGGACACACAAACATTCCCCAATTGGCCTACATCAGTACCCAGGACCGACAAGGAAACAGGGCGTCTAGAATCAGCAGCATAGCAACCTGCGCAGTAGCCCCGCATTACTTGCCGTATCATAAAAAATTTAGTCACATCACGTTGCCCAGCCAACTTAAAGTGGATGTAAACCCACTACCATCATTTGCAAGATATTAACATAGTTAATATCTATATTGATATACATGCCTCCTGCTTTTATCCGTTTTTTATTACTCACCCCCTCAGCTGTAAATTGCCCCGCAATATCGCCGAATTGGTGGGCGTTTCTCATTCCCGGCGCTCGGTGGGTGGAGTCGTGACATCAGAGGACTCCTCCACCCACCGCTCCACTTCCCTGGCCATCCGGCGTTGCGAGGACGAGCTTTGTGCCAGGGAAGACTGAAGTGCGTGTACAGGAGTAACAGAGCGCGTTCTGTGAAGAAGCAGAGCGCGCTCATGTTCAGAAGAAATCTTACTCCTCTGTCCCCCTCTGTGTCTTCCACATCCCCCGCTGTCTTCCTCCTCCTCCGCCCCCCCTCGTTCCCTGTAGCCAGCTTCCCTCTCCTCTACAATCCTCTCCTCTACCATGGGCTGCGAGGGGGGGGGGCGCGCAGGGTAATCTGTCAGGATGGAGAGCGGAGAAAGGGGCCGGTATATCATTGATATACCGGCCCCTTTCTTTTCTGAATGGGACACAGAGTGTTTGTTACCAATCGCTCTATGTCCTGTGATAACTGAGCAGAGTAACCTGTGTGTTACTCTGCTCAGTTTATGAATGGAGAAGAGCCTCTGTCTTCCCTGCATTCATCTTCAATGCAGAGAAAAGGACTGGGGTATCCGTATCCTCTGTCCGTTTCCCTGTCTCAAATGGGAGATGTCAGGGGTTTGGGTTTAGACCCCTGACATGTCACCAAAGCCCCCAACAGGGCTGAAATATATAAAGATATAAAAATAAAATTGTAAAAAAAAGGATGAAAAAATGAAATTTGAAAATAAAAAACGACTGACACCACATTATAAATAGATAATTGCACTAATATTAACTTACTAATATTGCACACTGTACCACCAAATATGTGAATAATTGTGAGCATATATTGAACCATACAAAATATATACAATTAATAATTTCCTTCTGTGTAATGATAGCAATAGAGCAAACTTTTGCCACAGGTAAAGAATATCACATTCTACTGCATGCAAACCAAACTATCTGCTATTATATTATAGCAGCAAAAACACCTCCCTCCCCCATCAGACCAGTGGAGTGTCTGCAGCCAGGGCTGAGATTATGCTGAGGTGTGGAACAGCCAATCCTGGTAGAGCAGCAGAAGAAAGGAGTGGGAGGGAATTAAAAAAAGAATGCATGTGTCTTAGGCTAGTGCACGAGATGTAAATCACCTGTCACTCACAGCAAGGGGGAGTATTTGACAAAGTTTTTCTCTCTTTGTCAAGATTTATCTCGCTGAACAATAAAAAAGGATTGCTCAGAGATGGATTAACTCTGTGTGACAAGACTGGGCTCAAATGATAGGAAATCTTATACTCTACATTATGACACACACAAAAAAAAAATTTAGGGTTTACATCCACTTTAAACATGAAAGCCAGCCCAGCTAACTTCCGTGACATAGGAGACAGAAACCCTGTGCTGAAAATTCCTGCCGATAAAATTACTACAACCAAAGATATCGGCCACGATGCCAAAAAGAAATCCCACCGCCACCAGTCACCTACAGAAAACATGTCCCGTGGGCGTAATGCGGCAGGCAAAATTCAACGTGCCCAAGAGAGATTGCAAGTCCCTAAGCTGAATTTTTTGTTCTGCAAAGCCATGGAGACGGCCCTCTTCAGATCATCAAGTTTGTCCAAAGGCAAATGGCACTCCATAGTCACGACGATGACAGTACCCAAAAAACGCAACTCTGTGGCCGGCCCTTGGTCTTGTCCGCAGCCAAGGGGACACCAAAAGACTCAAAAACATGTTGGACTGTAGCTAAAAGGTAAGCACAGATAGAACTCTCAGCTGGCCCTATACACAAAAAGTCATCCAAATAGTGAATGACTGAGGCTAGGCCCGAAACATCCCGAACTACCCATTCCAAAAAGGAACTAAACTGCTCAAACAGTGAACATGAATCAGCACAACCCATGGTTAAACCCCTGTCAACGAAAAACTGTCCTTGCCATTGACAGCCCAACAGATGGCAGCAACTAGGATGCACTGGAAAAACCATTGGCGAAACATTTTGCCTTATGCCATCAATGGAAACCTGATGGCCTGAAGGTTAAAGGCATCTATGTGCTCAAATTACCATCAAGAAGGGGGACTTCAACTGTGTTCTCCTGCAGACGGAGAAGAGGTGGATTTATCGGTTGGGGTCCCTTGCCCCTTTGTGGCTCAATAAGGAGCTGAATCTCCAGGTCTTCCTTGAAACCTGAATCCCCTGGTCTTACCATTCCTTAGTAATTTTTGTATGTGTCTGTAAATAATTCCAACCTCAATCTCTTCCTCCTTAGTTAGTATTGCCACTGTATCACTAATTTACCGATCTATTGCTATTTGTAGGGTTCATTAATATGTCCCACTGTCTCCGCCCCTTTTTATCCCAGGTCGTGTTATCCTAGGTTTGGCTTTCTGTCTACCCTGATCTCTCCTCTTCTTTCTATGCTTATTCCACTCCTGTGCACACCTCACTATGGTTGGACCGATATGGCCCCAAAAAGCATGGTGATTAGCACATAGATAGAAATATGTGAGTTGCTGTACTTAGGCAACTCTGTGTTATTTTCATTTTGAACCACATTGGATTATTTGACTTTTTTTTGAGGTAGGACAATATGTAGATGTCTTAAACAGGTAGCGAATGACATCCTTTAGCACTAGCAATAACAATTTTGTCCAGACTCTGTGTGAATCGTCTCATTCAAGAAACTAGAAAGCGCATGGCCTCACCAAACAAATAAACAAGGTATAAATCAGTAGAATGTACCATCATCCAAATTAGTTGAGGAAGATCACTAGGGAGTATGGGCCCCACCCCAAACTCACCGAAAGAAGGGGGCAAGTGGACTATTGCGGTACAGTATGCATATATAGTACAAATCACTGGTAAAAAATCACAAAGTTTATTTATACAAATGTAACAAAAAAAAACAAAAAACACACATATGAGTTAAGAGTTCAGATGACATGATATTACGGCATGTTTCGTGGATTTACCGCTTCATCAGGACAGTACATCTGTGAATATATATGAAAATACAGTAATAATAAGTACCATATAAAAGGTTTTTTACACAATTGTAAAATGGTGAAGATGAGATAACATAACAGGACTGCTTACCCGAGCCTTGGAGGGTGTACAACAGTAAGGCAACCCGTCTGGGTCTCCCCCGGCGATTGGGAAGGGGATATATGAGACACCAGCCAGTATCTAAATGAGACAGTATAAAGATGAATAACAGGTAATTACTGTCAGGTAGGTACCAGTCATGAAGTGGTGTGATTTGCAGAAAACACATCATGTGTGAGGAACAAGCAGCATGTGAAAGAGACACACCGTGGATGGTAAAAGAGAGAAAGTGGGAGTGAGGGGGGTGAGAGAGGGGTAGGAAGAAGCAAAGAGGAGGAAAAGAATAGAGGTGGGGTATGGAAGGGAGATGAGGGACACGATGAATAAAAAATAGTGCCAAGGAACCGGCAGGGAGTGAGGGCACCAGGGGAGAAAGGGGGGGAAGGAAAAAAGGGGGGGTGGGAAGCGTGATATGGTGGACAACCGGAAACCAAAAAGCTCCTTGTGACATCAAAGCGCAAGTGAAAGTGGGGAACCCACCGTGGGAGCATGAAACGAAATGTGAAGACATCAAGTGAGGTAAAAAGATAAACAACCAGGGGGTGCAAACAAGTGGGTGATAGTGGCAAAAGATAAAAGACTGATAGTTACCTATATCAAAAAAGTATTGGTGTATGGAGCCCAGAGATATGTAACAATTAAGATCCATACAAGTATGTATGGAACCCGAAGTTGAATGAATCTAAGTTGGTTGCATCAAGCGTGTATCACAAAAGGCATGGAAACATTAGAGGCCATATCCAGAATCTGGAAGGAGGAGATATATAATAGGAGATCGCTGGTATAGGCATCACCAAGGAGGTACGGCCGTCACAAAATAGAGGCAACTTACTAGGTATGGGGGGTTCCAGGGCTTCTCTGGGTCTCCAACCACCTGGGTCTGTAGCGGGATAAACCCACTATATATATCTCCTTCAACCCCGCGACGTGAAGCGCCGCCGGCATCAGCGTCCGACGTCAAGGGTCCCGCAGTGCGCGCGCACAGGTACCGCGCACGCCTGCGCTTCAACCTCAAGCCCACTGAGCGAGGAGTGTCGCTCGCAACTGTGCAGCGAATGACAGCCTTTAGCACTAGCAATAACAATTTTGTCCAGACTCTATGTGAATCGTCTCATTCAAGAAACTGGAATACGAACTCTGTGTATCCCTTTTATAAAACTCAGGGCGGAGCTGTCGGAACGGTTTCATCAATAAAAGGAACCGACAGCCCTTAGCCCCACCTAGTCCAGACGAAGCTACGCTAATCATCTAGCGAAATGCGTTGACGTCAGTCACGGTGACGCCAGCTTACGATATGCCCCATTCAAACCAAACCGCGGGGTAGGAGATACCTACTTTACATCCACCCGGAGCGTACATTGTGCACAACAAACATCGCAAGTTGTGTGGACCCAGCAGCCCTGTTTTGAAGGACAGACCAGTCCCACTGCACGAGAGGCATCACGGAGGTACCGGCATGGTAGGATTCCAGCCCGTGCAAGGACCGAACGGGACACACTAACTATGATACTGAACAGGGTGGTAATGTATTGCAGCACTCCCTTTTTCCCTTGAATCATACCACAGTACTTACTGGAAAAGAGCGTATGGTTAAAAAGCTGTTTGATTGCTCAATTAGAAGGCTGCCGGAACTATTTACTATATTGCTGGGTAAAATCGCTTGATCAGCTTAGCGCTGCACATTTGATGTGTTACGCTCTACATTTTTGGAATGGAACATTGCCTCATTCACCTTTTGTAAGACATCTGTCAACCAGTTGGGGTACCCTTACTGTTATAACCTGACCAACACTTTGAATGGTATACCATCAATGATTAATCACACACCAGCTGGGATTACACTATATCTATGGCAAGAACGTGAAAGCCACTATTGAAGAATGTAATGACCCATAAGGACACATTACTCGACTAACTCAGCGTTAGTGACTTCTCATTAGTCAGCCAGTGTTATTTGATCTGTATTTTTCATATTGACTAACAATCTTCCCTTTTTTTGACTCAAGGGTACCACCATTTTAGGGATCCCCGGGGGCCATTCACAGTGAAACTGTAATATATTCCTCCCTCAATGGAATTTGGGATTATTTTCTCCCATGTTTTCCTCTTTTATATGCCATTGATGCGACTTTATCGCATGTCAGTTTCACTGCGAATGGTAGGCTGGTGTCCGGACTTTTTGTGTTTTGGTTTTTTGTGTATTGTTGTGTATTTTTGTTTTTCCTGTTTCTGAATGTTTTCACTTGATCATCCTTTTTTGGGGATCTTTCCTCTCGGAAAGAATCTTGAGAAGTTTGCTGTATGAAGCTGTTTTAACATTCAAAGCCGCATTTTTTATTCATGAAGATTGCACCCGCACTGGGACCAATAAATTTTGTAATTTTATAGAACTAAATTCAGACCTAGACTTTTTTGTTGCAGAAGTAGCCGCTGTTTGATCCTGGTAGGAATACCAGGATTTCTTCTTGTATGCTTAGTTCCTTCGGCTATAGCAACAATACCATATTTAGGTAAGCAGTATCAAGGTGTATTTATTTAATTTTTCACCGTCGGTGCTTGGTTCAGCAGGGCTGCTTTTTTTTTTCCCTTTTTTCTTTTTTTGAGGATGCACTGGTAACAGACAAAATGCAGCCTCAATATCTGTCTTAGCCAATGCCCCCTGACCATACCGGCGCACCCACGATACCGCCGTATCGAAAGAAGTATATGACACCGTACAAAGGTCCAGGTTAATGGAATTGTTAACGGACCCCCCCTGCTCAGATGAGACAAATGATGAATGAGCCGAAACTTGTTTGGCTCCTTTTTGGGAACAACACCCAACGGAGAAAAAAAACTGGGCACTGGTGGCGACCCAAAGAAACTTCCCTAAACAATTTGTCCGTAACAACCCCTGGATGTAATCTAGAAGACCGCAAGTTGTCGGCCAAAGGAGAAACCACCTGCAAATGACTGCTTAAAACCCAATTCTAACAACGAGGCCTCCTCCCGATTAGGATAACGCTTTAGGAAAGGCACCATCCTTCTTACCTTCACCGGCGTCCTCCCTTTTTCCAGGGTCGACCCCTCTTCCTTTTCCTTGCTTAAAGCACCAAGACTGCGGATGAGTCCCCCCGCAACTGGAACATTCGTGACGGAAACAGCACTTAGCTCCGAACTTGCAAGTACCAACATTATATTGCCAACAGCATCCCATGTGACTGACAGATGGTTGTGCAGAGGAGGCTGCACCCCCGGCCCCACCCTGAAAAGGGGGCAACCAAACTCCATGAACATGACATCAGCTTCATCCAAAGACTGATGTCCTTATGGTCCCATCGCCTTCAGTTGGCGGAATTGTTCATCGTAACACAGCCAAGCAACCCCACCGTAAACCCACTGTCTAGATAACAGAAAAAGGGGGGAGCAATTTTCAGGGGCCTTTTCGCCCCTGATGACGCTCGCCAAAATCGCAAACACCTGCAACCAGTTTGCAAACATGCGGGGAATCAGCCGATGCTGCCATTTTTCTTCCACCTCTTTCTTACTTTCATCAGGTTTAACTTTGTCCAAGTTGTACTTACGCTTCCAGATACGCTTCTTCACTTCTGGCTTCAAATGAGCACCCAAAGGACCCTCAAAACATACGTAAACCTTGCATTTGGCGGCATCCTCCAAACACACCCCATCCACCCCAGCAGTACCTTTTGCAGCCACAGCGGCTTCGGAAACCGTAGCCACTGCACTGGCCCCTGCCGCCAGTCGTGGACCCAGCAAATCGCCTGTTCCTGCTCCAGCACTAATCGTGCCAGCCCCCGCTGCACCCGAATCCAAGGGAGGCGTAACCGGAACATTCACCACTTGACCCCCGCCCCGTGCGGCGGAAGCATGGGCCTTGGACCACGCCGCCACCGGCGAAAAGCTAGCCACAGACCTGCACCAGCCTTACAGGCAGCACCTCCCGAAGGCCTGCCAGCAAAGTGTGCACCACCCCATCTGCCTGCCCTGTCGCCACTTAAGGGAGAGAGGAACCTACACCATCACCCACTCTAGCAGCCACCCCCCTTGCACTTTGAGACCCCCAGAGCCCCCCATTCTGCCCTTGGAGCTCCCCAAGCCAGAGACAGCAGTAGAAAGAGACAGGAAAGAAGTATGAGTCTTACCCGGCTGTCGCTGCCCCTTAGAATATCCAGCCGCAATCCCACTCCCTGCGCTGCCTCTGGAATCTCTCCCTCTTCTGATTCAGTGAGCTCCCCTTCCTACATGCAGTCCTGTGTCCTCATCGCAGTCGCCCCCACACTCCACTCGAGCAGGCAGGACTGATCCGGCTCTAGATGTCGGCGGGCGCTCTCCGCTGATGTCATCACCCTGCGCCGGACCGGAGTTCTGGGCCTGTTCCTTGTGGCATCCACGCTGAGCTCTGCGCAGAGCAGGAGAAGCCCACCAAGCCACCGACCAGGTCCCATCGTCCATGGCGCTTCCACAATGCTGTCGGGATGCTGCCGGAGATCCTCGCTGTCCATGCCTTCTGGAACTGGGGGCCCTGGCCGTACCAGGCACCTGGCCAGCACACGCCAAGCAGTTTCTCCCTCACCGAGCTGCCCTCTCAACAGGCGGAGAGCCTGCAGAGGTGAGTAGAGGTGGGGATGGGAGCACGTCTCAGATGTAGCGCCCCCCCCCGGGTCTACCGTGGAAGGGGATTTCTCCTGACTCTCACACTGAGCGAAGCAGGGTTCCGCTTGGCCGGTGGAGTCAGAGGGTCCTTGGCAGGGCTCCCAGAACGGCTACAGATGCCAGATGTCGCCTCAGGGCTAAAACACTCAGGAGGCCTGGACCTCCTAGCACGTGGTCGACCATGTGGGGGGCCAGCGGATGAGTAGGAAGAGGCCTGGCTGGGCTCCTGTAGTAAGTCAGAAACAGTAGCCTGGAGCCAGCCAGCGCCTCTGGCCACAGCCTCAGCTCAGAGCTGGAACAACAGGGCATACAGATCATTCATGCTACCTTTTTGTCCTTTTTCTTTTCTTTCAACTAGAGAAACCTTCCTGATTCTGTGAAAAGCTCCGATTGAGCTCTGACTAGAAACCTACGCCCCTCTACATCCACAGGACACCCCCCCAACCCTCGGACCCACCATTCTGGATAAGTGGCTTAATACCTCCCCTTATCACCAGAATTCTCTCCGCCTCACTGTCCACCCCAGTCATGCTGGCCCTCCTCCAAGTTGCACTTTTTGCTTTGAGCCATTGACTTTTCACACATTGCAGTGGTCTGCATGGTGGTCCAAGTGTTGAGAAGCTTTGAGGCGCTTTTGGGTTTCACAATCTACCATTTCTTCTATTATACACAGTGAAGATTTGTCAATCACTTTCTAGTTCTTCATTGGGACTCTTTTTTTTTTATTTATAGCCATGCACTTATATGCATATTATCAATTCATTTCTTTATGGTCTTAATTTTTGTATTATATATTGAATATTTGGAAGTAGTTTTTTATGTGGTTTTCATATACGCTGCACTGTATTTTTTCCAATTTATGAATACCATGTATTAGAGTATTGTGACCACTGTTTTTAAACATCACATTTTTGGTCTTCTAGCACGGCTTTTCCTTTGGTTTACAATAGTATAATGTGCTCTTGATTTTTATACATTTGTATAAAATTCTACAGAGCTACATAAAATCTCATCAGTTTGTTCAACAATGCTCCTGTTCAAATTCAGAATATGCTGAATATCCTATCGCGCTGGTTCTCCGCAACAGGGTACTATACATCTCGCTGCAATAGGAAAAACACATTTTCCTATTGCAGCAAGCACGAGAAAGAGGCGACAATGTCCCTTAGGTCTGGTATGGATTTTAAGGGGAACCCCCTACGCCGAAAAAACAGCACGGGGGTCCCCCCAAAATCCATACCAGACCCTTAACCGAGGACGCAGCCCGGCCGGCCAGGAAAGGGGGTGGGGACGAGCGAGCGCCACTCCTGAACCGTACCAGGCCGCATGCCCTCAACATGGTGGGGTGGATGCTTTGGGGAAGGGGGGCACCCTACGACCCCCCCACCCCAAAGCACCTTGTCCCCATGTTGATGAGGACAAGGACCTCTTCCCGACAACCCTGGCCATTGGTTGTCGGGGTCTGCAGGTGGGGGGCTTATCGGAATCCGGGAGCCCCCTTTAATAAGGGGGCCCCCAGATTCCAGCCCCCCGCCCTATGTGAATGAGTATGGGGTACATCGTACCCCTACCCATTTACCTGGGGATAAAAGTGTCAATAAAAAAACACACTAGAAAGTTTTTTAAAGTAATTTATTAGGCAGCTCCGGGGGGTCTAATTCCGACATTCAGGGTCTCTTCCGACTTTTCCGCTCTCTCCGGCCTCTTCTCCTGCTCTCCGGTTCTTCTTCCGGGCTCCTTCGCTATCTTCTGCTCTTTTGCCGCTCTCTTGCTAGCGGTAGCCTGGTCTTCTCCATCGTCTTCTTCCCTCTTCTCTTCTTCCAATGTTGGCACAACGCTCTCTCTCGCTGTAATGCTGTGTTCACGGTGCGCAACGACTTAAATAGGCATGGGGCATGGTCACCTGGTGATGTCACCCAGTGACCCCGCCTCTTATGACGTCACAGTCCCGGGGCATGCTGGGACTGTCGTCATAAGGGGCGGGGTCACCACCTGGTGACCACGCCCCATGCCTATATAAGTCGTTGTGCACCGTGAGCACAGCATTACAGCAGGAGAGAGCGTCGTGTCAACGTCGGAAGAAGAAAAGAGGGAAGAAGATGATGGAGAAGACTGGGCCACCACTAGCAAAAGAGCAGAAGATAGCGGAGTAGCCCGGCAGAAGAACCGGAGAGCGTAAAAGAGTCCAGAGAGCGGGAGAAGAGGCCAGAGAGAGCGGAGAAGTCGGAAGAGACCCCCGAAGTCGGAAGACCACCCCCGGAGCTGCCTAATTACTTTAAAAACTTGTCTAGTGTGCTTTTTATATTGATACTTTTTTCCCCAGGTGAATGGATAGGGGTACGATGTACCCCATACTCATTCACATACCTGGGGGCCTGGTATGTTCCACGACCGGCCTCGCAAGGTGTTAATCTCGCCAATAAAAGCGGCGAGATTAACTTCCTTTTCTAGTCCCGCCGTACCTCATCACGTTCAAAATGAACGGACTTTAGTTCGTGTGTGGGCAAGTCCGTTCGTTCGGAAGTCCCCGTAATTCCGTCGAAAGTCCGTCGGACCTATCCTGGAGTCCAGTCGTGTGTGCGCGAGTCCGTTCATTTGGAAAGTCTGTCAGAAGTCCGCCGAAAGTCCGTCGGGAAGACCGTCGGACCTAGTCTGCTGGAAAGTCCGGTCGTGTGTACAGGGCATTAGGCAAAAGTGCTTTGTATAATAGCTTTAGACATATCCCATCTAAGTAGGACCGTTGAATTAAGCATTTTCTAGCCAGTACAATTGAGTTTCAATAGGACTTTGATCAGTTACCTGAGTATTAGTGAACCACAAAGGGCTTAAATGCCAAAACCCGACACTACAGAAAACAGCCAGGTTAAGAGGCAATAGGAAAGGAGAATGTCCTGAAATTTCCTTTGGGATATATTCAACCTCAGAAACATATGGGATAATTTTGTGCGACACTAGACACAGGTTATAGTATGTACAGTGGGGACGGAAAGTATTCAGACCCCCTTAAATCTTTCACTCTTTGTTATATTGCAGTGCTCAGGACCTCAGACTGGGCCGAAGGTTTACCTTCCAACAAGACAACGACCCTAAGCACACAGCTAAAAAAGTGGCTTCACAACAACTCCGTGACTGTTCTTGAATAGCCCAGCCAGAGCCCTGACTTAAACCCAATTGAGCATCTCTGGAGACCCCTAAAAATGGCTGTCCACCAGCGTTTACCATCCAACCTGACAGAACTGGAGAGGATCTGCATGGAGGAATGGCAGAGGATCTCCAAATCCAGGTTTGGAAAACTTGTTGCATCTTTCCCAAAAAGTCTCATGGCTGTATTAAAAGGTGCTTCTACTAAATACTGAGCAAAGGGTCTGAATACTTAGGACCATGTGACATTTCAGTCTTTCTTTTTTTAATAAATCTGCAAAAATGTCAACAATTCTGTGTTTTTCTGTCAATATGGGGTGCTGTGTGTACATTAATGAGGGAAAAAACGAACTTAAATGATTTTAGCAAATGGCTGCAATATAACAAAGAGTGAAAAATTTAAGGGGGTCTGAATACTTTCCGTCCCCACTGTATACCAGAACATTATTACCTGCATAAATGGGAACTTGACTAGGCCGTGTATAAGCATATTGAGTAATTACACCATCTAGTGGATATATGGGTGAATAGCACGAAAACCCATGTAGACAAAAAAAGCAAACATATTATTATTATAATACAGGATTTCTATACTGTAGATATATCAAACATTGGCCAATGAATAAAGAAAACCCTTCCCACCTGGTTCCCAATTCCAGCTATGAAGAGCTTTATTTAAAAAATATAGACCAATATTAAGTGAACATGTACCACTATGAAAGTCTCAGACCTGACAACAAGCCTTTAATTCACTAAAATCAGTGAACACTTTTGAAGCATCCAAAATCATTGGGGGGGGGGGGGAGGAGGGGGCGCGCACACCCCAAAAGTGCATTTACATTCAAGATGGTGCTGCTATAAGACCAACAAACAGTACAAAATGGATTACAGTGCACACATACAAATATGACATTTAAATCCTGCAAAGGCCATTTAAAAACACCTGAACATATTAAAAAAATATGGGGATTTGGTCACACTATATGGTCATATAGTACTAAGCCCATTTACTGCGTCATAGTACCCCATTATCAGTGGGTTCTACACTAGCAATAGAATGAAAGATCCTGCGTCTCAACCATGGGAGACAAACGCCTCTTTGTGGGAGAACTGAAAGGAAAACTCCTATAACACTGGTGGACACTAATAGGAGGTACTGAAGGGTGGACAGGGTGCTCTGGCCCAAGGAACCTGGTCAGAGTCCATACAATATACATATAAAATCATACTTGGGGTGCACACCCTTAAAATGCATTTAAATTCAAGATGGTGCTGCTATAATCCATGTCCTTAGTCTGCTTATGTTCAGCAAACTGTTTGCAGGCTTACTTGTGCATCATCTTTAGAAGAGACTTCTGGGACGACAGCCATGCAGACCAATTTGATGCAGTGTATGTATGGTCTGAGCACTGAAAGGCTGATCCCCCACCCCTTCAACCTCTGAAGCAATGCTGGCAGCACTCATACGCGGAACCTGTCTTGTTAAATCGCTGTATGGTCTTGGCCACCGTGCTGCAGCTCAATTTTAGGGTCTTGGCAATCTTCTTATAGCCTAGGCCATCTTTATGTAGAGCAACCATTCTTTTTTTCAGATCCTCGGAGAGTTCTTTGCCATGGGGTACCATGTTGAACTTCCAGTGACCGGTATGAGAAAGTGAGAGCGATAACACCAAATTTAACACACCTGCTCCCCATTCATACCTGTGACTTTGTAACATTAAAGAGTCTCATGACACCGGGGAGGAAAAATGGGTAATTGGGCCCAATTTGGACATTTTCAATTAGGGGTGTACTCACTTTTGTTGCCAGCGGTTTAGACATTAATGGCTGTGTGTTGCGTTATTTGGAGGGGACAGCAAATTTACACTGTTTTACAAGCTGTACACTCACTACTTTACATTGTAGCAAAGTGTAGTTTCTTCAGTTTTGTTACATGAAAAGATATTCAGTGATACCTCGAACAACTCGGTTAGCGAACAGAAGAGTTCAAAATTTGCTTTGGTACGCAAACTCCTCTTCGGTTCATGAACACGAGCCACAGCCATCTACCCTGCTCTGACACGTGGTCGAGACTTCCTGTAGGTGAGATCGCAGTCAAAGAGAGACACAAAGTGTACTGTGAAGACGCTTACAGTATTGAGAAGCTTTTTGGTGTGCTTTTTAGCACATGCTGTACTGTACATCCCTGTGCACACTTGCTGTAAAGCTTTTTGGTGTGCTTTTTATCACATACTGTACTGTACCAGACATCCAGTATGGCTCCAAAGAAAATTCAGAGTAAGCATTATGGTAAGAAGAAAGTGCGGAACAGTAATGAAGGTGAGAATGTGCAGAGCAGTAATGCAGGTGATAACTGCCTCCCACCCGCCTTTCTCCACACCAAAAGTCATCTTAAGCAAGGTTTGTGTTCTCTCTCTTAATACTGTACTGTAAAGTACTTTGTTTCATATTTTTTGTGGTTCAAAAAAAAAAAAAAATTCAGAACGGACTAACCTGATTTACATTGAACCTTATAGGAAAATTTGCCTCGATTTGCGACCAATTCGGTTTGCGACCATTAAGTTTGTGAACCAAGGTAACACTGTAATAAAATATTTACAAAAATTGAGGGATGTACTCACTTTTGTGAGATACTGTATAAGCGATTGTTCCCGCAGCTGCTATGGTTAGGTTTTTTTAAAAATTGGCCAATTATGGTTTTACAAACTATACAGTGCATTTTTGTATGTTCTAGGTTTTTCAATAAAGCATTACTTTTAGGGCCAGTTCACACCACATGCAGTCCAGTGCGTTGTTCTGCATCAAAAACGCATGGGAAGTAGGTTATATGGTTTTCAATGGCATAGTTCACACCAGTGCAGTCAGTTCCAGGGCTTTTCATTTCCAGAAAAAAAAAAAAAAGTAGAACATGCTGCATTTTACCTGCGCTGGACTGTACTGGAATGCAATAAAATACATCAAAAACGCACTGAAATGCACTAGAAAGGCATCAGAAACACACTAGACCCCAGTATAGTGGGGGAAAAAAAAAACAGGAAAAAGAAGAAAAACAGCACCTGGAATGCATCCGGAAACACACCAAAATCACACCAGAATGTATCAAAAACACGCATGCAGAAATGCATCTATAACAAATCTGGGGTGTGTTTTTGTGGTGTGAACCAGCCCTCATAATCCTTATATGTGCCAAGCGATTTGCTGAGTCTCTCACTTATTTAGGGATACATTATAGATTTTGACATATTGAGGTTGAGCGCTAGTCTGGTTTTTACCATTTTTTTTCTTTTTTCTTAGTATAGATGATATACCATAGATGTTCTGGGCCTCTGGGTCCGATCTGTTTTTTTCCAGGAGCTACAAAATAGAATTTCTGTCCCTGCCCCCCCCTCAATGCCTAACCTCTAATATATCAGCTTCACCCTAAAGACAGGCAGATTTGTGGACACCCCTGAGGAAACTTGGAGTGTCTAAAGTTTTTGCAGAGCAAAGATTCAAAAGATTTTCACTAAAATCTGTCCACTTTTCCAAAACTGAATGGAGGCATTCGACCTATTTTGTGCCTATATACCCTAAACTAATGTCTGCATGTCTCCAAATTCTGCATGGAACTTTTCTAAGATTAGGGGAATTTCTGGAAATTCAAAGATGCCTATCTTCACATTCTCATATTTCCTACACACCAACATTTTCCGCGCTTTGCTGTGGGAGACCAACATTTTTGATTTGTCGTCCTGCCTTTTGGGCTTTCCTTTGCACTAAGAGTCTTCACAAAAGTACTGGTTCCACCCCTGACTCTGTATGCCTTAGGGCATCCATGTGACCGGGTACCTGGACGATCTGCTGCTGAAAGGTTCTTCAGCCACGGTCCTGTTTTCCAACATTCAAATGACAATCCAGTTCCCACAAACTTTCACATGGATTTTTTAACATGAAGAAGTCTGCCCTCACCTAGTTGCAGCATCCTCCTTCCCTCTCCCCCCCCCCCCGAAGGTTCCAAGAAGGGACATTCTGCTTTCCCTTCCACCATTTTTAAGTGGCTCTGACAACCCATTTCCAGAGCTTATTTCCTATCAGACCCCATTCCACCAGATCTGTCAGTGTTTCTTTGCCAGTGCCATCTGGTTCTCTGTTCATACAATCTCAAAGTTGTAGCATGTGGATCTCCAGGCCTCTGCTAATGCAAGCTTCAGCTGCAAGGTACTTTAAAGGGGTTGTAAAGGCAGAAGGTTTTTTTTATGTTACTGCATTCTATGCATTAAAATAAAAAGCCAAAAGCGCATGCACGGCAGCTCCTGAGATGGCAGCTTGATCCGGGAGCTCTGCATCAGGCTTCTCCTATACCCCTGGGTCATTCCCCAGACATAACTCAGATCCTGGCTAAATTTTCAGAAATGCTAGTAAACGGATTGGCACAAACAGCAGCACAAATCGCTAACTCAATCAAAACAGATCTTCGGAGCCTGGGATCATGCATAGAAGCCATTGGACAGACTGTAGACCAAACAGTCCAGAGGGCTAATCAAAATACTGTATGTATTCAAACACTTCAGGATCAACTGGACACAGCCCTGTCCAAAATTGATCTCAAGAACAGAAGCAGGCGTTATATCTTCCGCATCAGGGGCATTCCTGAATGGATACTGGATGTCCAAGGGTCAGTTAAGTCCCTCATTAAGGACCTCATCCCGGAAATCCCTGACCACAGACTAGAACTGGATGGAGCTCATAGAGCCCTTCTACCCCCTCGCCGAGATGGCCTCCCCAGGGACATCGTGGTTAAACCACACTACTATGTGGTAAAGGAGGAAGTCATGAGGAAGGCCAGGGACTCTGAAAATCTTTCTGTACAGGGGAACCCGGTTCAAATATTTGCAGACTTATCTCCCACAACCATCCAACGCCGAAGGTCACTAAAACCCCTCTTGGGGGAGTTAACCAAGAAATCAGTAAAATACTGGTGGTCTTTCCCTTTCCGCCTGCAGTTTCAATTTCGGAATAAAACACACTGCTTTGCTTCTTTCCAAGACGGTGAACGACTACTGCTACAACTGGGCGTCATCTCCCAAGATTCATCATCATCAACATCATCAGCTAATCACCAAAGCTTCTCCAAACGACCATCCCCGGTTTGCCCCCTAACCCCAGCCTGGCATAAGCAGAAACAAAGAAGACATTGGAATTCTATCCCCTCCTGAAGGTGCAACCTGCCTCCCAGTTCTTCACCTGACACTCGCTAGTCTCCTGTTGATTGGAAGAACATCTTCCCTGGCTTTGGTTCACTAGAAGTCTTTGATGATCATTTTTGGGGGATGCCACATTCAGGCTCATGACATGTTTTCTGTGGTCAGGCCCCTCCCTTAAGTGCCTTTTGAGAATTGCTATATGAACCAATACCTTTTTTTTCATTTGTTAGTTTTTTTTTTACAATGGGTGGGTTTCTTTTACTGGTTTTCACATTTTTGAGGGAAGGCCTTGGGCCTTAAGATTCATTACATATTTTGGTGATATATTTGTGTGTGTGTTCTTTCCTTATTTAGTAACATTGAGGCTTTAAGGCTGGAGCGGTATTAGTGCTCCTCCCCCTGGCATGACACAAGGGTTACTGAGCCCTGGGGTGATGGCAGGACAGCGCCCTGAGATTATCAGGTCGCACTGGTTTTTTGTTATTTGGCAGGAATAGGTAATTCATGTCCCATGGTTGGAGAGCACAGAACAATACCAGTTCTACCTGTTTTACTATTACTTCTGTTCTCTCATCTTTTCTCTTGCTCTTCAGATGCCTGTGCGGAGACTTCGGCACCTTTTAAACAGACCTGGACTCGAATCTCTCTGGCCTAGCTTCTCCATGGTCCCCGGGCAGGCCTGCTAGGTATGTTTATATATACTGATATGTACCTCTCTCGTCTCGATGCCTAATCCCGATCAGCAACGCAGATCTCTGAGTGGCATCTCATAACACACAAGGCCTTAATTCTCCACTAAAGAGACGCAAAGCATTTCAGCAGCAACTCACTTCTCTGGGAATTTTTATCCAAGGTTTGTCCATCATAAATTTCCTACATTCCTCTTAGCTAATGCTGAGGGTAAAAAAGGGGAGTAGCTATCTTTTTCTCCAAAAAGGTCTCTTTCTCTCACTTCCATACGATTATGGACCAGGAAGGTCGATACATTTTAGTTAAAGGACATATTGACGGCTGTCTTTACAATTTTACCTCCTCCTACGCCCCCAACCAGGGTCCAGCTACGCTCTTTTTAGAGATGCTAAAGATTCTCTCTCCCCACTTTGAGGGTCGGTTGGTAATGGGTGGGGACTTCAATATTGCATTTGATCAGCACTCAGACAAAAAGAGGGCAGGGGCCAGGAGGCCTCCTAAACAAAGCTTACGTATAGCTCGTCTTCTCCATTCACAGGGTCTTGTAGATATCTGGAGGGAACTGAACCCCTCCTCCAGGGACTTCATGCACTATTCGGCACCTCATAAAACATTTGCTAGAATTGACCATATCTTTTTTCCCACTCTAGACATCAGCACTGCAGTGCAGGCTTCCATCCGTGATATTGCTTGGTCTGACCACTGCCTGATTTTGCTGACACCTACTAAGGCACCCACATCATTGCCCCCCCCCCCCCCACTGCTATATTAACAAATCCCTCCTAAGTAACCCGATTCACTGCACTATGTTAGAAAAGGCATTGCAGGAGTTTTTCCTTTTGAATGACGTGGAAGACATCTTACCAGGCTCTTTATGGAGGGCGCACACAGCAGTGATCCATGGAAAACGTATTCAACTAGGTTCCAAATTAAAACAGGAAGGACAGGTTGATATTGACAAGCTTGAAAGGGAGTTCAAGTCGATCAGCAAAGCTCACAAACGTAACTCTACTCCTAACACGTTAGCTAGACTTGACACAGCTAGATTGGTTTTGAACCTAGCTCTCACCTCTGCAGCGGAAAAAAGCCTAAGATGGCAAGGAGCCAGGTTTTATCTTCAGAAAAACAAAATGGGATCGAAACTCGCAACCAAATTGACCCCTAAATATCGTGCAATCTCCATTCCCAAAATTAGGTCCCAGACGGGCGGTATTACTCAAAATACCCAGCGTATTATGGAATCCTTCCTCTCTTTCTATTCTAAACTGTATAGTAATGACTCTGATGAAGACCCTAGAACTCTTGATGCCTTCCTGTGGGAGATTCTCCTCCCCACCCTTAAGGATAGGGATTGCTCCTGTGACAGACCCCCGTACTCAACAGGACTATGTCCGCCGTTGATGCTTCCTTTGTCCAGAACCAGCACTATCCAAGACCCCTTAGCACACTCAGTCATTAGCCTTAACTTCGATGTAGGGTGAAAAACATCAAACTGTTTATTCAAACACAGGTATGCATTCAGGGAACAACTCCCCCTTCCTTTGATTCAGGGTGGGTTTAAACTGTCCAATCAGCAGGGAGAGTTGTTGGAGGAATTCGCCCCTCCCCTGCCACCCTGCCCTCAGTCCACATGACAGGAACACAAATAGAAAACATCCATCTCATAATACTTTTCTCCTAAGGCAGACAAATACAACAGAACAATGGGACACAGCCACACCCCGAACGATCCCAGCAAACAGTCCACAATAGCATGAGACAACACACAATATATACAATATTCCAGTGTGGCTGTACAGTGAATCTGACTAGCACAGATCAGACTAGATTTTTTGGTCACTCTGTGCCCCTATTAGAGACACAGGGTGACTTAGACATTGGAGGTGCATGGGGAACTGAAACAAGGGTTTCCCAACCTCCCCAAAGGATTCTGGGTTCCACGGGCCCCCCGCCCAAAGTGGCTCCTGTCACATCTCTCCCAATTTGGCAGCAGACTAACAAAGGAAGAGATCCCAGACAGGTTAATTCCGACGTTAGTAGTTCCAGTCCCCTAATGCCGGTATCCACACAGTATCCAAAATAAACTGTCCCAAATAGAGCATTACTTACCCAGCCAACCTCTGCCTTTCTCAGAGAACATACCCGCCGCTCGGGAGAAGCGTGGACTGACCCTTCTCCCTGGAGTCCTGTCAGCCGCTGGTGAGAAGACAGGGTGACTGGGCTCACTCTGCCATGCTGTTGGGGATCTGGGCTGACTGCCCAGCATCCCTGGGGTATACAAGTGGAGCCTGAAGTCCCATCCACTTTTCGTAGGTAAAAATCCCCCTGTGATTGCAAAGTATGGCTGACATCCTCCTGTCTCAGTGCCGCACTATTTTATAGGGGTTGTGTCAATAGAGACCGAAGTCCCATCCACTTTCACAGGAACTCCCTCTTCTGTTCAGGGCAGATGCCAGCAGCACTCTTCTCTGTTGACAGCTCTTCTGCTGGGTTGTGTCAGTGGAGACCGCAGTCCCATGCACCGATGTCAGCTCAAGCTGCAATTGTACCCTGTTAGCACTTCAGATGAGGACCCCACATCATCCCCACATCATCTAACTGTTTGGGAGTGACCGTCAGCTTCTCACCATGGGCCCCTGGAACTGCTGCAGGTGTTGGGCAGAGGTCTTGGACCCTCTGTCTAGTGGCCAGCGCTTCCTCTGGAGAAGTTCTTTGTAACTCCACAGATGCTGCTGTTGGTGCTGGGCAGAGCTCAGTGAAGTTTGGCCCTGATACCAGCTCCTCAGCAGAGCAGTCTATCAAATCCCCAATCTCTGTAACTGGTGTCTGGGGATAGAGGTTCACCACCTACTGTCCGTAGAACGAAGAAGAGATAACTGGTGCTGGGCAGAGCTCAGTGATGTCTGGCCCTGATGCCAGCTCTTCTCCTTGAGGCTCACCAGGTTGTTCTTCCTCAGCAGAAAAGTCTATCAAATCCCCGGTCTCTGCAACTAGAGTTTCTGGGGATAGAGGTTCACCATCTCCTGTCCGTGGAACCCAAAAGATGCTATCAGTGCTGGGCAGAGGTTATCAGAGCTCTGCTTTGGGGATGGCAATCTCCACTGTCGATTCTCTGGCATGCTGCTGGACAGGCACATTCCTCCATCCAACCTCATCTTGTGCAGAAACAGGGGGGCGTGGCTTGCCTTGAGAGAAGATGGCTGCTTGATCACTTGGCTCCCTCTCACCACAGCCTAAACTCTACAACTACTGGGGTCTAAAGCTAACATCCACCCCCCAATAATGGGAACTTCATCTCGTGGATCATCGCACAGCAGATCCCGATCCCCGAGAGAAATCGCCAACCGAGTGAGCCACACGATACCGGAGATCTTCCGGACACAGCGCCCAACAATGGCGACCTCCCTGCCTGCTTCATCCTCCCCTCAGGCTCATACCGAGATCATCCTTACCCCCACCGATCCTGGTAACAGCCCGCAGGCACCTACTCTGCCCTCTCAACGCCAACCAAGCCTGCAAGACCTACAAGCGGTGGCGGCGGACATTAAGGACACGCTGTTCTCAGCCATTACTGATCTACGCCATGAACTGCAGGCCATCACGGGCCGCATAAAGCGCGTGGAGGACAACGCAGCACAGCAACAGGCAACAGTGACAAATGTCCAGCACAAAACCGACCACCACACCATGCAGCTGAAAGATCTTCAACGCCATGTTGAAGATCTTGACAACCGCGGTCGCAGACACAACCTGAGGGTAAGGGGAATACCCGAATCAGTGGAACCAGAAGACATCTCCCCGGTGGTGACAGGCCTCTTTAATCATCTATTACACCGTCCTGAACAAACGCTGATCACCATGGATCGTATCCACAGAGCGCTTCGCCCCAAAGGCAAGGAAACTGACCCCCCTCGGGACATTATTTGCTTCGTGAATTACTTCTCTATTAAGGAAGAGATTCTTCACAAAGCCCGCGAAAAATCCACTCTGGAATATAATGGCGGTCCCATCCACATTTATCAAGACCTCTCAGCTATCACGCTACGTCACCGCAAAGACCTGCGCCCTCTGCTGGATGTATTGAGAACAAGAGGAATCCAGTATCGTTGGAAGTTTCCCTTCGGCCTCTCCGCCTCATCACAGGGCCGCTCAGCCCTTCTATGGGTTCCGGAGGATCTGAACAATTTCTGCCGTACGCTGGACATACCCTACACACCAGTCCCGAACTGATACGCTGAATTCACCCTACAATCCCCCATCCGCAGTCCTTCAATGGAAGAAACGATGGACGCACACAACACCAGCTTCCGCAGAAGACGTTCACCATCCGCCAACAGATCCGGCCCTCCTCCTGGAACACATTATCAGCCATTAAGCCCCATGTCAGCCCCCCTTCCTCGCAGAGCACGGCGAGACCGCTGACAACTCAGTCTACACTGCGAGTAATCACCAGGAGACCACAAATACCTTTTTGCTCCAGATTCATCCACAAGTACCCCCCATACCAGACGACTTTCAAACTCCCTTGACGGCTCCCATCCTGAAGCACACCGAAGAAGACACAGGAGAACTGATTATTTGCTGGACACCTCCTGACACCCCTGCAGTCCCAGATAACACGTGGAACACTCAGACGCTTCCACCGCCCCATCTACCTTACAGGACTTATAAACGACAACATGCGACCGATTAGATATATTTCGCTCTGCTCAACAGGTCCCGCCACATCACGGAAGTTCGGCCTCACTGCACCCCCGACCAGAAACTCTCATACCACATCATCCTACCCCCCTAAACGGGGCACCGAAGAAGACGACATCCTCTGACCGACGCCGATATCACTCTCCTACTTCCTTGATTAACCCTCAATGCTATAGGTAATATGTGTTATTACTTTTTAATACATGTCATATGCTGTATCGCACTCTGTTAAACACCCAAGTTAAGAGAACAAACACAGTCTAATACCTAATACAGTGTTCAAAGAAGTGGATTTTAATATATTGCCTTAACTTACAGAGCCAAATTGCCCGAAGCTACTAGCCTCATGTGTACCCCCAAAAAATACCTCCACAGTGAGTAATTGGAATTGGAGCTATATTTACCTTTTAGTGCTCCCAAGGGACTCACACCTCACCACCATATATAGATAGGTGGGAACAAACAGTAGACATTATGTGAATGCCTGACCATACCTTCACTACACTGACACCCTTGGGCAACCGGGGTTACAGGCACTGTTGCTCTCACACATGGCTCTACCATTCACCTCACATCGCCACCTTGGAAATGCGGGGGACTTAATTTACAGAGGCTCTTGGGCACAAGCTTAAGAACCACACTGAGACTAACTTTATAGCCTACCGAGCCATACAAGATGAACGCTCCACTAAAATCACATACTGCCCGCGTCGCCACTCCCTTACCGAGGGGTTGGAGACAGAGAAAAATAGGATCTAATACATCCACATCCTGATCACATCAACTCACAATACACGGGCTGATAGACATAGAGACATAGAGGCCTTACCACACTCATACTCAGCGCACGTCGCAATATCGCATGCTGACGTCTATGATTGCCAACACAGTCGTCCCAAGGAGCTCACACGGTGGTTACATCTATACTCCTTGCCATTATAACATAGCACAACCGCTGAGGTGCTCCACCGTTAGTACAACTCCTAGTTACAACAGTTATTATTCTATTCTGGTTAACCCTTTTTTATTGTTTAAGTTGTTATAGAAGGTTTGCTTCACAAGACCTTTCACAGAGCAAAGGAGCAAATGATAATGTATTATTGTTGTACCACTTCATTGAAGCCACATTTGCAATCATTTTGGACGAAAATACTATGGAGTCCTCTTTAGGTATATTTCTCCCGGCACACTCTCAATTGGCTTTTCCAGCTAATCAGACCTTAAGTCACTCTACATACAACACCTCCCTAAACAAATTTTGATGCCTTTGACAAGCGGAAGATTCAACCCGCTACCAACACCTCACTGCATATTCACGTACTTTTTAACAAACCTCTCAAATCGCCCCTCTCACATCTAAGTTCTTCAAAATGCTACTCCAACCATACCCCCAGCATCACCTTCGAAGGCTGCTGGTGAGACGGACCTCATTGGTCAACCATATTTCCTACCCTTTCTACACATACCAAAATTTCTCTCAAGTGCCAACCAACCCTCACATAGTGAGTTCACTTCACTCATCTATTTCATAAATTCTAATACCAAACTAATACCACTAAATTTATCCGGCGAATACACTTCTGTGGTACCGAATACCACAGTAGGTGATCGGTCCGCCACATAGTGCCGGTTCCTCTAACCCCTCCCTTCCCCCCTCAACACTCTGTCCCCACCCCACTGATCCCACCTGATACCCCTTTCTACCCTACCCCACGACCTGCCACAGCCCAAATCACAACACAACACACATACGCATAACTTCACCATGGTTCCTAAAGCTAGCAACACGCGGAAACCTGTGCTCAAAATTGTCTCGCTCAATGTAAAGGGACTTAACACCCCAGAAAAACGATCTAAGCTCCTCCTTACCGTGCAAAGACTTAATGCCAGCATCATAATGTTACAGGAAACACATTTCTGCTCTGACAACATCCCTAAACTTTTCAATGCCCATTTTCCAACCGCAATACATGCTACCAACCCCCATCATAAAACGAAAGGGGTATCAATCCTCATCGCAAAACACTGTCCCTTCAACATCACTGACTCTCTCATTGATCCCGATGGCAGATATCTCTTCCTAAAAGGCTCGATTCAAAACAAAACTATGACACTGGCGAACATATACACCCCAAACAAAAATCAGGTTCCATTTTTTAGATCAGTCAACACTACTCTAACGCCCTTCCAGGAAGGTACTCTTGTACTGGGCGGAGATTTCAATGTTCCCCTAAACCCCATTCAAGACACATCCACAGGAACTTCAACTATACCATATAAAGCCTTGAAGAATATAAAATCCCTACTGCAACGATTATTACTTCATGATACATGGCGCACCCTAAATCCAGACACTAGGAATTACACATTTTATTCAGCGCCTCATCATCGATATTCTAGAATAGATTATTTATTTTTGACCCAAAATGATCTACCTCTACTTCACCAGGCCTCTATAGAACCCATGATTATATCGGACCACCATCCCATCTCCATGTCACTACAACTTCTCCGACACCACACCACGCTCAAGAATATGGAGGTTAGATTCCTCCTTACTTACTGACCCCTCTATCGCAGCGGAAGCAGAATCCACCATAAAACATTTCTTCCCAGAAAACAACCCAGATGACACCTCCCCAATTAACAACTGGGAAGCCCATAAAAGCGTAATCAGGGGCACCTTCCTGGCAGCAGCGGCTAAAAGAAATAAGGAAAAGAGGAAGAAACACACAGAATTATTAGAAAAGATCCGCCACCTTGAAAGGTTACATAAACAATCCCAAGCACTTACCGCCCTGAAAGATTTAATTCAGGCTAGGACAGATATATTAGACTTACTAGATAAGCAGATACAACGCAAATACATACTCTCCAAAAAAAAATATTATGAATTTGGTAACAAAGCAAGTAAAATGTTGGCCAGAGCACTACAAGTGTCCAAATCCAATAAAACTATACACTACACCACCAATCCCTCAGGACAAAAACTAAACAAAACTCCCGACATCGCACGTCAATTCGTACAATACTATAGTAAACTATACAACTTAGCCACCCCCCCTCCACCCATAGATGGCACCACTCGTTCCCAACTAATATCGGATTTCTTAAAACAATATAGCCCAACCCCCATATCAGCTTCCACAGCACAAGATTTAAACGCCCCACTTACACGTACGGAAGTTGATAACGCCCTCAAACAAATGAAAACGGGCAAAAGCCCTGGTCCAGACGGCCTAACCACGGGCTATTACAAAACGTACTCAGAAATACTTACCCCTGCATTTTTA
Source organism: Aquarana catesbeiana (assembly GCF_042186555.1). Classification (NCBI taxonomy): domain Eukaryota; kingdom Metazoa; phylum Chordata; class Amphibia; order Anura; family Ranidae; genus Aquarana; species Aquarana catesbeiana. The sequence continues at coordinate 551,967,829 of NC_133324.1, forward strand.
AAAGCCTTCAATTCTTTCGCACATCCGGTCGACCCCCCACGTGACCTTCTAACAGCCCATATAGCAGTAATTCCTAAACCTGACAAAGACCAATCCTTAGTTGCAAGCTACAGGCCTATCTCATTGCTCAATGTTGACCTCAAATGGTACGCCAAAACCTTAGTGTACAGACTTCTACCCCTGATCCCCCACATTGTTGGTCTTGACCAAGTGGGCTTTGTCCCCGGACGGGAAGCGAGGGATAATACCCTAAAAGCAATTAATATCCACCACTGGCTCACGACCACCAAGACTAAGGGATTTATGCTTTCCCTGGACGCGGAGAAGGCATTCGACAGAGTGGCATGGGACTACATGAGAGAAACCCTCAAAGCTATAGGACTCCCACAAACGATGTTAAACTATATCTCAGCACTATACTCTAGTCCTACTGCAAAAGTCCAAGTTAATGGCCACCTGTCGGATGCCTTCCCCGTGTCGAATGGAACTCGCCAGGGCTGCCCACTTTCCCCTTTAATCTTCATTCTCTCCCTAGAGCCTCTCCTTAGACGTATTAGGGACAACCCAGACATTAAAGGTATCCAAATTAAACACCACTCGTATAAATTAGCAGCATTTGCTGACGACATTCTTCTGTTCCTCACAGACCCTCTCACCTCAATTCCAAACTTACTTAAAGACTTCCAAACTTTCAATGTCCTCTCAAATCTCCAAATCAATTTTTCAAAATCAAATGCCCTGAATATCTCCCTACCCGCAGAAATCTGTCAACAATGCCAATGTAACTTTCCTTTCACTTGGAACAAGCAAGCGATCCCATACTTAGGCATTCAATTACCTTCTTCACTAGCTGATTTATATACTCTAAACTATGCCACTCTCCTTCGAACATTACAAACAGACCTTAAAAAATGGTCCTCGGGACAGTTCTCCTGGTTCGGCAGGGCCGCTATCATAAAAATGAACATCTTACCCAGAATCTTATATCTTTTACTAACTATCCCAATTAAACTACCACCCAAATTCTTTTCTACATTCCAAACTGCATGCACGGCCTTCATATGGGGTAAAATACAACCGAGAATTAGCTTCATGAGACTTACAGCACCCAAACTCTTAGGAGGCATAGGTCTACCAAACATACGCAAATATCAACAAGCGTGCCACCTAGCTAGGATCATTGACTGGAACGTACACACCGGACAGAAGGACTGGATCCAACTTGAACAGTCACTATCGAATGTGCCTATTCAACACCTCCCATGGATAGACCCCTCCTATCTACCCCCTGAATATACTCAACATCCACTTATTCACCCTACACTGCTCTCATTCCGCAATGCATGCAGTACCAATAACATCTCCTCAGTTAAGGGTCCGATGACACCTTTACGGTTGAACCCTGAATTCATTCCAGGTATGCACACCTCTTTTTTAACAGACCTATGGCCCCACCAGATTGCCAGAGCCAAACATTTCTTTGAAGGGAATTGCCTTCTATCACAAACCGAGTTGGCCTCACAATCGGGTGCAGACTCCTTTCCCTTTTGGACGTACATCCAAATAAGAAACTTCTTTATCAAACCCAAACCTACTCCAGACTGGTCTAGACTCACGACCCCATTTGAAAATCTCTGTTTAAGTGACAGGCCCCTTACACATCTAATTTCGCAAACATACAACCTCTTATTCAACGACCAAACCCTTAAAAAACACTGGAACATCAGACAATGGGAACGAGATCTCTCCATACACTTAAGTGACCAAGAGTAGTCTAACATTAACTCCCTGATCCACAAAGGTTCGATGAACGTGCAAGTCCAGGAAAACGCCTATAAACTATTTTCCAGATGGTATAGGACCCCGCTTCTGCTCCATCGATTCAACCCACAAATACCCCAGACCTGCTGGAGATGTGATTCGGAAGCCGGCTCATTACTACATATCTGGTGGTCTTGCGCCAAAATCCAACCTTTCTGGAAGGAAGTCCAGGCACTGATCACACAAATCACTACATACTCCCTGGATCTCGACCCCGCAATGTATTTTCTACACCACTCTTCAACACATATCCCATCTTACCACCGTTCCTTGGCCATGCATTTGGTGAACGCAGCTAGAATGTGTATACCCCCCAAATGGCGCTCCTCAGAACCGCCCACCATAAAAGAATGGTTCCAACGCATTAACCAAACGAAAGTAATGGAAGATCTCATCCATCAATCAAACGACACACAAGCTAAGTTCACCAAAACCTGGTCATGCTGGATACACTTTGCTACAACGGCTGATTACAAACAACACATACTCTGAACTACTACACCGGGCTGTGGCAGGTCTACAACACCCTGTTGTCCCCTCCCAACCTCCATACCATCCCCCCCCCCCTCAGCGTACCTCTCATGTTTCATATCTGCGGCCCATTCTTTTCTTCTCACACCGTCAGTACATGACATCACCTATGCATAACTCAAGAGATGAATCCACAACATCCTATTCCACAATCCTTACTCTCCATATTGTGAAATGAAGATTTATTGAATAAAAAGGTCTGTAAATGAACAGTTTATTATAAGCTTTAAGATTGTACCTTGATCAATCCATGAGAGTGTACACATTGAAACGATATGGCCTATACGCTTCTTAGGATGAACGTACATAGATACCTCTGTTATCTTAATCCTACAATCAAAGCGGCTGCGCCCGCATTACTACATTTGCATGTGAATTCTACTCATTGCTTGTTTCTTACTTCATATTTCTTACTATACATGTCAATCTCTGTTTGAAATTTTCAATAAAAATTTGATTAAGAAAAAGAAAAGAAACAGGTTTGTCAAGGTCAGTCAGCACTTGCTGCATCCACCATAAGCCCTTCATGTCCATAGCTGAGGGGGCAGGTGGACAAAGCACACTGTTACTATGCCGCATTGCCAACTCTTCAGTTAGGATTTCAGAGCTGCCGGCTAGTATTTCTGGATAGTCCCAGGAAAAGGGAGCCCCACCCTGTTGCTGAGAGTCTAGCGGCTGTCTGTAGGTGATCTCCAGCTCCCATTCCTCAATGGCCAGAAACTCCAAATCTTCCTGTGCCCAGAGCACCTCCAAGACATTCAGTCTTTGCTCTCTGTAATCCATTATTTCCTCCAAATGCCACTCCAGGTAACTCCCAAAGTCAGGGTCCTTGGACAGCCTCCTGTACAACAGTCCCAGGCCACCATAGTGAAAGCCTTCTGTTGGGCTGTCATTCGCTGTCCACGAGCACACTTGGGCTACATACCACTGGAGGGCTCTATAGCTCTCGTTCAACCGCATCTCTGCCCGGATCAGCCTGCTTAACTCAGCTGTCCACTCCTGTTTCAGTGGTTTCCCCAGAACCAGCACTATCCAAGATCCCTTAGCTCACCCAGTCCCTAGCCGTAACTTAATGTAGGGTGAAAAACATCAAACTGTTTATTCAAACACAGGTATACACTCAGGGAACAACTCCCCCCTCCCTTTGATTCAGGGCGGGGTAAACTGTCCAATCAGCAGGGAGAATTGTTGGAGAAATTCGCCCCTCTCCTCTCCACCCTGCCCCCAGTCCACATGTCAGGAACACAAATACAAACATTCATCCCATAATATTTTTCTCCTAAGGCAGACAGACACAACCGAAGAATGGGACACAGCCACACCCCAAACGATCACAGCAAATAGTCCACAAAATATATACATATATACAATAATCCAGTGTGGTTGTACAGAGAGTCCAACTAGCACAGATCAGACTGGATTTTTCGGTCACCCTGTGCCCCCATTAGAGACACAGGGTGACTTAGACATAGGAGGTGCATGGGGAGCTGAAACAGCTCCCTCCTCGATTCCCCTATTTTGGAAACTGAGGTTATTAAGGGACTTCAATCCGGGTCTGCTCCTGGACCCGACGGTTTCTCTGCTTGTTGTTATTATAAGACCTTTGGCAACACTCTCTCTCCTTATCTTGTCCGATTCTTCAACTCTCTGAGGAAAGGTAAACCCCTAGACCCTGCCTCCAACCCTGCAACTATCTCAGTAATTCCAAAACCGGGAAAGTATCATAGCGAAGTAGGAAACTATAGACCCATCTCTCTGATCAACAATGACTTAAAAATTCTTTCAAAACTTTTATCCAATCACTTAGCTTCCTTCATAGGTGCTTACGTTCATAAAGACCAGGTGGGATTTATCCTGGGTAGACAGGGCCCGGACCAGATGAGAAGAGTGATAGACATTATATCCCTAATGAAGTCGGAATGGGACGGTGTTAGAAGCCTTCTTTTCACACCCTTCCACTCGAGTCAGGAAGTTTACACTGAGCCTTTTACTATAACTAGAGGAACCAGACAAGAGTGGCCATTATCCCCCTTAATCTTTGCTATAGCAATAGAGACTCTGGCTATTGCCATCAGATATCACCCTGATATCCATGGTGCCCAATGAGGACCCTACTCCCCTAAATGCGCCCTTTTTGTGGATGATATTCTCTTATTCATCACCTCTCCCCTTATCTCTACTCCTAATACAGTGGTACTTTGGATTACGAGCATAATTTGTTCCAGAAAAATGCTTGTAATCCAAAGCACCTGTATATCAAAGCGAGTTTCCCCATAGGAGTCGATAGAAACTCAGATAATTTGTTCCACAGTGACTTCTATTGTATGCAGTACCGCATGTGGCCAGAGGTGGCGGGCACCAGAGAAACTCGGAGACCGCTCAGATGCACTCAGACACTTGGAGAGGCTCAGGAACAGAGTGTTTCCGAGTGTCACCGGCGCCCCCGCACCTCTGGCCAAATGCAGTACTGCACACCCCAGAGGCTAGAATCCTGCTCATTTTGTCAGGATTTTTAAAAATCGTTACTCGCAATCCAAGGAATATTGGAACATCCTAAATTTCAGAAATTCAAAATTTCGGAAATTAAAAATTTTGGATATTTGAAATTCGGAAATTGTAAGTTTCGGAAATTCGAAAATTTCGGAAATTCAAATTTTGGAAAGTCAAAATTTCAGAAAGTCGAAAATTCGGAAATATGGAAATTTGAAAATTCGAAATTTAATAAATTTGAAGATTCAAAAATTTGGAAATTTGAAAATCCAAAAATAAGTATGAAAATCTGAAAATTAAAAAAACCTGAAAATCTGAAATAACTAACTAATAATAAAAAATTATAGGTATTGGAATTTCCTTTCAAATTTGGCTGTTAGTAAACGTAACGAGTACGAATTTATCCGAAGTTCCGAATTATCTGAAATATTGAATGCCGTATCTAAACGAACTAAACAGAACGATCTAATAATAATAAATAACAATAATAATAATAAAACCTTTTTTATTATTATTATTTATTAATTTGTTCCTTTCCATTTGTTTAGATGTGGCATTCGTTATTTCAGATAATTCGTAACTTCGGATAAATTTGTATTCGTTAGGTTCACAGCCAAATTTGAAAGGAAATTCCAATACCTATAATTTAATAGTTATTATTAGTTATTATTTTAAATTTTATTGACTTTCTTTCTTTTTTCACATTTTCAAATTTTCGAATTCAGAAATTTGAACATTCGGAAATTTGAAAATTCAAAAATTCGGAAATTCAAATCGAAATTTGAAAATCCAAAAATTAGAAATTCGGAAATTTGAAAATCCGAATTTTTCGGATTTCCGAATTTCCAAATTTTAGAATTTTCAAATTTCTGAAAAAAGCAGAAAAACAAATGAAACGGAAACTAACACATTTTTTGTCAGTGCACATGTCTACTAGACACATGGCATCTATTATTCAAATAAGGAAAAGGTTTGGGAAGGCACCATAATGGTACTTTACAGATAATAATGGGAACCAGACAGATATTGTATAAAAAAATACAAAATGTTTTTATTACAGACAAATGCTAAAACCAATAACAGGACATGGTAAGTCATTGGGTTTTATAGAATATCTCCATTATGGTGGTTAAGCATAGTGGTCTTTCAGTTGAACAAAGGATTCTATAAAGCTAAACGACTTGCCATGTCCTGTTATTGGTTTTAGCATTTGTCGGTAATATATTTTATATATATATATATATATATATATATATATATCTCTTCTGTTTGGTTTCCATTATTATCTGTAAAGCACCATTATATTGACTTTCCAAACCTTTTCCTTTTTTGAATAAACAATTTATTGGGATGAGGTACGTAATTTTAGGTGTCTACCCTCAGTCGGACAAAAACTACATACATGGCATCTATGTTTTGAGCGCTCCTTTAAGGGGCTGCATAATATCTCACTGATTGAAGCAAACCTGAAAGTTGTCTCTCGTTGACACATGGTTCCCGCTCATCTTATAAAACTCTAAACCCGAAGTTTACCCTTCATGCTTTAGAAATTGTGGACATACTGGTTCACTACTCCGTAGCTTTTGGCAGTACCCCAGGATACAGGGGTTTTGGAATTGGGTGTTTCACTTGATTCAGAAAATCACAGAGGTATCTGTGGCCCGGACCCCAGAATAGCCCTTTATAACCAACGAATAGATAAAACTTCTAAATCCACACAGGCTCTGATTAGGTATATCCTACTTGGGGATAAAATTACTATTGCTTGGGCATGGAAGGGTGCTTCCGTCTCATTTACTCAGGCAAAATGGAAAATTTCTTGGATTATGTCCCAAAAGAAGATGACAAGCATTCTCCAGAATACTGTTAGGAAGTTTGAGCTGACCTGGGAACCCTGGGCCATTTATATGAAAGTCTCCCTTTAATCCTGTCTGTTTTATAACTCCATCTCAATCAGGTTTTGAATGCTGACTTCCCGCACGGGTGTCAGGAAAAGTTCCACCTGCTGGTGGCACTGTCTTATTCTTGGGCCACAATACTGGCGTCCACCAGCGGGTGTCTTCCGGCAATGTGGAGCCGACATTTATCTCCTGCAATCAGGAGTCACCTGAGGCTGATTGCAGGAGATGTGTATTAATACCCGGCAAGCACTCACACACTTGCATTGGTATTGTCCTTGCGCCCTGACCTGTACCTGTGGTCTCTGAACCTGAACCTGTACTTTACCCTCCTGTGACCCTGTTACCTTGTACCCTTGCCCTGCAGCCTGATCCCGTCCACCTTCTCCCTGTCCTGTTTACTCCTTGCCCCCATCTGCTGATCTCCCGTTGATGACCTTGGCCTGGCTACGTTTACGATTTTGGTATTTCCCATCTATTGTATATACCTGTTTACTGTTATTTGTGGGTTTCTGTCTGGTAGTTGGATTGTTGTGCACCGTGTTGTATTGGAGGTGTTTGTATTTATATTTCACTTACCTTAATAAATTACACTATTTCACTTTACATGCATTTGGTTTCCTCTGTTGCTGTCCACGCAGTTCTGGTCATACCTGTTCATGACAGAATACCAAGGCCATCCCTGGCCAGAAGTGGCTACAGAGAGAAACCATCTTGGTTCTGTTTGTTTTGCTGAAATGAATTTTGATGAGATTGTTTATTATTCTCTGCTGGCGTCAGAGGATGGTGAATATTGCCGCCAGACATTGAAAGAGTGGACCAGTGACCAGCTACTAGAGAGTAGGGATGAGCCGAACACCCCCCGGTTCGGTTCGCACCAGAACCTGCGAACGGACCGAAAGTTCGCACGAACGTTAGAACCCCATTGACGTCTATGGGACTCGAACGTTCGAAATCAAAAGTGCTCATTTTAAAGGCTAATTTGCATGGTATTGTCCTAAAAAGGGTTTGGGGACCCGGGTCCTACCCCAGGGGACATGTATCAATGCAAAAAAAACTTTTAAAAACGGACGTTTTTTCGGGAGCAGTGATTTTAATGATGCTTAAAGTAAAAAAAAAAAAAGTGAAATATTCCTTTAAATATCGTACCTGAGGGGTGTCTATAGTATGCCTGTAAAGTGACGCGTGTTTCCCGTGTTTAGGACAGTCCCTGCACCAAATGTCATTTTTAAAGGAAAAAATCTCATTTAAAACTGCTTGTGGGTTTAATGTAATGTCGGGTCCTGGCAATATGGATGAAAATCAGTGAGACAAACGGCATGGGTACCCCCCAGTCCATTACCAGGCCCTTTGGGTCTTGTATGGATATTAAGGGGAACCCCGCACCCAAATTAAAATAAGGAAAGGTGTGGGGCCACCAGGCCCTATATACTCTGAACAGCAGTATACAGGCTGTAGGTTTGTTGTTAAGTAGAATCTCTTTGTAATTTTGAACGGGTACATTTTTAACGTGTTTAGCTCCAGCCAAAAAATCTTTTTTAAGCTTTTTGGAAAACATAGGGAAGGGTTATCACCCCTGTGACATTTGTTTTGCTGTCTTTCCTCCTCTTCAGAAGATTTCACCTCACTTTTTGTCCCAATGGATTGGAAAGCATCAGTGGAAAGGAGAAATGTTTTTCCCATATTAACTCTTACAGGAGAGAATTTCCCTTCCTAGGGGTAGATTTATTCTCACTTCCTGTTGTCTCCTTCCGTTTGCAAGTAGGAGTCGTTTGTAAGTTAGTTGTTTGAAAGTAGGGTCCTGCCCTATATACTCAGCAGAAATTTGGGCCTTAGGTGTTGCTGTGGCCACAACACTGTAAGCCCTCACAGGGCTCTGCTGTGAAATATTAGATCAAGAATTGTAATTACATGCCCCTGTTGAACAGGAGCTGAAAAATTAGGCCTTAGGCACTGGTGCTGGTGCCACAACACTGCAACCCCTCACAGACACTCTAGTTGGAATGCAGGAACGAGCCCTGCTGCAAAGTATTACATCAAAAATCGTAATTACACGCCCCTGTTAAACAGGGGCTGAAAAATTGTGCCTTAGGCACTGGTGGTGGCACCCAGAACCAAAAATGTTCTTACAAGCTATCAGCGTGATGATTGAGGAGGAAGAGGATAATTACTCAGGGATAGTCACTCAGCATCAGCATAGGCAGTCTTTGAAGGGATCTGAGATTTCAAAAAAATTATTCGGTTACATCAGCATCAGGTGCTTGGTAGCTGGTGGTGATCCAAGACTCATTCATTTTTATGAAGGTCAGTCGATCGGCCGAGTCAGTGGACAGACGCACCCTGTGATCGGTTACCACGCCTCCAGCAGCACTGAATGTGCGTTCCGAAAGAACGCTGGATGCAGGACAGGCCAGTAGCTCAATTGCATACTGTGCAAGCTCTGGCCAGTGATCCATCCTCAAGACCCAGTAACCCAGAGGATTTTCGGTGGGAAAGGTGTCCAAGTCTGATCTTGCCCCTAGGTATTCCTGCACCATGTAAAACAGACGCTGGCGATGGTTGCTGGAACCGATCATACCTTGGGGCTGCGGACCAAAAAATTGTCTGAACGCATCGGTCAGACGGCCACCTTCTCCACCGCTCCTTCTTTGACTGACCGAAGCCTCAGCAACACGTTGTCCAGAAACAGGAGTTTGTAACCTCCCAGTCTCTGGGAACGCGTTGCACAGACCTTTCTGCAAGGCCTCCCGAAGATGTTTCATCCTCTGCTCCCTCTGCGATGGCAAGATAAGGTCCGCAAACTTACCCTTGTAACGTGGATCAAGGAGGGTTGCCAGCCAGTATTGGTCCTTCTCCTTGATACCACGAATACGAGGATCCTTACGCAGGCTTTGCAGGATCAGGGAGGCCATGCAGCGTAGGTTTGCTGAGGCATTCGGTCCGGAGTCCTCTGGGTCACTAAGGACGACATGGTCCGCAGCCACCTCCTCCCAGCCACGTACAAGTCCATGTGTTTCTTGGGACTGATCCCTTAAAGACTGCTGCTGATGCTGAGTGCCAGGCTCCACCTCCATACTGACGCAATCTTCCTCCTCCTCCTCCTCCTCTTCCTCCTCGTCCTCTTCCTGTGTGATCGGCGGGCACGCAGGAACACTGTCTGGATAAAGGGGGCCTTGAGAGCTAAGGAAGTCCTCCTCTTCCTGCCTCTGTTCTGCCTCAAGTGCCCTGTCCATTATTCCACGCAGCGTGTGCTCCAACAGGTGGACAAGGGGGACAGTGTCACTGATGCATGCACTGTCACTGCTCACCATCCTCGTGGCCTCCTCAAATGGTGACAGGACAGTGCATGCATCCCTGATCATGGCCCACTGGCGTGGGGAAAAAAAACCAAGCTCCCCTGACCCTGTCCTGGTGCCATAGTCGCACAGGTACTCATTGATGGCCCTCTGCTGCGTGTGCAGCCGCTGCAGCATGGCCAACGTTGAGTTCCACCTGGTGGGCATGTCACAGATTAGGCGGTTCTTGGGCAGGTTAAACTCCTTTTGGAGGTCCGTCAGCCGAGCACTGGCATTATATGACCGGCGGAAATGCACACAGACTTTCCTGGCCTGCCTCAGGACATCCTGTAAGCCCGGGTACCTGCCCAAGAACCGCTGCACCACCAAGTTAAGGACAAGAGCCAAACAGGGCACATGGGTCATTTGTCCCTGTCGGAGGGCAGAGAGGAGGTTGGTGCCATTGTCGCAAACCACCATTCCTGCCTTAAGTTGGCGTGGCGTCAACCACCTCTGAACCTGCCCCTGCAGAGCTGACAGAACCTCTGCCCCAGTGTGGCTCCTGTCCCCCAAGCACACCAGCTCAAGCACCGCATGGCATCTTTTGGCCTGCGTACTTGCGTAGCCCCTTGAACGACTACGGAGCACCGCTGGTTCCGAGGAAGAGGCCATGGAGGAAGAAGAAGAGGAGGGGGTGGAGGAGAGAGGTGTGTCACAATCATTAGCATTTTGGAGGCGTGGTGGCGGAACAACCTCCAACACTACTGCACCTTGTCCTGCATCCTTCCCAGCTGCCAGCAGAGTCACCCAATGCGCCGTGAAACTTAGGTAACGTCCCTGTCCATGCCTGCTGGACCATGAGTCAGCGGTAATATGCACCTTACCGCTGACCGCCCTGTCCAGCGAGGCATGGACATTGCCTTCCACATGCTGGTAGAGAGCCGGAATCGCCTTCCGTGAGAAAAAGTGGCGTTTGGGTACCTGCCACTGAGGAACCGCACATTCCACAAACTCACGGAAGGGGGCAGAGTCTACCAACTGAAAAGGCAGCAGTTGAAGTGCTAGCAATTTTGCCAAGCTAGCATTCAAACGTTGGGCATGTGGATGGCTGGGAGCAAACTTCTTTCGGCGGTGCAGCAGCTGGGGCAGGGAAATTTGCCTGGTACAATCTGACGTCGGTGTACCAAAATCAGATTGCCCACAAGTACGTGGCTGTGACACACCTAATTCTACACCTTCATTCCTCTCAGTGCAGGTCTCAGAGAGGACTGAAGGTCTAGTGGGGTTGGAAATCTCAGCTGATGAGGAGCAAGCAGAGGTCCTCTTTGTTCTTTGGTGTGGGTCTTTTAGATATGCTTGCCAACGAACTGCATGGCAGGTCAACATATGTCTGGTCAAGCATGTGGTACCCAAGCGGGAGATGTTTTGGCCACGCGAGATACGCTTGAGACATATGTTGCAAATAGCAGCGGTGCGATCTGATGCACTCGTCTCAAAAAAGGCCCACACCAAAGAACTTTTTGAATAACGTGCAGAGACTGCAGCGCCCTGCACATGTGGAGCTTTGGGGTGTGATGCAGTCAATGTGCTGCCCTTAGGCTGGCCCCTGGAGGGCATCCTGCCTCGTTGGTGATGTGCCGCCTCCTCCTCCTCCTCCTCTCTCCTATCAGGCATCCACGTTGAGTCAGTGACCTCATCATCCCCTCCCTCCTCATCACTGGAGCAAACCTGGCAGTATGCTGCAGCAGGGGGAGCATGACTGCCAGATTGCTGTCCTTCTTGGGCACCCCCTCTGTCCGTGCTCCTCAGGGACTCCTCAGGAGGACATGGTGGGGCTAGGGAAGGAGTCACTGATGACATTGAGCCGAGGGAAGAGGCCGCTGCTTTGCCAGACAAAGTACCCTGGGCATGGGTGAGAGAGGATGAGGAGGATGAGGACGGCTTGGTCATCCACTCGACCAAGTCTTCCGCATGTTGCGGCTCAACATGGCCAGCTGCCGAAAAAAAGGCCAAGCGTGTCCCATGGCCACGTGCTGATGAGGATGCACCGTCTCCACGACCAGCACTAGACACAGAGCCTGCTTGCCCTCTCTTATTGGCTTGTGACTGTCTGCCTCTCCTTCTTGGCCTTCCAGACATACTAATGGCCTGTAGCTGCACTAAGCTGGGATATATATATATATATATATATATATACTGATACTGCAGCTAGCAAAATCAACTGCCTGCCTGTAGTTTGAGAACACCACCAACCTTCTACAGGTAGCTTTAGCTGAACACTGTGAGGTGGACGCACCCCACTAACTTGTAGGTTTAGCAGAACACTGTGAGCAGGACGCACTGCACTAACTGTAAATAGTCTAGCTGCCTGACTGTGGTACTAATAGGATCAAAAGAACACCAGCAATTTTCTTCAGGTAGTTGTATTTACTGTAACAAGACAAGCCTGCCTGTCAGTAAGAAGATAACAGAAACGGATCTAGCTGAACACTGTGAGCAGGACGCACCCCACTAACTTGTAGGTTTAGCTGAACACTGTGAGCAGGACGCACCCCACTAACTTGTAGGTTTAGCAGAACACTGTGAGCAGGACGCACTGCACTAACTGTAAATAGTCTAGCTGTCTGACTGTGGTACTAATAGGATCAAAAGAACATCAGTAATTTTCTTTAAAATACTGTAACAAGACAAGCCTGCCTGTCAGTAAGAAGATAACAGGAACGGATCTAGCTGAACACCGTGAGCAGGACGCACCCCACTAGCTTGTAGGTTTAGCTGAACACTGTGAGGTGGATGCACCCCACTAACTTGTAGGTTTAGCTGAACACTGTGAGCAGGACGCACCCCACTAACTTGTAGGTTTAGCAGAACACTGTGAGCAGGACGCACTGCACTAACTGTAAATAGTCTAGCTGTCTGACTGTGGTACTAATAGGATCAAAAGAACATCAGTAATTTTCTTTAAAATACTGTAACAAGACAAGCCTGCCTGTCAGTAAGAAGATAACAGGAACGGATCTAGCTGAACACCGTGAGCAGGACGCACCCCACTAGCTTGTAGGTTTAGCTGAACACTGTGAGGTGGACGCACCCCACTAACTTGTAGGTTTAGCTGAACACTGTGAGCAGGACGCACCCCACTAACTTGTAGGTTTAGCAAAACACTGTGAGCAGGACGCACTGCACTAACTGTAAATAGTCTAGCTGCCTGACTGTGGTACTAATAGGATCAAAAGAACACCAGCAATTTTCTTTAAAATACTGTAACAAGACAAGCCTGCCTGTCAGTAAGAAGATAACAGGAACGGATCTAGCTGAACACTGTGAGCAGGACGCACCCCACTAGCTTGTAGGTTTAGCTGAACACTGTGAGGTGGACGCACCCCACTAACTTGTAGGTTTAGCTGAACACTGTGAGCAGGACGCACCCCACTAACTTGTAGGTTTAGCAGAACACTGTGAGCAGGACGCACTGCACTAACTGTAAATAGTCTAGCTGCCTGACTGTGGTACTAATAGGATCAAAAGAACACCAGCAATTTTCTTCAGGTAGCTGTATTTACTGTAACAAGACAAGCCTGCCTATCAGTAAGAAGATAACAGGAACGGATCTAGCTGAACACTGTGAGCAGGACGCACCCCACTAGCTTGTAGGTTTAGCTGAACACTGTGAGGTGGACGCACCCCACTAACTTGTAGGTTTAGCTGAACACTGTGAGCAGGACGCACCCCACTAACTTGTAGGTTTAGCAGAACACTGTGAGCAGGACGCACTGCACTAACTGTAAATAGTCTAGCTGCCTGACTGTGGTACTAATAGGATCAAAAGAACACCAGCAATTTTCTTCAGGTAGCTGTATTTACTGTAACAAGACAAGCCTGCCTGTCAGTAAGAAGATAACAGAAACGGATCTAGCTGAACACTGTGAGCAGGACGCACCCCACTAGCTTGTAGGTTTAGCTGAACACTGTGAGGTGGACGCACCCCACTAACTTGTAGGTTTAGCTGAACACTGTGAGCAGGACGCACCCCACTTACTTGTAGGTTTAGCAGAACACTGTGGGCAGGACGCACTGCACTAACTGTAAATAGTCTAGCTGCCTGACTGTGGTACTAATAGGATCAAAAGAACACCAGTAATTTTCTTTAAAATACTGTAACAAGACAAGCCTGCCCGTCAGTAAGAAGATAACAGGAACGGATCTAGCTGAACGCTGTGAGCAGGACGCACTGCAATAAATGTAAATAGTCTAGCTGCCTGACTGTGGTACTAATAGGATCAAAAGAACACCAGTAATTTTCTTCAAAATACTGTAACAAGACAAGCCTGCCTGTCAGTAGGAATATAACAGGAACGGATCTAGCTGAACACTGTGAGCAGGACGCACTGCACTAAATGTAAATAGTCTAGAAGATAACAGGAACGGATCTAGCTAAACTGAATACAGTGTATATATATATATATATATGCAACACCTGGGATGCATATATACACAATACACTTTAAGTGCAGCTAACTGACTGACTGTCCTGCCTAATCTAGCTAACTCAAATGAAATGACACTGTCTCTCTCTCTAAGCACACCGGAACACACTGCACAGGGCCGCCGTGCAGGCGGCCTTATATAGTGTGGGGCGTGTACTAAATCCCCTGAGCCATAATTGGCCAAAGCCTCCTTGGCTTTGGCCAATTATGGCTCTCTGTTAAGGCGGCGCTGTGATTGGCCAAGCATGCGGGTCATAGTGCATGCTTGGCCAATCATCAGCAAGCAATGCACTGCGATGCCGCAGTGAATTATGGGCCGTGACACGCCACACGAATTTGGCGCGAACGGCCCATATCGTTCGCAATTCGGCGAACGATCGAACAGCCGATGTTCGAGTCGAACATGGGTTCGACTCGAACACGAAGCTCATCCCTACTAGAGAGTATCCGATTAGCTCGTTTCCTGGTTGATCAGGGCTATATGCTGTCTGGGGATGTTCAGCCTTTAATTAAGATGTGTGCAGGGCTAGCCCTGTCCTGTGTTCCAAAGAGCAGTGATGATTTTTCTCCCCCTTTCAGTGTTAATCAGGTGGAGTCTCTAGTGTGGCTTTTGGAGGATAACTCTGCATACTTTTTTGAGCGCTATTCAGCTTGTTCTCAACAGGTGCTGATAGAATGTATTAACTCAGTACAGACCCTTATCAGACAGGCAGCGTGTGAACCGTATATTGTTCAAGCATGGTCTGATATAATGCACTCAGCCTCTGTCAGCTCACAACAATCCATTTCTGCTACCAGGCACCCACCTGCCCAAAAGTCTTCCCCTCCATCACCTACGGCAACCTCAGTCTCAGCCCAATACACTTTTCTTCCAACCAAATCTCAATACCCCGTTTCTACTCGCTGCACCTATCCTGCCTTTAATCCACCTGCCTCTTCTCTGCTGCCTACAACAACCCCAAACAAACTTCCTCTAGCCACTGTTCCCTCTTCCTTACAATATTCCAGCCCTCCTTTCCAATCTGCTTCACCCCTTACTTACAACCCTGCAGTCACCTACAGAACTTGAGTGACTAAACCAAAGAAAAAATGGAAGTTCTTTCTGACCCATACGATCCTGCCATTATCCCAACCTGCCTCCACACCAGCCAATCTGCTCCAGTCTACCTCCATGATCACCAATGGGGTCAAGTTAGTCTCTGATGGTACTGAACCTAAAGACCCAACTAACCCTGCCAACTTCCTGTCTGCTGACCAGCCTGAAGTTCCGGTGTCCGTGTCCCAGCCTGAAGTTCTGGTGTCCGTGTCCCAGCCTGAAGTTCCGTTGTCCATGTCCCACCCTGAAGTTCCGTTGTCCGTGTCCCAGCCTGAAGTTCCGTTGTCCATGTCCCAGCCTGAAGTTCCGGTGTCCCAGCCTGAAGTTCCGGTGCCCAGTGCAGTAGCTAGTTGGAGCAGCTGGAGGCCGCTCCTTCGAGGGGGGTACTGTCAGGAAAAGTTCCACCTGCTGGTGGCACTGTCTGAGCCTTGGGCCACAGTACTGGCATCCAGCAGCGGGTTTCTCCCGGCAGTGTGGAGCCGACATTATCTCCTGCGATCAGGCGTCACCTGAGGCTGAATGCAGGAGATGTGTATTAATACCCGGCAAGCACTCACACACTTGCCTTGGTATTGTCCTTGCGCCCTGGCCTGTACCTGTGATCTCTGAACCTGACCCTGGAACCTGAACCTGTACCTGTCCCTCCTGTGACCCTGTTACCTTGTACCCTTGCCCTGCAGCCTGATCCCGTTCATCTTCTCCCTGTCCTGTTTGCTCTTTGCCCCCATCTGCTGATCTCCCGTTGATGACCTTGGCCTGGCTACATTTACGATTTTGGTATTTCCCATCTATTGTATATACCTGTTTACTGTTGTTATTGGGTCTAGTAGTTGGATTGTTGTGCACTGTGTTGTATTGGAGGTGTTTGTATTTATATTTCACTTACTTTAATAAATTACACTATTTCACTTTACATGCGTTCGGTTTCCTCTGTTGCTGTCCATGCAGTCACACCTGTTCATGACAATGGGTATCCTTCTTTCCTGTCGACCTTGCTTTACCTCCCTTTCTTTCTCTCTTCCTTCTACTTATTACATCCTCCTCTATACCCCGTACCTTCTCCAGTTATACTAGATTTACTTGAGCCATTTCTGGTTCATCTGGATGAGATGCTGGTTGTCACCTAGTTGGGGCTGTGGGGTCCATGTGGTCCTCTCGGTCCCCCCCAGAGGACAGTATGCCTACCCCATTTGGGGCGAGGGGCGACAACTACTCCACTCCATTTACTTTTTTTAAGATTATACCCTTGTTTAAACTCCGCAAAAACGTTGAAGGTTAAAATATGGACCGGCCTCACGCCCCTTAATTCATGACACAGTTTGCTCCCAGTAGGGGTGTCTGGGTGGGGCGGCCAATTCCACTCTGGCAAAATAACATTTACTGTTTAAATTTAAATTTTGTTCATATGGGTCAATGTACTCTAATAAGCAACTCTTTGTTATAAGTACAACGTTTATCAGAAGGCATCAATGTTTTATTATCCGTTTTGTATTTCTTCATGAAAAATTTAACTATTGTGCAGCAGCCCCCCTAACACTTACCTGAGCCTCATCTCTGTCCAGCGATGTCCACGATGGTCTCAGACGTCTGAGATTCTCCCTCCTGATTAGCTGAGACACTGCAGCGGCACCATTGGCCAATCAAAGTCAGCTAGCCAAGCTGCTTGTTGTGGGGCACTGAACAGGAGGGAGGGGACAGGATAACAGAAGAGGGACCCAAGAAGAGGAGGTGCTCTGTGCAAATCCACCGCAACAGAGCAGGTAAGTATAACATGTTTGTTATTTTTACAGGAAAAAAACGAGACTTTACAATCACTTTAAGCTGCCATTGGAATGTTTTGGGTCTGTTGCCCTTGTTTTCTGTGAGCCTATGTGCTGCTGTTTGCCATGTTGTTACCCACTCCTATATTTATAATGTGGGGATGTCCCATAGTCCATGACTACAAGTCTTGTACTGTACAATTAAGATAAAGGGATATTTGATTTAGCTGTAAATTCTATTTATTGGAGTATAGTAGAGGAAGTAGAGGTAACAGGTCCCTCTTCTCTGTCATCTGTTTTTCTTTATTGCTTACCACAAAACTGGAGCCCAATAGAGTAGGTGGGGTTATAGGAGAGTGTACTGAGGATGTTCCCACCAAACCTTTCACCGGTGTCCAGTCACCTGACGTTAGCGACATATAATCCATGGTCTATGACTACAAGTCCTGTACTGTACTTCAAAATAATACATTTACCTTTTTTTACATTTTAAATAAAGTGGAGAGTGATTACAGCACATGTCACGGAGGTATATGGCTCCATAAGCTAAAAAAAACAGTCCCAAACCACAAAAAATCTTCAACAATAAAAAAACTGAAAATACCAAGAAACCATTCTGAATTTTATTAGTTTATTAGTTTATTAATTTTATACACTTTTTGGTTATTTTCTTAGTTTTTTTTTTAAGTTCTGCATTCAACACCTTTTGAGCTAGGCCTCGTTTACACGGGGCGATTACATCAGTGCTCTGTGCAGGGCTGTGTTTAATTGGCACGGGGATGCACAGGTGTTGTGTGCATGCCTGTTCTGGCAGTCCCATTGTTGTCTCCTGGGACACAGGGGCTGTACAGACTAAGCCACTGCTCCCAGTGTGACATCCATGTGGGTACATGGCACCGAATGCACCCTGGGTGCACCCACATCTGGATGGATGGATGTCATATTGTTAGCAGCGGCTGTATAAGTGCAGCCACTACGTCCCAATAGACAACAGTGGGAGTGCCGGAGTGGAGATGCACGCAACACCTGTGCATCCCCATCCCAATATATCATGGTCCTGCACGGAGCACAGATGTATTCACCCCATGTGAACAAGACCTTACTCAATTCTCATCACAGCTCAGTACTCAACACAGAGGGGTCTGACGAAGGAGTCGTGCATGCTCTGAAACGTGTTACCGCCCACGCCTTCACCTGATGTTACATCGGGCGCGTGCGTTCCAGCTTGGTTCGAAAACACAGGCAGCCTCATCACATCTTTACCTCCTCGCTAATCCATGTCACCAGGGACTCTGACAGCTGAAGGACAGCTCTCTCACTCCCCCAGACAGACGAGGATTTCAGCGATCCTCATGAGGACTAATCATTATATGCCTATGACCTCTTATGCCACGTACACACGGTCGGACTTTTCAGCTACAAAAGTCCGACAGCCCGTCCGACAGACTTTCGACGGACTTTTGGCGGACTTTCAACTAACGACCAGACTTGCTGACACACGATCATACCAAAGTCCTACGGACTAAAATAAGGAAGGTGATAGCCAGTAGCCAATAGCTGCCCTAGCGTGGGTTTTCGTCCGTCGGACTAGCATACAGACGAGTGAATTTTTGGGTCTGGCGGAGTTACGACGTAGAGATTTGAAGCATGTTCCAAATCTAAAGTCCGTCAGATTTGCGACTGGAAAAGTCTGCTGAAGGTCCGGTGAAGCCCACACACGATCGGATTGTCCGTCGGCGTCCGTCGGACAAGTCCGGTCGAAAAGTCCGACCGTGTGTAAACTCTCTCGTAAGTGGTTTTTATCCCATTGTGCCTGTAATAAATCTTTTAACCACTGCACCATATGGTACTGGCAGTGAGCTTGATGGACACAGCTGGTGATAGATTGTGCCGCAGCGCAGCCCTATCCAGGAGGACATCATTATATGACGCTCACACGGATCGACGAAACCAACATAAAATGTTTTTAACCACATCCTGCCCAGCCTATAGTCAATTGATGTCTGGGCGGGATGTGGTTAAAAACATTTTATGTTGTTTTGTTAAAAGTCCCCATGGCAGTGCCTTGTTAAGCATGCATTTTTGACAATAGTTTGCCTATTAACCTTGATAATGATCAGAATTTAGTATCAAGATTTTCTCCCTATAGACTTCCAATGGGATTCACTGCTAAGTTTAGGTTTCATGAATTTCAAATAGGATTCGATTAACCCCTTGCAAATTGAACCTGGGTAGACTGACCCATTCCTAGGATATATCATTATATATACTGTATATATATATATCCATACACAAGTACAGGTATTTCAAATTGCTATCCTCAGTCTAGCCAGGTATGTCAGCATCACAGAGCTGTTTGCCGAGTCGAAGGCACAAGAACAGAGGATCCAACAAATCAAGTAGCACCTTTGGGGCTAAGCGCTACACGAACATTTCTGCAACGTGCACAGTCAAACAGTGAATGTGAATATTAGTGACAATTTACTTGTGGTTATACTGTACTCATATTAACCCATATTTTACGGTGCCTTGAAAACTTATTCACACCCCTTGAAATTTTCCACATTTTGTCATGTTACAACCAAAAACGTAAATGTATTTTATTGGGATTTTATGTGATAGACCAACACAAAGTGGCACATAATTGTGAAGTGGAAGGAAAATGATAAATAGTTTTCACATTTTTTACAAATAAATATCTGCATTTATATTCAGCATCCTTTACTCTGATACCTCTAAGATCTAGTGGAACCAATTGCCTTCAGAGGTCACCTAATTAGTAAATAGAGTCCACCTGTGTGTAATTTAATCTCTGTATAAATACAGCTGTTCTGTGAAGCCCTCAAAGGTTTGTTAGAGAATCTTAGTGAACAAATAGCATCATGAAGGCCAAGGAACACACCAGACAGGTTAGGGATAAAGTTGTGGAGAACTTCAAAGCAGGGTTAGGTTATAAAAAAATCCCAAGCTTTGAACATCTCACGGAGCACTGTTCAATCCATCATCTGAAAATGGAAAGAGTGTGGCACAACTGCAAACCTACCAAGACATGGCAGTTCACCTAGACTCACAGGCCTGGCAAGGAAAGCACTAATCAGAGAAGCAGCCAAGAGGCCCACAGCTCAGGTGGGAAAATCTGTCCACAGGACAACTATTAGTCGTGCACTTCACAAATCCGACCTTTATGGAAGAGTGGCAAGAAGAAAGCCATTATTGAAAAAAAGCCATAAGAAGTCCCATTTGCAGTTTGCAAGAAGCCATGTGGAGGGCACAGCAAATATTTGGAAGAAAGTGCTCTGGTCAGATGAGACCAAAATTTAACTTTTTGATCTAAAAGCAAAACATTGTGTGGTGGTAAACTTATGCCCCGTACACACGGTCGGATTTTCCGTCGGAAAATGATCGATGTGAGCTTGTTGTCAGAAATTCTGACTGTGTGTAGGCTCCATCGGACATTTTCCATCGGAATTTCTCCGTCACACAAAATTTGAGATCTGGATCTCAAATTTTCCGACAACAAAATCCGTTGTTGTAAATTCTGATCGTGTGTACACAATTCCGATGCACAAAGTTTCACACATGCTCGGAATCAAGCAGAAGAGCCGCACTGGCTATTGAACTTAATTTTTCTCGGCTCATCGTACGTGTATGTCACTGCGTTCTTGATGTTCAGAATTTCTGACAAGATTTGAGTGACCGTGTGTATGCAAGACAAGTTTGAGCCAACATCCGTTGGAAAAAATCCATGGATTTTGTTGTCAGAATGTCTGATCGTGTGTACGGGGCATAGCACTGCACATTACCCTGAACAAACCATGAAACATGGTGATGGCAGCATCATGTTGTAGGGGGATGTTTTTCTTCAGCAGGGACAGGGAAGCTGGTCAGAGTTGATGGGAAGATGGATGGAGCCAAATACAGGGCAATCTTACCCTGTTTCCCCGAAAATAAGACCTAGCGTGATTGTCAGTGATGGCTGCAATATAAGCCCTACCCCCCAAATAAGCCCTACCCTGTTTCCCCAAAAATAAGCCCTACTCTGAAAATAAGACCTACAAGGACTTTAACTAGGGCTTATTTGGGGGGTAGGGCTTATATTGCAGCCATCTCCGACAATCACGCTAGGTCTTATTTTCGGGGAAACAGGGTAGAAGAAATTCTGTGAGTCAGCAAAAGACTTGAGACTGGGGTAGAGGTTGACCTTCCAGCAGGACAACAATCCTAAACATACAGCCAGAGCTACAATGGAATGTTTTAGATTAAAGCATATTCATGTGTTAGAATGACCCAGTCAAAGTCTAGATCTAAATCCAATTGAGAATCTGTGGCAAAACTTGAAAATTGCTGTTCACAGATGTCCTCAATTCAGTCCGATAGAGCTTAAGCTATTTTGCGAAAAAGAATGGACAAAAATTTCACTCTCTAGATGTGCAAAGCTGGTAGAGACATCCCCAAAAAGACTTGCAGCTGTAATTGCAGCAAAATGTGGTTCTACAAAGTATTGACTGAATACAAATGCACGCCACACTTTTCAGATATTATTTGTAAAAAAAATTGTAAAAGCGGTCATTAATGCAAATAGAACATGTGCTATTAATGTGTGTGTGTGTATATTAAACAGAATAGGTAATTATGTGAATGATCAAAAATGGGGATATCACTATAATTTGAAGTTTACTAAACTAGGGCAAAGTTAGAAGTATTATTATAAAACAGGTTCAAGATGACACAAAACATGCATGCACTACAGATTGATGAAAGCTGCACAGACACGCATTTGCTATATGACTCTGTCAGGGTAACATGGCTGCATAGCATTGTCTCAGAGTTCTCTTTAAGACACATGGGAGGGATTACCACCCTCTGAAAAGTGATCTGCAGTGAATCACTTTTCAGAGGACAGTGTAAAAGTCATTGGCAGGTATTCAAGAGGCGATACAAAAAATGATTTATAATAGTCCTCTGCGCTACTACGTGAACTAAATAGAATACAAATAATAATATAAAGTGGAAATGCAGCAAAAGCTAATAGTGTTCACAGTTATACCAATAAGAAACAATTGAAATTATTGATCCTGCACATAATCTAGTCATCTAATATTCAATAGTGAAAATATAACAATAATGTGAAATGACATTCAAAAAATATTCATAGACAATAGTGTGAAACGACGTAATTGAATAAGTGCAAACAAAGTCCATAGAAAAAATATTTCAGTGGTTCAAAATATTGTGTAGAAAAATTTGCAAAAAGTTGACAGTTAATTCGATGAGTTGAACCGCTGACACCACACCAATGTGCTCACAGAACTCTCACCTCATGGGCATAGATAAAATGCCTTTGTAAATCCACTGGGAGCAGCCTCGATTCCAGGATCCAAGATCAACAGTAATATGTTCCCAATTAAAAGGTTCCACCCCTCGTGACCAATGTTATGATCCATATGTAAGGTAACTAAGCTTCCAATAGTGTATTACCAAAATAACCAAATTTATTAAGTAAAATACCTGCTTACATGAAAGCAGCAGCAAGAGCGCCAAATAAAGACAAACATTTGGCGTTTCACGCTACGTCGCACATCACTTCCTCGGGGAACCGGATTGGCTGTTGTATAATTCTATTTATATCATCTGGACAGGAAGTGAATTTGACGCCATTTTAAAGAAGCCAAACGGCTTTAATAGAGACAACCAGACAGCGGCCATTTTCCTTAAGATTAAATGTCACCTAGTGACATTTTGATAAAGTTAGTTGATAAAATAATAAATCAATATAGGAAATCGGCTATTTTAACTTCCAAAATGTAATACTTATGAATGACCACTAGGGGAAATTCTATAAAAGGGAATTTAAATGCAACTGTGCACAACAGCCATATGTTTCCTGTATTCAACAAATATACACTCTAGAAATATTGTCACTACTATATTGAAGCCTGCTCTTTATTAATTAAATTGATCTTAAATATATATATATATATATATATATATATATATAAAAAAATATATATGAAAGGTATATAAAAAAATCCACATAGTGAATCGAATATAATAACAAAGCTTCATTAAGCTTAACTCCCTAAAAACCTCAAAATGCTCATACGCAATAGGTACATTAGAGCCAGCCATAAGGGAATGGACGAGTAATGTTCCAAAAAACTAAATTAAATTATTAAAAAGTTAAAATAACTAAAAATGTATTGCACACCGGAAATGAAATATGAGGTTCACATATAAGCAAATAGTTAATCAAATGAAACAGTTTAGATCAAAGTCTACATTCAACCCTTCAGGTACAAGTGTTCTCATCTTATGTATCCACTTCGATTCTTTCTAAGAGCTCTCACTTTATGGTCGCCTCTCCATGATTTGTTGTATCTCTATATTCCCCAGAACAATAAATGGGCTGGGTCATTATTGTGGGATTAAGCAAAGAGCCTGGATGCATTGTGTTTTGGGCATCCTTTAATAATGTTTTGTACATGTTCTCTAACTTTCAGTGCCCTTTTAGTTCTCCCTACATATTGTAATTTACAAGAACACTGTAAGACATATACAACCCCTTCTGTGTGGCGACTAATGAAGTCTCTTATAGGATAGACACTTCCTGTATTAGTGGCTTCAAATTCCTTCTTTTTTCCTTGGAATTTCTTAGAATGTTGGCATGCAAAACAATATTTACAAGGAAAGAAACCTTTGCCAGTAAAAAAGGAAAATTGGTTCTTGGAGGGTGGTTCAACTACGTTCTTGATAATTAAATCTAATGTTGCCCGTTTATATATAATAACCGGCTTCTCGGGTAAGATACTCTGTAGATGTCTATCGCCTTTGAGGATATGCCAGTTATTCTTAAATATTTTTTCCGCATCCTTATATGGGCATTATAGTCAAGAACAAGAGCTGGAGCTTCTGACAGTTGTGTTTTTTTTATTCCATATATCATCTGTTTTCTATCCATTACTTTCACCTCTTCAATTTGTTTTTGAATATATTGTTGGGTGTAACCTTTCTTCATAAATCTTTTACCTAGTCCTCTTGAGTCATATATTCAGAATCTTTTTGTGCAATTATGCTTGCTTCTGGCTAACTGACTTTTGGGAATATTAAACAGCCAAGGCTTAAAGTGACAACCTGTAATAGGTAAATAGCTATTTCTTGCTACATCTTTGAAGTGAGTCTGCACGGTTAGTTTGTCACCTTCAATACCAATTTTCAAATCCAGGAAATCTATAGATTTTGCATCAATTTTCCACGTAAGTACTATATTCCTATTATTTTGATTCAGATTGTCCCCAGTGTCCCCAGAATGCCTTCATGGCCCAGTGGGAAGAAGAGGCGGTCCATGAGAATCCATCATTTGAACTAGGATTATACAAGAGGTTTATCGATGATGTAATAATTATTTGGAATGGTAGCAAACAGTCACTGGAAAAATTCTTACGCAATCTGAATCAAAATAATAGGTATATACTACTTATGTGGAAAATTGATGCAAAATCTATAGATTTCCTGGATTTGGAAATTGGTATTGAAGGTGACAAACTAACCACAAAGACTCACTTCAAAGATGTAGCAAGAAATAGCTATTTACCTATTGCAATTTGTCACTTTAAGCCTTGGCTGTTCAATATTCCCAAGGGTCAGCTAGTCAGAATCAAACATAACTATATGACTCAAGCGGACTTTATTGGTAAAAGATTTATTAAGAAAGGTTACACCCAACAATATGTTCACAAACAAATTGAATTGGTGAAAGTAATGGATACAAAACATGTAAAAGTAATGGATACAAAACAAATGATACATGGAATCAAAAAAACACGACTGTCAGAAGCTCCAGCTCTTGTTCTTGACTATAATGTCCAATATAAGAATGTGGAAAAATATTTAAGAAACACTGGCATATCCTCAAAGGCGATAGACATCTACAGAGTATCTTACCCAAGAAGGCGGTTATTATAAACGGGCATAGGTATTAAGAGATTTAATTGTCAAGAACGCAGTTGAACCACCCTCCAAGAACCAATTTTCCTTTTTTACTGGCAAAGGTTTCTTTCCTTGTAAATATTGTTTTGCATGCCAACATTCTAAGGAAAAAAGAAGGAATTTGAAGCCACTAATACAGGAAGTGTCTATCCTATTAGAGACTTCATTAGTTGCCACACAGAAGGGGTTGTATACGTCTTACAGTGTTCTTGTAAATTACAATATGTAGGCAGAACTAAAAGGGCACTGAAAGTTAGAGTTAGAGAACATGTACAAAACATTATTAAAGGATGCCCAAAACACAATGTATCCAGGCACTTTGCTTTAGCCCACAATAATGACCCAGCCCATTTATTGTTCTGGGGAGAAGAGAGATACAACAAATCATGGAGAGGCGACCATAAAGTGAGATCTCTGAGTCAGAAAGAATCAAAGTGGATACATAGGATGAGAACACTTGTACCTGATGGGTTGAATGTAAACTTTGATCTAAACTGTTTTATCGGTAATTTTTAATTTGATTAATTGCCTATATGAAAACCTCATATTTCATTTCCGGTGTGCAATACATTTTTAGTTATTATTTTAATTTTTAATCATTTAATTTAGTTTTTTTGGAACATTACTCATCCGTTCCCTTATGGCTGGCTCTAATATACCCCATGTGTATGAGCATTTTGAGGTTTTTAGGGAGTTAAGCTTAATGAAGCTTTGTTATTATATTCAATTCACTATGTGGATTTTTTTTATATACCTTTCATATATATTTTTTTCATTTATATATTTTTAAGATCAATTTAATAAAGAGCAGGCTTCAAAATAGTAGTAACAATATTTCTAGTGCGTATGTTTGTTGAATACAGGCAACATATGGCCGTTGTGCACAGTTGCATTTAAGTTCCCTTTTTTAGAATTTCCCCAGTGGTCATTCATAAGTATTACATTTTGGAAGTTAAAATGGCAGATTTTCTTTATAGCTTTTTTATTTTATCAACGAACTTTATCAAAAAGTCACTAGGTGACATTTAATCTTAAGGAAAATGGCCGCCGTCTGGTTGTCTCTTTTAAAGCCATTGGGCTTCTTTAAAATGGCGTCAAATTCACTTCCTGTCTAGATGATATAAATAGAATTATACAACAGCCAATCCCCCCCCTGATGAAGTCACTATTTAATAACTGACTTTAAGTATTTACACATATTCACTTCCCTTATGGACCTATGCTTTCACACCCTGGTTTTGCTTCGATGAACACAATATTTCTTTTGGGTTGTACACACAGTACACTGTGGTATTCTGTATACTCATTATATTGCACTTTTGAGTTACCTTTGGAATGTGTTCTCCTACATATATAATTCATACCTAATTGATATATTGGTTTAGGATATGTCTTTCATCATTTGTATGTGTTTTTATACACCTAACTCTTTATTGTTTTTGTTATTTTGCTTTCATGGTGTTTTGTGGAGAGAGTATATCTTTTCATAAAAACCAATCTAGTACATTAGGTATACACTTCAGGACTTGGCACCTCTCCTTTAGATATCACTGTTATTTGATTAATAACACTTATCTTGTCACCTTTTAGCGCCACACTTTATTATTTTCATACACTTACAATAGTCAGATTGTTGTGTTGGCTGCTTCACTATATTTATTGTTTATGGGTTGGCGCAATTTCTACATTTTTTATTTATATTTTCACTATTGGATATTAGATCACTAGGTTATGCACAGGATCACTTTAATTTCAATTATTTAAGAGGCGATCCTGCACCTCCTGAATGTCTGCTCTTTTTTTCAATCTCAAGGGAGATTTTATAAACAAATAGAATATGTTAAAGGATCAGGGTATAGAAAGTCCTGTCCTAAACCAAAAGTGGTTATTGAAAGGTGACAGAAGAGGCTTCACTAGGACATAGTAATCAAATACAAAGTTTATCAGTACAAAATAAAGCATAAATTACATAAAAATGAAATGCATGAAAGCAGTGTGCCGCACAATCGTTTAAAGCACCATCCACATACAAATACAAAGAACAGCGTCCGGACGTCTTCTCTAATACCAGCTTTGGCACCACTGGGGCTAATAAATACTATTTAGGGGTCAAAGACCCTAACCATAAATGCTGCCCAAATCAGGTGCCCCAATGTGTATATATCCCCTATGCTTGAGCATCGCAAACAATATAATATTGCTTAACTTAAATGACCATCATTACTTAAAGCAGTTGTAAACCCATCCCAACCAGTTTCTTTAAAATTAATTAGTGGAGCCTATAGTATTGTTTGCTATGTTTTTATTGCTACTTACCTGCTTGCTTTTGGTGTAACCCTTAGGTTTCTCTTAAATGACGGCAAGCTTATGCTGATGGAAAAATGCTGTGTATATGCTGGGGGTGCATCATTTCCAAGTGACCAGAGATCCCACGATACTCCCATTAGGAAGCTGAGCCTGGACCCCATGTGACTCGCTACGTCACAGAGGTGGTGGAGAGGAGACGAGGCTTGGCTTCAGGGAATAATGGGCAAGTGCAACAGTAGCCGTTGGCTCCCGCTGATATCAATCAGTTTCAGTGTCACGGGGGCGGGGCCAAATCCCGCTTTCTGTGTCAATTGATGTAGAAGCGGTACTCTAGGGTATGCCCGCACGGTTGCCCCCCATGGAAAGCGGCTTTCCGTGGGGGCACCCAATGAAGGGGAGGAGCCAGGAGCGCTGGCTGGGCACCCCAGAAGAGGAGGAACAGGGCTGCTCTGTGGAGAACCCTTGCACGGAGCGAGTAAGTATAACATGTCAGAATAGGGAATTATACGCATCTTCCTTTTATACGGTAATTAGAATAGGATTTAGAACAGGGGTGGAAGCAATGCAGTGTTAGACTTAGTTACAGTAGATAAATCCTGGACTTTCACTTTAAGTTGTCCACACTTCAAGCACCTAGGAAAAATAAACTTACAAAACCTGTCATTTGATGTTTTCTCTACACTAAAACATTTTATTTGGCTTTGCAGGCATTATGTTTTGGAATACTTTATTAGATGTATGTTTGCAATGCTGAGATGGGAAGACGCTCAGCAATGTCAGACATTTCATTAAACCCTTTCTCAAAAAAACTCGCTACTCTTTTTAAGTGCCATCTTACTTCCTTCTAGGCTAACTTCCCTAACTACAAGACTTGATCTTACGCCACCCGAGTTTGGAAAACCACAAACTTGAATTATTTGCATTGTGACCTGTCGTATTATTTTTTTTGAGTAGAAAATAGTTGAAACCCATCTGTTTTTATTGTTCCATTGTGACAAGATTTCCCTTCATTTATTGTCCCAAGTATACAACAGTTATTTAGGGGACATACAGTAGCTCAAAAGAAAGGGAAAATCTCTTGGACAGTTGATACCAGACCAGATGTCCCTTATATTCCTGTTCCTGCAACAAATTAAACTTTTGAATTAATCATCGCTTTCTGTAGAAGGGAGGGTGAAGCTGCTCAGCAATAAAAATCTAAACGATGTTTCAACACTTCCCTGCGCTATTCAAAATGTACAAAAGTTTATTTTTTATTTTTTTAACTTTAACGGTCTTAAACTTGTTAAACATTTGCTGTCTATTTAAGGCCGAACTCTAAGCAATTCTGGATTAAAGCTGAATATTGCAGCAAAGACTGGTTTTGTTATTTTATCTTTTAATAGGCAAATTCATTTTTATCTTGTTGTTTTTGGCTGGAGTTCTGCTTTAACAATTTGCAACGTATCTCTTTTAAAACAAAAACAAAGAAAAAAAATCTGTAGTCGCTATTTACAGGGAAGAATGTATGTACTAACTTAACATATGTTTATAACCATTTAAGCTCACTCAGGACCTGCTTTGTATAAATGTATAATTTAACTGACAGTGTAATAAAAAAGTTTTTGTAGAGCGCCATACATCATCTTAGTACTATTGAATGTCAGGTTGGAGAAATGTGAGTAGATTTAACTGTAGGAATATTTAGGAGAAGAGTGGATAAAAGACTGGGAAGGTGTATGTAGCTGGTAGAAGAGGCAGAGAACCCTGCCCCATTTGTCCAATAAAACAAGGGAACTTAATCCTACCCCTCTGCACACCAGTAGATTTACAGAAGCTAATTGTCAGCTCATCTGCTAACTTATCTTCATGTCTAATGTTCACTCTTTAAAATACCCTCTCACAAATATGAAATAGGAACAAATATAAAACCACATAAGAAAAGACAATAAACATGTTTAGTCTTGTAACTTCTTGGATCAAAAATAATGCAGGAACGACATGCTGACAAGATTCCTCCAAAAGCCAGGAAAATTTGAACTTTTCAGTGATCAGGTAAAATATACACATCATCATCTTCTTTGTTTATACCGATGTCACCATGATTACCATAGTTGTAATATACTCCTTGCGTGTTGCTGTAAATTGGTTGATTGCCCTCACAGACATCACTCTCTAAATAGGGGTCTTCTTCCATGGTTTGTTTACTGTGGGCAGAAAAATGATAATGGTCACACTGCTATAAACGAGCCTGGCAGTTCAAATTCAAGTGGCTCAAACATACAGTATTTCCATTGACTTGTATTAGTGTATTATATAAAAATGTTTTATGTTTTTTGGAAACCAAAGGAACACTTGAAAGAGTTGTACTATTCTGTGATTCTATAGTAGTGTACATTTCAGACTGAAACTGTAGTCTGCAACTACAACAATGTCATGAACTAAATTTTTTTCATACAGTATGTTTTTAATATCTGATCCTTTAATGCCCTCAGTAAAAAAATTTAAACACACAGCTCACGTTCTAATGTATTCTCTTGCCTTATGGGTTTTAGTGAACTCAACAAAAATTTTATATATTGTACCCTTCCAGTCCTTGAATGTGGTGGCTTCATTGGTTTTCCTTTTAAGGCTTAGAATGCTTTCAGCAAGTACAGAAAAACCTGTTGTTCCTGCCAGAAATGCATGTCATTGTCACCTTCTGTCAAATAAATTGGAACAATTATATCTTCTACCTGTAAACTACTAATCTGCACATCTCCCATGCAAAGGTGATGAACAAGGGCAGATATGTTTGAAGTCCATTCTGGGTAAAAAGACCGAAAAAAATGCAGCCACCTCATCTAAGCACTGATAAACTGCAATATATAAACATTTTTAATTTTGAGTTGAGTTTGATACACTTTAACCAGACTACATATACTTCAGACCACAAACAGTTTTAGGGCTCATGTATATGTTGAAAACTTTTTCTGAATGCTGGAAACTTGATAGCTGGAAACCGACGGTGAAAAACTTTCATTTTACAGCTTTTACATACCGTGACTATTATAGCAGTGGTTATAAGCATTTGAGGTTAGAAACGTTTTTTAAAGATAACCTCAGGAGACCCTCCCAAATGCCCACAATGCATGAAAAACAAGTAAATTATTAACTATTTCAGCCATACTGTGAGAGAAGAGAGAGCAGTGTGCTTGTAGATAGCTTATTTTTTGTGGTTTCACTATGGATCCCATCATGAGCATGTGTGAGAAAATGCTCCTGATGTTGCTGAGGTTCTGAAGATGTAGCAAAATTGCTTGAGAGGACCAGAGTTCATTGCTACTGGACTCATCCATTGATGCAGGCAACAGCTTGTGGTAAAAAAAATGTTTTCAACATTTTTATATGTTAAAAAATTATCAGACATTTTTTCCCCTTTAAAAATACTTATAAACGTAAACGCTGCTTACTGTGGTTACAAGCATTTGGCGTTTGAAATGCCGATAAACAACAGTCCTGTTTTTGAATTCAATAAAATGCCTGTAACCTCAACTGCCTCTAAACTACTATAAATGACTGAATGTATGCTGTGAAGTGGAGGATTTCACGCAGACACGACGGTCCAAATTCCTATGGCGACTGGTGTTCTAGAGAAACCCCTCTTTGTCCACGAATATAAAATTAATATGCAAGGGGTGGGACCTCAAGACCAGTTGTTGGAGCCGTACCTAATTGCCCATAAGGCCAGACGCTGTTATAAAAGTGTCGGTATACTTATTCCAATTGGCTCTGCGGAATGCTTATGTGCTATACAAAGCTTCAGGACGAACTGGATCCTTCCTTAAATTCCAGGAAGAGATCATTACTTATTCCAATTGGCTCTGCTGAATGCTTATGTGCTATACAAAGCTTCAGGACGAACTGGATCCTTCCTTAAATTCCAGGAAGAGATCATTACAGCCCTTCTGTTTCCAGGCAGTGTTGTGGCCCAACTTCCCAATCCAAATGCAGTGAGCCGGCTGCATGGGAGGCATTTTGCGCATGTCCTCCCTGGTATCCCTACCCAAAGAAATCTCCAAAGAAGATGTTGTGTCTGTAGAAAGCGCGGATATAGACGTGACACCCGCTTTTATTGCCTCTCCTGTCCTAACCAACCTGGTCTTTGCATTGGTGACTGTTTTGAACGCTACCACACACTAGTGGAGCATTAGCGTAGGGTACAGCACTACACAGTCCTAGGACACACTAACACAGGGTCTCGAAAGATGAGATGGCCATCACATTTTGAGAGACCCTAATCTGGAATGTTTACTTTTTTTATAAAAGTGCAAAAAAAAAAAAAAAAACACATAAAGACAAAAATAGTTTTGTTTTTATTTTTCTTCTCTCTTTATTGTTCTCTGTCTTATGTTCGCTCTCTATTGTCCGCTCTGTTGTTCTATATCTATTGTTCTCTCTCTATTGTTCCTGTGTTTTAGAACTATAAAGTTTTATTTTTACTATGTTTTATTGTATTTGCTTTGCAGGTATGGTATGTCTTACTGTTATACTGTAATGTTACTTTGTTTTATTGTTAACCATCATTTGCTTAGCAGGTATGCCATTCAGCTGCAGCACGGGTTTATTTATTCTGACAGCAACAGCGTTTGCTCCCACGATACGTAAAGCCGTAACTTCAGTGCTGTAGGAGGTGATTTCACCACCACAGTTAAAAAAAAGAGCATATATGCCGAAGCATGGGGGCAGAGGTGGAGGAGCTATTTGCTCCTAACATTAGGGGTGGATTGCCCCCATGCTTGAGCATATATTTTTTAGGCACAGATTGCGTCAAAAAATGTATTATTTTTTACTATGTTTTATTGTATTTGCTTTGCAGGTATGGTATGGCTTACTGTTATAATGTCATGTTTTATTGATAACCATCATTTGCTTAGCAGGTACGCCATTCAGCTGCAGCACTGATTTATTCATCTTGAAAGCAACAGTGTTTGCTCTCACGATACGTAAATCGGCGACTCCAGCACTGTAGGAGGTGATTTCACCACCACAGTTAAAAAAAAAAATGGTGCATATATGCCCATCATTAGAAGTAGGTAAATGAAGAGTGGTATTCTAATGGTGGGCATACCCCCCAATCTTTTTTTCCTTCAGCCCACAGGCTGCATGAAAAAAATTACAATATATGCCCAACAAGCACCAGCAACATACCGGTATGTTGCTGGACTTTGAGTGGTTATACCAGAATGATGCCTGCAGGTTTAGTTATCATCTTGGTATCATTCTTTTCAGCCAGCGGCTGGCTTTCATGTAAAAGCAATCCTAGTAGCTAATTAGCCTCTAGATTGCTTTTACAAGCAGTGGGAGGGAACGTCCCGTCCCCCCCACCGTCTTCCATGATTTTCTCGGGCTCTCCTGTCCCAACAGGGAACCCAAGAATGCAGCCAGTGGTTCCGCCAGTTGACCATAGAGCTGATCGGAAACCAGAACAGCTCCAATCATCTCTATGGCCTAAGAAACCGGAAGCTACGAGCATTTTATGACTTAGGTTTCACTGGATATAAACAGCGCCATTTGGGAATTGGGAAAGCATTTTATCACACTGATCTTGGTGTGGTCAGATGCTTTGAGGGCAGAGGAGAGATCTAGGGTCTAATAGACCGCAAATTTAAAAAAAAAGAGTACCTGTCACTACCTATTGCTATCTTAGGGGATATTTACATTCCCTGAGATAACAATAAAAATTATTAAAAAAAATAAAAATGAAAGGAACAGTTTAAAAATAAAATAAAAAAGCAAAATTAAATAATTAAAAAGAAGAAAAGCACCCCAGTCACCCCCTGCTCACACGCAAAGGTGAACGCAAGCGTCGGTCTGGTGTCATATGTAAACAGCAATTGCACCATGCATGTGAGGTATCACCACGAAGTTCAGATCGAGGGCAGTAATTTTAGCAGTAGACCTCCTCTGTAAATCTAAAGTGGTAACCTGTAAAGGTCTTTAAAGGTTTTTAAAAATGTATGTAGTTTGTCGCCACTGCACGTTTGTGCGAATTTTTAAAGCATGTCGGGTTTGGTATCCATGTACTCGGCATTAAGATCATCTTTTTTATTTCTTTAAACAGGGTACTTCTTTAAAGTAGGGTTGTACTGCCCTGCCATTTTAGCACCTCAAGAAATGATAGGCAATCATAAACTAAAAGCTGCGTAAATTTCAGAAAATGTACCCTAGTTTGCAGACACTATAACTTTTGCGCAAACCAATAAATGTAGGCTTATTTACATTTATTTTACCAAGCACATGTGACTGGATACATTTTGGCCTAAATGTATGACTAAAATTGAGCTTATTGGATTTTTTTTTTTATAACAAAAAGTAGAAAATATTTTTTTCCAAAATTTTCAGTCTTTTTCCTTTTATATCGCAAAAAATAAAAATCGCAGAGGCAATAAAATACCATCAAAAGAAAGCTCTATTTGTGGGAAAAAAAGGACGCAAATTTCGTTTGGGTACAGCATTGCATGACCACGCAATTATCCGTTAAAGCGATGCAGTGCCAAATTGTAAAAGTGCTCTGGTCATTGAGCAGCCAAATCCTCCGGGGCTGAAGTGGTTAAAAAATGCCTTTGCACAGTTTTGTAGAACAACTTCACCTAGTAGGTGAGTAGCAATGATGATTAATTGTGTTTGTTTGTAAATGCTGGAATTTGGGGGATAAAAAGCAAAGAGTGCCATGACTGGGTCTCTGTGCTTCTCTACAAAATGCAGGAAGATCATGGCTAGTGGGAGTGGCCAGCAGGGTGTTGTACATAGCTTCCTGAAAACATCAAAGTAGTTTTTTTTTCAAGCAGTGGGCTGGCTCTTTAGAGTTATGCAAATATCAAAATGCTTTGATGTGTGGATGTCAGTCGGGGAAAAGCCTTGGAAAATTGTATTGGCATGCATTACATTGGCATACGTAACACTTACATATAAAGCTGAGCCTCCATGTCTGTTTAAAAGAATTGAAATCCAATGAATAAAAGGTGTAAACCAGGGATAGTAAGGCTGGAGTGGGAAGGGCTAGATGATGCTGGCTGACCTCTAGGCAAGAATGAGACAGGCTCTATCTGACTTGATGCAACTTCTAAAGCACACTGTGAGAAGCTCACAGTGTACAGTAAATTCAAATTAAGCAATTGTAGAACTTGGTAGGAACCTGCAGAAATGTTTAAAACCAAAGCTTCAAGGACAAGTGTGGACTTTTTAAAAAAAGCAAACTCACCTCTCTGGATGAAAGAGATGGGCGGCAACCCCAGACGGATCATCCATGTGTGCAGGGTGGTCAGAGCACAGTGCCCCCCCCCCTCCCCGGGCCCTTGTGAAGTCAACCCCCTGTACGCACAGATTATATGCCACTGATCTGGATCCTTCCAGGCCCTGCAGCAGCTCGTGCACATCTGTGCAACCTACAACTACATTTAGCACACAACAGATTGTAAAAAACAAAATACCATAAGCCCAATACAGCATAGGTGTAGAATTAAGCATGAACACTGCCAACGATTGCATGTGGACTTGAACAACAGCAACAAAAAAAAAAAACATTTTTATAGTACCAGTTGCACAACTGGTATACTTCATCAAAAAGTGTAACCACTTTGCCTTTGGGAAATATCTACTGTAAACCTGTAGTGAAAGGGAACAGCAAAGGGCCTGTGATTTCTGTATTACTAAAATGATTTTCTGAAAGAAGTATGGCCACAAAAGCTTTGGCTATACATCTCTTTTAACTTAGTTATTGAGGAGCATAGTCAAGGTAGCTATTCTTGCAAGAGGAAATTGGCAGATATTTCAGTGAACTACCTATCTTACTTTTGACTGATGGAAGACAAAATCTTTAAAAACATTTTTATGTCTTCAGGTCTCATGAGTTTTAAAAGGTCTTCTTCTCAGATCCTCTTAAACCTTGTTTATTGTGAAAAGCAGAAGATTTTGTGATTTTTTTATTTTTTTTTTGACAAGGCTAGTAAAACTAAAGCCTAGTACACACTAGTAGTGTTTTTTTTTTTTTTTTTGTTCAACACAGCAGGGCTGAACTAAAAGAAATAAACTGACAGCTCTGCAGTAGCAGCTGTACTAACCATGCGATCTTAGTACATCGATCTCCCTTGCTGTGCTGTTGTGTTCTGACAGGGGTAACGGCCAGAGCACTCCAGTCAGCACTCTCAGCCATCGTCAGATGTTGAGTGTTTTATCACAATTGGTTTTGTTGCTATCAGTTAAAATAATATGATCCATTTTTTTTTCCTTTACTTTCATTTTGATTCTTAAATTCTGTAGAAGAAGTTATATTCAACATTTTCTATATTATTTTACTCTAAACGGGATGTTAGTTGCTACGTCCTGCTGTAAAGTCAGTACCTTACCTTGGTGCCTCTGTTTTTTTTTGTTCTTTTGAATAATCATAAGGTTTTGTCTTTGTTTGCAAGTGACCAATAAAGACATTTTCATAGTCTTGCCTCGGACCTTGGTTTGAAGTTGAGCCCATAACATTCGTATTTCTTGTTGTGTAGCGTGGTTGCCCATTAGAGGGGGACGCCTCTGTGTCAGTCTTGCTTCCAAAATCAACTGAGTTTTTCTTCTTCCACAGGTACAAAATCACCCCAGCAACTATAAGGCACAAAGCTAATATAGGCAGCACTATGTACAGAATCAAATAGCCATGTGAAACACAATTTTTTTCAAGGAAATCACCAAGTTTTTCCAAACTTGATGCGTGGGATGATGTACATGTCACAGAAAGCTTTGAGTGGTCTGTCAAGGAGTTATTTAGGTGCTGCATTATACTGTTAGCCACATCACATTTGCAGTCTACACTTAAATTAAGTAGACTAGAGTGAAAAACACTTGACGGAATTTTAGATAGCAGATTTCCTTCAAGTTTTAGCACTTGCAGATTGGACGAATTGCTAAGAAAATTTTCTGGCAACTGCTCCAGGATATTGTTCCCCAAGTTAATTTCTTTAATAGCAGTTGCATCAGAAAGGAAATGTTCTGGTAGCTCTTTAAGTCTATTGTAAGACAAATCTAGTATCTGAAGAGAGGTATACGGTGAAGCTGGATTTATTTTCTCAATGCTATTGTTGTTCAAGATGACAGTTTTACAACTTGTAAAATTTGACCATTGTAGAAGTTCACAGGTCTGACGTGCTGACTTTTCACAACTGATACGGTTGCACGCTTCATTAGCATCACTAAGTGTGTTAGAAAAGATCATCATCATTATTAGAATCCACATCTTTCTCCTGTAGAAGACAAAGGAAATAACACATAAGAATGTCCACTAACAAATACAAAGTTTAAATAAGAAAACAGATATAACTTTAAGGTACAGAGAGTGAGGGTAAATACACTGAAAATATTTGTTATAATTGCTTTAGTAACATTCCTAGTCTGTGCAACCTACAACTACATTTAGGACACAACAGATTGTAAAAACTGAATACCATAAGCCCAATACCGCATAGGTGTAGAATTAAGCATAAACACTGCCAATGAGGATGGACACATGGACTTGAACAACAGCAACAAAAAAAAAACAAACATTTTTATAGTACAAGTTGCGCAACTGGTATACTTCATCCAAAAGTGTAACCACTTTGCATTTGGGAAGTGTCTACTGTAAACCTGTAGTGAAAGGGGACAGACAGCAAAGTGCCTGCAATTTATTCTGTATTACTAAAATGATTTGGTAAAAACCAAAGTACTTATTCTTTGGCAGCAGCAATTCTTTTAAGTACTTTTGCTATATTGATAATATTCTAGTCATCTAGAATATATATATATATATATATATATATAATTTTTTTTTTTTTGTCATTCAATACTGTCCTAAATAATGCTTCCATACATTTTTATACAGTGAATTCACTTCATTAAGGGTTAGAAAAATATGATCATGTTTATAAATGTAACTTAATTACATTTATATGCCAAGCATACATTTCCAAATGTCAGGTTTTGCATTAGTCACTTTATGCAAGGCTAATTACAACATTTATATTACATTTTTAACCTTTAGTCATCAGTATTTATAGTTGTCTTTAGTTTGCAGAGATCCAAAAGGAACAATAACAAAATTGCATCACTAGGCTAAGTAAAAGAAATCTAAACCCAAACTTCATGATGTGCCAAGCATTTTAATTTTACTGATGGCCAAATAGGAATACATACTTGATCAGGCGTGGCTCACAGTGGGTAGGATCCTTGTTGTAACTACCTTATCCTTTATTTGAAAAGTTTAGTGTAACCTAGTAGGGTTGTTGGCATTTGATATCCAAGTAAATTGCGCTCTTTTTACATTGAACGTTGAACCCAGCCTGCTACCACTGGCCCTCTATCTTACACTATGCATCCCTAGTTGTTCCCAGTATTCAATTTATAACTTCAGCCTCTGCATAAAAAAGATATTCATTTGTGGTATATTTTACCAAAACGTGTTATAGACAGGTAAAAAAAACAATGGCCCGGTCAACATTATTCTCATGTGCAATTCGTGCTTTGTGAAGATTGGGTAACCACATGTCATTTTCACATTTAATAAATACATTCTCACAATCTTTTTATTTTAACACCACTTTATTTCAATAACACATTGAGGTCAATGTGTTCTTATATATGGGTCTTCATGTGGGATTCACAAATGCATTCACATTTATCGTCACATATTTTTTAAGTGTCTTTTTATACGAATCTTTGAAACCAATTTTTCAAAAATAGCATTTAGTAAAATGTCATTTATGTATGTGTGCTACTGTGTGGCTAATGAGGTGTTCATGATTTTATGACAATAAGTGGCTCACTGTAAAACACCCAGTCTGCAGACCTGTGTTTTGAGATGATGGACTTCTTTTTGGCAGCTACTGTAGATTTTCTCACCTGTGATTGTAATAATCTATCCTGACAAAAATGTCCCTTGTCCCTGCAGCTGCACCTGCAAATCATCTGTAAGACTATGTCAAGCTGACACTGCACATTATGCTGTTCTTTCCCTGCTAGCACCTGACCTACCTGATTAAACTTAAATTGAAAAAACGTTTCATTGGTTAGGATATCTTTCCTATGACCACCAATGTAATGAAGGCAGTTTACTGTGACCACCAATGTAAGTAGGGGCATTTTACCCAAAACAATGGGAACAATGTACAGGGAAAGATTTTCTCTGAAACCACCATTGTAGGGGAAGAATTTTTCTGGAGGAGGTATTTTTTCATGGAACAACCATTGCGAAGGGGGCTTTGATTATAAGGTAGGACATTTTAAGTAACACCCAAATAGAAAACATTGCCACAGACCCCCAAAGTGTGCAGGGCATACGGTACATATGAATGCTATATAGTTTTCTAGGTAGCAATGGTAAAAGGGCCTATTAGGTGTTTTTTTTTGTCTGGGTTTTTTTTTTATGTAAACCTTTTTTTTGTTTTGTATGGAGTAAACAAGGGTTAGACCCTTTGTTAGAGTACAGTACTGTGCAAAAGTTTTAGGCAGGTGTAAAAGAAATGCTGTAAATTCAGAATGCTTTTACCAATAGAAGTGTTCGTTTATTTTTTTTATCAGTTAACAAGATGGAAGGTAAATGAACAGAAGAGAGATCCAAATCAATTTTAGGTACACTTGAACACAGTTTTTGAAGCAGGTAACATCTTGGAGAACTGACCACAGATCTTGCCTCAATATAGGTTGCCTCAAATCATTCTGTCTCTTCATTTAATCCCAGGCAGACTTGATGATCTTGAGATCAGGGCTTTGTGGGGACCATGCCATCATTCTAGGACTCCTTGCTCTTCTTTTCACTGAAGATAGTTCCTAAGGACATTGGCTGCATGTTTGGGGTCATTGTCCTGCTGCAGAATAAATTTGGGTGCAATTCCACTCCTCCTTGATTGTATGGCATGATGGATAAGTATTCACCTGTATTTCTCAGAATTGAGGACACCATTGATCCTGACCAAATCTCCAACTCCATTTGCAGAAAAGCAGCCCCAAACTTGTAAGGAACCTCCATCATCCTTCACTATTGTCTGCAGACACTCATTATTGTGCCGCTCTCCAGCCCTTCAGCGAACACATTTTGACTCATCAGTGCAGAGCTCCTGCTGTCATTTTTTCTTCATCCCTGTTCCTGCAGAAATGCAGCCCCAAACTTGCAAGATCTGTAATTAGCTCTCCAAGATGTTGGGAACAACCTACCTGTCGAGTTCTTTCAAAAACTGTCTGCAAGTGTACCTTGAAGAATTGATGCTGTTTTGAAGGCAAAGTGTGGTCACACCAAATATTGATTTTTAATTAGATTTCTATTCTCTTCATTTACTTTCTATTTTGTTAATTGATAAATTAAACTATTACCACTTCTATTTCTGAAAGCATTCTTAATTTACAGGATTATTTC
The DNA here is from genome assembly GCF_042186555.1 of Aquarana catesbeiana. Classification (NCBI taxonomy): domain Eukaryota; kingdom Metazoa; phylum Chordata; class Amphibia; order Anura; family Ranidae; genus Aquarana; species Aquarana catesbeiana. The sequence continues at coordinate 552,007,868 of NC_133324.1, forward strand.
ACACCTGCCTAAAACTTTTGCACAGTACTGTATATCTCTTACCCAAGAACACAAACGTGCTATAATACAGCTTGCAAGTCTTTAGATGTGGTGGCTGCATTAGTTTCCCTGGTGGATCGGGTTAAATTTGATGAAAACGGACATGCTGTCCGTTTTCGTCCGATCTCTCCATAGTTACTTAGCAGCGCTTGACAAGCCCCTCCCCACTCAGTGAGCAGAGAGGCACCTGTCATGCGCCGGCTCAGCGGAGATCAACGGAGAGATCTCCCGCTGAGCTGGCGGACTCCGTGGTAGCGGATCCGCCTCGTGTGAATGAGGCCTAAAGAAGTGAGAAAAGCTACAATATATGAAATGTTTATTTTACTGGTTAAACATGTTTCAAGTTTTTAATATGGTGTAATACTATCCCTCCTTCTCCCTTATCCATTCACAGAGCACAGTGTACTACACACTGCTCGGTGAATGGACAAGGGAAGAGTCAGTTGGCTAAATGACTGTATCACTTCCCTGTACAATATAACATGTTAGTTGTGTTATACAATACCATTGTAAATTGATGGTGGAACTATCAGGAAGGTTTTTGTTTTGTTTTTTAAATTTGAGATGGACAGTTCGGAGCACTTTTAAGTGATAATTCAATTGCCTATGATGATTATCTTTTGGATAAAATATTGCTTCAGTCCAGTACAGTTGCCTGTATATTGGCTTCCGATTAACCAGCACTGGATTGACACTCGGTCGCATGCCAGATGTATACCCAGAATTTGGAAACATAAACAAGTGATATATATATATATATATATATATATATATATATATATATATATATATATATACAGGGCTTTTTTTCTCTGAGAATAGGTGCAGGAACTCCCCCCCGTCTGAGTCACCCCTTGTCTCTGCCCCCTACCCACCTCTGACCACCATCCCTTGATTCCATCCCCTACCCACTTACCAGTACTGCAATACTGAATTAAGTATCATTTTGTGGTGCTAAATCATTTGTATGGAACATGATAATGATAAAAAGAAAAGCAGAACATAGATCCCCTGCAGCCAGCAACAATAGAATCCCAGCAATAGATCCCCACACAATAGACTCCACCAGCAACAATGTACTCCACCTCAACAACAATAGATTCCCTGCAGCAACAGTGAACCACCTACAACAAAAATATCACACCCAGTAACAAAATATCTACCCAAGCAACATTAGAACCCCCCAGCAGCAACAACAGATCTCCCAGCAGCCAGCAACAGAAGACCCCCCCAGCAACAATATATTCCCCATCAGCAACAATAGACCCTCACACAAAATCAGATCCCCACCAGTGACAAAAGATCCCCCAGCAGACAACATCAATAGACCCTCCAGCATACCCCACACCCCATGCTATTGCATACAGTCAGTGCCCGTGTTCCCGCTGAAAAAAGCCCTGTATACACATATATATATATATAAAACTATTTGTAGTAACTACAGTTCAGGATTGATTTTGGATAATTATCTTCATAAGAGTAAAAGTTTTACTTTGATGCTATTCTTATTCCCTGTACACACGACCGGTTTTCCCGTCGGAATAAACTCTGAAGGTTTTTTCGACAGAATTCCGCTCAAGCTGTCTTGCATACACACGGTCACACCAAATTCCGACCGTCCAGAACGCATTGACATACAACACGTACGACGGGACTAGAGAAAGTTCAATAGCCAGTAGCCTATAGCTTCTGTCTCGTACTTGCGTCAGAGCATGCTTCATTTTTGGTACGTCAGAACAGCATACAGATGATCGGTTTTCCCGATAGGAATTGGTTCAGTCGGAAAAATTTAGAACATGTTCTCCTTCTAGGTCCGTCAGAATTTTCGACGTAAAAAGTTTGATGGGGCATACACACAATCCGAATATACAATGAAAAGCTCCCGTCGGACTTTTTCTGTTGGACATTTCGCTCATGTGTACACGGCATAACAAAACACCAAAAACATCAGCATGACTAAAATGTTTTATGATAATACTTACTGTATCTTTTCTATGTTGTTCAAATGCAGCATACCGGTTTCTCCACCGCTGCAGTTTTTAGCAAGATCTTATCTGCAAGTGAAACCACGAACCACAATATGTTTAAAATGAGCTAGGTCCTTAAAACCACTAATATTAGTCTGCTAAGTCTACTATAGCGCATTTATATCTCCTATTACATAAATTAGAAGTGTGCTCCAAGAACTGAAATAGGGAACTACAGTTCTAAATCCAAATTACACAGCGGATTTGATACTATGTTCAGTTAAAGTGATATGCCTTACTGTACATAGTAAAAATAAAAAAGAAGAGCAGTCCATAAAGCATATTTTCAGGGCAAAGTACTGTAAAAAAGAGATATGCAGTACATGTTTGAAATACATGTACATATCCTGGGGTGTTTTATTAAAGCATTGGGCCTGTGTGCAAGATCATACCTTGGACCTTTCTGCCAGAAAAAGAAAATCAACGTGTGACGCGTATAGTACGCCATGGCAAAAATTGGGTGTGGTTTTATGTAGCTTTTGGTGGCTTTAAGTAGTGCCTGCTGGTTACATAGTAAAGTAAGGATGCCAAGCTGTTATGGGACTAGTTTCCTTGGGTGGCTGTTTTGCTCCAGGTCAGCGCCTTCCTGACAAGTTTGCCAACCCTCCACAATTTTTTTTTTACTGACAACCTGAAATGTGACCTAAACTCCTATTATAAACTAGAATAACGAGAATTGATATTTAAAAATGATAAATAATATGTAAAAATTTAAGTGGTTGTAAAGCTGCAACATTTTTTACCTTAATGCATTCCCTGCACTAAGGTAAAAAAAAAATGTTTTAGTATGTATATCTCCCCCTCACTCCCCCCTTATACTTACCTGAGCCCTCACTTGATCCAGCACTGTGCCCGTCTGTAGCGACTCTCCTTGCTCTCAAGGACTTTGCTGAAGCAGCAGGAACCATTGGCTCCCGCTGCTGTCAGTCAAATCCTGTGACGAGGGAGTGGGGATGGGGCCAAGCCTCACTGCCTGTGTCAATAGACACAGGCAGTATGGCTCGGTATTGAACCCATAGGTGTGCCATCATAGGAAGTGGCTTCCTATGGTGCTACACCAAGAAGAGGAGGATCTGGGAGCGCCGGCGGGAGACCTGAGCAGAGGAGGATGGGGGCCGCTCTGTGTAAAGTTATTTTACAGAGCAGGTAAGTATAACGTGTGTTACTTAAAAGAATAAATACTTGACAAACACTTTAACCACCTCAATACAGGACACTTACACCCCCTTCCTGCCCAGGCCATTTTCAGCTTTCAGTGCTGTCACACTTTGAATGACAAGTCATGCTGCACTGTACCAATGTGAAATTTTTATCATTTCCTTCACACCAATAGAGCTTTCTTTTGGTGGTATTTATTAACTTCTGTGTTTATTTTTTCCTAAAAAAAAAAAAAAGACCGAAAATTTTGAAAAAGGTAAAAAAAAGTTTTTTTTAGTTTCTGTCAGTAAATTTTGTAAATAAGTAATTTTTCTCCTTCACTGATGGGCGTTGATGACGTCTACCCAGAACTAGAGCCGCACCACCCAGCCATCATTTGACGGTAGGCACGCTGTAAGTGGTTAACAATGATGATAACAAGTAATCTACTTGGCTGTACAAAACCATATGAATAAACGTAAGTGTGGCGGGAGGGCCCATGGAACCCAGAATCCCTTGGAGAGGTTGGGAAACGCTTGTTTCAGCTCCCCATGCACCCCCTATGTCTAAGTTACCCTGTGTCCATTAGAGGCACAGGGTGACAGAAAACGTGGCTTGGATTACTTGAAATTTGACAGTAATATTTATCCACACTATCTTCTAGGTCATATATATATATATAAAGACTATTCTTGGTTTGATTCTGAACTTGCCATGTTAATTGAAAGAGCTGATCACGTTGGCCTCTGTACAATGAAGGAGACGGTCAGTCTGCTACTGGAAGTTACTGCTATTGTGAGAAGGCATCCTGTGTTTATCGTTATGATAATGTATAATCTACTGTGTTAAGCTCGGTGACAAGTCTGACCTGTAGTGAAATCCTGATTAATCGCAACAATGGCCAGGTGGGCATGTAGTCACCTTGGCTGCTTTAAGGGACTAGTTAATTAGCTATGTTAATTCTGTTTCTGGTTACGGTTTGTATTGCTAGAGAGATGTCCTCCTGGTGTATATATTTGGGTGAGTTTGTTCAAATAAACATTCCATGTTCAAGCTGTGTAACTGAGCTAGTGTTGCCTGGTTCTTACAATATCTGATATCTGAAGTTCCAGACTGGAGGAAGCAGTGTGCTGACAGAAGCACTCAAGCGGTGTGTGGGACCTTCCGTTACAGTAAGCTAGTGATTAGTATTATGAAAGACTTGAGAAAGTCTAGGACTGAGAAGAAAACTATTTCAAAAACAAGAAGTGGTGGTCATTGTCAGGTTGTGCCTAACAGTGGGCGTGGCTTGAAGGAGAATGATTAAACTGAACCCAAGCCTAGTCCCTGAATAAACTCCACACCAGGAGTGTCCAACCTGTGGCCCACGGTGGCTATGAATGCGGCCCAACACAAAATCATAAACTTAAAAATTTTGAATGTTTTTTTTTCAATTTTTTGTTAAAATGTGTTTGCACTTAGGAAACACAGGTAGCCCAAAAATTATTTGACAGTCTTTTTACTGGACATTTTAATAAGTTGTATCTCCCTAAATAAAATACCCCACTCTTTACACTGATGCCTTATTCATGCCATCGGTTTCAGGCAGTGCCCATATTTTTGAGCAACTATCTTTAAGGATGAAGCACACGAAGGGCAAAATTAGAACCAAAAATATCTGATGAGCACCTTGAGAATTAATTGAGAATTGCTGCTACATCCATCAAACCAGATATTGATGCATTAAACAGTGTCAAATATCATGTCTCTTTCACATTTATAATTTATTATTTTATTTATTTCAGGTGCTTATATAGCGCCATCAATTTACGCAGCTTTACATATACATTGCACATTCACATCAGTCCCTACCCTTAAGGAGCTTACAATCTAAGGTCCCTAACTCACATTCATACATACTAGGGACAATTTAGACAGGATCCAATTAACCTACCAGCATGTCTTTGGAGTGTGGGAGGAAACCAGAGTACCCGGAGAAAACCCACGCAGGCACAGGGAGAACATGCAAACTCCAGGCAGGTAGTGTCGTGGTTGGGATATAATAAAAAAATTACAAAAGAAAAAAATGAAGTTTTATTACGCAGATAGGTACATTATCTATATTAGTGATTGTTAACTTGTAATCTGCTCAACTTTTTCTGCTCATCAGCTATCCTAATTGTTCATGTATTTTAACTGTGGCCCTAAACAATTCCTCCTCTTCCAATGTGGTGCAGGAAGTTCAAAAGGTTGGATACCCCTGCTCTACACATATGCCACAGTCTTTGTATCCACAAAATACTCCTGAATACTATACCACAACTGACAGTCTCACAGACACAGATAATTCTCAGGACAAAAGATAATTTTATAAAACGAAAACTTTCATTTACATGTGCTTTTCTGCACACAAAAAGATATCATTTTCCCTGACTATGCCTACTTTAAAAAATAACTTAATTAAAACCATCAACTGTTGAACACTTTGGTCAGGACTATATAACGTACAACCTATATATAGAGTGGAGGAGTCCAGATTGTTTATACTCCGTGATATTTTTGCTAAAAATACACTAAAATCATTATTTGCAGACACAAACAAAGCAAAAGTTACAAAATCCCACCTACATTTCTACTAAATATAAAAGCCAAAACTGTATTGAGTTAATAAATAACAAATATTTGTAAATTTTAAATTGTGCCTTTTTTGTGAAACAGTGAAAAGCGAAGGTACACAAAACTGTAAATAAGCAATTTAGTCTAAAAATCTGATGGTTATCGAATTCCACTTACAGCTTTCAAAGTTTGTAAAAGACCGCCCAAACTAAATATTTTATGAAAGCACATGACCTGTGAAACAAAAAAAGGTGCCACTGATTTTTGAGGTCCTGCAATAGTTGCCCAAATTTTTATCAAATTGCTAATTTTCACTAAGAGTAAACTAATATCATTATTAGCACACATCAACACAGCTTACAAAATTCCTGTTAAATTCCTTCTAAGGCCTCATTCACATGGGCCATAATAAAGCCTGTGCAAGGTCATGTTTCCTTTATGGGGATATACAGGTGTGCATCCCCATGCAGACAGGTACATTTATGTCAGTTGGGAGCATAGTGGCTACATAGACACAGCCACTGCTCCCAATTTGACATCCGTGCAAGAACAGGTGCATGCAGACAGCGTGAGTTCAGGGACCTGCACACAAATGGATGTCGTATTGGAAACAGTGGTTGTGTCTGTGAAGCCACTGTCCCCCAATTGACATCCATGGGACTGCCTGCACGAGGAAGCATGGAACATCTGTGCAGGTATACATGTTTTTATGGGCCTGGGCTGTATTATGCCCTGTGTGAATGCAGCCTTACTATGTTTATACATTTTTTAATGTCATTTTTAATATGTATTACTTATTTTTTTGGTGGGGTGGGGCTTTGGTGAAACATACAGGATCCAAACAGAACCCTGAAGTCTTTTTTGAGACAGAGAAAGGCACTGAAGACAAAGAGTGTTCATTCACTTTTTTCAGCCTCAGCTGCACTTCAGAGGAATGAATAGAAGCCTCTGTACAGAGGCTTCCTTTTCATTTACAAACTGAAGCATAGTCAACACAGTTGACTATGCTTTAGTGATGAATGAACACAGGAGTGAGTGGTACTGAACCCTCACTGTGCTCATTCAGGAAGAGGCTTGTAAACATGACACGTTGACCAGTCCCCCCCACACTCTATTCTGACACCAATCTTCTGCCCGAGCAGCAGAACAGGAAGGGAAGCCGGCCAGCAGCGCTGCAGGGAGGGGGGACCATTGTATCATTGAGGGAGGGGACCAGTACAGGGGGGGTCAGCGCTGCAGGGGGATTTATTTGCAGAGTTAAATCTCCCTGTGGCTCCCCTGCAGCATCCAAAGCTGGCAGGAGGGGAGAGGAATAGAAGCCAGCAGCTACGTGGGTGCCACAGGGGATCGGTGCTGTGGGGGGTATTGGTGCTGGGGAAGGAATTGGTGATGCTGCATGGGATCAGTGCTGGGGTGCACATAATAGCGGGGGGGGGGCATTTTAGAGGACAGGCAGAGACTTGGCAGCAAAAGGGTTAAAGCAATAGCGGATCCAGTGGTGCTGTCAAAATAGAATAGACACCCTCTGGGCCCCGCACACACTTGCACACATGATGATACACCACTGCACATATCTCCATTTTTTATCTATTTATAGATCCTGCAAGTACAGAAAGTAGCTCTGCCAAAAATGAACTCACCTCCTAATTCCCTTTTTCTGGAATGAAATTGCAAGGAATGGCATCAAATCTGCCGAGTTGAGTTTTGGTAAATGACTGAAATCGCTCCTGTAATCCTCATCAACCAGATAAAAATTTGCAGAACTAATTAGACTACTCAAGGTAATAGAGGAAGTGTGTACAACAGGCATATTTCTGGATTTACCAAACAGATATTACAGAATACTTTCAGCTGGAAAGGCACAGTTTACCCACGAAGGACTCTACTTTTTATCCTGCCATTCATTTGGATCAGCTGTCCTTCCATCTAAAGCTCACCATTCAAGTTGCAATCTGTACAGTCTCCTTTAAATCTATCAACAATTATATAAAGCAAGGGCATGCCTGAATGATTACAAATTGATTCGATATATTGTTCATATTTCATAGTTTTGGTAAAACTTAAAGTAGAAGTTCAGCCTAAAACTAACTCTAAATCTACTGGCAGCCACATTTTAAGACTAATCTATCTAACCCTGGTAAGCACAAATCGCTATACCACGCTGAGCTGACAGTGGTGAACTTCTCTGTGTACGTGTGTGCAGGAGAGGCAGCCTACAACGGAAGCCCCATAGTATGTCTATCTGTGATGTCACTTCCCAGACATTTCCCAGCCATTCTTTGCTGTCTCTTCCACACAGCATCCGCTGCTGGAGACCGGACTGGATCGGCTGCAGAAAAGGTATGTATAGAGATTTTTACTTTTACAGAGTTAGATAGATTTAGTCTTAGACTATGGTTGCCAGTAAATTGCGAGTTAGTTTGTTTTAGGCTGAACTTCTACTTTAAATTGGTTATACAAAGATTGCGTGGTCAAATTGCACTGTAAAAGGTGATCCTTTATAAAGTCATATACAGTAGTTTACAGTATTTCATCTTCTGATTGGCCCTGACTTTCAGATATATTCAGTATTGATCAAGTGTTTTTTGTTTTAATTGGAAAACCTAACTTTATTAATAGAACATACATGGTACAAATATCCAGTGTATAACTATAAGGAGAGCACATACACAGTGTAAATTAAGGCAACAGTCATTAAAGCATTACACATTGAGGCTCATACTTTTTCATGTATCAGATATAATATGGTAGCTTAGGGGTAGTTAACTAATGTATGATTTGTAATAAGAAGAATATGGTTAGGTGCAAGTTGCACCACTGGATAACCAGCTGTCCCATATCTTGGTATATTTGAGTGGGCATCCTCTATATGTCAAGATCCGTTTCTTATATGGGAGGGTATCATTAATCTATTTTTTATCAGCTCTGGACCATGAGAGACAATGCCTGCATCCAGTTATGGGCCACTGTGTTCCTAGCCAGGAAAAGTGTTTCAAGCAAGAAAGTAGTGAGAAACTTGTCAATGTCCATATCTGGTAGTAGACCAAGCAAACACAATTTAGGCTCTAGGGCAATTGGTGAACTAATTTTGTCATACAAGAAGCAAATCACCTGAAGCCAGGATGTCTGAATAATCAGGCAAGCCCAAATCAAATGATAATAAGAGCCAGCTGCTGAGGCATATAGCAGGCATGTTGGATTACGTGTGGGTTAATATCCAGCGATTCTTTGGGGTGTTAGATATGCCCGATGTAGTATGTATAATTGTGTTCATTGGTCTGACATTTTGGGGGAAACCGTTTTAACGCTAAGATTTCCTCCCAATCAGTGTCTTTCTTAGCTCCAAGACTCCAATTTTAGCTTTGTAAGCTAGTGCTGTAGTGTGGGGAAGGCGAATAGTGGAATAGAGAGTGGAGGTTAGTTTGGTGGATTCTCGGCTAAATATAATATCTAGTATAGGGGGGTAGTCAAGGAGGAGTTCAGGGCATGAAACTGGGTTCGTTGGGCGTCAAAGTTGAAGATATCTAAATTATAGGTGGTTGGGGAGAGAGAATTTTTCCTTCAGTGCTTGGAATGTCTTGGATCCAATGGGAGTCATAATTTGGTGTAAGTATAGTATTCCATGAGCAACCTAAATGACAGGGTCCGGGATTGTCAGTAGTTCTGGTAAATGACTATTGAACCATAGGTGGTGTGGATTAGCTGAACATTTAGTTTATGCAAAGTAAGTTCCCAGATACGTTGGTGTGCAAGCAAACTCTTTATGTCGAGAGGACCCATGGTGTGATTTACCTCTAAGAATTGCCTGAAGGGGGGTATAATCAGGGTGTTTTGGATTATTGCATACCAGAGACTGATATCGCTAAAGGTCTGTTTTATCGAAATAGTAAAAATATTAGAGTACCTTGGGTAGAAGTATAATTTTAACTAAACTAATTCGACCCATAGCCCCCAGTGGTAATCTAGCCCAGGTTTGCGCTTTAGTTTTGATTATAGTATAAAGGGATTTGTGTTTTAGTTTTAATTATAGTATAAAGGGGTAAAGGGGAACATAATCTTTAAGCAATCTGGTGACCGTTATTTCTAGATATTTAATGGAAGACACTCTGGCAAGAGGAAGAGGGGGATGAGTGGAAGAGGGGATGAAATGGTCAAGAGGCAGAATTTGAGATTTGGACTAGATTATACGCAGCCCCGGAATGTACACTGATACATTTTATAGTATGTAAGGCGACTAGTAGGGAGGGTCCTGAGTCTGATATAGGATCGTGTCATTGGCATACAAGCCAATCTTTTCTGTCAGATTTCGAATCTAGACCACAGATATTCGTAACAGATCTGGTGGAGATAGCGAATGGTTCAGCTGCCCATGCATAAAGCAGGGGGGAGAGAGAGGACAGCCCAGGCGAGTGCCTTGCCCCAGGGGTAATTGGTCAGACAACCATCCATTGACAAAGACCCGGGCCTTTGGTGACTGATAAAGGAGCTGAACCCATCTGATAAAGTTAGAGCCAAAACCAAAGTTGCGGAGGCACTCCCACAGATAACCCCACTCCACGGAGTTGAAGGCTTTGGCGGCGTCCAAAGCCACCACTACACATGTGCCGAACTCCTCATGGGATGCCTGAAAATTCATAAATAGGCGTATAATATTCATAGCAGTGTGTTTCCCAGGCATAAAGCCTGTTTGGTCAGGATGAATTGGGGAAAGTATGATCTTTATTAAAACAGGAGACAAGGATTTTGGCTAGTATTTTTAGGTCCACTTGTAGTAGTGAGATTGGTGGATATGAGTCAGGGTAATGTGGGTCTTTACCCGGTTTGGGAATATTCACTGTATAATCTAAACTTCCCGCATAGAGGATAGCACAGTACCAGAGTCAAAGATAAATTGATAAAGGTCGTGTAGTTTGGGGACAAGGACTTCAGAATATGTGGCATAAAATTCAAGTGGTAGGCCATCTGATCCCCATGCTTTGGACTTGGCCATTTGTGATATAGCTGTAGTTATATCATTAGCTGAGATAGATGCCTCTAGGAGTGTCACCTGGTCATCAGAGAGGCGAGGGAAGTAGATGGTTTGTAAATATGTTTTCATGGCTTGTAGGGGGTTGAGTAACATGGAATGAGAATTAACGTGCTGTAAACGTTTTTAAATTCAGTGGCTACCTGTTGAGGAGCAGTAATAACATTCCCGTCTAAGCCTGCCAGGAAAACCATTACTGGAGGTTTAGTATCCTAGTTAGCTAGGTAAGCTAGTAGTTTACCATGTTCAAAAGATTTTCGTTTGCTAAAAAAATGTTTAGCTTTTTCTATATGTAGTTGTGAAACTAGGCGTGTTTGTAGTTTGAGGTTGGCAATCGCTGCTGAAGAGAAGCTTCTATTAAATACCCCTTCTAATTCTTGTAATCATTCAGTTGTGTGTTGAAGTACTAGTTTGGAGGAGGCTTTAAATCTGTTTACCGGGTGAACAGAAACGCGCGAGCATGTAGTTTAAACGCCTCCCATACCATCCCGAAAGAGGGTGTTCCCTGGTTGATAGTATAGTAGTATTTAAATCCTCTAATTATGTCGCCCTGATCTGCTAGAGCCAATAGCCAGTAGGGGTTCAGTCTCCATGTGGGGGTGGGAGAGGATGTGAGTAGTTGGACTGTCTTTCAGTAGGGGGCAACGGTCTGATAGGATCCTGGGAGCAAACCCTACACCCGCTAATTTGAGTAGAATTGCAGACACAAATATAAGGTCTATATAAGACATGGTATTGTGGCTGGCAGAACAGCAGGAGCATCCCCTTGTGCATGGATGTTTGTGTGTCTACTAAGGCAAAGTTTGTCAGCATACGATATAGTCTGGTGTGCATTGGGGGAATGGTAACTGTATCACTCTGCCCCATACAGTCCAAAGTGGGGGTTAAAGTCCCCCATCACTTCCGGTTTCCGGCGCCTCATGTAGCAGGTGGGAGAGACAGCGGTTCTGGCAGGGACTCCTTCAAAAACCAGCTCCAGTTCACCAGGTCTCCACCAGGTCTCTGGTCTCACCACCTCTCTCCCTCCACCTACCGAGCCCTGCACGTCTCCCGCTCCACCACCGATGGAACGGTATCTAATAACAACCGGCCCCGATCCCCCTCAAGCCACGGAACTCGATCCCTCTCTGCTTAGCTCTCAGTCTCCCAAGATGGCCGACGACTCCCTCACTGCCTCTGCCTCTCATGCAGCCCACCCTGCTGTACTGTCCCCGGTATAGTAAGATGGCCCAGGCAACGGCCGCTTTGCTCTCCCCCACAATCACTGTCGCTGTGGACAGGGCAGTCACTGCAGGTACTGAACAGCTCTGGAGGGAGATAAGAGAGCAGGCAGGCTCAATGAAGTTGAGCAGCGTGTGTCTGATTTGGAGGAGGAAGCACAGAGCTCTCAGGCAGCGGCACACCAGGCATCTCAAACTCAGCATTACATCTTGGAAAAACGTGATGACCTGGAAAACTGCTCACGTAGTAATAACCTCAGAATTATAGGCCTCCCGGCAGGCCCAGACTGGTACAGGAAATAGGCCCGGGCAATTTAAACTGGGCAGCTCAATCCCTCGGGGGAGTAGGGTGGAGATGTGGGGCGGGTGTTCGCGGGGGGTGGTTGGTGACCAGATATTCATCCCAACAGACATCCCCAATCCAGCAAAGAGACACCCCCAATCCAGCAAAGAGACAGCCCCAATCCAGCAAAGAGATGGCCCCAATCCAGCAAAGAGATGACCCCAGACCAGCAAAGAGATTGGCCCAGACCAGCAAAGAGATGGCCCCAGACCAGTTAATAGATTCCCACTGTGCGGCCCAGTTATCAAGCTGTCGCTCTTCCTAAAACATGCAGCCCAGGGGCCGTGGCCCACCGGACATACGCCCGGTGTGCCCTATGGCCAGTCCGGGTCTGCCTCCCGGAAGCTTATAACTCAGGCTCACTAACAGCTGTGTAAAATACTCTACCTGAGGCTCTCGGCATTCCCTGTGTAGTGGGAACCCCATCTGATGACAGCCGCTCCCCCCCCCGATAATAGTCTGCTATCTGAACTACTCAGCAGAGTCGCCATCTTAAAATCTTTCAGAAATGCTAACTCCTTGACAGAAACCATGAACCAAACTGAGACAGAAGTACAGTAAAATCACACTTGTTTATTAATTAAAAAAAAAGGTAAATAGAGTAAGCGTAGTCAAAGCATAGCCAGAGTCCAGTAACCGGATCGGGTAGTCGGCCAAGCCAGAGTTCAGTAACCAGATCGGGTAATCAGCCACGCCAGAAGTCAGGGATCCAAGTAGAGGAACAGCAAGCAGGATAAGGAGCCAGAAGGGATGTCAGCAAAGCCAGTCTTTAAAAAGGAATGCAGGAGATGGTTTCTTGTGATGTGACCAAGGCGAAGGTAGGAATGAAGTAAGCTGGAGATCTTTAGGTAGGCGGGACTGACGAGCAGATCCACAACAGCTGGTTAACTGTGGAGAAAGATGAGAGCTGGCAATTAGCCGACAGCTGAGCAGCCAATTCAGAGAAGGAAGAGCCGAGCCAGCCCTGACACTCCTTTCAATTGAAGAGCCATAAGCTGCTCATTTTTGCTGACTACTCGCAAGAAGTCTCCCTCAAACATAAAGCCTTCCAACCTATCTGCTCAGCCCTCCACCTCAAGGGGGTAAAATTTATGATCTTTACGTCAGCCTTCCCGAGACGTGTGACATGGTATCCATTTGTACTGGCCTGCATTGTTAGGTGAACTACCAATGCCGGACAACCCTACCGATTCGGCACCTGGTGGACGCATACTGGCATAGTACTCAAATGCCCCTCTCTGATAACGCTGTCCTATGGTGATTGCTAAGTGGGGGAAAAAATGCAAAGTCCCATAAATTGTTAGTTATATTTTGGTTAGACCTTCTCTGCTCCTACACTACTGTTTTTCAGTACACGTACTTTGCCCCTTCATCTAGCCTAGTGCTCATACCCACCCCCCACCCCCCCCTCCTTCCTTTTACCCCTGACCCAGACCCTATAATTGCCCTTTAGAACCACTAACAATCGTCACGTACCTTGCGCTAACCCAGCCCTTTTTTCCGGTTAATGCAATGAAAATTGTTTCTTGGAATGTCAAAGGACTTCGGTCCCCTCACAATCGCGTGGCGATACTTCGCCACCTAAAACGGCTAAAAACAGACATGGAACTCCTTAAGGAGACTTGCCTCCCCTCAGCTGACTTCTGGTGAATGTGAAAATTATGGGTAGGTCAAACCCACAGCTCAGCCTCCACTAAAGGTAAAGCAGAATAGATTATCTCCTATGCAACTCCGCACTGCTCACAAAAATGTCATAGACTCTCATACATGACATTGCCATATCTGACCATGCTCCAGTATCCATATCACTATGCGACTTCAGCCCTCCACCCTCTCAGGACCCTTTCTCAACCTAATCAACACCATGTACGCCGCCCCTACCGCAAACATTGTAGCTGTAGGCCTCATCTCAAAAACCGTAAAACTCCAGACAGGGAATGCCCCCTCTCCCCATTGCTCTTTAATTTGGCTATCGAACCTCTCTCTCGCTACCTCTTTCTCACCCCTCCCTACACAGCGTGTGAATATTTCAACAGGAACTCCATTTAGCCCTATTTGCGGATGACATAGTTATCTTCTCCTCTTCCTCTGTCTCCGATATGCTTCTTATCAAGGATGTTTTTACAATGTTTAGAGGTCTCTCGGGGCTGCATATTAACTTTGCCAGTAGTGAGATCCTTCCTTTGTTTCACTCCAGAATCCTTCCCTAGGCTACTTCCTCAATCTTCTCAGTAGTAAAAAATCACATTACCTATCTAGGAATAAATATCGGTAAGACTCCTTCATCCTTGTATAATCTAAATTTCAACCCAGTAATTTCTAAAATTATAACCAAACTGGAGACATGGATGGATCTCCCCATCTTGCTGTTCAGAAGGTGTCACCTGTTCAAAATGGTCAGTTTTGACAGACTTCTATATCCCCTCCAGACGATACCCTTACTCCTACGTCATAAAGACATACAGATATTACATAAAGCCTTATCCCTTTTTCTCTGGCAGAGGCGACGCCCCCCGTATTTCATTAAACAAACTAGTCCTCCTGAGGGAGGAGCCAACCTCCCCAATATTAGAGTATATAACTTATTTTGTAGCTTAAGAATATGCCTGGTATGGATATCGAACACCTCTAGGTACTCCAGTCATGAGCTAGAAACTCAACTGGCCACCCCATGCAGTCTACCGGCTCTTCACTGCAAACTATGGTCCACCCCTCCTCACCTCCGTCAAAACTTGCGTTTTAGAGACACGATGATTGTCTGGCGTGAGATCAGATGCAAATTAAACCTCTCCCCATGGGTCTCCCAACACCTTCCAATCCACGAGAATCCACCCTTCTCTTCTACCACATCTCACTCAGAATTCAAAATCTGGGCCCACCAGAAGCTAAAACACTTCACCCAACTATTTGACTTGCATACAGGAAACACTAAACCGTCTCCCAAACCTTGGCCTACTACAGGCTTCCACAACACCACTTTCTACTTATCCATCAAGCTGTCCAACATGTCTCAAATCTATGCCCAAAAACTTCAACGCTTTCAGAACTCTATTCTGGATACTATTCTGGAACGGCAACAATTCAAAATCTCTGACATCTACAAACCTTTAAACACACCTCTCAGCAAACCCTTACTGGCAACATCTGTCGCATCTTGGAACTCTGACCTTAACTCACGAAAAGCAGTGAGCTGTATCAGAAGTGGATACAATTCTACCTGCTCATACGTCACAAATGAATTCTGGCGAGATCAACAGTTCAAAATAAAGCACCGTGCCTACATCCCTTCCCTGCCGCCAACTCAACAATCTCACAAACACCTATGCACCCTGTGCAACCAGGAGAAACCGTCTTTGCTTCATAGACTTTGGCTCTGCCCTCATATCTCCTTCTTCTGGACCCAGGTGGAAAACTTTGCACTAAAGGTCACGGGGCACCCCCCACAGAGGATATTTTTCCCTTGCTTTTTGGTCACCTGACAACAAAAGGCCCATATACTTGGAAAGAAATCGGTCAGCGAAATATAGCTTGGTTGTCAACATATTTCATGTCAGCCAGACGTGCGATACTCAAGCAATGGTCCTCCCCCAACCCCCCTACAATCCAGGATGTCAAAAACATTCTCACATCCCTGCTGGATAAAGAAAATCTTGATGCATACCTATCCAGGTGTGGTCCATCACCCCACTTCCAATGCAAATGGTAATTTTTCATCACTAACACACTACCAACGTCTGACCTTCCTGGTACCCCATCCCCCTCTTCAGCATCTACTGGAACCCCACTTCTTCCCGCTGGTCTACACTCTCCTTAAGACCAAGATATGGAATGCATTAACACACACCTGAATCAAGCATTACCCATGAAGACCTGTGATGTGTCCCAGATGATTGCCGAGAGGGAGGGGGGAGAGGTGAACTTACTTCCGGCGCCGCGGTGCCCCGGGAGGAAGTGGGAGGTGGAACCCTTTAAAAAGAGGGTTTCTGCTCCCCCCCAAAAAATGACATGACATGCCAAATGAGCCTCTCCCAAGGACGAGCTCTGCCGCCATCTTGCTGGACTCACTCAGGCAGTAAAAAGCCTACAAGAGGGCTATACTCAACTGGAAGGTCGTATCCAAGCCCTAGCAGCATCCACACCTCCTGCTACCGGGAGTTCAGCTGCACCCTCAGTGGTGATGATGCCGCCAGAACCCAGGGTACCCACACCTGAAAGATTCTCGGGCAACCGGAGTAAATTCAGGACTTTCCGTAACTCATGTGAACTCTTTTTTGCCCTTCAGCCGAGGACTTTCTCCCTAGAAGCCACCAAAGTGGGGTTCGTTATTTCGCTGTTGTCAGGCAAGCCCCAGTCCTGGGCCCATCGTCTTCTGGAGAAGGATGCCTCACTTGATACCTTGGACACCTTCTTTCAGGCCATGTCGTCACTCTGAGGACCCACAACTAACCGCTACTGCAGAGGCAGCTTTGCATGCCTTACAGCAAGGCCGCAGACCTGTGGAGGACTACATGTCGGAATTCAGACGCTGAAGTTCGACACGGATTGGAATAATGCTGCCCTACGGTACCAGTTCCGTATGGGCCTTTCGGAATCTTTAAAAGACGAACTGGCCCGAGTGGGGATTCCAGAGACTCTAGAGGCCCTCATTGATCTCTCTATTCAAATAGACAGACGCCTGAGAGAACGGCGTACAGAGCGTTCCTCTGGTCCTTCTCGTCCTGTCTGGATGTTGCCCCGTGTGCCTAGTTCTTCCCACTCTGTCTTCCCAGCTCCGACCACCGCTGCCTCAGATACTCCGGAACCGATGCAATTGGTCCTCTTACGCCCTTCACTCACTCCTGAAGAGCGCCAACACCGTCGGGCTGGTAACCTTTGCCTGTACTGCGGGGAACCTGGACATTTTGTACGAACGTGCCCGGCAAAGCTTCGTAAGTGCTTCTCTATTCCCCCTGCTCTTACCCCCACTGTACTGAATAACGTTTCTCATCTGGCTGTTCCTATTCTCTTACAGCTCCCAAGAGGGAATATACCAACCAACGCTATAATTAATTCCGGGGCTTGCAGTGGCTTCATAGACTTGTCCTCCAGACATCACATTCCCTTTCGGCCCAGAGTGAAAGGACTTTCAGTATATTTGGCCGATGGCTCTACTCTCAGATCGGGGCCAGTAACCCAGGAGACTGTACCTCTGCATACCACCATTGCCGGCACTCATCAAGAGTTACTTTGTCTAGATGTCATTGAGTCTCCTCTATTCCCCATCATACTAGGCATGCCGTGGCTGAAGGCCCATAATCCACAAATTGATTGGACCTCGGGGAAGATTAAGTTCCTATCCTCCTACTGCCATTAACACTGTCTATCAGAGGTCAATGATGTCCCTTCTTCTCTACTTTGCATTGAAACTGACGCAGAGATCCGTCAAGCTGTACCTGAAGCTTACCACAGCTTTCTGGACGTTTTCAGTCAAAAGGGTGCTGAGACTCTTCCTCCCCACCGGCCATACGATTGCCCAATTGAACTCCTTCCAGGGGCAGAGATTCCTTTTGGAAGAATTTTCCCTTTATCAGAACTAGAACTAGGAGCATTAAAGACTTATATTGATGACAACCTAGAAAAAGGGTTCATCCGACCCTCCACGTCCCCGGCAGGAGCAGGAATCTTCTTCGTGGAGAAGAAAGTCCACACAAGGGCGTAGAGAATGGTCTATCGGGCACTTAATAAGATCACGATTAAAAACCGGTATCCTTTGCCCTTAGTGCCAGAACTTTTTCAAAGACTGGGGTCTGCAGTAGTGTTCTCCAAGCTAGATCTTCGTGGTGCCTACAATCTTGTCCGCATTCGTAGGGGAGATGAATGGAAGACTGCCTTCCGTACTCGGTTTGGGCATTTTGAATATTTAGTCATGCCTTTCGGACTTTGTAATGCTCCTGCTACATTTCAACATTTCGTGAATGACACCTTCAGAGACTATCTTGATCTGTTTGTTATTATTTACTTAGATAACATCCTGATTTTTTCTTCCTCCTTAGCTGAACATCGTGAACATGTCAGAAATGTTTTAACCCAACTTCGGCTGCACGGCCTGTACGCCAAACCTGAGAAATGTGTCTTTGAACAAGAAAGTATCCAGTTCCTTGGCCTAATTATCTCTGTGGAGGGCATTTAATGGACCCTCAGAAGGTCTCCACCATTCTGGACTGGCCTTCTCCTACTGACAAGAAGGGAATTCAACGTTTTGTAGGTTTTGCAAATTTCTACAGGAAGTTCATTAAAGGATTTTCCACTATCATTTCTCCCATTACGAGGTTAACCAAGCAGGCTCTTAAATTCCATTGGTCTACTGAAGCTCAGGCAGCCTTCACAATGCTGAAAGATCTGTTTGTCTCAGCCTCAGTCTTAAAGCACCCTGATTCTACGTTACCGTACATTCTGGAGGTGGACGCCTCGGAGATAGCAGTTGGTGCAGTGCTTTCCCAGAGACAGGGGCCTAGGGCTCTTCTGCACCCAGTCGCATTTTTTTCTCGCAAACTATCTGAAGCAGAGAGGAACTATGATGGTAGCGATCGAGAATTGTTAGCGATTAAAGCTGCGCTTGAGGAATGGCGAGGGAGAGCTCATCCGATTCTTGTTTATACAGATCACAAGAATCTGGAATACCTAAAGACTGCCAAGAGTTTAAGACCACGACAGGCCAGGTGGGCACTTTTCTTTACCAGATTTTCATTCCACATAACCTATCGTCCAGGGTCGAAGAACACCAAGCCCGATGCGCTGTCACGAATGTACAATGGACCTGAAGCATCTTCATCCCCAGACACCATCTTGTCCTCAGGAAACTTTCTCTTGCTCCAAGGGGATCTACTTTTTCAAATCAAGCAAGCCTCCAGGGGCATCTCTGCTCCACCTGATACAGCTCTACAGGCCAGAGATGATCTTCTATGGTTTAAGGACAGGATCCTCGTACCTCAGAAGATGCGAGCGGCGGTTCTTAGTTCCTGTCATGACCACCTGTTGGCCGACCATTTCGGCGTGCACAAGACCGCTGAACTTCAGCGCACGTTCTGGTGGCCGCAGTTAAGGAAGGATTGCAAGGACTATGTGGAAGCATGTGCCACCTGTATTCAAAACAAGGGTAGCAAGTCTAAGGCTTGGGGTCTGCTGAAGCCACTACCCGTCCCGGAGAGGCCATGGAAGATGATCTCCATGGATTTTATTGTTGGACTGTCACCTTCTGAAGGCTACACTACAATCTTTGTAGTGGTGGATAGATTATCCAAAATGGCTAATTTCTTACCGATGAGAGGTACACCCACTGCTACTGAGATTGCAAGGACATTCATCAAGGAAGTGGTGAGGCTTCATGGCATCCCTGCAAATATCACTTCAGATCGGGGGGTGAAATTTACTTCCAAGTTTTGGAGGGCGCTTTGTGGGTCTCTGAAGATTGACCTTTCTTTCTCCTCTGCCTATCATCCTCAAACAAATGGCCAGACGGAAAGAACAAATCAGATGCTGGAGCAGTATCTGCGCTGCTTTTCTTCTTTCTCCCAGGATGATTGGGCTCCGCTGCTACCTCTTGCCGAATTTGCTTATAACAATTCTGTTCATTCTACCACGAAGCAATCTCCGTTCTTTGAAAATTACGGTTTCCATCCTCTGTTCCTGTCTAATAACATCCTGTAGTGCCCAGTACCAGCGATCCAAGAGAACCTAAACATCTTTGAGTCAAATAATAAATTCCTGCAGGAGACTATGGCAAGGACTCAGAATTACAATAAGGAGGTGTTTGACAAGAAGAGAAGGGGGGAGCTAGATCTCAAGCCCGGGAATCAGGTCTGGCTGTCTACGTTGAATTTAAGACTGGCATGCCCTTCCAAGAAATTGGGCCCTAAGTTCGTGGGTCCCTTCCCAGTACTAAGGAAGAATAATAATGTGGCCTATGAACTGAAGTTACCAGAATCATTCCGGATCCACCCGGTCTTTCACGTGGCCCTACTCAAACCCGCATTTCCTGATCCTTTTGTCAACCGGAAGGTCGGTCCCCCTGAACCTGTGATCATCGGCGGAGAAGCTGAATTTGAGGTTGAGTCCATTCTGGATTGCAGGAAAAGATGTAACCAAGTCCAGTTTCTGGTAAAGTGGAAGGGGTATGGGCCCGAAGAGAACTCCTGGGAACCGGAGTCCAACATCCATGCTGAGAGATTGATTCTTGCCTTTAAGAGGTCCCATCCAAGTAAGATGGCACAGTTGGGCATCCGGAGGCTGCCCCTTGGGGGGGGCAATGTCATGAAAGACGTCCTGTCAGTAGTTACCGGCGGAAGATCTGTGCACAGAATTCCTGTTAATAAAGCCAGTGGGCACGTGCCGGTGCGTGCTGCTGCTAACGGGCGCACGCAGGGTGCGTGACGGTGCAAGCGGGCACGTACAATCTATGCGCGGGCGCGCGCGGGTGTAAGCAGACGCGCAGTGTGACAGCGCTTGGCGCCAAGAGGCCTATTTAAAGGAGCCTGTCAGCATGCCTTCTTGCTCTCCAGTCTACAGCGTTTCCTGTGACCCTAAGCTACTAGTAACCTGCCTACCTGATTCCTAACTACCCAGCCTGCTCCTGACTACTCCTGTTTGCTGCCAGTCCCCGACCCCGGCTTGTTTGACTATTCTCCTGCCTCTTCCTATGGTTTGTTTGCTTCCCTGCTTGTTGCCGACCAGGTCTGTGCTCCGACTACCCTTCTGCCTCCGTCTGGTACCTGCTCTGCCTGCCAGTGTTGACCCGGCCTGTCCGACCCTGCCAGTATTTCTGCTGAACTACAGAACACCTTCTTGCTGCCTGCAGTTCCAGAGTTCCTGCCAGCTACAGTGCTTCCCCTCACAAGCCAGCTGTTCCAGTGTTCCTGCCACGTTCCAGGGCATCTCCTTACAGTCTGCTGTTCCAGTGCTCTTGCTGAACTACAGAAAACCTCCCCGCTGTCTGCTGCTGCTCCGGTGTTCCTGCTAGCTCTCCTTCGGCCACATCAGAGGTCCGGATCAGCTCTTACACCTGCCACCTGCCAGGCACTTGTGGCCCCCTGTGCTCTTGAGTCCCTGTTTCCTCTATCAGGGGTTCCTGAGCCAGAGGCATACGAAAGGCCACTCCCTGCATTCTGGGCTCCGCCATCAGGTACGTGACAATGCGTCTTTCGTGTTCTATCTTAGCCACCCTAAATGCACCCTTACATTTCTTGTTGCATTGTTTATAAAGTCTGAATGCTGTTGATGATCCCTCAACCTTGTATTTTTTGAAGGCCTTCTCCTTTGCTTTTATATGCATTTTTACATTGGAGTTAAGCCATGCAGGACTTTTGTTCGCTGTTTTAAATGTATTACCCAATAAGATGCATTGGCTGATGCCCTTATTTAATATGCTCTTAAAGCAAACCCATCTCTACTCCGTGTTCTTTGTTCCTAATATTTTATCCCAATTTATGCCTTCTAGCAAGGTTTGTAGTTAAGGGAAGTTGGCTCTTTTGAAATTCAGTGTCTTTGTATTCCCCTTATGTTTACTATTTGTGTGATTTATACTGAAGCCAATTGACCTGTGATCGCTGTTTTCCAAATTGCCCCGTATTTCCACATCCGTGATCAGGTCTGTATTGTTGGTAATCAGTAGATCTAGTAACGCTTTATTTCTAGTTGGTGAGTCTACCATCTGACCCATGAAATGAGCCTTCGACTAATGCATGGTTCCCTCCGCTTAGTCTATGTCTGGATAATTAAAATCCCCCATTATGATGACACTTCCCTTGCTGCTAATCCAAATTGTGATAGGAGGTCCACCTCCGCCTCCTCCTTAAGGTTAAGGGACCTATAGCATACTCCGAGGATTATGTTCCCCTTAGCTTCATCACTTTGGAGCTCTACCCATAAGGATTCCACCTCCTCCCTAGCTCCCTTAATGATGTCATCTCTCACAATCACTTTTACATTATTCTTGATATATAGACATAACCCTCCCCCTTTTTTACCCTCTCTATCCCTGCGATAAAGGGAATACCCTTGAATGAGAGAAAAGGGAAAAACACATGCGCAAACCGGCACTAACTCAAGAATGAATGGAGTAGCTGCCAACATGCAAAGTGTTCACACACAAATATAACTGAAAAAAGGAAACTTTTTTTTTTTTTTTTTGTCATTTGGATTTTTATTTTTGCATATCTTTTTATCACTTTTTATATGTACTGTCACTCTCTATATGAACTGTCACTGGGAAGCTCTTGACCATTGGAATACATGTTTTGCACGTTTATCACTTTGAAGCAATCTTGCACTTTAGTATTTATATTGTGGAAACTATCATTGCATTGTGTTACTATTATTGCTATAAATGTTGAAGTATTAGTCTTCCTTAATTTAGTTGTGCACGGTCACTTTAGTGTTATTGATTACAGGATTTTTTGCATTTTTACTGAGTTAGCGCAACATACTTTTCCTTTTTCAATACCCTTGAATGGTTGCCAGCCAATCATGAGAGCTGTTGAACCAGGTCTTTGAAATTCCCACAAAATCCAAATCCTCCTCGTACAACAGTATCTCTGGTTCATCCATCTTGTCCGCCAGGCTTCTGGCATTGATGAACATGCCACGTAGTTTAGACCGGTCGCATACTATCATCTTATTGGGTGTTCCGAGATTGCAACTAGAACTTGTTACTATACTTACCTTGGGTTTATGTGTTTTAGTCAACCTATCACTAATGCCCCCAATACTACCCTCTAGAATATGTTCTGCGCTAACTATCTCTACCTCTGGACCCTCCCCCCATCGCCTAGTTTAAAAACCCCTCTAACTTTTTGGCCATCTTTACTCCCAGCACCCTCCTCATTTAGGTGCAGTGCGTCCCTTCTATAGTACTGGTGACTGACTGAGAAGTCGGCCCAGACCTCCAGGAACCCAAACCCCTCCTTACTACACCAGCTCCTCAGCCAGTTGTTTACTTCCCTAATTTCCCTCTGCTTTTCTGGTGTGGTACTGGTAGTATTCCTGAGAAAATACTATCTTGGAGGTCCTTTTCCTCAATTTAGCTCCCAAGTCCCTAAAATTGTTCTTTAGGACACTCCATCTGCCTCTGACTTTGTCATTGGTGCCAATGTGCACCATGACAGCTGAGTCTTCCCCAGCCCCTCCCAGTAAACTGTCCACCAGATTCGTGATGTGCTGAACCCGAACGCCCGGTAGACAGCATACAGTTTGGCATTTCAGGTCTTTGTCACAGATTGCCCTCTCTGTCCTTCTAAGAACTGAGTCCCCTACCACCAGAATCTGTCTATCCTTTCCCTTTGCTTCCCCCCACTCTCACTGGAGGAGTTTTTCCCCTGGCAGCTAGGAGAGTCCCTCAGCTCCAGCAGTGCTGGTCCCCGACTGGTTTCATCAATGTCACTTAATGGAGCGTACTTATTGGGATGCTCCAGCCCTGGATCGGCCTCCCTGGCACTTCCCCCTCTATCCTTCTTCACTGTCACCCATCTACTCTTTTCTGGTGCCTGCACCTCTTTGTCTCCACCTGCCTCTGTGCTTCAAAATCATGATAAGCAAAAAAACATTTACAATATGGTGGCACAATTATATTGCATTAGTATTAAGAATAACAGTGTAAAATTATTACTCTAATAAATATAAAGAGATGCTAAAAGCAGAAGACTTAGTCTTAGTTATTCTCATTGCCTTTCAGACAGACAATGCATAGTGCTGTCTTTCTTAATAAAGTGGAACTGTTTAGTCAACGGTCTTCCTCTTACAAAATTGCATTGTAAAAAAAAAAAAAACTATGAAGTAATAAAAGGAAGCTAGCTCTTTCCTTTTTTTGCAACATGTCCCATATTTGCTGAAATGACAAAATAACTGAGAGACTTTGCCATTTCTAAAATTTGCATCACCTTATAACACAAAATGGGAATTTCCTAAAAGTTTTGCAACGCACATGGACATTTTAAACTTGCATTTGCTCTTTCGCTAATTAACCACTTCAGCCCCGAAAGGATTTACCCCCTTCCTGACCAGTGCACTTTTTGCGATACATTGCACCCAAACAAAATTGACGTCCTTTTTTCCCACAAATAGAGCTTACTTTTGGTGGTATTTGATCACCATTGCGGTTTTTGTTTTTTGCGCTATAAACAAAAAAGGAGCGACAATTTTGAAAAAAAGCAATATTTTTCACTATAATAAATATCCCCAAAAAATACATTAAAAAAAGTCTCTCAGTTTAGGCCGAAATGTATTTTTCTACATATTTTTTGGTAAAAAATATCGCAATAAGCGTATATTGATTGGTTTGCGCAAAAGTTATAGCGTCTACGAAATAGGGGATAGTATTTATTTTTTTTATTAGTAATGGCGATATGCGATATTTATCATGAATGCAACATTATGGTGGACACATCGGATGCTTTTGACAAGATTTTGGGACCATTGTCATTTATACAGCGATCGGTGCTATAAAAATGCACTGATTACTGTGTAAATGACACTGGCAGGGAAGGGGTTAAACACTAGGGGGCGATCAAGAGGTTAAGTGTATCCTAGGGAGTGATTCTAACTGGGGGGGGGGATTGCCTGACTAGAACATGACAGAGATCACTGCTCTCGATGCCAGGGAGCAGTAGATCTCTGTCATGTTGCTAGGCAGAACAGGGAAATGCCTTGTTTACATAGGCATCTCCCCGTTCTGCCGCTCCGTGACATGATCGCAGGCCCCCAGTGGACATCGAGCCCGCGGGCACTGAGTACACGGCGGGCGCGTGGGCGCCCACAATGCTGCGATTTAAAGGGGACGTACCTGTATGCCCATTTGCCCAGCCGTGCCATTGTGCCGACGTATATCGTGCGCTGTTTGGCATGTGGTTAAAAGAGAAATAAATGTGTTCTGTACGTATTTTAACTTTTCTTTTTTAAACTTGTTTTATTGAAAATATATACACTTTCTGCATAAGCAAGGGTTAATACAGTCCTTGAAAAGTATTCATACCCCTTTAAATTTTCCACATTTTGTCATGTTACATCCAAAAACATAAATGTATTTTATTGAGATATTATGTGATAGACCAACACAAAGTGGCACATAATTGAAAAGTGGAAGGAAAAGTGAAAAATGTGGCATGCATTTGTATTCAACCCCTTTACTCTGATACTCCTTACTAAAATCTAATGGAACCAATTGCCTTTAGAAGTCACCTGTGTGTAATTAATCTCAGTGTAAATACAGCTGTTCTGTGAAACCTTCAGAGGTTTGTTAGAGAACCTTAGTGAACAAACTGCATCATAAAGGCCAAGGAACAGACCAGAGAGTACAGGGATAAAGTTGTGGAGAAGTTTAAAGGAGGGTTATGTTATAAAAAAATATCTCAAGCTTTAAACATCTTACGGAGCACTGTTCAATCCATCATCTGAAAATGCAAAGAGTATATGGCATGACTGCAAACCTACCAGGACATGGCCATCCGCCTAAACTGACAGGCCAGGCAAGGAGAGCATTAATCAGGGAAGCAGCCAAGAGGCCCATGGTAACTCTGGAGGAGCTGCAGAAATCCACAGCTCAGGTGGGAAAATCTGTCCACAGGACAACTATTAATCGTGCACTCCACAAATCTGGCCTTTATGGAAGAGTGGCAAGAAGAAAGCTATTGTTGAAAGAAAGCCATAAGAAGTCCCATTTGCAGTTTGCAAGAAGCCATGTGGGGGACACAGTAAACATGTGGAAGAAGGTGCTCTGTTCAGATGAGACCAAAATTGAACTTTTTGACCTAAAAACAATACGCTATGTGTGGCGGAAAACTAACACTGCACATCACCCTGAACACACCATCCCCACCATGAAACATGGTGGTGGTAGCATCATGTTGTGGGGATGCTTTCTTCAGCAGGGACAGGGAAGCTGGTCAGAGTTGATGGCAAGATGGATGGAGCCAAATATAGGACAGTTGTAGAAGAAAACCTGTTAGAGTCTGCAAAAGATTTGAGAATGGGGCAGAGGTTCACCTTCCAGCAGGACAATGACCCTAAACATACAGCCAGAGCTACAATGGAATGGTTTAGATCAAAGAATATTCATGTATTAGAATGGCCCAGTCAAAGTCCAGACCTAAATCCAATTGAGAATCTGTGACAAGACCTGAAAATTGCTGTTCAGACGCTCTCCATCCAATCTGACAGAGCTTGAGCTATTTTGCAAAGAAGAATGGGCAAAAATTTCACTCTAGATGCACAAAGCTGGTAGAGATATACCCAAAAAGACTTGCAGTTGTGATTGCAGCGAAACGTGGTTCTACAAAGTATTGACTCAGGGGGGCTGAATACAAATGCACGCCACACTTTTGTGATATTTATTTGGAAAAAATTTGGAAAACCATTTATCATTTTCCTTCCACTTCACAATTATGTGCCACTTTGTGTTGGTCTATCACATAAAATCCCAATAAAATACATTTACATTTTTGGCTGTAACAAGACAAAATGTGGAAAATTTCAAGGGGTATGAATACATTTTCAGGGCACTGTACTGTACATTATGCACGGTGTCATAACTGTAGCTGAGATCAATGACAATAGTACATACAGGATCTTACCCAGTATGTATCCTAGCACACTCTATAAAGGGAAACAGTACTCGTACAGAGCCCCCCTTGCCCCAAAGCATTCCCCCCATGTTGAGGACATGTGGCCTGGTATAGTTAAGGAGGGGGGTGCTCGCTCCCCCCCTCACTTTTCCTGACCTGCCGGGCTGCATGCTCAGATAAGGGTCTGGTATGGATTTTGGGGGGGACCCCACACAGTTATTTTCTTTAATTTTGGTGTGAGGTTCCCTTTAAAATCCATACCAGACCCTAAGCCTGGTATACATTGGAAGGGGGGACCTCAGGCCATTTTTTTAAATGTATTTTTCATTAACAGTATTATTTTTTTTACATTCAGCTGTCCGTGAGGAAACCCACGGACAGCTGATAAGTTATCAATCCTTAACAACCAGCACAGAATTCAAATGGGTCAATCAATTATGGACCGATTCGTTCCATTCTAAAAAGTTGGAATTCGTTAGAAAATAAAGAAACCAAATGAAGCTAAACAAATTTTTCTGTTCTGGAGCACAAACAAAAGCATCACCTTGGTCAAAGCCAAAGTCACACTCATCCAAAGTTGCATCAAGTGGCAATGGAAATTGTATAATTTTTAAGTCGCACAAGTGTGAATGGACTCTTGTCCTGGGTCAGCACAGTGGCTTATTGGTTAGCACTTTTGTTTTGCAGCATTGGGATGACCAGATTTGAATCCCGACCTGAACCAGGACATTAACTTTTGTGTTTTTTCTCTGGGTATCACATTCCACCACAACCACAGTCCAAAGACATTCTGATAGGTGAGTTGACCCACTATGTTGTATGCGTATGAGATAGGGACCACCTAAGGCTGTAAGCACCTTGGGCGACAGGGACTGATGTAAATGTACAGTATGTAAAGTGCAGTGTAAATTGTTGACACTGTATAAATACCTACCAGTAATGCAATAAAAAGGATTTCTGGACAACCTGCTCTGTACAGTTTTTCTTTTTAAGCGGAGTTCCAGCCACAAAAAAAAAATTTTTAAAAGTCAGGAGCTACAAGTACTGTAGCTCCTGACTTTTAATAAGGACACTTACCTGTCCAGGGAGCCTGCGATGGCAGCCCCCAGGGCCAATCTGTCCATCGGATCGGGAGCAGGCGCCACTATTCCAACTATGGGAAACCATCAGTGGAGCCTTCAGGCTTCACAGCCAGTTTTCTATTGCGCATCGCGCAGCGCTTTGTGAATGGTAAGCTCGTCTTCTGGGACACACACAGGTCCCAGAAGGCAGTGGGGGTGAAGGAGGAGGACGTCCTGCAAAGTGGCAGAGCTAGGACAGAAGTACACTTGGTACTTCAAAAAAGGTGAGAAAGAAAAAATATATCATTTTAGAGATCCAAAAACGAGCGGTGGAGGGGTGGTCTTTAGTCTTTAGCAGGAGGTCTTTTGAGACTAGGCTAGTGATGTAACTGGGGGGCAGAGTTGTGGATGGCTTTGTAACTTATTATTAGTATTTTGAATTTAATTCGTTGGGCGAGTGGCAGCCAATGGAGGGATTGGCAGAGAGGGGTAGCAGACACTGAGCGGTTTGAAAGGTGGATGAATCTGGCAGCAGCATTCATGATGGACTGTAGGGGGGATAGTCTATTTAAAGGTAAGCCAATGAGAAGGGAGTTGCAGTAGTCAAGGCGAGAGATAACCAGGGAGTAAATCATGACAGTGAGTCATTTTTTTCTTGTGTATTGAAATGACTGCCTTTAAAACGAATGTATTACTTGATATTATGTTTAGTGGGGAACATTTTATAAGCTGTGATACTTTTCCATGATATAGTTACTGTAAAGTGTGTCACTGTCTACCTTATCAAACATAAGATCTAAGCTGAGCACTGAAGTAACTTCCTGTTAGTAGCTGGTCTTGGCAATAGCAACATACAAAACCTGCAACTAGCTTGCACCTTTAAAGGCTAAGTTCACCTTTTTTGTTTTTTTTCTACATTACAGCTTACCTATGTATCAATATACCATTAATGCACCTCTGTTGCAGAAAAGAAAAAGCTTTCTCTATACTTTAGCTCAGGCATCATGTCAGCCTCCAGTGTCTCCTATAGAAAACTCCTGCATGACCTCCTGCTATCCATCCACTAGGACAGGGATATGCAATTAGCGGACCTCCAGCTGTTGCAAAACTACAAGTCCCATCATGCCTCTGTCTCTGGGTGTCATACTTGTGGCTGTCAGAGTCTTGCTATGCCTCATGGGAGTTGTAGTTCTGCAAAAGCTGGAGGTCCGCTAATTGCATATCCCTGCCCTAGGACATGAAAACTGTTAGACTAATGCTGGCCATACACATTTTGAATTCTGAATGATCGGGCATGTTGGAAATGTTTTGAAAAACAAACACATTTCTAATCAATGATGGGAGAATCGTGCTAGAAATATAATCAAAAAACAAATGTGTGTGAGCTGTGACCTGGAAAGGAAGGAAGATTCCCAGTCACAAATTTTCCTGTCCATAACAACATGAGGTGAAATTGAAGGCTTGGTTAATTGAATTTTGAAATCAACGGTTGCATCATCGGATTACCAAAACACACAGATTTTTGATTAATTAATGCCAGTCGACCCATGTATGACCTGCTTAAGGAGATACTTCAGCAGCTGACCTCATTAACACACACCCTGCACTTGCTCTCCCCCCACAAGGAGATTTTTCCCACCCACCTCTGTAGTTACAGTATCTCACATAAGTGAGTACACCCCTCACATTTTTGTAAATATTTTATTATATCTTTTCATGTTACAACACTGAAGAAATGACACACAATGTAAAGTAGTGAGTGTACAGCTTGTATAACAGTGTAAATTTACTGTCCCCTCAAAATAACTCAACACACAGCCATTAACCACTTCAGCCCCGGAAGAATTTACCCCCTTCCTGACCAGGCAATTTTTGCGATACGGCACTGTGTCGCTTAAACTGACAATTGCGTGGCCGTACGACACTGTACCCAAACAAAATTTGCGTCCTTTTTTTCCCCACAAATAGAGCTTTCTTTTGGTGGTATTTAATCACCTCAAAAGAAGAGCAACAATTTTGAAAAAAAAAAAAAAAACAATATTTTTTACTTTTTGCTATAATAAATATCTCCAATTTAAAAAAAAAAATACTATATATATTGAGTGGTGTGCGCAAAAGTTATAGCGTCTACAAAATAGGGGATAGATTTTAGTCTTTTTTTTTTTTTTTTACTAGTAATGGCGGCGATCTACGACATTGCGGCGGACAAATCGGACACTTTTGACACTTTTTTGGAACCATTGACATTTATACAGTGATCAGGGCTAAAAATAGCCACTGATTACTGCATAAATGTCACTGGCAGGGAAGGGGTTAAAACTAGGGGGCGATCAAGGGATTAAGTGTGTGTGCCAAGGCTCTTAAAGCAGCCGCAGTGTGTATGTGTGTATATATATATATATGGTGATTCATGCAGCAGAGCCATTCTGCTGCTGTATTTATAGGAGCCGGTCGGGAAGCAGTTAATGTCTAAACCGCTGGCAACAAAAGTGAGAACACCCCTAAGTGAAAATTGAACCCAATTAGCCATTTTCCCTCCCCGGTGTCATGTGACTCGTTAGTGTTACAAGGTCTCAGGTGTGAATTGGGAGCAGGTGTGTTAAATTTGGTGTTATCGCTTTCACTCTCTCATCCTGGTCACTGGAAGTTCACCATGGCACCTCATGGCAAAGAACTCTCTGAGGATCTAAAAAAAATAATTGTTGCTCTACATAAAGATGGCCTAGGCTATAAGAAGATTGTCAAGACCCTGAAACTGAGCTGCGGCATGGTGGCCAAGACCATACAGCGGTTTAACAGGGCAGATTCCACTGAGAACAGGCCTTGCCATGGTCGACCAAATAAGTTGAGTGCACGTGCTCAGCATCATTTTCAGAGGTTGTCTTTGGGAAGTAGACGTGCTGCCAGCATTGCTGCAGAGGTAGTAGATGAACTGTAGCTCCCCACTGCCAGCAGCACTCATGCAGCCTGTTAGTGCTCAGACCAAATGCCGCACACTACATCACATTGGTCTGCATGGCTGTCATCCCAGTAGGAAGCCTCTTCTAAAGATGATGCACAAGAAAGCCCGCAAACAGTTTGCTGAAGACAATCAGACTAAGGGCATGGATTACTGCAACCATGTCCTGTGGTCTGATGAGACCAAGGTAAACTTATTTGGTTCTTATGGTTTCAAGCGTGTGTGGCAGCAACCAGGTGAGGAGTACAAAGGCAAGTGTGTCTTGCCTACAATCAAGCATGGTGGTGGGAGTGTCATGGTCTGGGGCTGCATGAGTGCTGCCGGCAGTGGGAATTCCAACATGAACTGTGACATACTGAAGCAGATCATGATCCCCTCCCTACGGAGACTGGGCCACAGGGCAGTATTCTAGCATAACGACCCCAAACACTCATCCAAGACCACTGCCTTGCTAAAGAAGCTGAGGGTAAAGGTGATGGACTGGCCAAGCTCATCTCTAGATCTAAACCCTATTGAGCATCTGTGGGGGATCCTCAAATGAAAGGTGGAGGAGCGCAAGGTCTCTAAACTCTACCAGCTCCATGATGTCGTCATGGAGGAGTGGAGAAGGACTCCAGTGGCAACCTGTGAAGCTCTGGTGAACTCCATGCCCAAGAGGGTTAAGGCAGTACTGGAAAATAATGGTGGCTACACAAAATATTGACACTTTGGGCCCAATTTGGACATTTTCACTTAGGGGTATACTCACTTTTGTTGCCAGAGGTTTAGACATTAATGGCTGCGTGTTGAGTTATTTTGCGGGGACAGCAAATTTACACTGTTCTACAAGCGGTACATTCACTACTTTACATTGTAGCAAAGTGTCATATCTTCTGTTGTCACATGAAAAGATATAATAAAATATTTACAAAAATGTCAGGGGTCTACTCATTTTTGTGAGATACTGTACATGCAGATATCAGTGAGCACCAGTCTCCCGGACTACACAGCCAGTGTCTTCCTCTGCTGATCAATTGTTTTGTAAGTTATCTTCTTCTTGCATAGATCATTAATTTGGCAGAGTGTGCAGGAGCTGAGCAATCACATAACAGCCTATGAGGAACAGAGTTGTAGTACAGGAAAAGTGTGTCTCTGGAAGTCTGTAAAGGTCACCATACACTATACAATCTGATTGTACAATCTCCTTTAGATCTCCCATCAACTATGTAGTGCAAGGGCCTGCATGAATGGATACAAAGTGATAGAATAGATAGGTGTGTCGTCCTATTATAAAGTTTTGGTAAATCTAAAGGGGATTGTACAGAAATCGAATAATCAAATTATATAGTTTGTATGACAACCTTTATACATACAATGCGATCTGATTGTACTATCTCTATACAATTTCCTTTAGATTTCAGAAAATATGTAATAGGAGAACCCACCTGAACAATCCATTCAATTTGTATTAAGTCAGACAGGCTCTTGCACTACATAGCTGATGCTAAATCTAAAGGAGACTGTACAATCAGGTTACAAAGCATAACTTGCAAAATTCTTGCTAAATCTAAAAGATAAATCTGAGCAAAAAGATAACTTCAAGAATACAAGATAAAATGACTAAGTATTAAATTACAGATATTTGTACATTTTAAGCTGTGCCTTTTTGCACATCCATGAAATTTGAAGGTACACAAAACATAAAAATAATAAACTTATGCTAAAAATCTGAAGGTCAGTAACATGTGTGCGCTGCCTTGGCGTGTGTTGCCAAAAATGATAAAGGCATAATTTTATCATAAATGCAGTGCCTTGCAAAAGTATTCACCCTCCTTGGCTTTTTACCTATTTTGTTACATTACAACCTTTAGGTCAATGTTTTTTTATCTGAATTATATGTGATGGATCAGAACACAATAGTCTAAGTTGGTTAGGTAAAATTAGAAAAATATATAGATAAAACTATTTTTCACGAATAAAAACTGATAATTGGCATGTGCGTATATATTTACCCCCTTTGTTATGAAGCCCATAAAAAGTGCTGGTGCAACCAATTACCTTCAGAAGTCACATAATTAGTAAAATGATGTCCACCTGTGTGCAATCTAAGTGTCACATGATCTGTCATTACATATACACACCTTTTTGAAAGGCCCCAGAGGCTGCAGCACCTAAGCAAGAGGCACCACTAACCAAACACTGCCATGAAGACCAAGGAACTCTTCAAACAAGTAAGGGACAATGTTGTTGAGAAGTATAAGTCAGGGTTAGGTTATACAAAAAATTCCAAATCTTTGATGATCCCTTGGAGCACCACAAATATATCATAACCAAATGTAAAGAACATGACACAACAGCAAACCTGCCAAGAGACGGCCGCACACCAAAACTCACGGACCGGGCAAGCAGGGCATTAATCAGAGAGGCAGCACAGAGCCCTAATGTAACGCTGCAGAGTTCCACAGCAGAGACTGGAGTATATGTACACAGGATGACAATAAGCCATTACTTTCAGCAAAAAACAAAATGGCATGTTTTGATTTTGCAAAAAGGCATGTGGGAGACTCCCAAAATGTATGGAGGAAGGTGCTCTGGTCTGATGAGCCTAAAATTGAACTTTTTGGCCATCAAAGAAAACGCTATGTCTGGCGCAAACCCAACACATCACATCACCCAAAGAACACCATCCCCACAGTGAAACGTGGTGGCAGCATCATGCTGTGGGGTTGCTTTTTAGCAGTCGGAACTGGGAAACTGGTCAGAGTTGAGGGAACGATGGATGGTGCTAAATACAGGGATATTCTTAAGAAAAACCTGTACCACTCTGTGTGTGGTTTGAGGCTAGGACAGAGGTTCACCTTCCAGCAGGACAATGACCCCAAACACACTGCTAAATGTGTTGTAATGGCCTAGTCAAAGCCCAGACCTCAATCCATTAGAAAATCTGTGGTCAGACTTAAAGATTGCTGTTCACAACCATCCAACTTGAAGGAGCTGGAGCTGTTTTGCAAGGAGGAATGGGCAAAAATCCCAGTGGTAAGATGTGGCAAGCTCATAGAGACTTATCCAAAGCGACTTGGAGCTGAGATGGCCGCAAAAGGTGGCTCTACAAAGTATTGACTTTAGTGGGGTGAATAGTTATGCACATTGACTTTTACTGTTATTTTGTCCTATTTGTTGTTTGCTACACATTAAAAAAATCTTCAAAGTTGTGGCCATGTTCTGTAAATTAAATGATTCAAATCCTCATACAATCCATGTTAATTCCAGGTTGTGAGGCAACAAAACACGAAAAATGCCAAGGGGGATGAATACTCTTGCAAGGCACTGTATATATACACAGCATGTTACAATGTCAGCAATCTGCTGCCATGCATAGAGCCAAATAAACATGCTGCAGTGCACAATGTGCACTATAATGTGAGCCTACTGGTGTAAACAGGTCCTTACTGGGTTGGTGCATCACACTGCACCAACACACAAAATGTGCATTACTACAATGTGTGTAGTCGAGCTGCACGATTAATCGATTTTTAAAGAAAATCACGATCTCAGTTCAAACCCCCTCACGATCTCAATCCAGCATTTCCACGATTCATACATGTAACAAGTGCAGAGCCATTCTCTGCTCACTCACAGTTGTCAAAAAAAAAAAAAACAACCAACCATAATGCAAATGTTTATCAACATTGCTCAGTGCTGAGATAAAAGGAAAAATTGTAACATTCGGTTCTTTTAGATCAAAGGAATGAAATTCGGTCTGTAAATGAGGTCAGCCTAACCACTTAAAGCGGAGTTCCACCCAAAAGTGGAACTTCCGCTTTAAGCAGTCCTCGCCCCCTTACATGCCACATTTGGCATGTCATTTTTTTGGGGGGGAAGCAGGTACCTAGTTTTGACAGGTACCTAGCTCCCACTTCCTCTTCTCGTCGCCTCGCCTCCTTGACGACGACTCCTCTCCCTCTAGGAGACTCCTCCTCTCCCCCTCCCTCTCTGCAATCTTCCAGGGCACCTCACAGGTCCCAGAAGATTGCCTGGCCATCAAGAGAGCGCATCGCGACTCGCGCATGCGCAGTGCACACCCGGCTGTGAAGCCACAAGCTGTCACAGCCGGGTGCCCACACTTGCAATGCCAGTGCCGCAGAGAGGCGGGGGAGAGGAGTGAGGCTTCGGGCGGCTGCACCGTGAGACATGTGAGTGTCTGTTTATTAAAAGTCGGCAGGTACACTTTTTGTAGCTGCTGACTTTTAATAATCTTGCAAATGAGTGGAACTCCGCTTTAAAGACACAGCCTTTTTCTGACACTTGTTGCTTACAAGTTAAAATCAGTATTTTCTGCTAGAAAATTACTTAAGACCACCAAACATTATATATATATATATTGGGAAGAATAAAATGGCGGTCGTTGCAATATTTTATGTCACACTGTATTTGTGCAGCTGTCTTTCAAAGGCAATTTTTTGGGAAAAAATACACTTCAATAAATGAAAAAAAATATAAACAGTAAAGTTAGCCCAATTTTTTTGTATATTGTGAAAGATGATGTTACGCCGAGAATCGTGATCTTTATTCTAAGCAAAAAAATTGTGATTCAAATTTTTCCCAGAATCGTGCAGCTCTAGTGTGTAGTGGACATGTATAGATTATGTGTGTGTTTATGGGGGTGTTTAACCGCTTGCCGACCGGCTCACGCCGATATACGTGGGCAGAAGGGCACGTACAGGCAGATTAATGTACCTGTACGTTGCCCTTTAAGTATCGGTTTGCGCACGCGCCGCGACCTCCGTGAGAGGAAGAATGGGGAAATGCTGTATACAAGCATTTCCCCGTTCTGCCTAGTGACAGGACACTGATCACAGCCCCTGTAATCGGGAGCGGTAATCAGTGTTGTGTCACACATAGCTCCTCCCCCCAGAATCATTACCTAGGACACACTTAACCCCTACCTAGTGGTTAACCCCTTCACTGCCAGTCACATTTACACAGTAATCAATGCATTTTTAACTGCACTGATTGCTGTATAAATGTGAATGATCCCAAAATCTCACCAAAAGCGTCCGATCTGTATGCCATAATGTCGCAGTCATGATAAAAATAGCTGATCGCCGCCATTACTAGTAGAAAAACAAATAATAAAAATGCCATAAAACTATCCCCTATTTTGTAGACGCTATAACTTTTGCGCAAACCAATCAATAAACGCTTTTTGCGATTTTTTTTTTCTTTCTTTTTTTTTTTCCCAAAAATATGTAGAAGAATACATATCGGCCTAAACTGAGGAAAAAAATGTTTTTTTATATATTTATTATAGCAAAAAGTAAAAAATAATGCGTTTTTTTCACAATTGCCGCTTCGCTATTTTTTTGTTTATAGCGCAAAAAATAAAAACTGCATAGGTGATCAAATACCACCAAAAGAAAGCTCTATTTGTGGGGAAAAAAGGACGCCAATTTTGTTTGGGAGCCACGTCGCACGACCGCGCAATTGTCAGTTAAATTGACGCAGTGCTGAATCGCAAAAAGTGTTCTGGTCTTTGGGCAGCCAAATGGTCTGGGGCTTAAGTCGTTAAAGCGGAACTAATCTCTCAGAGATACTCATTTCCTCATTCCAGCGATGTGGTGGTTAAATCCCTCGCTGGCCACTGTCATCTTCTCCCCAGTTACCTCTGGATGCAGTGCAAGTTAGGTCTCATTTAAACTTGCTTTGGCATCAACACACATTAACGGCTAGTTTACACTTGCTTTGTAAAGCTCTCTGAACGCCAGTCAAAGCTCCTGTCACTAAATATAATGGTTAGCTTTCAGTCCTGTTTACATCTTGCTTTTGCTTTGCTTTGGCTTCGCTTCAAAAATTATACCCCATGTAGCCATAGTGGTGCTTCAAAGCGTCTTCAAAGCCTCCATAGAAGTCTATGGCAAAGCTCGCTTGAAGCCCCATCGAAGCTTCACCAAAGCCCCATTGAAGCCCCACTGAAGCCTCATCGAAGCACCAAGCAAAAGCAAGGTGTACATAGGACTGTAAGCTAACCATTTTATTTAGTGACACGGGTTTTGACCGGCATTCAGAGAGCTTTAACAAAGCCTGTCCGAAGCCTGGTTTTGAAGCAAGTGTAAACTTAGCCCTAAGTGTTATTGCTAAGAAGAGATAGCATGTCTTTTTCGCAATAAAGAGCTGCCTGCTTTTCGGATTTTATTAGTCAAGTTTCATTCCAGTTTGGCTTCACATCTATGCGTTGTGGTAATGCTCATTCATTCATGTACCACTAAACGTGCATTGCGCTTGGGCAACC
The DNA here is from genome assembly GCF_042186555.1 of Aquarana catesbeiana. Taxonomy (NCBI): domain Eukaryota; kingdom Metazoa; phylum Chordata; class Amphibia; order Anura; family Ranidae; genus Aquarana; species Aquarana catesbeiana. The sequence continues at coordinate 552,045,131 of NC_133324.1, forward strand.
CCTTCATTTGGATGAGTTGTCCAATGCACAGAAATTGCACCAAAAAGGTTTATGTACCTTTTTTTTTTTTTTTTTTTATTTAAAAAAACACAGCATACCATAATGCATGGGAATATGTTATCAAGTGTTGTGGTGTGCTGTATTGCATTTATGTTAGCATTAACAAAAGAATGGCGCTACCAACAGGAACAACAAGCGTTTTCATGCACTGAAGCTACACGCTTGATATTGTGAGCATCCCCGCATCACACAGATGTGAATGGGGACTTCTTTCTTTTTTTTTTAACATTACTGTTAAGAAGACCAACTCTTCAAAATTATATGATGCTGTTCCTTTAAAATGTGACCCAGAAGCATGCAATGTGCACTTCAATGCTTAATCTTGATATGCTGTCTCCTCCACTCTGCAGTATCAGGAAGAGAACAGGAGAAAAGTTGTGGTGTTATTGAAAGCCATCCTTTAGGCCTCATGCACACCGGACTTTATAAAAAAGTCAGTAACGTTAGCTGTAGAAAGCTGTACCTGTAGTATGAGTTTTGCAGCGTTTTTGCAGTAGCTGTTGCATTTTTTAGCTTTTTTTTGCAAAACTATTCTCCCACAAAAGCTTATGGCTCAAAATGCTCATAAGCGAAGAATAGGATTGTTTTTCAGAATTTTAAAGCTTTTATCAGAGTCAGAGCATTTTTACAGCTTAAAAACTCCTCTTCAAACATACTAGTTCTGTTTTTTTTTTTTTTTCAACCAGAAAACTCCCTCCCCAAAAAATGCTGATAAAAGCCTATCACATGGACACATAAGATAACATGCTGGGAAGTTTACTGGCTGCAGAAAAAAATGCCTGAAGCCAGAAACTGCAGTTGTAACAACGTCCAGTGTGCATGAGCCCTTAAAGGGAAGGGGCTCGAATAGGTCCTACTGCGGAATGGAGGAGACAAGGTGGCGCTATTATATATATTCCCTAAAATGGGAAAGGCGCAGTATTGAAACCAGGTCCCACCATTTAAGGTGAGGTCCATCTTATTTATAAATTGGGAATGAAACACATAGTGGTGGCGTGTGCCAATAGTTTCCATGTGGGATTCACATGGAACAGCATATCAAGACTGAACACTGAAAAACACATTGCATACTTTTGGGTCACATTTTAACCATTTGCTTTTAAATCTCGTACATAGTACATCATTTGATTTCAAGAGTGATGCCTACAGGCTACCGTTTTTAGAGCCGACGGTTGCTTCCTTTGTAATAGCAATAGAAGCAGCTAACTAGCCTTTTGATTGGTATTACAAGCACTGCCGCCTTCTGTGGCTCTCTCAGGCACTCCTGTCCCACTGGGAGACCCGAGGTACTAGCTGGCACATCTGCTGGCTAGACGGAGACCCATGCAAAGCCGGGGTCGGGTTTTGCTATGGTAACCTGGAAGCAATGACATGACATCACTTCCAGAAAAGATTCAAAACTGCCGATCTTGGTGTTCTGAATGCTTTCAAGGGCAGAGGAGGGATTTGGGATCTTATAGACCCCAGATCGCTCCATAAAGAGTATCTGCCTCGTTCCTATTGCTGCCACAAGGGATGTTTTCATTCCTTGTGACAGCAATAAAAGTGATCCAAAAAAAATGTAAATCGACAGTGTGAAAATAAAAAAATTAATGAATTAAAAAAATTTTAAGTGCCCTCACCCCCCGTGCTAGTGCGCGTCAATCCCGCACGCACACAAACAGCGATTGTCCCACACATGGGAGGTATTAACACGAATGTCAGATCATGGGCAGTATTTCTAGCATTAGACCTCCTTCTAAATCTAAAGTTTTAACCTGCAAAGGCTCACAAAGCATTGCCTATGGATAGTAAAAGTCATTTGTCTCCGTTGTGCGACGTTTTAAAGAGTGACATGTTTGATATCTATTTACGCAGCGTAACATCATCTTTTTATATTTTACAAAACAATTGGGTTATATATTGTCTGCAAAAATACCTTGTGACGTAAAAAAAAAAATCACAAAACCCACCAATTTATTCTCTAGGGCCTCCGCTTGAAAAAAAAATAAATACTGTTTGGGGGTTCTAAGTAATTTTCTAGCAGAAAAACTGATTGTTACACATAAACAAAAAGTAGAGTAAAGGGACAGTATTCTACAATTTTGAAGAGTTGGACTTTTATGATTTCCATTTATTATTGTGGTGTGATGTCACTGATGTATCCTTTTCACTAAGGTAGGTGATTCTTTGAGTATATTATGTTTTCAACACTAGTGCACTTACTTTTTGTTTGTTTGATTTATTTGTGTTAGAATAGCACATAAAGTGCTGGCACAGCTCACACTTTTTGAGTTGATATCTTTTGGGGTTTTTTTAGCGCAAGATGGATATTTTTATATGATTACTGTTAAGAGGGGCTTTGGGGAAATATCTGAACAAACCCCCTTATATTTCACAATTGATATTTTTAGAAAAAGATTCTGGACACTGTCCTCAATCTTCTTGTCGTCTGCAGTCCTACACTCACTAACACTGAACAGGAAGTGCACTATACAGACTTCTTCCTGTTCATTCAAAAATTAAGAAGATATTAAACATGCTAATCATGTTTACTATATCTCCAGTTATGAACGTGGTGCTTAGTACTGAACACTGAGTGGTGTTCACTCAGGTAAGTGAAGGATCAGTAAATATGAGATATATTTACCAATCCCCCACTCACCTTCTACATTGGCTCAGATCCATGCCACTGGGCATCTCTGTATGCTTCCCTCTGTGTCCCCTGCAAAACCCGATGTCTCTACCGATACAGGAGGGGGATAAGTAATGAAGGAGAGGGTCGGGGGACACACGGTAGCCAGCAGGTTGTGCAGGCACTGTGCAAGCGATGGTAATGGCAGAGGGCTTTGTGGGGGTGCTCATATTTTTAAGAAATTGCTGCAATTAGTGTCTTGTCGGATGCTGCTCAAAGCTATTTATTGGTGAGAATGTGGGTGTAAAGTGAAACATCGTCAGAAAGATGAAATTAGCCTTTAAATATAAAGAAATAGTGTACCCAAAGTGCTAATAACACAAAGAAGATGGATCTACATAATTTGTTACTAAACAAAAAACATAATAATTTGGCTTAGTTTTAAACACTCTAACTCGCTGTGTGCCTTGAGGATGTTACACACACCCAAAAAAATTCTCAAAGTACAAAGGGCATGTGTAGTTTGCTAGTCTGTCAAAATACAGAGCTGTAATACCTGCTCCTTTCAAGAAACGGACTCTCTGCCACCGTGCTTATAAACAATGGGGGTTATTTACGAAAGGCAAATCCACTTTGCACTACAAGTGCAAAGTGCACTTGAAATTGAACTGAAAGTGCATTTGGAAGTGCAGTCACTGTAAATTTGAGGGGTATATCTGAAATGAGGGGAAACTCTGCTGATTTTATTATCCAAGCATGTGCAAGCTAAAATGCTGTTTTTTATTTTCCTTGTATGTCCCCCTCGGATCTACAATGACTGCACTTCTAAGTGCACTTTCAGTGCAATTTCAAGTGCACTTTGGAGTTATAGTTTGCACTTGTTGTGCAAAGTGGATTTGCCTTTAGTAAATAACCCCCAATGTTTAGAGGGGAGATAGAGAGCCAGAAAGTAAAATTATTACTTTTATATCTACTATTTCAAAGAGTTGCATTTCAATGTGCATATAATATCTGTTAGAGAAGAGCTTCAGGAAAAAAAAATGTTCATTCAAACTTTGCCGGGTAGATTAACTACTTGCCAACCGACCCATAGCCGAATGATGGCTACAGGGTGGTTGCATAACTCTGGGAGGGCGTACAGTGATGTCCTCCCAGAATCCTGCTCTCGCGCGCACCTGAGAACATCCGTGACCTGGACACGGCGCATCGCGGATCACGGTAAATGGCCACTGATAGCGGCCATTTACCACGTGATCGCTCTGTCAAGTGACGGAGCGATCACTTGTAAACAAACCGACGTCATGCCGGTTCCTCTCTCCTCTCTGTGTACCAATCGGTACAGTGTGAGAGGAGAGGGGGAGAGATCGGATGGCAGCAGCGCTGTGGGCTGGATCTGTAGTGCCCACAGCGCTGCTCTGTGACAATTGCAGTCACATCCAGCCATCCATCCATCCATCAATGCTCAGCCATCCCTCCATGCTCAGCCATACTCTACCATACCCTGCCATACCCAGCCATACTCTGCCATACCCGGCCATACTCTGCAGTACTTGGTGATACCCAGCCATACCCAGTCATACTCGGCGATACCCTGCAATACCCTGCCATGCTCAGCCATACTCGGCCATGCTCAGCCATACTATACTATAGCCATACTATATGTTGTACTCAGCCTCTGAATGTGGCCAGGCTGTGGAAGTCTTACACATGTGGTATCGCCGTACTCAGGAGTAGGAGAATCTATTTTGGGGTGTCATTTTTGGTATGCACATGCTATGTGTTAGAAATATTGTATAAATGAACAACTTTGTGTTAAAAAAAAATGCATTTTAACCACTTCCCGCCCGCCGTCATATGACGTCCTTTGTGTGGGGATATCTGAGTGATGCCTCCCGCCGCCCTTCGGTGCTTCTACCGACTCGCCGATATGATCAAAGGATCCTTTTTTTTTTTATTTCAGGCTTCCCAGCCTAGAGGTGAGATGTGGGGTCTTACTGTCCCCATATCTCACTGTAAAGAGGACCTGTCAGAAAGTTTACATTCCTTGTAATAGGAATAAAAGTGATCAAAAAATGTATTTTTTGGAAAAAAGTGTCAAGCTAAAATAAAGTAAAATGAACAATAAAAAAAATTAAAGCACCCCTGTCCCCGTGTGCTCACATGCAGAAGCGAACGCATGTGTAAGTCCCACCCACATATGAAAACGGTGTTCAAACCACACATGTGAGGTATCGCTGCAAACATTAGAGTGAGAGCAATAATTTTGGCCCTAGACCTCCTCTGTAACTCAAACATGTAACCAGTAAAAAATTTTATAGCGTCACCTATGGGGATTTTTAAGTAGCGAAGTTTGGCGCCATTCCACAAGCGTGTGCAATTTTGAAGGGTGACATGTTGAGTATCTATTTACTTAACATAACTTCATCTTTCACATTATGCAAAAACGTTGGGCTAACTTTACTGTTTTGTTTTTTTAAGCACAAAATTGCTGCAAAAATACTGTGCAAGATAAAAAGTTGCAACGACCGCCATTGTATTCTCTAGGGTCTTTGCTAAAAAAAAAAAATATAATGTTTTGGGGTTCTATGTCGTTTTCCAGCAAATAAATTATTATTTTTACATGTAGGAGAGAAATGTCAGAATTGGCCTGGGTGCTCCAGAACGCCTGAAGGTGCTCCCTGCATGTTGGGCCTCTGTATGTGGCCACGCTGTGTAAAAGTCTCACACATGTGGTATCGCCATACTCTGGAGTAATAGCAGAATGTGTTTTGGGGTGTAATTTGTGGTATGCATATGCTGTGTGTCAGGGCTTTTTTTCTCTGAGAATAGGTGCAGGAACTCCCCCCGTCTGAGTCACCCCTTGTCTCTGCCCCCTACCCACCTCTGACCACCATCCCTTGATTCCACCCCCTACCCACCTACCAGTACTGCCCCTTTTAGAGAATACAGAATTAAGTATCATTTTGTGGTGCTAAATCATTTGTATGGAACATGATAATGATAAAAAGAAAAGCAGTAAAATAGATCCCCTGCAACCAGCAACAATAGAATCCCAGCAATAGATCCCCACACAACAATAGACTCCACCAGCAACAATGTACTCCACCCCAACAACAATAGATTCCCTGCAGCAACAGTGAACCACCTACAACAAAATATCACACCCAGTAACAAAATATCTACCCAACCAACATTAGAACCCCCCCCCCAACAACAACAGATCTCCCAGCAGCCAGCAACAGAAGACCCCACCAGTGACAATAGATCCCCCAGCAGACAACATCAATAGACCCTCCAGCATACCCCACACCCAATGCTATTGCATACATTCAGTGCTGGAGGTGCCGGAACTGTGTTCCCCCGCGTTCCCGCTGAAAAAAAGCCCTGTTGTGTGTGAGAAATAACCTGCTCACCATGCATCTTTCTAAATACCTTGGAATGTCTTCTTTCCAAAAAGGGGTCATTTGGGGGGTATTTGTACTTTTCTGGCATGTTAGGGTCTCAAGAAATTAGATAGGCCGTCAGTACTTCAGGTGTGATCAAATTTCAGATATTGGCACCATAGCTTGTGGACTCTACACAACTTTCACAAAGACCAAATAATATACACCAATTTGTACTCATTTTTACCAAAGATATGTAGCAGTATAAATTTTGGCCAAAATTTATGAAGAAAAATTACTAATTTGCTAAATTTTATAACAGAAACAAAGAAAAATTAATTTTTTTTACAAAATTTTCAGTCTTTTTTCTTTTATAGCGCAAAAAATAAACCCAAGGGTGATTAAATGCCATCAAAAGAAAGCTCTATTTGTGTGAAAAAAAGGACAAAAATTTCATATGGGTACAGTGTTGTATGACTGAGTAATTGTCATTCAAAATGTGAGAGCCCCGAAAGCTGAAAATTGGTCTGGTTAGGAAGGGGGTTTACGTGCCCAGTGGTCAAGTGGTTAAAAAAGAAACTGAGATTTTACCTTGCAAATGATGAATAATTGAAGATAATTGAAGTGAACACAGCTTCTCGTTATTTAATAGGCCTGGTTCACACCTATGCATTTTTAGTGCTTTTTGCAGATTTGCAGTACAGAACATGTTCCATAGGAAACCGTGTTAAATGGACTATAGTGCAAAATGCAAAAAGCACTAAAAATGCATAGGTGTGAATCAGGTCTTAGTACATCATCTGCAATTGTTCAGTAGAGCAGAGACGTGTGCCTTATTCTCAATTCGATAGGATGCACCTCAAAGCAAGCTGTTCAGCTGTGCTGTTCCTTTACGAGGTACCTTAAAAGCAAATCTACCACTTCTTGTACACAGGTTGTACTAGTGCCATCCTAGTATTAGTACTAACAGTCTATAATATATGTTGTTGGTTGTGTGCCACATCAAGCACTCCTGCCACCCTAGGTACTAGCTGGTTGGTTATGGACAAGTCCAGCCCTGGCAGCATCATGTATTCTTAATTAAAACACAAATTTCCTGTAAATATCTGAGAAAAAAAGAGCTATAGAAGCTAGCAGAACTATGACTAAAGATCTTATGTGCAATACTTGAGATTAATGAGAAGTATACAACTTCTCTAACATTGAGCTAACTATGGACAAATACAAAAGTAGTTCAGTTAATCAATAAATTATGTAGTTCACAAGTCAACTTGATATCATGTCTATAGACAGTGACCATTTGACTCCAATGACAGTGATGCCCATGGGGTTGACCTAATAAAGACAGTTGGTTCACTTTTCAAGAGTTTTCTGTTCTGTTTCATAACACAGATAATAAAGTGTAAGTAAATCCAAAATCGCTCAGGGCTGTACGCAACTGAGAAGTTATGCATCAAAGCTGCATGAAAAATGAAACTATGTTTTGCCTTTGCCGGGTGGTACCACTGCTAAACGTGACCCATTTAGGTGTATGGGGCTGCACCACAACCACGTACAATGCATGTGGCTGTGATGCAGTGGTTCAGCCTTTTTTAGGGTTAAGACAGATGGTGAGGAGGCGACATATCATGGATCAGTTTTCAGAAAGAAGGCAAGGGCTGCTGCATGTCAGAACAGAACAAGCCCTCAGTGCCTACATTTGTTTGTGTAAGTTTATATATTTGTATATTTTGTGTTATTTCACAAATCAAAATAGTTGTGGATTTAAAGAAGGAAATCCTATTTTATTCGAAAGTTTTTCTCTATGAATAAAGTTAAAATTAAACATCATAGACAACATGCATAATGTGAAAGCAAAAAAAGAAAACACACCTCCTCTTAATCCAGTACACATAAAAGAAAAAAAAAAGTAGATGAGCGTAACGCACTAAAACTTACCTTTTGCTTTTCACAGCTATGATTTTAATATGTAAGATATCCTTATTCTATATCGTAGTTCCTATTGATAGGTTCAGAACAGAATGATCCTGTGTTACTTTTAGAACACTAATCTATACTGACAAAAAGGGAAGCAGAAACAGTGGTATTTCAACATACCAAAAACTTCTTCTTTCTGTGTACTGAAACATGACAAAGTTTTAGCTTTCACATTTACAGTTTCTCTAACTTTGCAATTCCTGGACCTGGAAGCTCTGCCTATGAAATTGCAGGTCACACCTGTCCCAGCACACTTTTCCCCAGATACAACCAAATTAAATAAACAGCAGACAGAACTTGGCAAAAAAATGACCACAGCACATTTATTGTTTTTTTTAACACATTAATATCCTTCAATACTCTTTTTTTATCAACCAAATTACATCATAAATTCAAATAAACTTCAGTTCATCCTGCTCAGTTTTTAGAACATGAGCAGCAGTACTACACATTTTACATAAAAATAAAACCAGTTCCCCCTAGAATACCAGGGTGACCCAACCACATAATAGTGCTCGCAACTGAAGGAAGGGAACTTTTTTCTTCCAGTCTTGACCACCGGGAAAGAGGGCAAGCACCAATCCCACTGTCCTTAAGTAGCCTCTCCCAGTCTTCCAGAACATTCCCCGGATTCCCATTGGTTCCCACCGGAAAACTTATCCCCAGCTTCTTAAAGGGGACAGCACCCTTTAATACCCAAATAACTAACTGCAACAAAACCTTAAATTATAAATTACATAGGGAAGGGATGGCCACAATCTCAAGAAAGTGGGCCCATATTGTGCCCCCTTTTTACATTCTCAGCACAAAAACCACATGCCTAGTCCAGTGTTTTTCAACCTTTCCTTGGTTGGCGATGGCACCCTTCAAAAGTATTTTTAGTCTCGGGGCACCCCCAGTCTAGAGGCTTATTCACACGTAAGATTGGGGGGGGTAAAACCACATGGTTGAGCCATGTTTTCATCTTTGTAATTTTTGTTGGGCTTTGACAGTGACATTCATAGCCAGGCCTCTCAAAATGCTAATGCCCGTTTGCTCCTATAGCCTTACAAATCCTCACTGTATTTTATTTTGGGAATGGGGTTAAAGTGAACATCTAGCCATGGTCAGGTCACCTGAAGGTGACAGATGAACCTGTTGGGATCAGGAGTGCACCGCTAAGGTAGTGGACCCTACAGCTGACTGCTGCGGATAGAGCTCTGGGTGGTTCAGGAAAGCAGGTCCTCTGGAGCACCAACAAGGATCACACTGGGAGCTAAAACATGAAATTCCCCAGGGCGCAGAATCTAAGAGCCAGCAGGTGTTCACCAGGGCCCCTGATGGTGGGAATGGTCTTTGCTGCAACTGGCTCCAGGTCGCGGACCCCAGGGTCTCCTAGCTCAGTTTTGAAGGCCTAAATTGAAAATATCCAAACCCACATCTGAAAGGTTGACCCCATCTCGCCCTGTATAAACCTGATACACCACCTTCCAGATCCACATGCCGATAAGATGAACTTTTTCAGAGTTCTATTAACTCTTTCCCGCATCTTCTCCATGACCCTCCTCTGAGTCGAGGACAGTCAAACGAGACGCGAGACAACCTTGGAAAAGACAATCGTCGTACCTGGGGAAGTGACCGAAAAACGATGAAGGTCTCGTTTTATCATAAACCATAAATCAAGTGTCCTAATATTCCTCAAATCGTTACCCCCTAGATCACTGGTTCTCAACTCCAGTCCTCGGGACCCACCAACAGGCCAGGTTTTATGTATTACCTTGGGGAGTTGCAGACTAGAATACTGCAATCACTGAGCAGCAAGTGATATCACCTGTGATGTATTTCAGCTATTTTGCAAACCTGGCCTGTTGGTGGGTCCTGAGGACTGGAGTTGACAACCACTGCCCTAGATGAACCACTAAGATAGTAGGTGGGGGCCAAAATTGATCATAGACAAATGAAAATAAAACTGACACCACTGAAGAAATGGGTGAGACCTCGTGAGCTGCCAAAAAACTAGGTCTCGCCACCATTCTATCAGGTCATCAATATAGCGTTTGTAATATAAGAGATTTTTAGAGACAGAAGACCAGAACTCTTATATTACAAACGCTATATTGATGACCTGATATTGATATGGGCAGGTTCAGAACTGGCACTTCAAGATTATATGTCTCATTTGAACAACGATACTCATAATATCAGACTTACGAGCCAGTGGAGCACTGAGGAAATACACTTTTTAGATGTGAACATCTATAGAGTTGGTGACAGAGTACAAACGAAAGTGTTCTTCAAACCCACCGACAGAAATAGTTATCTTCCAGTGCATAGCGGCCACCATCCGCTATGGTTGAAAAATGTGCCCAAGGGCCAAATATTGAAGATCAGGAGAAACTGCTCTGAATTAGAGGATTTTGACCAACAGGTTACAGTATTAAAAAATAGGTTTGTGGAAAAAGGGTATAAACCACGGTTTTTAGACCCTATTATTGAGGAGATTAGGGCTCTCCCTCGAGATCATTGTTTAAGAGATGCACCCAGGATGGAAAGAAACTTAGATCATGAATGGAGTTTCATATCTCCCTTCCACTCACAGTACAAGGAGGTGGAGAATATTTTCCATAAGCATTGGCAAGTCCTTTGTCTGGATAGGACACTGGCAAGTGTTCTACCTGACAAGCCCAAGTTCATTTACCGTAAGGCGCCAAGCTTTGGGGATGTTATAGTCAAAAAGATTATTGATCCCCCCGGGAGAAATCCAACCTTCTGGGAACAAAATGTTTTTTTTGCGTGCCGGAAGTGCAAAGCGTGTAGAATGGTGGCGAGAACTATGAGAAAAATAGAAAAATTCACTGCAACTTCCAACAATAGGGAATTTGAAATTAAGCACTTTATAACATGTAATACATCACATGTAATGTATGCCCTGTGTTATCCATGTGGATTAATGTACATAGGTTGCACTAAGCGTCTTTTAAGAGTGAGAATCGCTGAGCATGTGCACAACATTACTATTGGCTATAAAGACCATAACGTATCCCTGCATTTCAAATTACATCACGGACAAGATCCTGCTGGATTGTTATTTTGGGGGATTGATCACATCAAACAATCTTGGAGGGGGGGTAATATAATAAGGGATTTATCAAAAAAGAAACTCAATGGATTTTTTAACTGACACTCTTAGCCCGAAAGGGTTAAATATCGAACTCGATATTAATTGCTTTATCAGCGATTTTTAGGTTCACTAGAGTGGACGATTACACAATGTATTATAGGGCGTACACACGGTCGGACTTTGTTCGGACATTCCAACAACAAAATCCTAGGATTTTTTCAGACGGGTGTTGGCTCAAACTTGTCTTGCATACACACGGTCACACAAAGTTGTCGGAAAATCCGATCGTTTTAAACGCGGTGACGTAAAACATGTACGTCGGGACTATAAACGGGGCAGTGGCCAATAGCTTTCATCTCTTTATTTATTCTGAGCATGCGTGGCACTTTGTCCGTCGGATTTGTGTACACACGATCGGAATTTCCGACAACGGATTTTGTTGTCGGATAATTTTATCTCCTGCTCTCCAACTTTGTGTGTCGGAAAATCCGATGGAAAATGTCCGATGGAGCCCACACACGGTCGGAATTTCCGACAACACGCTCCGATCGGACATTTTCCATCGGAAAATCCGACCGTGTGTACGGGGCATTAGAGTTTTAATTGAGGGGTTCCTCACTCTGAGATTTTGATCTGTTTTCTGTATAGATAACTTAATAACTATGCCCTGTTTGGATTACATATTTTTTTATTGTGTATGTACAATATGGAACTATGTGATACAGAGAGGTACTGGAGAATCTTTTATCAACTTCCGCTTTCTATCTACGTAGAATTTTAGATTATGCCGTGCAGGTAATTTTAATCTGCTTAGATTTTAACCACTATTATTTTTGTGATTTTATCACAAGTTCCCGAGGTTGCTGCGATTATATGCGATTTTGTATGTAACATTTTATGTCAATAGGTATGTCAGGTAATTTTAATCTGATTAGATTTTAATCATTATTATTTTCGTGATTTTATCACAAGTTCCGATGTTGCTGCGATTATATGCCATTTTGTATGTAACATTTTTATTTTTTGTTAATTTTATGTCAATTTTATGTCGCAATGTGATAAACTTATCTGATTTAATATGATAATTATATCAGGTGAGGAACTATGGGTATTTGAATTACTTGGTCACTACACTGCGACATCCATATAGCTTAATTATGTTTGGGGGTTAAGCGACTCTCTCTCTTCAGTTGCACCTGGAATATATAGAAAAAGGAATTACCCTAGGAGGACTTTATCGGCACTTTGCTAAGGATACTGGTATATATAATTGCGTAATAATTGTGTGTAACAAGATAGAAGAAGTAACAAAATATTTATTTAAACATGACATAATTTAAAAACATAGTGTTTCATAGATTTCACAAGGCATATTACATAGTTACATAAATCATTAATGTGACATTCTTCGCAGAACAATGAATTGTGCGAAAGCTCTTCATTAACACCCAACGCGTTTCGGAATAAAACAATATGTTTGTCCTTCTTCAGGGATGTAGCTAAAAAAGAGCAGTTCGTCTAAAACAGATTAGAATATAAGATAATGAGTCAAATTATCATATCTTGTATGTGTATGAATATGCGTATCGTCTAGTAATGATTAGGTGGGGGTAAATGACTCACTTTGTAATATGCTAGATTAGGTTCCTTTAAAAATCCAAAACTGGAATGATATTGGGCATTGTTGCTGGTGTAATTATAGTAGAAGGCATCAGGGTTGATACTAAGTGGTGTCAATTAGTAATGGTTCCACTATGATGGGATATGGTGTCTCACCTATCCCCGTCCCTCCCGGATGCGTGCAGGCCAAGGCGACCACTGAGGCAAAACAGAAAGGATCCCCTAGGAATGGCATAATATAACAGAGTAAATTTTGATGGCGGACAAAATAGTTAACTAGAAGAGGAGAGTGTATATAGTCTGTCACAAGAAAGAATTGTATTTGATATCTTCTGGGTATCTAATTTGTCCCAAGAATAAAATATACAGAACAAAGAAGAGGCTATACTTATGCGTTATTTATGAATTATATCCATATAAAAGGTGATAAGTCAAAAGATGTCATAGCAATGTGTCTGATTCTAATATAAAGGATATATATGGTATTCAAATATCATTGAGGAATACCCATATAAATGAGCATAGCACAATGCACTTGGAAAAGCTGGGTCTTAATGTTTTTGCTTAATGACTTGCATAGCTTGTTCCATAGGAACAAACATATGTATAGCTGCTAGTCTGCCACTAGCATGACAGTTTGGAAAGGGACATGTGAGAGCAGGATGTTATAGGCAGAATAATAAAGATTAAATAAAGAATAAATTAATTGGGGCGTGGCTTGACGCGCAGCTCAGATGGAAGCACATTAGCAGAGCTCCGTAGGTCACACAGCCTTACAGCCTGACACCCTGTCGCAGAGCCCTCAATGCCGGGCAGAAAGCTCTACACCACCCCGCAGACATGATCCCACCATGGAAAACAGTCATCCGCTGCCAGGAACATCGCCGATTTCCTGAAACAAAAGCCGGCGGCGAGCAGCAGCACGGCCGGTCCCAAGATGGCGCCGACGCAACAGACCGAGCTCCATGAGGAGGATTTCAGTGGAGACTCGGAATCCACAGAGGACACAGGTAGGGGCAAATCCAGAGTGAATAAACCCCTGACCTATGCAGACATGTCTGTATTCTCGGCAGACATCAAATCCGCGTTTTCAGCGGCAATTACAGACCTGAAAACTAACTTAGTAGTTCTCACTGAGAAACCGGCGGCCTCAGAGCACGCAGGGAGACAGAGAGACAAGGCCCTACACAGACTGGACCAGGTCACTGTCTCTCATGCCCATCACTTTATTGACCTGAATAGGCACGTAGAGGACCTCGATAACAGGGGCAGGAGGAACAATATCAGGGTGCGGGGGATCCCCGAATCAGTGGAGGCAGACCAGATAACTCCTGCCCTCCAGAGGGTCTTTAACAGCCTCCTTGACAGGCAGGAAGAGACAGAAATAGAATTTGTCAGGGCCCACAGAGCTCTCCGGCCTAAAGGCCCTGATATGGCCCCGCCACGTGACATCATATGTTGCCTACAGAACTTTCAATTGAAGGAAGATATAATACGCAGAGCAAATGACAGGATCATCTTTAATGGTGAAACCATAATGCTATTTCATGATTTATCACAAATTACTTTAAAAAATCGCAGAGCCCTACGACCGCTTTTGGATAAGCTTAGGGAGAGGGATCTCAGATATATCTGGCGCTTCCCTTTTGCGCTCATTGTGTCGGCGAATGGGCACCAACATGTACTCCGCACTCCAGCAGACCTTCCTGATTTCTGTGCGGGACTAGGCCTTGACCCAGTGGATCTTCCAGACTGGTACGCGGACTTTGCACTACCACCGCATGACAGAAGCCCACCTCGGTCTCCATTTTCCATGCCAGAAAAGAGATTCTCCAAGAAGATGAAGCAGGGGAGATCTGGAGGTTCCAAACAGGGCACCCCGAACCCCAGATCAAGAGTGGACCGTGACCAGGCAGAAGACTAAAGATCCGGTTGAATCCCCTCTCATCGGTCATAACGACTCAATTCCACGCACTAGTCCACTGACAGTCACAACCCCCTTTTTTTTTTTTTTTCTCAGCTCGGACTCGATTCCAAAACTAACTTCTAACAAGTTACTGTAAGCACAAAGAGCTCCAGAGCACAACGGAGGTTGTTGTCAAATGTCAAAGACAGGATGCTACTTAAATATTGCATAGTAATTTTGGTCAGTAGTCTAAAATATACCGGTGGAATAAAAGCTGCAGGTGGTCACGACACTTTGAAGGTGATGACCATGAGGGGTGATGAGAGCATATTATTGCAGTTATTGTCTGAGATTCTATAACAGCTTAGATGCCCCGCAAATTAGGGGGAGTTGGGACCCTCTGTTAGTCAGGGTGAATTCATTACATTCTTCTTTTTATTAATGCAGTTTATATTTAAGGCTGTGTGTTACATGGAGATACGGTTAGCCAGTTATACTTCCAGTTTACATGCTGTTTTTCTGTGCACTGTTGCAGACACAGGATAACATTCGCATTTTTGTTATCACACCAGGCGGCCGCCTCCCTTTGCCTCACAAAGTGATCTGGTGCTATCAGTAGACCACCAGACACACTATATCTCTAGATAGGGCCCTATCTAGAGGTTAACCTAATCTTGTTTGTTGTTCATTGTTTTTTTTTTCTGTTCTTTCTATTCCTTTTTTCTCTTGTAGACCTTGATCAATCGCGTTGCCCGCTTTACGAATTCACTGATTGTGTGTAAGTCCATTTTTCGAGAGCCCAGTTCACGACACCACCTCTGAGTCTGCATCATGGCCTACTCGTTCCTGGGACGTAAGCCTACTGTAATATCACATAATGTTCAAGGGTTGAACATACCCGAAAAACGTAACACGTTGCTTAGAGAAATTAAAAAAGGTAAGCCACATTTCATACTGCTGCAGGAGACCCATTTTAAGACCGGACATGTTCCCAGGCTCACCGACTCAACCTTTACTAGGGCATTTCATGCCACTAACGATCAGGCAAAAACAAAGGGGGTTACAATTCTAGTCAATAAGAATGCTCCCTTTATCTTGACGGAACAACTGATAGATCCGGAGGGAAGGTACATTTTCCTGAAAGGGATATATGGAGACATACCCATTACCATAGCGAATGTCTATTTCCCAAACAAAGCCCATTTAACCTTTTGCACTCAAATGGTTCATAAACTGCAGGATTTCACTTCTGGTTGTCTGATCATGGGAGGGGATTTCAATATACCCTTGAATCCTTTGACAGACACATCTAACGGGTCGACTAGTATCAGATACAGGACACTGAAAAGTATCAAAAACCTTCTCCACTCCCTCAAGTTGATAGACTCCTGGAGATTTCTAAACCCGACCGGTAGAGATTATACGTTTTACTCAGCGCCCCATGAGAAGTACGCACGGTTAGACTACCTCTTTATTTCACAAAATGACCTCCACACTCTCACAGAGGCATACATAGGCACACACCCATAACACCAACATACCGGGTATCAAACGAGCAAACGGCTCTCTAGATGTCTCTACAGAAGACATTGCAAAACATTTTCATGACTACTACACAAACCTGTACAATTTACCACAACAACATAAATTGCCAGGAATGACAGGTGACAGATCCCAGATCATCAGAGAGTATCTAGAAAAAAGTGGGCTCCCGTCTCTGGAAGACGTAGAGGCCAATACATTCGAATGTCCAATTGACACAACTGAGATCAAACTTACCATTAAAAATCTGAAACAAGGCAAAAGCCCGGGCGCGGACGGGTACACGGCAATTTAATATAAAACATTCACAGATCTTCTGGAGGCTCCCTTGGCGGCGGCCTTGAACTCCATGTCTGAATCCAGGGAGATAACACCTGAATTACTCTCGGCATTTATTACGGTCATCCCAAAAGAAGGCAAGGACCCTCACGAATGTGCTGGCTACCGTCCCATATCTTTGTTGAATATAGACGTGAAAATTTTTGCGAAAATACTTGCCAACAGACTGAAACCCGTCCTTCATAAACTAATTGGCCCCGAGCAGGTAGGCTTTATGCCTGGTCGGGAGGCCAAGGATAATGTTATTAAATCTCTGTTGCTAATAAACAAGATTAGAACAGGCGGTACAGAAGACCTTCTCCTATCCACGGATGCGGAGAAGGCCTTCGATCGAGTGGCTTGGGACTACATGCTGGCCACCTGTAAACATGTGGGTTTGGGCTCGAAGATGTTGGCTTGGATTTCAGCACTTTATCAAAAGCCTACGGCTAGATTAAAAATTAATGGCACACTTTCCGAGAGAGTTCACATTGCTAACGGTACAAGACAGGGGTGTCCTTTATCCCCTCTCTTGTTTATACTGTCCTTGGAACCATTTATTAGACAAACCAATCTAAATCCCTCGGTAAAGGGCTGGCAGGTGGGGGATAGGGAGTTCAAGATCGCCGCATATGCAGATGACCTGCTGTTTTTTGTCTCGGAGCCTCATATCACTCTCCCCAATCTCATGAAGGAATTTGGACTTTATGGTTATGTATCTAACTTAAAAATAAACTATTCCAAGTCAGAGGCCATGAACATTTCGCTTACCACCCACTCACTCTCATCTGCAATGGCCAACTCTCCTTTCAAATGGGATCCCAAAAAACTGAGGTATTTAGGAATCAATTTAACTCCACAGATCTCGTCATTGTATGACCAAAATTTCCCTTCACTATTGAAAAGTATTGACAGAGACCTATACAACTGGCACTCAGGAACCTTTTCGTGGTTTGGCAGAGCGACCATCATTAAAATGACCGTTCTGCCCAAGCTCCTTTATGTAATGCGCACACTACCGATTAAGTTACCACCAAGCTTGTTTAGGACCTTAAGAACCTTGTTCGTGAGATTCATCTGGGCTCACAAAAAACCTAGAATGAAATTCGAAGCATTATTGAAAGTAAAAGAAATGGGGGGGCTTGGAGTTCCCAACTTGAGAGACTACTATCTAGCATCACACGCAGCGAGGATCATAGATTGGCACTGTCATCGGGACAGTAAAGACTGGGTGAAGTTAGAAATGGCCCTCTCTCCCACCTTGGTTACAATGGTCCAATTACCCTGATGACCTAAAGCACCACCCCATGACAGGAACCACCCTTAAATTGATGCACGACTTACCCAGAGGCAAAGTGATCACTTCTGCGTTAGGCCCACTAACACCGATGAAAGATAACCCAGGATTTATCCTAGGGCTTAATAATTCTCACCTTCAGTCACCTATCGCTGACAGACCTCTACTGGCGGGTGAATGTTACCAACAGGGTAAAGTCAAGGAGTATCAGGCCCTAAAGAGGGAAGACAATGTGACAGAGCTACCCTTTTGGGTTTACTTACAGGCCAGAAGTTATCTTAAGGATAACCACAAGTGGGGAGACTTCTCTAGACCCTTGACGGAGTTTGAGTCGGTGTGTCGTAAGGGGGAACCGGTTAGCAGAACAACTTCCATTGTGTATGCTTGGTTACAGGAAGCGAAGGGACCAGCAGATGAGAGACTTAGGGGGAGGTGGTCTGATACCCTACAGATAAACATAACCCCTAAACAATGGAAGAACGCTTGTATTTTAGCACATAAGTGCTCCATAAGCACTAAGGTCCAAGAAACAGCGTACAAATTGATGACACGGTGGTATTTAACACCAATGAGACTAAACAAATGGTTCCCACAACTGTCGGACCGTTGCTGGCGTTGCATGAACGATAGTGGATCGTTGCTGCATATTTGGTGGCAATGCCCATTAATCGCTAATTACTGGAATGAAGTTCTTGACCTAATTAAACTGATAACGGAGACGACTCTGCCTCTTGACGCAGCGTGCTGTCTAATTCACATCTCCAACTGACCTCTAAAAAAATACAAGCGTTCTCTCACAAGGCACCTACTAAATGCTGCCAAATCACTCATTCCAATTTACTGGAAGTCTACACGAGTTCCAACAGTCTCTGAATGGTTACGCAGGGTCGCAGAGTTCCATGAAATGGAGGATACTCTTGCTCAATCCAATGAACAGGTAGAAAGCTTTCTTGAGACCTGGCGTCCCTGGATCGTTTTCAAATATTCCAAGGCTTTCAGTGATATTAATGATGCCCAGACATCTGGACCTGTATGAGACAGGATAGCATATATTTACATCAACAGGTTTCTCTTGGATGCGGTCAGCTGGGCAACGCGATTGATTGATCATCTGCTAGACATCTACTTGACTAGGTAATGGTCATAAAATTCTTTCTTTTTCTGTTTACCTCTCTTTTTTTTCTTTTTTTTTTTCTTTTGGCTCTTATTGTTCTTTTTGACTCTGACATGCAAATCAGATGACTCTCTCCTTTGCTTTATTATTTAGGATAACTGGTCATGACAAGGTTAAGTGTAAAAGACAAGGGGGCTTTAACAATGTCATAGTTTATATCAAAGGTTGCACTTAACAACACTGTTATCTTTTCATAGTATAACATAAATTGTTTATTCTTGATAGCATTGTAAACTAATGAGGACCATACATGGCTTTATGTGGATTTTTGCTGTGATTACAGTTAACTTGATTTGTACTGTCTTTTCAACTTTTGAATAAACTTTTTTGATGGAAAAAAAAAAGAATAAATTAATTAATTAAATGTTTTGTATAGACATTTATTAAGCATATCGTGTAAATATGTGGCCAGTTAATGTGTATAAGTAAATGCTTTAAAAGAGAGTAGTCATAGAATTTTCAAGGAGGACTATAATACATAATATACACATAGAGAGTTTTGCTTACCTATTTAACTCAGTTTTGAAGTTTGCCAGCCATACATCCCAGCGTCCAGCGTGCACAACGCCTTGGCTGAGAATGAAAGGATCTGGCTTTTTATACATGTAGGAGCCCAATCAGCTGACGCTGAGAACAGCGTCCAGCTGATTCGGGTAATCCTAAAATGTAGGGAGCCTCGTATATGCCTCCTGAGTAGGGGATGCGCGGCGCCGCCCCCACCGCGCATGCGCGAACGCATTTGCGTTGGAGCGGCGTCACGCACATCCAACCCACCGACACGGAATGCCGCTCCGGCGGACTGCGCATGTCCGCCGGAGTAGCAATATGGAGGTTGTGGGCGGAGAGATTCCCCGTCCAGCTGATCTCCACTGGTGCCGCCCAAATAATATATCTGGGTGGCTTTCCGTGCCGGGTAATCGCCCTAGCTGTCCGCACCAGGGAAAGACCTGAGGGGGGAGACAAGAGAAAAATAAAATTAATGCTGGTTAGAGATGGTATTTGAATAAATGTATATTAAAATACAAGCATCAGCATTTAATATGAATTTACAGAGTAAGTTATTTTGATATGTATAAGTGTATAGATGAACAGATATATAGGACAAAGATTGGAGTGCAATCAGGTTATGATATCAATAATTCAATAATATGACATTTTTTAATATGGCAATATAAGATTTGCAGCATCTGTTTTGTAAATGGACAAAAAGAAGGGAAATTACAAGTACAGTAGACAGTTATTCACAATCAATAGAACCTTGATATAAAAAGACAGCAGAAATAGGTAAACATTGATGTAAAAAGCCTTGATAGCTGGATACGTATAACATAATTATTGACAAACAATTAATTCCAAGGTAGTATTCAACATATTGGTAGCTAGTCATATTGTGTATACATATGTATGTTCTCTATATATATGGTGTACAGTGTCCGTTGAGCCCGAGAACCCTCCATGATGCCAAATATTGATAGTATTGTTTTTGTTTGTGTTATAGGAATATTCATATGTTAATATTCCATATCTATTGTCATAGTGGAATATTCATTTGCATTTTTGATAGTCATATGTGCTGTATGGAGCCAATATAATAGGAATATAATCTTAAAGATAGCTATGTAGAATAGATTAGAGTGTTTAAGTATAGTTAGTCTTAAGAATAGCTATGTGGAATAGATTAGAGTGTTATAAGTATAGCTAGTACTTGGAAAGGGGGGGCCCTCGAGCAGATACGGACATGTATGCCACATAGACAAAGGAAACAGCTTGAAAAATTTACAAGGCATGTGTACATAGAGCATTTCAATGTTGATATAAACAGAGGAGATGTACTCACTCTCACCTCTGTTAAATATATAATGGGTTAGGGGGCAAGCTTGGGGGTTTTTGAGGTTAGTATAGAAAGTATGTTGTTTATTTCTCCATTCCACCGGAGCAAAAGCCCTCGAGGAAGGGTTTAAAACATACTGCTTCATTGAGGCCTGGTGGCGCTGTAGCTTTTAAATAGTAAATCCATCTTAACTCTTTGGAGGAGGATTTTATTCCAGTCGCCCCCCCTATGACTGGGGTGTACCCGATCTAGTATCAGAAATGTTATCTTTGGGAAATTGCCTGCATGCACTAATGAAACATGGCGGCCCAGAGGAAGGTCCGGATCGCATGTTTGCATCAAAAGTATGTGTCTGTAGGCTCTCCTCCAAAACTCCAACTTTGTTTTGCCTACATAAATACAACCGCAGGTACACTGGAGCAGATACACGACTCCAGCGGTCCTGCAGTTCGCAAAGTGTTTAGAGTGGAATTTTTTCCCATTTGGAAGAGTGGGGTTTTTGTCGGTAAGCATGTATCTGCAATAACGACAAGATCCACAGGCAAAAGTGCCTTTGTATTTACAATGTGTTCTTATCTCTTCATTTTTAAATTCACTATTGACGATCCTATCACTGATGGAGGTGGCTCGCCTAAAAGTGAATTGGGGTTTCTCTGGTACTAGATGACCTAAAGATGGGTCAAGGGTAAGCATGTGCCAATATTTTTGAATAATTTTTCTAACTTGGTCATGTTGTTGGTTATATGTTGTAATAATGCGTAATTGATCAATATTTTTCTGCTTGCGAGGTTGAAAAAGTGTCTCTCTTGGTTTTAGTAATACTTTCTTGTAGGCTCTTTTGAGAGTTTTGTGGGTATAACCTCGAGCTAAAAGTCGGTCTCCTAGTAAGCCTGCTTCTTTTATAAACATGTCATTGTCTGTACAGTTGTGCTTAATTCTAAGGTACTGTGAATATGGTATTGAATTAACAAGAGGTTGAGGGTGGAAGCTAGTTGCATGGAGTATTGTGTTTCCTGCGGTCGTTTTTCTAAATAGTTTACTTCCTAATTTTCCTTGTTCATTTTTATATGTTTCTATGTCCAAAAATGTTATATGATCTTTGTCCGATGACATAGTGAATGTTAGGTTGAAATCGTTTTTGTTTATTCTTGATAGAAACTGCTCGAGCACATCCATAGGTCCATCCCAGATGACAAGAATGTCGTCTATGTAACGATACCACCCCAAAATGTGGGTGGTATATTGGGTAAGATCGTCATCAGAAAAAACAGTTTTCTCCCACTCCCCCAGGTACAGGTTGGCATATGATGGGGCACAACAAGTCCCCATCGCTACCCCCTGCACCTGGAGGTAGTGGGAGCCATTGAAAGTAAAGACGTTATGGGTAAGGATGTACTCGAGCAGTGAAACAATGAATTCGTTATATGTGGGATCAGTGTCTAGGTTTGATTGAAGGCTATGTCGAATAGCTGCTAATCCCCGGTCGTGTGGGATTGAACTATATAATGTTTCTACATCAATTGTTACCAAATAGGCTTGATCTGGCACATATAGTTGGTCCAATATTTTTAGAAGGTGATTTGTGTCTTGTACATATGAAGGTAACAAAACCACAAAGGGTCTTAGGTATTCGTCTACTGCTTTACTTGCGTTGTCACTAATAGATCCAATACCAGAAATAATTGGTCTGCCTGGAGGGTCTTGAAGGTTTTTATGTATTTTTGGCAATATATAGAACGTAGGAATTTTGGGAAAGTTGTTTCTGATAAAGGTCCAAGTAGATTTGTTGATGGTGTTATTTAGAAAGGCAGAGTCTACCAACATATAGAATTCTTTGTTATATTTGTCTATGATGGTTGCAGGCATGCGACGGTACCAATTGGGGTTATTCAAAATTTTTTTACAGATATTTATGTAGTGTTCATTATTTAGAACCACTACGTTTCCACCCTTGTCTGAAGATTTTATGGTGATTTTCGTATTAGCTGCTAATGAATTTAATGCATCTATTTCTTTTGGGTTAAGGTTCGAGGGTCCTTTTGTATGTATTTTGAGTTTTTCAAGGTCATTATTTACTAATTTTAGGAAGGCTGCCGCATTTGGACATGTACTTGGTGGTGGGCAAAAATCAGATTTTTTCTTTAATTTAGACATGATTGGGATAGAAGGGATTTTTAAAGGAACCTAATCTAGCATATTACAAAGTGAGTCATTTACCCATACCTAATCATTACTAGATGATACGCATATTCATACACATAAAAGATATGATAATTTGACTCATTATCTTATATTGTAATCTGTTTTAGACGAACTGCTCTTTTTTGCTACATCCCTGAAGGACATATTGTTTTATTCCAAAACACGTTGGGTGTTAATTAAGAGCTTTCGCACAATTCATTGTTCTGCGAAGAATGTCACATTAATGATTTATGTAACTATGTAATATGCCTTGTGAAATCTATGAAACACTATGTTTTTTAAATTATGTCATGTTTAAATAAATATTTTGTTACTTCTTATATCTTGTTACACACAATTATTACGCAATTATATATACCAGTATCCTTAGCAAAGTGCCAATAAAGTCCTCCTAGGGGAATTCCTTTTTCTATAAATAATATTTGGATGTGGCACTGCTTTGATGTACCTAGGGAAGCTAACTATTCCATATTGATCACCTGGAATATATGGAAGAGGAGATGTTTAGTTTTAATCCAGGACATAAGCACTGTTTCTCACAAGGAATTGGGAGTTTGCAGATGTAATGCAGGATTCTGGTATAAATAGACTGTGTTGTCATTTAAATGTGCAGCCTGCAGCTTTTGGTTGGTTGGAGTATGGATACGTTCCCAGTTTAAGATAGGGACGCACCTTCCAATCAGACCTAGTACCGTTCCAGTCAGTAGACTGTCAGTAAAAATTAGGAACAATGGTCTGGCAATTACTTGACTGAGTTCCCTAAGTACCCTCGGGTGCAAGCCATCTGGTCCCGGGGATTTATTAATGTTAAGTTTCTCAAGTCTAATTTTAATTCTGTCCTCTGTTAACCATGGAGGTGCTTCCTGTGATGTGTCATGAGGACATGTTAGGCAAACATGTTTTTTCCTCAGCCAGCGCAATACCAAACAAATCAAAGCAAAGAGTATCTTCTAGCGGTCCTATAAAAAGAAATCGTCCAGATAGTGAACCACACTATCTTGACGAGAATGACAACAAAGAACTCCATGAAGGAAGGTGGAAAATGCCTCGAAATATGAGCAGGTCAAAGAGCATCCCATAGGGAGGCACTTGTCAAAAAAAATAGCAGTTGTCAAAATAAAAACCTAATGAATTGAATGCTGCTGGGGAAATAGGCAGTAGGCGAAAAGACTATTTTGTATAGGCTTTTGCCAATAATGCCCCAGTACCAAAAGACCTAATTTTGATGATTGCCTCCTCAAAAGTTGTGTATGAAACAACTCAACATAACTCCCTTTGGGAAACACAAATGATGAATGATGCGAAAGGATCCAGGCTCCCACTTAGGCACCACACCTATTGAAGAAATGTGAAAGTTCCTAAATGGCGAATTTCAACTTCTTTGAACACTTTCTCCCTCACCACCTGGGGATAAACCCCAACTGATTTTAAATTACCCACTACTGAACAACCTTTTCCTGAAAAGGAGGGCAACCATTGGTAAAACAGTTAATGAGAAAACATGACAAACAGACAAAGCATCCCAGAAACAGGACCTCAGAACATTCAAAAGAACATTTCTCCAGCTTGGCATACAGATTATTCTCTCTAAAGTACAATGCGGACATGGTCTCTGTGGACAAGCAGATTTTCCGAAAAGATGAGAATGTCATCCAGATAGATGACAACAAATTGATACAGCAGATCCCTGAAGATTTATTTGACAAAGTTTTGGAACACAGCTGGGACAATACACAAACCAAAAGGCATAACCAAGTATTTGTAATGCCCATCTCTAGTGTTTAAATGCAGTTTTCCATTTGTCACCTTCCCGTATCTGGATCAAATCAGATTGTATGCACCTCCTGAGATCCAACAAAAATGGAGGCACCTTTTAACCTGTCAAATAGTTCAGATAGTAAGGGTAAGGGGTAACGATTTTTGATTGTCACCACGTTTAAGCCTCGATAGTCAATGCAGGATCTTAAGGTACCATCTTTTTTTGGCAACAAAAAAGAACCCTGCTCCCGCAGGCAATGAGGATTTTCTGGATGAACCCTCTCTCTAGACTCTCAGCGACATACTCTGACATGGCCTGGGTTTCTGGGACAGAGGGTAGGTACGGCCCTTGGGCAGAGTTGCTCTGGGAACAAGGTCAATAGCACAGCCAAAGAGCCTGTGAGGAGGAAGCACTTCAGCTGATTTTTTGCAGAACACATTCCGGAAATTGCTATATGCAGGTGGAAGAGCAGAAGATACATATGTGGTTGCAACCGGAAGACTCTCCTTTGGGGCAACCTTGAGTAGGCAGGACAAGAAAAAGGATCTGCCCAGAAGTCCAGTCCATGTGTGGAGAGTGGAGCTGTAGCCAAGGAAGGCCCAATACGATGGATAAGGATAAGCTAGGATAAGGAAGGATATCCACTCCTGATGGTGTATCACTACCGACATCTTAACAGGGAGAGTCTAGAAGCGGATAGGGCTCCCTGCAAGAACAGTGCAATCAATTGTCGAGACCACCAGTGGCGTGGTGAGGGGCAAAAGGGTAAGCTTCATGGAAGATGCAATTCTCCAGTCCATAAAATTGCCAGCAGCCCCGGAATCCAGATATGCCAAGACCGATTGAGAGGAAGCGCCAACATGAAAGAACACAGAAGAAGACTAGAAGGAGATATTTTTGGGTCCAATACTCCACCTTCCAGATATATTAGACCCGAACAATTCCCGGATGAAGCAAGCAGGAGTCACGAAAATGACCCTTGCCCCACAATAGAGACACAGGCCCAGAGTTCTGCGCCTAGCACGTTCCTCGGGGGTTAGCATGGGCTGACCCAGCTACATAGTTTCCTCGGCTGGCAGAAGATGCTCCACAGGACGAAGGGAGGGGAGCTCAAGCTGACTAGGGACCAAGGAGTGCTGGCTTCTTTTTTTTTTCCTAGGGACCTCTCCTGAAAGCGAATATCGATCTGATTACACAAGGAGATGACATTGTTCAGACTGGCGGGGATGGTTCTTCCCACTAATTCGTCCTTCACTTGGTCAGAGAGACCATGTAAAAAGGTTGCAACTAAGGCCTCTGTCAGGTCCCACACTTACCAGACAGGTGAGTCCGCTTGGGCAGAGGGTAGGCTCCCTTACGTATCCGATTCGGGGCCCCTGATAGAGTAAACAGGAGGCCCGCGAATGTGGAGTGGTATGAGGGCCTGATGTTAGAGTCCTGGAGCAGGGTGGTCTTACAGGCAACCGGTAGAGCTTCAGGTATGCTGGAGCTGATGCTGAGCAGGAGCTTATCAGGCTGGTCACACACAGGCAGAGATCGGCAGCGGGCTGGCAGCAACGGTACAAAGGGAGCAGGCAGAAACAAGGTCAAACAAGCCGGGGTCGGGTTCAGGCAGCAATCAAGGGAGGTCCAAAAGGCAAGCCAGGTCACAACGGGTCAAACTTCAGAGATACAGGAACACAGAGAGGATCACGGAACTAGACACAGAGCTGTTGATCAGGCAGCACCGAACAGGGATAGAGGCAGACTTAAATAGGCTGATTGGCGCCAAAACGCCGCGCTCGTGCACGCGCCGATTAACCAAAGCGCCCCCGCATGCGCCCGAGCGCGCCCCCGACACCGGCGTGCACGCCAACACCACCGGGCACGCCCGCGGTGACGCCCATAGGCGAACGCGCGCTAGCGCGGACGCACGCACGCCACCCTGCACGCCACGGCCGGTCAGACCAGACACGCCAGTGTCCCCAGGAACACGCGCCCCAGCACGCACATAGACACGAGCACTAACGCGCCCCGGCGCGCACCGGCGCCCAACCAGGTAACCTCTCTGACAGTGCCCCCTCCTCAAGGGCAGACTCCGGATGCCCAGCTGGGCCATCTTTGAGGCATGAGAAGTTTTAAAAGACTGTAGGAGTTCTCTGGCATGCAAGTTACTTTCTGGCTCCCACGAATTGTCTTCGGGTCCATAGCCCCTCCATTTTACAAGATATTGAATTTGATTGCGTCTTCTTCTGCAATCTAAAATTGCCTCCACCTCGAACTCCTCTTCGCCATTAACTAAGATAGGCTTGGGTGGGCCAATACTACGGCCAGAAAAAGAGTTGGGGGTGACCGGCTTCAAGAGGGACACGTGGAAGACTGGGTGTATCCTCAGGGTGTTAGGAAGGTCAAGTTCATATGCCACATTGTTGATTTTTCTTTTAATCGAGAAAGGACCCAAGTATTTAGGGCCTAGTTTTCTGGATGGACAGGCCAACTTAAGGTTAGCGGTAGATAACCAGACAGAATTGCCCGGTTCCAGAACGAGCTCCCACCGTCTCTTCCTGTCAAAGATTCTCTTGTAATCTTCTTGAGCTTTGGCCATGGTATCCTGTAGTAATTTGTTATTGTTTGAGAAAAAGTCCAAGGTTTCGGATACTGCAGGGACAGGGCACTCGGGAATAGACCCAGGCAAGAAGGATGGATGGAAACCATAGTTGGCATAAAATGGTGACTGATTGGTAGCTGAGTGTAGTGAGTTGTTATAAGAGAACTCCGCGATGGGAAGCAGGGAAGCAGGGAAGCCCAATCATCCTGGGAGAATGCAGAGAAACAGCGGAGGTATTGCTCCAAGGTCTGATTCGTCCTCTCGGTTTGTCCATTTGACTGGGGATGATAGGCCGAGGAAAATGATAATTCGATTTCCAGGGCGCCACAAAGGGCTTTCCAGAATCTGGAGGTAAACTGGACGCCTCTGTCGGAAACTATATTGGTTGGTACTCCATGCAGTCTGATGATCTCCTTAATAAAGATGGAAGCGGTCTCCATAGCCGAAGGGGTGCCCTTCATGGGGAGGAAATGGGCCATTTTAGACAGCCTGTCTACCACAACAAAAATGGAAGAAAAACCTTCTGATGGGGGGAGTTCAACTATAAAGTCCATTGAAATCATGGCCCACGGTCTCTCTGGGACTGGTAATGGTCTCAACAGACCCCATGCTCTTGCCCGGCTACTCTTGCTTCTGGCGCAAGTATTACAGGATTCAACGTATTCCTTGCAGTCCTTAGTAAGGTGAGGCCACCAAAAGGTGCGTTGGACAAGATCAATTGTCTTCTGTGTGCCAAAGTGACCGGCCAGTTTGTGATCATGGCACAAGCTTAACACCCGTACTTTTAGCTCCTCGGGGACCACAATTTTATTTTTGTACCAGAACAGCCCATCTTTGGTACAAGCTTCAGCAGGTGATGGCATTCCCATAGAGGATCGTCTGATCTGAGAGATTAGGTCCTCCTGTAAGATCAGGAAATTCCCAGAGGGGAGGATGGTGTCTGGAGACAGGGTCTTCTCTGAATCAGGATACATTCGGGAAAGGGCGTCGGATTTGACATTCTTGGATCCGGGTCTGTAGGTGATATGAAAAATAAGTCGGGAAAAAAAAAGTGCCCATCTGGCCTGCCGGGGTTTCAATCTCTTAGCTGTCCTTAGGTATTCTAAATTTTTATGGTCCGTGTAGACCAAAATGGGGTGAGCTGCACCTTCCAGGAGATAGCGCCATTCCTCCAGAGCTGCTTTAATGGCTAGAAGTTCCCGATCTCCCACGTCATAATTCCTCTCGGAAGAGGAGAGTTTACGTGAGAAGAATCCCACAGGGTACAGAAGTGCTTTGGCACCTTGTCTTTATGAGAGCACGGCTCCAACCGCGACTTCGGAAGCATCCACTTCTAAGACGAAAGGCAAGGCAGGGTTGGGATGTTTGAGGATAGTGGCTGACGTAAACAGAGCTTTGAGTCTTTCAAAGGCCACTTGCGCCTTAGGGGTCCAGCAGAACCGGATTCCCTGTTTGATGAGTTCAGTAATGGGAGTTATAATTGAAGAGAATCCTTTAATGAATTTCCTATAGAAATTGGCGAAAGCGCTGTACTCCTTTCTTGTCTATAGGTGTAGGCCAATCCAAGATAGCGGATACTTTTTGCGGATCCATTTTGATACAGTCAGGGGAAATGACCAAGCCTAGGAACTGGATGGATTGGAGCTCGAACTCGCATTTTTCGATTTTGGCATAAAGCCCATGTTGTCTAAGTCGGGTAAGTACATTTCGCACATGTTTGCGGTGGTCAGTCAGGGAAGCAGAGAAAACCAGGATATCATCCAGATAAACGATGACATATAGGTCCAGAAAGTCACGAAAGACATCGTTGATGAAGTGCTGGAATGTGGCTGGCGCGTTGCACAGACCAAAGGGCATGATGAGGTACTCGTAGTGCCCGAATCGAGTACGAAAGGCCGTCTTCCATTCGTCCCCCTCTCTTATGCGGATCAAATTGTAGGCTCCGCGGAGGTCCAGCTTGGTGAAGACGGTAGCAGATCCTAATCTCTGAAATAACTCGGGAACCAGAGGTAGTGGATATCTGTTTTTTATAGTAATTTTATTGAGTTCCCGGTAATCGATGCAGGGACGTAAAGAGTGATCTTTCTTCTCTACGAAAAAGATGCCTGCACCTGCTGGAGATGTGGAGGGACGAATTAATCCTTTCTTTAGGTTTTCGTCTATATAGACTTTCAAGGTGCCCAGCTCCTGCTCAGTTAAGGGAAAAATCCTCCCGAAGGGAACTTCAGTTCCAGGTAAGAGTTCTATCGGGCAATCGTAGGGTCTATGTACTGGAAGAGTTTCTGCCCCCTTTTTGCTGAATACATCCAGGAAATCCCGGTAAGGTTCGGGAAGATTTTGGTAAGACTTGGTTTCTGAATCTAGGCACAGGCATTGAGAGGATGACATAGGGGTCCCCTGTAAACAGTGTTGCTTGCAATATTCGGATGAAAACTGGATTTTGCCCGTGGACCAGTTGATACTGGGATTGTGGGCCTGTAGCCAAGGCATTCCTAAGATAATTGGGAAGAGGGGAGAGGAGATGACATCCAGGCGTAAAAGTTCCTGGTGTTCCGGGCCAATGGTGGCCAGTAGAGGAACAGTCTCCTGGGTAACAGGACCGGAGCTGAGGGTGGAGCCGTCCGCTAAGAAAACTGCCAATCCCTGGGCCTTGGTTTGAGTGGGAATATGATGATCTTCAATGAAGGTCCGGTCAATGAATCCGCTACATGCTCCCGAATCAATGATGACCGGTACTGGGATGTTCCTTTCAGGTAACTGTAATACAACGGAAAGGGTTAAGTGGTTACCGGATCTAGGAAAAACAGGTGCACACAACGAGGAGGACGGCAGGCACTTACGTCTCTTGTTGGGACATGCTCTTGCAAAGTGTCCAGACTCTCCACAGTACAGGCACAGGTTGAGTGTGCGTCTACGTGTCTTCTCTTCTGGGGTCAGAGAGGGACGGAGCAGTCCCAGCTGCATGGGCTCAGGAGCCTCCAGGGTTGGAACAGTCGGGACAGGCGGAGCTTGGTTCGGGGCACTAGGAGCCCTGGGTAGCATCCAAGTGAGGCGTGGATGGCCAACGGACCTCTCAGAACGTCTCTCTCTGAGGTGGCGGTCAATTTGGATTGACAAGTTGATAAGCTCCTCTAGTGTCTGAGGTACCCCTACCCGTGCCAAATCGTCCTTAAGAGGGTCCGATAACCCCAGCCGGTATTGGTGACGCAAAGCCGCGTCATTCCACTCCGTATCAGAGCTCCAACGCCTGAACTCCACAGCGTAATCTTCGGCCGCTCTGCGGCCTTGTTGAAGGGAGTGCAAGGCGGCTTCTGCCGTGGCTGTTAACTGGGGGTCCTCGTACAACTGAGACATTGCTATGAAAAAGTCATTCAAGGAATCCAGAGATCTGGCCTTTTGCTCCAGCAGGTGGTGGGCCCAGGTCTGAGGCTCGCCGGACAACAGAGATATGACGAACCCCACTTTGGTGGCCTCCAAGGAAAACGTACGGGGCTGTAAGGCAAAATAAAGTTCGCATGCGTTGCGGAACGCCCGGAACTTGCAACGTTCTCCGGAGAATTTTTCAGGTGTAGGCACCCTGGGCTCTGGTGGGAGCGTTACTACAGAGGGCGCTGAGGCAGGATTAGCAGGTGCTGCTCCCCGAGGGGAGGCTGGGAGGGCCTGGACCTGTCCTTCCAGTCTGGTATAGCCCTCCTGTAAGCTTTTGACGGCTTGGGTGAGGCCCGCTAGGTGCCTGCAAAGTTCATCCATGGGGGAGGCCCCCTGCCCGGACTCAGTCATGGCTGCCTGATACTGTCAGGTCCCACACTTACCAGACAGGTGAGTCCGCTTGGGCAGAGGGTAGGCTCCCTTACGTATCCGATTCGGGGCCCCTGATAGAGTAAACAGGAGGCCCGCGAATGTGGAGTGGTATGAGGGCCTGATGTTAGAGTCCTGGAGCAGGGTGGTCTTACAGGCAACCGGTAGAGCTTCAGGTATGCTGGTGCTGATGCTGAGCAGGAGCTTATCAGGCTGGTCACACACAGGCAGAGGTCGGCAGCGGGCTGGCAGCAATGGTACAAAGGGAGCAGGCGGAAACAAGGTCAAACAAGCCGGGGTCGGGTTCAGGCAGCAATCAAGGGAGGTCCAAAAGGCAAGCCGGGTCACAACGGGTCAAACTTCAGAGATACAGGAACACAGAGAGGATCACGGAACTAGACACAGAGCTGTTGATCAGGCAGCACCGAACAGGGATAGAGGCAGACTTAAATAGGCTGATTGGCGCCAAAAAGCCGCGCTCGTGCACGCGCCGATTCGCCAAAGCGCCCCGCGCCCCCGCACGCGCCCGAGCGCGCCCCCGACACCGGCGTGCACACCAACACCACCGGGCACGCCCGCGGTAATGCCTATAGGCGAACGCGCGTTTGCACGCACTCCCGGACGCCACCCTGCACGCCACGGCCGGTCAGACCAGACACGCCAGTGTCCCCAGGAACACGCGCCCCAGCACACACAGAGACACGAGCACCAACGCGCCCCGGCGCACACCGGCGCCCAACCAGGTAACCTCTCTGACAGCCTCATTATTCCAGTTCAATTCAGCTGTTAGTATACAAAACTAAAGAGCATACTATCCTACAGAAGAAGCTTCTTGGCGAAGATGTAAAAGGGCACTGGCTGCTGAAGAAACCCGACCAGGTTCCTCAAAGATATTCCGAAAGAGCTTCAGGAAGTCAGGCAGGCTAGAAACCATTGGATCATTCTTCTCCCACAGGGGGGCCTCCCAGGCTAAAGCCTCCCCAGAGAGGAGGGAAATAATATAGACTATCTTTGCCTAATCAGACAAGAAGTTTTGAGGCTGGAGTTCAAAGTGAATGGTGCACTGGCTAAGGAACCCCCTACAGGCCTTGGAGTCCCCAGAGAAACGGGACAGAGCTGGCAGTTGCAGCGACTGTGTGGCTGTAACTGCAACCGGAATAGGTACAGCCGATTGTGATTGAGGTTGCTGAATCGGGGTTCCTAAGGAGGCCTGAAGCTGCTCGAAGCTGAAGTCCAAATCCTGGAGGAATTGTATCACCTGAGTTTGATTAGATTCCTGGGTCTCGAGTCTGTGGACTATGCCCTGCAATGGATCATCTGCTGGTAGCGGCACATCACCTGGGTCCATGGCTGATCAAACTGTCAGGTCACCTGAAGCCAGGTGACAGATGCACCACGTTGGGGTCAGTAGGGCACCACCAGGAAAGTGGACCCTATGACTGACTGCTGTAGATGGAGCTCTGAGTGATTCAGGAAAGCAGGTCCTCTGGAGCACCAACAAGGATCACACTGGGAACTAGAGCATTAGATTCCCCAGGGTGTGGAATCTAAGAGCCAGCAGGTGTTCACCAGGGCCCCTGATGGTAGGGATGAACTTCGCTGCAACTGGTTCCAGGTCGCGGCCCCCAGGGTCTACCAGCTTACGCTCACAGTAGGCTACTGGAGAATAGAGAGGAAGCAGCAGACCGGGACAATAAGGGATAATCAGGAGATAAGCCAAAAGGTCGGGGCAACAAGCAGGCAGGGATAGTCAAAGAACACGCCAAAGGTCGGGATATGAAGCAGACAAGGACAGTCAAGAACAAGCCAAGGTTGGTAAACAGAATCAGACATAGAGCACATGGCAAGAGGCACACAGAAAGCCAAAAACACAATATTGATCAGCGAGGCTGGCTTGCAGTGCACAGGTTAATATAGTGTTCCCAGTTAGATGCTGGGGTGGAGCCATGCTTGAGGGAAGATTACTGAAGCAGACAGGTGAACAGGCAGCCGGTCTCTTAAGCTGAACACAGAGGTAAGCAGAGACACATGAGCATTACCGCAGATCCATGACAACCAGTTTATGGGCTTTCAAGTATTTGCTTATTTTTAACAAGCAGTAAATAAGCTGTAAAACAAGTCTCGCTGAACTCTGTAGCTGCAGACATTCTGGAGAAATTAATCTTTGTATTTCATAGCCAAGTTCTAGTCAGACTCTCAGCAGCTTTAGCTCATAATGCTTCCTCTAACAGCATGTCAGGGCTGGGCTCTGCCCTTCCTTCTCTGAGCTGGCCGCTCAGCTGTCGGCTAATTGCCAGCTCTTATCTCTCCACAATGACTCACCTGTTGACGATATCCTGCTTGTCATTCCTGCCTACTTAAGCTGTCCAGCCCAGATGATCTCTGCCTTCGCCTTGGTCACATCTCTAGAGGCGCTCTCCTGTGTTCCTGTTAAAGACTTGCTTGGCTGATATTCCTTCTGGCTCCAGATCCTGCTTGCTGCTCTACTACCCTCAGCTCTGGCTCCCTGACGTTTTGGCTTGTCTGACTATCCATTCCGGTTTCTGAACTCTGAACACTAATGGTCAGCAAGTACCTTAGGCCTACACTTGAAGCACCACACTGCGCCTATATGAGAAAAATGAACCTATACAACCAAGCTGCCACTTTAAATAATGCAATAATGTGAATAATATTTAAACCTCGAACCAAAATGAGATAAAAAAAGTGGCGCTAAAATTAATATTAAAGTGAAGGATATATAAATTAATGAACATGCATCAATGAATATTAACCACCCTGTGACAAGTGTGAAAATAAGAAAACAAATAATCTATGATAAAACTGCCAAAATCTTCCAGTATTAAAGCTTTATGTGATGTCTTCTCAAATCTTCAACCACACCACTGTGTGACAGTGATTCCGCTCCCTTCAGATAGCGCACTCACCAGCTTACAATGCCTTACACTTTCGTGCTTGGCTATAGCGATTTCAACCACACACAAAAGGGGGTTAAGTAAATTCCAGAATCCAACCGTGAACATCAATCAGGATCAGCTTCCAATGCCTTACACTTCTGTGCTTGGCTATAGCGCTTTCAACCACACACAAAAGGAGTTAAGTGAATTCCAGAATCCAACTGTGAACATCAATCAGGATCTCTCCATATGAAAATAATAAAGTGCTCCAGATAGTGTAATAACGTAAAACCAGTTTCATTAAAACACTTAAACATCTTCACTCAATAAACTCACATCAAATAAATTCATAAAAAGCCAAATGTGAAAACACAGCATTCCTTCAAGCAAGTAATAGCAGCAGTATGTGGTGGTCACGGCGGACCCGAGGTGTGCAGACAACAGGTTCATCCTCACCCGCCCCTCAGGCTTGAAAAAATTCTCCACTTCCTAATTCAGTGTGCAGCATCAAATGTTACACGTAATTGCCATACAGCCACGCCCGACATGTTTCGTGATATCGACTTAATCATGGGATTGATTAACTTTGGCTATGTTTTGACTACGTTTACTCTGTTTACCTTTTTTTTATTATTATTAAACAAGTGAGATTTAACTGTACTTCTGTCTCAGTCTGATTCGTGGTTTCTGACAGTAGGCGAAGGCCATGAATTCAGAAAATGCAGTCAATCCACTTATTGGTAATATTTTTTCCAGATTGGATGAGCAGGATCACCACATGGATCAGTTTGCCATGATGTTACAAACACTCCTGAGTCGCACGGCTCACCTGGAATCTCCCACTGCAGAGGTTTTCTCAACCAGGTTGAGATAATCTTTGAGATGCTGCCCCAGACGTTTCCCATGGACAGAAGCAAAATAGGTTTCGTGATATCGTTGCTTTCTGAGAGAGCCTTGGCCTGGGCAAACCCTCTATGGGAGAAGCAAAAACCTGTTGAGTTACCCTGAGTTTGTGGCTTCCTTTAAAAGGGTATTTGACATTCCCGCATGCGCCGCTTCTGCTGCCAAGTGCCTCCTGTCCATCAAACAGAGTACGAGAACTGTTGCTGATTACACCATTGAATTCCGTTCTCTGGCAGCAGAAGATGCTTGGAACAATGAGGCCCTCGTGGCTGCTTTTTCTCATGGTCTCTCGGATACCATCAAGGATGAGATAGCAGCCCGAGATATATCCACTGAGCTGGAGAAGTTGATCACGTTTGCCATCCTCATTGGCTCCAGACTCCGAGAAAGACTCTTTTTAAGGAGCGCTTGTGGAAGCCTCCTATATATTTGTCTCCGAGCTATGCAGTTCCACCCTTGCCTCCCTCACCTCCCATGCCTCCTGGTACTGAGTCGGTCAGTGAAGATGAACCTATGCACTTGGGCTTCACGAGTCTCTCTGCGGATGAGAGAAACATTAGGAGGAGGGAGAGATTGTGCCTTTATTGTGGCCAGGCAGGTCACTTTTTAAAGTCTTGTCCTACCTGTTCAGGGAACGCCCGAACCTTGAGGTCCTGTCACGGACAGACCTTGGGTGGCGTTGTTTCGTCCCCAGTTATCCAGAAGGATAAGCCCCTGGTTTCGGTTATCCTTTCTTGGGCTGAGTCGTCTGTCAAGATACAGGCTCTAATCGACTCTGGGCTGCAGGCCTGCTCATTGATGCTGCCTTTGGATCAAAGCACTTAATTCCGCTGCAACTGCGTGACACTCCACTTGCCATTGAGGCTCTTGACGGGTGACCTCTACAACCTGCCCACGTGACTCATGAGAATGTTCCATTGTCCATGGCCGCAGGGGCTCTTCACCATGAGATAATCCAATTCCAAGTTATTTCCTCACCTAAGTTTCCGCTGGTTGTTGGTTTTCCTTGGTTACAGAGGAACAATCCCTCTTTTGATTGGCTCCGTGCTGAGATTCTCTCCTGGTCGCCACAATGCAGTAAGACATGCTTCCAGAAGGTAGCCAAGGTCCTGTGCACTTCTTCTCTCTCCTCCATGCCGGAGGAGTACCGTGATTTTAGCAATGTCTTTGACAAAGGTCAAGCCGGTAGTTTGCCTCCACACCGGTTGTGTGATTGCGCAATTAACCTTCAGTCTGGTGCCATACCCCCTTGTGGCTGGGTTTACCCTTTGTGGGTCTTCGAGGATAAGGCCATGGAGGAGTATGTTGCAGACGCACTTTCTCGAGGTTTCATCTGCAAATCCTCGTCTCCTGCTGGTGCTGGTTTCTTCTTTGTGAAGAAGAAGAGTGGTGAACTGAGACCTTGTATTGATTATAGGGGTCTCAGTCGTTTCGCGATTAAGAATGCCTATCCTATTCCGTTGATTACAGAATTATTTGACCGCTTCAAGGGAGCAACGGTTTTCACGAAGCTTGAATTAAGAGGGGCATACAATCTCGTGGGGATTAAGGAGGGCAACGAGTGGAAAACTGCGTTTAATGCCAGAACAGGCCATTATGAGTACCTCTTAATGCCTAATGGCCTTTGTAATGCCTTGGCAGTTTTTCAGGAATTTATTAACGATGTCCTCCAAGATTTGTTGCAGTTATGTGTGGTGGTTTATCTCGACTAATTTTCCAAGTCCCTGGAGAGCTACCACACAGATGTCTGTCGTGTGCTTCAGAAACTAAGAGAGAACAATCTCTATTGTAAATTGGAGAGATGCGAATTCCATCATGAACAGATTAAATTCCTGGGTTATGTCATTTCCACTGCTGGTTTTTTCGATGGACCCAGAGAAACTTTTAGCAGTCCTACAGTGGCCCCGACCCGTGGGTTTACGTCCTCTGCAGCGTTTTCTTGGCTTTGCCAACTATTATCAGAAGTTTATTCGTAACTTCTTGTCTCTGGTCAAGCCCCTGACCGATATGACCAGAAAGGATGGTAACCCACAGTGTTGGTCTCTGGAGTCCATTAAGGCCTTTGAGAGTCTAAAGGCTGCCTTTGTTTCTGCTCCTGTGTTGGCACATCCGGATCCTTTTATCCTTGAGGTTGATGCTTCTGAGACTGGAGTTGGCACTCTTCTGTCTCAACGTCCTAAATCTGAGAGCTCTATGCATCCTTGTGGCTACTTTTCCAAGAAACTGTCACCTGCGGAGTGCAATTATGAGAATGGTGACAGAGAGCCGTTAGCAATCATTTTAGCCCTGAAAGAATGGAGACATCTCCTCGAAGGTACCACTGTGCCGGTTCTCATTCTTACTGAC
Organism: Aquarana catesbeiana; assembly: GCF_042186555.1. Classification (NCBI taxonomy): domain Eukaryota; kingdom Metazoa; phylum Chordata; class Amphibia; order Anura; family Ranidae; genus Aquarana; species Aquarana catesbeiana. Next base: position 552,082,445 of record NC_133324.1, read on the forward strand.
CGTAAGAATCTCACGTTCTTGTCTGAGGCTAAACGCCTCTCTCCCAAAAGGGCGTGATGGGCTTTTTTCTTGTCTAGTTTCAATTACATTGTCTCATTCTTACCCGGTACTAAGAATGTAAGGGCTGACGTTTTGTCACAACAATTTTCCTCCACTTCCAAGATGGAGTTCCGGTTCCTGTGATTCCTCCTTTTCGTATTCTGGCTATGGTTCGCACCAGTCTAGTTTCTCCTTTGGGTGACAAAATTCTTGCTCCTCAGATTCATGCTCTTCCTGAGAAACCTTGTGACTGCTGCTTTGTCCCAGAGAGTCTCCGTACTGCCGTGCTCCAGACTTACTATTCTTCCAAGGCTGCTGGCCACCCTGGGAAGAATCAACTCTTTTGAGCCATTTCCCAACAATTCTGGTGGCCTAGTCTACATGCTGATGTAACCGCCTTCGTAGCTGCCTCTTCCGTGTATGCTCAGAGCAAAGCCTCTTACACACGATCGGATTTTCCAACGGGAATTGTGTGATGACAGGCTGTTGGTGGAAAATCCGACCATTTGTACGTTCCATCAGACAATTGTTGGCCAAGTTTACGTGGACAAATGTTGGATAGCAGGTTTATAAATTTTCTGCGTACAGCGGTCTGCTGTCGGATTTTCCGAGCGTGTGTACACAAGTCCATCGGACAAAAGTCCAAAGTACAAACACACATGCTCGGAAGCAAGGACGAGCCGGAAGCATTTAGTCCTATAAAGCTAGTGTTCGTAATGGAGAATTAACATTCATGACGTGGCAAATTATGAAATCTCGAAATGCAGCGCACATTCTCCTCTTCTTTAATGGGATAATAATGAAGCTGCTTTGCAGGTGATACTGATGGAGTTATGGCAATCTCATTTTCAAAGGCTCTTTTTTTCTAGTGATATCAAGTAATAATATTATTATGCTTGTTATTTTTTTTCGGTGCAAGTTACCACAACACCATTATTCTGTAGTTTTTAAGATCAAAGGTACAACTAAGTTGGTGTCCCTTGTTAATTTTACATTGTAGTTTTTAAAATGTAACTGCCTACTCCCAAACTGTCATTTGATGTAAAACATATAGCCAAGTATTATTCTCCATAAATTTTTTTATGTGCATTAAAAAAGAAAACAAATAAAATTAGACATGCTATCTGCCAATAGAACTTAAAGAGGAAGTAAACTCTGATGGGTTTTACTTCCTCTTTTGCTCGCTGCAAAGCCTGCAAATGAAAAGCATAATGGGCTAGTATGCGTCGCATACTAGCCCATTATGTGCCACTTGCCTGCAAAAGAATCCAGTGATGTCCCCTGTGTAGGCAGCGTCTATCTTCTGGCCCCTCTTCCTTCCGGGCCACGGACTCCGGCTCTGTGATTCGCCGGAGCCGCGTGACGTCACTCCCGCCCATGTGCATGGGAGCCGCGATTAACGGCACTTAGTTTAGTTTCTTTCCTGCGCATGCGCCGTTGGAAATTTCGGCGGACTACAAGTGAAATATCTCCTAAACGGTGCACGTTTAGGAGATATTTCCACTACCTATAGGTAAGCCTTATTATAGGCTTACCTATAGGTAGAAGTCCCAAAAGTAGGTTTATAACCACTTTAACCAAAAAGTCAATTTTATGCTTCCAAAAATATAGAAAATATACCAAATCAAATCATTATTCAGCCAAAAAATAAAATAAAAGCCTCCTGCATGTGTCCTGCTTCTTAATATAGGGGGTCAACAATGCCAAGAGTTGGTGAAAGCAGGGGTCCGTTATCCGGAGATAATTCCGAAAATCATCCTGATTATTCTCCTGGAGCTCCCACAGCAAAGGCATATGATATAATTGGTCATGATTAATAAAGCAAACAACTTTTGGTCCAAGAAATCCTCCTCCTCCTGTTCCTAGACTGGACTTGAGTCAAAGCAATAACTCCAAGGCCAATAATAAATAACACGTTATCTCCTCCGATTCTGCAACATGGCCGTTCAGAAACAAACTGAAAAGCGCAAACTGAAAAGCGCAAAATAAAAAGTGCTAAATGAAAAGTGCGAATCAACACTCACCAAACTTCTACTAACACGAAATTAGCAGGAGTCGCCCAAAGGGTGGCGCATGACAATTGAACTTCCTCTTTGTAGTCTCGTAGTAAGTCTAATACGTCACTACATTCGTGTTTGTTGGCTGACAATTCCTTGCCGTTTGTATGCAAGACAAGTTCCTGGCCAACGCCCTTCGGACAAAAGTCTGAGGTTTTGTCTGCAGAAAATCCGATCGTGTGTATGAGGCTTAAGACTCCACGACACCTTCCAGTGGGCCTCCTACAACCCATACCCAATGGAAAGAGGCCCTGGACCCACCTGTCTATGGATTTCATTGTGGAGTTACCCACCTTCCAGGGCAACACAGTTATCCTTAGACCCCTTTCACACCAAGCCGCCTAGGGTATCAGTGGTAGAGCGTAATTTTAGCGGCACTATTCGGCTGCTAGCGGGGAGGCTTTAACCCCCCGCTAGCAGCCAAAAAGGGGTTGAATCTGCCCGCAAAATGCCGCCGGAGCGGCGTTTTGCCGGCGGTATCGCAGCGCTGCCCCATTGATTTCAATGGGGAGGAACGGTGAGTTCACCACTCCAAAGAAGCTGCTGGCAGGACTTTTTGTGATGCCCACTGGAGTGAATGGAGCCGCTTTTTTCAGGCGCTATTTTTAGCGTTGTAGCGCCTGAAAAACGCTTGCAGTGTGATAGGGGTCTTATGGGGGTTGACCGGTTCTCAAAAATGTCCCATTGTATTCCACTTAAGAAGGTGCCCACTTCTAATGAATTGGCTTCCATTTTTGCTTGGGAGATCTTTCGCTTACATGGGCTACCCTAGGTGATTGTCTCAGACAGGGGTAGTCAGTTTGTATCCCGGTTCTGGCGAGCCTTTTGTGCACAGTTGGGAATTCAGCATGCTTTCTCCTCTGCATTTCACCCGCAGTCTAATGGTGACGCAAAACGAGCCAATCAGTTCTTGGAGCAATTCCTACATTGCTATATTTCTGACCATCATAACAACACTTAAGCCGTCCAGCCCAGATGATCTCTGCCTTCGCCTTGGTCATATCTCTAGAGACTCTTTCCTGTGTTCCTGTTAAAGACTTGCTTGGCTGACATTCCTTCTGGGTCCAGATTCTGCTTGCTGTTCTACTACGCTCATCTCTGGCTCCCTGACGTTTTGGCTTGTCTGACTATCCGTTCCGGTTCCTGAACGCTGGCTGTTTTGACTACATTTACTCTGTTTTTCTCTTTTTATTATTATTAAACAAGTGAGATTTAAATGTACTTCTGTCTCAGTCTGATTCATGGTTTCTGACACAGCCGTGACTTAGCACAAGGGAGAAGAAAGAGGTAATCCCTAATGCTGCCTAGGGTGGTGATGAGCATGACAACCTCAGACTGGACTCCAACCAGGCCACGCCCCCAAATCTTTAGGGGCCTTGCCTTGTTGGAGACCATGCTGAGATTGCCACTCTCATCACCATCGTAGGACTACATGGATCGGCGACATTAGGGATTATCTCTTTTTTCTCCCTTGAGCTATAGCTAAGAGCCAGGATGGGCTCCGTCCCTTGCCAGCACTCCCTGCAGCGGAGGAATCCACACACATACCCCATAACAGCAAGCCTGAGCGGCACACAAAGCAATACCAGGGGTCACAGCAGTGACTTAGCAGCCAGACTTCTAATGTAAACACAGAGCAACTGCAGGGGGTCCCTGACAAAGGGGGTTCTCTCACCCCCAAAAGTTGATTTCTTCACCTCTCACTTTTCACCAGGGTCTGGCTCTGCTTTCTTTCTCACTACTCTATTTGAGGTACTAAATGTTTGTGTATATTCACAACATCAGCTTATATATAAGTAAGTGGTGCTCACCATTCATTTGCATACATGTATTCTTTTCAGTATAGGTTAAAAATAACTGTGTTGCAGATACTCTTGCTGTATTATGTTTGACGTAATATGACATACTTGGATATTTGTGCCTATGGTACCATAGTGCTTCTATATATATTGAATACAACTTTATTGTGAGCTCAGTCTTTGGATGTGGCGTGCTTACTCTATATATTTCTTTTCATTGACTGTACATCATGATCCCATGATCCTTAGATAAAGAGCCCTAGCCCTATGGACTTATAATTAAAAAATTCAACGATCAAACCTCGAGGGCACCTACAATTGTATTGCTTGGCACTTATCTTAAAATGTACATTAATACTTTGGATTACGAGGAACGCGGTTTACGAGCGTTTCGCAATACGAGCTATTCTTTTTTTTTAAATCCTGACTGTTTGCGAGCGTTGTCTTGCAAAACCAGCAGGATTCAAGCCTCTGTGGGTGTGCAGTACTGCATTTGGCCAGAGGTGTGGGGGCGCCGGTGACACTCTGAGCCGTTCGGAAATGCCGTTCCCGAGTGTCTGCAAGCCTCTCTGAGTGCATCCGAGCGGCTCCGAGTGCCCTCTGAATGTTTGCGAATGTCTCCGGTGCCCCCCATCTCTGGTTACATGCGGTACTGCATACACTAGCACTGAAACGGATTATCTGAGTTTCCATTATTTCCTATGGGGAAACTAGCTTTGATATAAGAGCGCTTTGGATTACAAGCATTCTTCTGGAACTAATTATGCTCATAATCCAAGGTACCACTGTATATGCAATGTCCCCAAGTAAAAGGATTATTTATGTAACCTAATACCCTGTACACACGAGCGGACTTTTCGACCGGACTGGTCTGACGGACTGAATCTGTGTGTGGGCTTCATCGGACCATCAGCGGACTGATTCTGTCGAAAATCTGACGGACTTTAGATTTGGAACATGTTTCAAATCTTTACGTCGGAACTCTGCCGGACCCAGTTCCTATTGAAAAATCCGCTCGTCTGTATGCTAGTCCGACGGACGAAAAACTACTCTAGAGCAACTATTGGCTACTAACTTCCTTATTTTAGTCCGGTCGTATGCCATGACGTACAAATCCGTCAGACTTTGGTGTGATCGTGTGTAGGCAAGTCCGTTCATTCAAAAGTCTGTCGGAAGTCTGTCAAAAGTCCATCGGAAAGACTATCGGACCTTTGTTGCCAAAAAGTCCGCCCGTGTGTACAGGGCATAAGACTCCGGACATACAGTGGGGAAAATAATTATTTGATCTCCTGCAGATTTTGTAAGTTTGCCCACTTACAAAGAAATGAAGGGTATATAATTTTTATCATATGTGTATTTTAATTGATAGAGACAGAATATCAACCAAAAATCCAGAAAAAAACACATGAAACAAATGCTATAAATTAAGTTGCAGTTCAGTGACTAAATTAAGTATTATCCCCAAGCAAAACATGACTTAGTACTTAGTGGAAAAACCCTTGTTGGCAAGCACAGAGGTAAGACGTTTCTTGTAGTTGGTTACCAGGTTTGCACACAACTCAGGGGGGATTTTCGTCCACTCTTCTTTACAGATCTTCTCTAAATCCTTAAAGTAGAACTAAGGTCAAAAATTAAAAATCAATATGTGATAAAAGTAAATATGATGTACAATATATCTGCCTTTGTTTCTAATCTGAATGCAAGTAGATGGTGACATTTACCTGCTCTCCCTCCACCTTGTCAGCTTCATTTATTGTATAGACAATCCTGGTTTTCCAAATCATTGTGTTGTCCAGTTTTGCGTTATGCCACTGTTAAGAGACTACAGTGCGGCTGCGTGGCGTCATTAGGGGGCGCTGCTTTCTTTCCTTAGAAAGTATCAGTGTGCCAATCAACCTAGAGGACACACCGTGGCTCCGCCCACTCGTCTCACATTGAGTCCGCCTATGCCCTGCCCATGTCTCGCCTATGCCACTGTCTATTGAATCATGGGAACTAGGGTTGCACCAATACTGGTATTGGTGCCGATACTAGGCATTTTCGCGAGTATCGCTACTATCGCGAAAATGCTCCAATACCCTAACCCGATGTGACCTGAACTGGACACATCAGTCGCAGCCTGTCAGCTACATCTGTACTAGCGGGGAGGTAGGCTGCACTTTCTCTGACCCAGTGAGCCTGATGCTTGGATGCCGACGCCCCGGATGATCTGGCTACAGTGGGGGATGTCTGTGCAAGAGATGGCTGGGTACTTTACATTAATACAACAACAATCGGTAAGGAATGTGCACAATCTAGCTTTTAAGGGAGGAGGGAGAAGATGAAGGCAGTAGAGGATGTGTGAGCATGAGTCAGAGCTGAGGAGGGGTGGATGGGGGATCATGTGGATGAGAATGCAGCAGAAAGGAGTGGTGGAGGAGAAATGAACCCTGCACTCTGTATGATCTGTGCCATAACCCTGTACTCTGTATGTAATGTGCCCTAAACCCTGCACTCTGCATGTAATGTGTCCGTACCATGCACTCTGCATGTAATGTGCCTGAACCCTGCACTCTGTATGTACTGTGCCTGAACCCTAATCTCTTAACCCCATGTACTGTACCCTCATAACCCCTTGTACTATGCCCTCCTTTCTGTGCCCTCCCTGTGTTGCATCCTCATTTCCTCCACCAGCTGTCACCTCTGCCCCATGTCTCCCAATGACCCTCTCATCCCCACCCTCTTCCCCCCAGCAATCACAGCCTTTTCCATCCCACCTCTCCCACCCCACAATCCCTATTTCATCCCACCCTCAACTACCCTGCCCTCACTAAACCCTCTACTCCCCATTCCCACTCTGCCCTCACCCCAGCCTCACCCAACCCCCTAACACCCCCCCACACACACACGCACACACACCCACACATGTGTCATTTTTATGAGCCATGGTAATGATTCTCTAAAAATTGATAGGCTGCCTTTAGTTGAACTTTAAGGTTTCTTGGCTGTCTCTTGGCAATTCGAAGTTTCAGCTCCCCCCCCTTATAAACTTTCTACCGGATTAAGGTCTGGAGACTGACTAGGCCACTTCATGACTGTAATGTGCTTCTTCTTGAGTCACTCCTTTTTTGCCTTGGCGTTATGTTTTGGGTCATTATCATGATGGAAGACCCATCCATGGCCCATCTTCAGTGTTCTGGTTGAGGGAAGAAGGTTCTAATCCAAGATTTACAATACATGGCCACGTCCATTGGCCCCCAATGCAGAAAAATCGGCCTGTATCCTTAGCAGAGAAACAGTACCAAAGCATTATGTTTCCACCTCCGTGCTTGACTGTAGGGATGGTGTTCTTAGGGTCATAGTCAGCATTTTTCTTCCTCCAACAGTATATCCGGATTGGTGGATTCTCTGTAGAGCTTTGGATTTTGTACCCAGATCCCAGGCTGTAGGAACCACTTGTGATGTTTCTTTGTGTACTGGATCCTACGTGGGGTGCTTGGCACTTGATGCAATGAGTTTAATTAGCCACAGGATGCTATGGTCCGGGGTCACAGTCCATTGCTATGGAACTCAGTGGGGGTTTGCCCACTGTGACGGGTAAAGCCTAGACTTTATATACAGTCAAGCATCATGAACAGGTAAGACAGTCACCCTGTACCTTTTGACCGTTACTATGTAAAATGGGGCTATGTTTGGAATGTAACTTTTCAAACTTGGCACTAAGATTTAATCACTCATAGCTCAATCTGAGGTGGATGACCTAGTTGGTACATCACTTCACTGGTCGCACATTTTAACGCCACTTCTGTCTAGAGCCCTTATAAGGCATTCAGGCTTTCCCTCCTTCCCTTTCACAACAAGGATATATTATAGGATTGCCTATACCTGAGTTACCTTGTACTTAGACCGGACACACTTACCCTATCTCCCACACTCTACTTCGTGAGTACCCCCCATGGTGGAATGCCCAGAGACAGCAGAAACCAGGCAAAAGGGAACCAACTCCAAACAGCTGTTAAACATTTGCTCTGCTGAAGGCCCACACAGCACTCAGCCTCAGAGTGATGCTGCATCCTTTGCAACAGAGCAGGAACCTGTCCTAACAATGATCTCAGCATCCAATTCTAGCTCTAATTTAGGCATGCAATAAATGGCCTATTTGACAAAATGAAAAAGGAAGAGAGGTTTGGGACTGTGTATGAAGTATGAACAACATGAACAGAGATTGACTGGTGGACATTTAATAATATATAACCCAATCACATAGTGTATGGCATGTACATATTAACATAACATGAACCAATAGCATGATTAAGAGGTTTATTATACATAATAATCATATAGTAATGAGTGTAACATAAGTTACATGAAAAGTACATGACATTAACAACATAATTAAAGAAGGAAACCACCAGATTCAAATTCTGTGCTCATGTATTGTAACAAGTTCATAAACATCTTGGTAAAGGCCGATAAAAACAACAGAAATAGTAAACATATTGTGGAATATCCCTCTTGGATAAAATTGGTATTCCAGGCATCTAACAAGCTTGACGCGTTTCATGGATATCTCCAATCTTCAGGAGCAGATGCAATGATCTATGAATGTAACATACAGTAAATTGGTATAACTGGCCAATTGGAAAAGGGGAGATTGGAAAAAGAGGGGCTAAGGGGATGGATATAACAAGAATTGTTATATCAACAATGGTATAAAAGTATATCCCATAGAAAACTTACAATTGAGCTGAGATAGTATGTGGCAGCACAATGGACCAGGACCCTTCTTTTTATATTTGACAAAATGAGAATTTTCTGCATCTTAAAAAATCTTTAAAAAAATTCTCAGGCTTTTATTAAACCATCATTGTCCACAGCTCAAAAGTGCCAAACCTTTTCTGCTACTCATATCTCTAAACTGGAGTAGGACCCTGATATACCAGTCCTAGAGGACACTGAATCAGGGGGGGATGAGAATTTAGAGGCAGTGTTGGAGAAAGATGCAGAGGATTTCTCTCCCCCACACTGTCACTATATTGAAGAGGGAGCTTCATGCAATATGCTTGCTAATGTTGAAAAGCTCACCACAGCTGTCTGCAGAAGCATTGGCCTTGTACAAATTGACTCTCCTCCATCTAGTCCCATCTCGTTTGGGCACAAGAGCCCTACAAAAACAGATAGAATGGGTGGTCTATAATGATTGGGTCACTCCTAAAAGGATTTTCACTTCCCCAAAAATCATTGCTAAACGCTTTCCAGTGGATGAAGAGTTTACAAAAAAATGGGCTATCCCTGTGGTTGACCATTCAGTCCTAAACAAACATCTCACTGTACCTACTGAAAATGTTCCATCCTTTAATGGTCTTGCTGACAGAAAATTTGAGACACTTTTTTTTTTTTTTTTTTTTTAATATATTTATTACATTTTCGTTCAAAAGTAGAACATTTTTGAATCAGGAGTAGTTTGCCAGCAAGGGCAACAAAGTAAAAGACATAGTAGGACATAACAAGCAAGATAGATTTGCGTGGCTTGAATTCTACAAACATTCATATGAGAACTAGTAGCATAGTATCTGGTCTAACAAGAGTAACTAACTAATGATTCTACCAACAAGGCGACCTAAGGAGTGGAAGCAGGTGAACGTTCCACCCAGGAATGAGTAGAATGATTGATAAAGTTACGAAGAAATAAAGAACATATCACATCAAATAAGGTAGGTGGAATACCTAGGGGAGGGGATATGGGGATTCGAGGAGGTGGAGGTGACCTGGATTATAAGTTTGCCCAGGGTATTGGCAAAGTCTGCACGCAGGTACCAGTCCGTATAGTGGAAGGGAGTCATATGAAAAGAGATCTCTTCTGGAGAGAAAGAATGTTTCATGAAACTACACCATCTGGCAATAAAACGTTTTAGTGATATAGAATGTTGGGTGATAGTGTCCATTTTCTCAATGTGAAATAGGGTTTGGAGTGCTTGTTTCACCAAAGCAATTTGAGGCAGGGAAGGGTGGATCCAAGCTTGCATTAGTGTTCTGCGAGCAGTCAGAAGGCATATATGGACCCATTGAGGGAGAGAGTCGAAGGTAGGCATTGAAGAGGAAGCCTGTGAGGTGTCGCAGCTAAAAAAGGCATAGCAAAGTGTCCTTAGGTAGAAGTAATTTCTGGGTCTTCTCAATGTATTTCAATGTATGTCCATATTCTGTGGAAAAGAGATGGTCTGGGAGTAGCGCACTAGGGGCATGAGAGGGGCAGAGAGAAGAGTCAATTTTGCTGTGGCGAAACGGGAGATATGTTCGGTGGGTGATTTTGATTTTGAATTGGGTTTCTCACCATGTTTCATCGGAGAGCAGACTTTTTAATACCCCGCAAGGATAGATATCCAGGGTTTGAAGGGAACAATGTTGTATTTTGAAGCCTGGTGGGTAATGAGGTTGAAGTATATCTCTGATATGGAATACTGGTCCTGATCTATTAGGGCATCAATAAAAGAGCGTTGACAAGGGTTTTGGCACGGGCTGAAGCAGAATCTGAAGTAGCTGGTAGTAGTGAAGCACTTGTGATGGCGGGAGGGAGTACTGTTTGGTCACCTCCGAGAAGGGTCTAAAAGTTCCTTGGGCAGGATCAAAGATTTTAGAGATGGTTGTTAGGCCGGAGGATGACCATTGAGCAAAGGCCTTGTGATCCATAGAAGAGGGGAACATTGGGTTGCCAAGTATGGGGAGGTGAGGACATGAGATAGTGTAGAGTAGACCCAGGAGCCTCTGTATTTCTCTACAGACAATAGCTGTGTCTCTAAGAGGTTGGATGTCAAGGGCTGGGGTAGGATGTGTAGCCTTGAGTGAAAGATATCCTGGAGATTATACGGGGACACCAGGGCACCCTCCAGCATGTAGTTAGAGTAACGAGAATTTTTGGATAACCAATCGATACCTTGTTTCAATATGCAGGAAAGATTATCAAATCTAATATTGGGCAGGCCCGCTCCACCTACACTCTTTGGGAGAGAGTTTTTGAAGCGCAATTCGAGGTTTTCTGCCACGCCAAATGAGCGCGAGCAGTGCAGTGTATCTTTTGGACATTAGTATGTTTCAATAATAGAGGAAGGGTCTGTAGTGGGTACAATAGTCTAGCAAATGAGACTATTTTAAAGAGATGGCATCTCCCAAATAGTGAAAGGGGGAGGTCCGCCCATGCTTCCAACTCCTATACAATCTTGGCTATCACTGGGGAGTAATTTAAACTATATAAAGAGGAGGGTTCTCTGCCAATGCTAATACCTAGGTAGGTAATATGATATTTTGCTATTATGAATGGGGATGAGTCCGTCCAGACTCGAGCCAGCTGTGGGTTGACAGTCAAAATTTCCGAACAGGCCCAGAAGGTCGCAAACAGGTCTCGGAGGACAGAAATATCTGAAGAAGGGTTGGCTGAAAATAGAAGAACGTCGTCGGCGAATAAAGCCGAGCGTAGGACTTGGTTGCCTACTGTGACACCACTGACCCCTGATGGTGAATTTAAAAGTCCAAAGAGTGGTTCAATGGCTATGTTAAAGAGAAGAGGGGATAGAGGGCAGACTTGGTGAGTGCCTTTAGTGAGTGGGATGTCAGGGGACATGAAATTAGGAGTACCGATGCGGGCCATTCGTGAGGAGTACATCTTTTGGACAAATTGTAATATGGGACCAGTCATGCCTATCACTCTCATGACCATGAACAGCCAAGAGAAGCTGTTGTTATCGAAAGCCTTCTCGGCATCCAACAAGATAATTGCTGTATCATGGTCAGTGTGTTTTAGCAAATTCAAGGGCCAGGAGGACTTTGAGGATGTTGAGGGTAGCAAACCGCCCTGGAACAAAACCTGATTGGGCCTGATGGGTGATTGATGGAAGGATATGCACCAGACGGGACACAACAATTTTAGAGAGAGTTTTCGCGTCAGCGTTAATTAGGAATATAGGCCTATATGAACCCGGGAGAAGGGGGTCTTTTCCCTTTTTGGCAATGAGTTTGATGTGTGCCTGAGCACTCGAGGGAAGGTATGATCCCTCGGCTCACATTGCTTTGTAAACATGGGACAAGGTATCAGGAATGTACTCAGATGTCAATTTGTAGAACTCTGCTGAAAAGCCATCTGGGCTAGGGGCTTTTCCAATAGAGAAGGATTTGATGGTAGAGCAGATGTCCTCAGGGGAAATGGGAGCATTTAAAGTTTAATTGTCGCAAGTATTTTATTTGCCGCTTCCACGTTGATAGGGTCTTCCGAGTAAAGGGTGGTGTAGTAATTAGTGAGGATGGCACTAATCTCAGAGGGCGCATTAGTAATATCTCCATTGGGGGAGCGTAAAGTCGGCCGGTGGCACCCCGAGCATAACTTCGCTAAAAGCTTGCCTGCCTTATTGCCATATCTATGAAACTGAAGAGCAGAGTAGGATTGCCTAATAAACTCTTGCTGTGCAGACCAGTGGTCAAAGGCACACTTAGCCGCTTGCCATGCAAGCATATTGGCTACGGTATGGTTTAACCACTTACCCACTGGGCACTTAAACCCCCTTCCTAACCAGACCAATTTTCAGCTTTCGGTGTTCTCACATTTTGAGTGACAATTACTCAGTCATGCAACACTGTACGAATATGAAATTTTTGACCTTTTTCCCACAAATAGAGCTTTCTTTTTAATCACCGCTGTTTTTTAAAATTTTTTGTGCTATAAAAGAAAGAAGACTGAGCATTTTGTAAAAAATGCATTTTTCTTCATTTCTGTTATAAAATTTTGCAAATTAGTAATTTTTCTTCATAAATTTTGGCCAAAATTTATACTGCTACATATCTTTGGTAAAAATAACTAGGGATGCACTGAATGGGTTTTTTTGTGCCGAAACCGATACCGAAAATAAATCTTCCTTGATCCCGAAAACCGAAACCGATACCGAAACAACACCGATACGGAAAGTGACTGTTTTTAAAAATATTTTTATACAGGAGATGGTCAGCGACTGGGGACATGGTACAGGAGATGGTCAGAGAATGCAGAGATGGTACAGGAGATGGTCAGAGGTGAGGACATGGTGGTACAGGAGATGGTCAGAGACTGCAGACATGGTACAGGAGTTGGTCAGAGACTGAAGATATGGTACAGGAGATGGTCAGAGACTGCAGACATACTACAGGAGATGGTCAGAGACTGCAGACATACTACAGGAGATGGTCTGAGACTGAGGGCATGGTACAGGAGATGGTCAGAGACTGCAGACATACTACAGGAGATGGTCAGAGACTGGGGACATGGTACAGGAGATGGTCAGAGACTGCAGACATACTACAGGAGATGGTCAGAGACTGCAGACATGGTACAGGAGATGGTCAGAGATTGAGGACATGGTACAGGAGATGGTCAGAGACTGAGGACATGGTACAGGAGATGGTCAGAGACTGGGGACATGGTACAGGAGATGGCCAGAGACTGAGGACATGGTACAGGAGATGGTCAGAGACTGCAGACATACTACAGGAGAAGGTCAGAGACTGAGGACATGGTACAGGAGATGGTCAGAGACTGCAGACCTAGTACAGGAGATGATCAGAGACTGCAGACATAGTACAGGAGATGGTCAGAGACTGCAGGCATGGTACAGGAGATGATCAGAGACTGGGGACAGGGTACAGGAGATGGTCAGAGACTGGGGACATGGTACAGGAGATGGTCGGAGACTGGGGACATGGTACAGGAGATGGTCAGAGACTGGGGGCATGGTCAAAGAGTCAGAGACTGCGGACATGATACAAGAGATCAATGCAGCCTCACCAGTGCCCGTCAGATGCAGCCAGCCAGTGTCCCCAGTAGGGCAGCCAGTGTCCCCAGTAGTTCAGGGGACCCTTGTCCCCATTGCAGCATAGCCAGTGTCCCCAGTAGTGTAGCCAGTGTCCCCATTGCAGCCAGTGAAGGGAGAGGGAAGCCACCGCTTGTTTGATTACAGCGCTGGGAACATCACAGCTTTCGTTTCAATAGCTGTGTGTTCCCCGCTGCAAGCCGTCACATACAGCCCCTCCCCCTTGTCCGGGCACTTTGATAGACAGATCACCCGTCCCAGGAGACGTCCCTTTTAGACCTCAGTCATCACACCATGGTGCACTGCAGACAGAGATGTCTGTTTTCAAATCTGTGTGTGTAGGACCCTCTACCTTTAGGTAGGTGCTAGTGTAGTGTGTATACTGCCAGTGCAGGTAAATTTAGGCAGGCCTATCTGTGAGCTGATTTGATCTGGGGGGCAGGGGTGTGGTTTTAGTGTAGCAGCAGGTGACTGACATGTGCCTCAGCTCTTGGGTGCCTCCTCTGTTTCCAGGAAGAAGGTTCTGGAAAAGGGCAGGGCAGAGAGCTGGAGTGACATGGGGTGCATGTGGGAGCCCTGACCAATCCCCAACTAGGATTGGCAGGGGGCAGGTTACCTATATATACCCATGGTCAGCCTGCTGTGGGAGGAGTTGTTGGGTGGAAGAACTGAATGATGGGTGTGTTAGACTTTGAGGGAACCCCCTTTCTGGGGGGGTGTACCTCAGATCGGGAGCTGGGAGGGAGCCTCTCATTACGCGGTCATTGAGAGGTGTCCTGGAACAGGAGCAGGAAGGAGGACAGTTGGGAGCACTGCCAGGCAAGTCATTCAGGAGGGATCCATGCCGGGGTCAGTGAGTGAGAAGCACAGTGTGAAGCTCTTGGAAAGACATACCAGGAGTTGGATGTGGAGCCAGAGGGAGAGACTGTGGTGTTGTTTTGGAGTCAAGTTGTTGCAGCCTTGAGGGCTGGCAGGATTTGCATCGAACGTGCTGGGATCAGTAGTCCACCAAGTGTCAGCACATTTATCCTTCTCTACGAAAACGGTTGCTACCTCAAAGGGGTCTGCAGACCCCTGCCTGTAATAGGCCATCGGGAAAACGTTAGGACTTATTCAGAATGAGGCCTAGCCATGTGCTAATGGTATCAGAAATCTAGATTTGGACAGTGAAGTGAAACAAGTGATCTCTAGTAGTGTGCTGGAGGAGATGTGCAGAGGAAGAGACTGTCAGATTTGGATTCAAGCTACATTTATTTCCATTGCTAAAGAGTCATTATCTGGGCATCCCATGTTCCTTTTCACCATCCAAGTTTAATCCCCTAATAAAAAAAACAAAAACGAGCAAGAGACTGTTCATTATCTGGGAAAGTGTGCCAAAATGGATGTCTGACCAGCAGGGTGAAATTTGTGGATGCTGATACACGCAGCGACTCCACGGTGGGCACCAATGTTTTGCTCTTATCAGTTTTCATGCAGGTATGGTGTGAAGAACGAGTCTTTAATGTTTAATTTTAATAAACATTAACATGTTCAGTTTATACCAGATTTGTGCATAAAATTGTTGTTATTTTTGAAAAGTTTAAATGTACAAAATATCGGCTATCGGCAGGAGAGGTGGCTGAAATATCGGTATCGTATCGGAACCGAAAAAACTATATCGGTCAATTCCTACTATGAAGCTCCAAGATGGCTACAACCCCTGGCAAAAATTATGGAATCACCAGTCCCTGAGGATGTTCCTTCAGTTGTTTATTGTTGTAGAAAAAAAGCAGATCACAGACATGGCCAAAAACTAAAGGCATTTCAAATGGCAACTTTTTGGCTTTAAGAAACACTAAAAGAAATCAAGAAAAATAATTGTGGCGGCCAGTAACAGTTAGATTTATAGAACAAGCACAGGGAATAAATTATGGAATCACTCAATTCTGAGGAAAAAAATATGGAATCACCCTGAAAATTTTCATTACAAACACTAACACCTGCATCAGATTAAATCTGCTTGTTATGCCCTGTACACACGGTCGGATTTTCTGATGGAAAATGTGTGATAGGACTTTGTTGTCGGAAATTCTGACCGTGTGTGGGCTCCATCACACATTTTCCATCGGATTTTCCGACACACAAAGTTTGAGAGCAGGATATAAAATTTTCCGACAACAAAATCCATTGTCGGAAATTCTGATCGTGTGTACACAAATCTGACGGACAAAGTGCCACGCATGCTCAGAATAAATAAAGAGATGAAAGCTATTGACCACTGCCCCGTTTATAGTCCCGACGTACGTGTTTTAAGTCACCGCGTTTAGAACGATCGGATTTTCCAACAACTTTGTGTGACCGTGTGTATGCAAGACAAGTTTGAGCCAACATCCGTCGGAAAAAATCCTAGGATTTCGTTGTCGAAATGTCCGAACAAAGTCCGACCGTGTGTACGGGGCATTAGTATGTAGGTAAAAAGTAGTGATTACACCTTGGAGAGCTGTTGCAACAAGTGGACTGACATGAAGCATGGTTCCAACACCAGAGATGTCAATTAAAAAAAAGGAGAGGATTATCAAACTCCTTAAAGAGGGTAAATCATCACGCAGTGTTGCACAAGATGTTGGTTGTTCACAGTCGGCTGTGTCTAAAACATGGACCAAATACAAACAACATGGGAAGGTGGTTAAAGGCAAGCATATTGGTAGACCAAGGAAGGCGTCAAAGCGCCACGCTGTCTCCTGCGGGAAACTTTCTAGCTGTCTGGCGGCTGAGTGGGGATCCTGTCCCGGGGAGAGGATCAGACTGATTACAGCTTCAGCACCGTGGGCTTATCACCCCTCCTCAGGTGGACGAGTTGGATCACGCCAAGTCGGAGACGCAGGGTACATCAGCTGATTTGGATACCATCAACCCACAGTCCCCGCAGAGGGCTAAATCTTCCTGCACGTAAGACCTTGCCAACAGGGAGGTCCACCATGTAGGGCAAGGATATGCAATTAGCAGACCTCCAGCTGTTGCTAAACTACAAGTCCCATCATGCCTCTGCCCCTGGGTGTCATGCTTGTGGTTGTCAGAGTCTTGCTATGCCTCATGGGACTTGTAGTTCTGCAACAGCTGGAGGTCCGCTAATTGAATATCCCTGATGTAAGGTAAGGGTCCATCTTTCAATAACTTTGGATTTTCATCTATACACTCCCCCCTTCTCCATCTATCTGTGTGGGTTTTGACCTGATGGATCGTGGATGTCTTCCCCTGCTTTTATGAATTGGACACACACTTATGGAACTTTTCCTTCTTTCATCCACTTTATGGACTACCTCCACTTCTTTCACTGCTGAGAAGCTTTATTGTATTTAAGGATTGGTTAATGTGACAACTTATTCAGTGCTGGATTTTTTAAGTTGTTCATATATATGTGTTTTTTACGCACACCAGTACACATTTTCACTTTAGATTATTTATTCATGGCACTTTGATCGATGTACGTTCCAAGAATTTTATTTTAGTTTTATTTGTATTGATTTGGATCTTCTCAATACGATCCGATTTTTACACTGATTATGAGCGCACGTTTTTTTGTTTTATTTTGCTTTCCCTGGATCTACCCATGTTTCTACCCCCCAAACAAGAAATTCCTTCTTTTCCTACAACTGGAATGTTCTTACAACAAACACAAATCTGTCAGGTCAGGGAGGTGTCTCCTAGTTTTTAATAGTTAAAGGGACACAGTTAAGGGAGGAGGTAAAACTCCCCATCAACATTCTGGAGCTCAGAGCTGTCAGGCTGACCCTCTAGCACTGGACCTCCCTTCTAAAAGAACACCCAATTTGGGTGCAGTCAGACAATGTCACCACAGTGGCATATATAAAGCCTCTAGGGGGCAGGAGCGGTATGGCTGCCATGAAGTAAGCAAACCAGATTCTCTTGTGGACAGATTATCTTAGACATTGATTCTTTTGGCACCAAACTAGGCTAAGAAGAATTTGGTACACAAACAAACTTCTTGCAGAAGACACCTGGCCCCTTCCCACAATCCAAGATCTGCCATCTGAAAGCCCTCTATTCCACTCTGCTTCACAATCTCGTGGCAAGAAAAGCCACTTCCAAGAAGATGTTTTATTATACCTGAAACTCTTACTTCACCTGTTGTGTGCATGGTCAATTGAGTCTCAGAGATTACTCTGCAGCCTGCGTTCTGGTCTTTCTGCAAGTTGGACTCACAGCCACAAAGCCACACAGGGAACAAAAACTTATGAATAATGGAGGTGTATGAATAGTGCGCCCCTTGCATTTGCAGAATTGTGATAAAAGTTTTCCAAAATATCCTGAATGGTTTCGTTTCCTTGCTGGCTATGGAATTACCTCTCAATCATCATAAGTTTTTTGTGTGATCGTTATTCCACAGACTAGCTG
The DNA here is from genome assembly GCF_042186555.1 of Aquarana catesbeiana. Classification (NCBI taxonomy): domain Eukaryota; kingdom Metazoa; phylum Chordata; class Amphibia; order Anura; family Ranidae; genus Aquarana; species Aquarana catesbeiana. Next base: position 552,100,541 of record NC_133324.1, read on the forward strand.
GGAATTCATTTGATGAGATATCCCTGCATCTCTGGCTGCGCCGTGGACTTTGTCCCTTGTTTACTTTTTTGACTACAGTAATTATATGTCCCAAGCTCCTGAAGAAGCATTTTTGAGTACACGTTACATGAAGAGCTGAGCTGAACCACAACACACCGCCTTTATTTTACATTATTATTGTATTTATTGGCGTATAACACTCACTTTTTCACCATGAAAATCCGGTGCAAATAGCGTGTGCGTGTTATACGCCAATACTTCAATTTTAGCTGCCTCAAAGGGGACAGGGAGGAGGTGGGACGTCAGGCGTCAGGTTACATACAGTGAGAATCCTCTGTTTACTTGGCGGCCTCTTTAATAAGAAGTCCCATCTCCTGGGCTCCATTGGACTACTCCATCTCCATCTCCATCGGACTACTGTTCTGTCTATCATAGGAGATTCTCACTGTATGTAATCTGTCGGCGCTTGTCCCGCCCCCCTCCCTGTCCCCTCTAGGCTGCAGATGGGCATCGATCAGTCTGCACTGATGGCATTGGCGAGGCTGCTGCATTGAAGGCAATGGTGAGGCTGCTACATTGATGGCAATGGTGAGCTTGCTGCATTGATGGCACTTGTGAGGCTGCAGATGGGCATTGATCAGGCTGCATTGATGGCAATGGTGAGGCTGCAGATGGGCACTGACCCTTATTTTGCTTCAAAGTCCCTTACTTAAAATTTAAGTTTTTTTCCTGAAACTTCCCTCTTAAAATGAATGTGCGTGTTATACGCCGATAACTATGGTACATCAATCCTTAGAGAGTGCCCTTTGGGTTTCTCACTACTTAGTATTCCAGTCTCTATGATACATAGGTGGTGTGTTGTATGTTTCAAGGCACAATTGTGGCTATTCAATGTTTTTGAAATTGTTTCATGTTTCTGTAAATAAAAAAATGTATATACTTTTTTACAAAACTATGTAGTTAGTGTTGTGCCTATAAAGTCCATCAGCAAAAACTTATTTTCCAGAATCTAGCTCTAGCTTTATTCAAAGTTTTTCTCATATCATGCTCCCCTTGCAGCATCTTTTGCTCCACTAAAACCTTAACCGATTGCCAACCGCCGTCGATTGATGGCAGCAGAATGGCACTCCTACGCGAATCATCGTAGCTATACGACGGGCGCTTTAAGCAGTATAGGGCACGCGTGCCCATTTTGTGACGTAGGAGCCCGTGCACATGGCCGGCAGCCGCGATGGCCATCGGCTACCTGCGATTGCTCGAGAGAATGGAGATCAGTCAATGTAAACAGACAGATCTCCGTTCTGTCAGGGGTGAGGAGAGTGATCTGTTGTTCCTACTACTTAGGAACAACGATCGGTCTCCTCCCCCAGGCTGTCAATACAGTAATCAATGGCTATTTAGAGCTCTGAGCGCTGTATAAATATCAATGGACCCAAAACAGTGTGAAAAGTGTGCAATCTGTCCACCGCAATGTCGCAGTCCCAATAAAAAAAATCACAGATCGCCGCAATTACTAGTGGAAAAAAAATAATAATAAAAATGTCATAAATCGAATCCCTATTTCGTAGACGCTATAACTTTTGCGCAAACCAATCAATATACGCTTATTGCGGGCTTTTTTTTTTTTTACCAAAAATATGTAGAAGAATACATATTGGCCTACACTGATGAAGAAATTTGTTTTTTTTATATATTTTTTGGGGATATTTATTATAGCAAAAAGTAAAAAATATTGCTTTTTTTTCAAAAGTCTGCCTTTTTTTGTTTATTGCGCAAAAAATAAAAACCGCAGAGGTGATCAAATACCGACAAAAGAAAGCTCCATTTGTGAAAAAAAAAGGACGTCAATTTTGTTTGGATACAGCGTCACATGACCGCGCAATTGTCAGTTAAAGTGACTCAGTGCCATATCGCAAAAAATGGCCCGGTCAGGAAGGGGGTAAATCCGTCCAAGGCTGAAGTGTTTAAAGTGATTCTAAAGTCTAAAGATTTTTTACCTTAACCACTAGCCGACCAGCTCATGCACATATACTGCGGCAGGTTGGCAGTGCTGCACGAATCGCCGTACCTGTACGACGTCTTGCGCAGTTGCGGGCGGGCGTGCACCACCAGCGGCGTGCTCCCGCAGCATGCTGCGGGAGCGTGCCTGCGGGTCGGGTGGACTCCATGTCTGCCGGCGACCTGCAATCGCCTAGTAGAGAGGCAGAACGGGGATCTGCCAGTTTAAACAAGGTGGATCCCCGTTCTGAGAGTGGGCATGTCAGAAATCTTATGTTCCCAGTGATTGGAAACAGTGATCTCTGTCATGTCCCAGTGAGCCCATCCCCCCTACAGTTAGAACACACCTAGGGAACACATTTAACCCCTTGATCGCTCCCTAGTGTTAACCCTTTCCCTGCCAGTGTCATTTTTACATTGATCAGTGCATTTTTATAGCACTGATCAATGTAATAATGTCACTGGTCCCCAAAAAGTGTCATTTGGGGTTAGATTTGTCCGCTGCAATGTCGCAGTCCCGCTAAAAATTGCTGATCGCCACCATTACTAGTAAAAATAATAAAAAAAAAAAAAAGTCCCTAAATCTATCCCACAGTTTGTAGACGCGATAACTTTTGCGCAAACCAATCAATATACGCCTATTGCAATTTCTTTTTTTTTTTTTTTACCAGTAATATGTAGAAGACAATATATAGGCCTAAACTGATGTGTTTTTTTTATTTTTTATTTATTTATTTTTTTGGATATGTATTATAGAAAAAAGTTAAAAAAAATTTTTTTTTTTCAAAATTGTCACTCTTTGTTTATAGCGCAAACAATAAAAACCGCAGAGGTGATCAAATACCACCAAAAGAAAGCTCTATATGTCGGGAAAAAAGAACGCACCTTTTGTTTGGGTACGGCCGCGCAATTGTCAGTTAAAACGATGCAGTGCCGTATCGCAAAAAATTGCCTGGTCATGAAGGCGGCAAATCCTTCCGGGGCTGAAGTGGTTAATGCATTCTCTGCATTAAGGTTAAAAACAATTCCACTGCAGGACTTCTACTCCTCTCTTCTTGGACTCACAGGCCTTACTGAAAACATTGGGAGCCATTGGCTGTCAGTCAAATCCAGTGAGCAGAGAGCGAGGGGTGGGGCTGAACTGCACTGAGTGTGCCTATGGACACACACACAGCCTGGCTCTAGAGCAAGCCCACGTCTTCCCCCTTAGCAAGTGGTAAGAGGAGTTAAGGGGTGGCTCTGTGTAATACCAGGTATAAACCTGCTTATTGTTTTAATTTTTTTTTTTAATATTTAAAAAAAAATAGACTTTACAATCAGTTTAAACTGGTTCTTTCTGTCTTGCAAAAACCATGCCTTGAAACTATAAGTTAAATTCTCTTGGGAGTGCCAGTACCCACTATCAGTAAAGTAGCCTTCCTGGTGGATATCATGTCTGTTAAACGTATCTCCGAACTGGTGTCCCTTTCCTGTAAAGATTCCTTGCTCATACTTCATAATGACAAGGTTGTATTACTACTTGGACCATCCTTCTTTCCAATGTGGTTTCAGCGTTCCATCTCAGTGAGGACATTGTTCTGCCATCCTTGTGCCCTGCTCCTAAGCATCCAAAGGAAGTCTCTGTTCATTGCTTGGATGTTGTCAGAGCCATTAGTCTACTTGAAAGCTTATGCTTCCATAGACAAGCAGTTTCTCGGTTAGTCCTTTCTTTGGGTCCTCGCAAGGGGCACCCTGCTTCAAAATCCACCAGTGCAAGGGGGATCAGGAATATGATTAATTGAGCCTATGCTCTAAAACAAACACCTCCTCCTATGTTACGTGCACACTGCACCAGATCTCTTGACGCATCCTCTGTCGCCAACCACCTGGTCTTCTCTTTATGCTTTTTTGAAGTTTAACTAGGTGCATGTTCAATCTTATACCAACGCAACTTTCAGCTTTCTGAAGGTACAAACCTATAACATATGGTGTCTGAATAAGTTGCCTGTGTCCTTTACTGTACTACAAAATTCCTCTTTTTGCTTAACTTGTTCACATTATGATGTGATGCAGAAATAGCAGTCATAATGGCATTTCTCCCATTACAGAGCCCAGCTTCCCCTGCACACGTTTGAGTCTGGTCTTAGTGTTAAAAGCAAAAACCGAGCAGTGTAATGTGACTTGCAATCCAGACCCCAGTTCAACCTCAGAAGCTTAATATAACACCGTGCTTCCTGGTCAGCTACTACTAAATGTGTGTCTCCATTAAACCGGTCTCCATGAATCATGTTCTGGTTGTTCAGTAGTCCAAATTAATAGCGTGATATGAAATTAGATATTAATCTAGTTTTAGCGCAGTTAGGAATGGGTGTTTCCTTTATTGCTTTTTTCTGTAGAAGGGAAGAAACCTTGCTTGCATTTTTACTTTGTAATGTATGAGGCCTGCGTATGAGAAACACCATTGTTTCTAATTATATATGCAACAATATCAACTTGGAAAAACAGTTCATAGTAAGATAAAGAAGTAGCACACATCACAGTAAAAATTAGGTGTGGATAAAATGTTTTAGGCGCATGGCACAAAACGTGTAGAAAAATACTTAATTGGACATTCCTGTCTCTGGTCCATTAGAAGATTTTTTGTTAAATTTTCTTCTGAAACCGATGTTTCAGTGCTGCAGTGGGTACCTATATTAAGCAGTTGCTCCTTTATATGCAACCAAGCTCTGCATTCTTTTGAAGCCTGAATGAACCTCACCATTGTAGTTGGGGTGGGTGATGTTGATACTCAGAGTTCCACTTTATGCACATGCACAGTCACAAAGGAGAAAGGTAGTTGTGCTTAGAAAACAAAAAGCTGTTAAGAGTCACACCAGGTTATAGCGGAATTGGTACAACGCAGCGTCTATATATATGCAATAGAAGAACATAGAGTTTAAAAAAAAAAATACTATCAAAATCAGATCATATCAAAATAAGCAGCGCTTAAATCACAATGCTCAAGTGATATAATAAATGTCTAAATATCTAAACACACATGTGAAAACATATACAAAAATGATTAATGCAATCAAATCGCCCTGTGACAGATGTGAAAAATAAAATCTAATAGCAAAAAAGTCCATAAACTTGATTTAGTGTATTAGTGTAAACCTCACCTCACAGAAAGGGTTTAAAAGACTCTCCAAAATCCAGCTGTGTATGTACCGGATCTCTCCACATGTAAATAATAAAGAGTGCACTGATGGTGTAATAACGTAAAACCAGGTTAATAAACACTGTGCAAACTTCAACCATTACACTCGTATCAATTTCCTTTAAAAGCAAACCAAAAATGACACAGCAAGACTCTCCAATAGGTGCCCAAAAAATGGTGTATTGCGGTCACGGCGGGCCCGAGGTGTGCGGATGTTATCTCACCCCCACTCGCTCCTCAGACTTGGATCTCCGCTTCCTGGTTCGGCTTGATGCGTCACACGTCACACGCTAGCTCTGATGATTGCCGTACAGCTACGCCTCAACATGTTTCCTATGATTAAGTCGGTTTGACAAAACATGTCAGGACATGGTATTTAAAAAAAATACTATTCACAGTCTTTCAGTTTTAAAGTGGCAGCTCTACTTTTATATAATTCACTTGATCTGTAAGAGCAGTGGTGGGACTTCAAGTGTGGCGGGGTGTGCTTGGTGACCATAAGTTTTTAGGAGAACAACATATACTGAAAATTACACTTAGAATACAGAACAAGAGATGTTCAGCCTCCGAGTATACAAAATAAGGACAAGAACAGTGTTACTGTGTAGCATCCAGACAAACAGAGTAAGAGCAGATACAAGGAAAAAAAACCAGCATATAGGGCAGGAGCAGTGCTACTGTATTGAATCCATACATATAGAATAGGAACAGATTCAGAGAATTAAACCCAGCATACAGGATCTGTAAAGCCAAAGAAATGCCGACTCTCACATGTTGTGAACTGGAACCCCGGGTGCTGCACAGCTCGTCTGTGAGACTCAGTAACATGCAAAATCCGGAATTACCTAGCATATAGGATAGCTCTAAGTCCTTACATGTAGAATACAAACACATTCTGAAAACCACATTCAGTTTAGTGAAGTGGTGCAGCATTCAAACATACGCAAGAAAAAAAGGTATCAGGAATTAGGCCTCATGCTCACAGACGTAGGAATTTATGCTGCCAGAAAAAACACTTCTAATTTTGTGTTTTTTCACTTGTGTTTAGGTGCATTTACGTGTGTATGGCATTTAGAAGCATTTGCCCATAAATGCATTCTATTGGCTAGAAAATTCGGGTTTTATGGCCATTATGCCACGTACACACGGTCGCACATTCCAACAACAAAATCCATGTTTTTTTTTCCGACTGATGTTGGCTCAAACTTATCTTGCATACACACGGTCACACAAATCTTGTCGGAAATTCCGAACATCAAGAACACTGTGACATACAACACGTATGACGAGCAGAGAAAAATGAAGTTCAATAGCCAGTGGTGCTCTTCTGCTTGATTCTGAGCATACGCGGAACTTTGTGCGTCGGAATTGTGTACACACGATCGGAATTTACAACGGATTTTGTTGTCGGAAAATTTGAGATCCAGATCTTAAATTTTGTTTGTCGGAAATTCTGTCGGAAATGGAATTTCTGACAACAAGCTCCCATCAAACATTTCCCGCTGGAAAATCTGACCATGTGTACGCAGCATAAGAATAAATTTACACACATAAGTGCATCTTTATGCACGTTTATATGTGTTTATGCACATCTGTGCAGAAAAAAAATGCAAAAACGTTTCCCAGGGAATGTGTGCGTGGGCCATAATTTTTTTCTGACACTGAACACTGTGCATAAAAATGCGCTAAAACAGCTGCATGTTTTAGCTAACATGCAGTTGCATTCAAAGGTGTAAAAAAAAAAAAAAGCCAAATGCCCACGTTTGAGTTTGTGTGCATTTGGCCTTACACTTAACAGAACAAGAGTTGTGGGACTGTGCAGCATCCATACATATAGAATATGAATAAATACTAAAAAGGATGTTATGCAGTACTGGGTCACAAATGCTTGTGTAGTGCTATCCCCCACGGGAGCCACTGATGATGATGGGTTCTCTGTTCTGCCATGACTCTTTAAGCTGCTCAGTCCCCAATGACACACCTGGTTGTATGTTTGAGGCTGCTTACACCTGTGTAACTGAAGTGTTAATGTGCTACCACACAACTGAACTGTAGTGATGCTAGACCAAATTGTAACGGATGCAAACAGGGTGCAACAAATCTGGTCCCACATGCTTAGCAGTCAGTTGTCCCGGAAGTCTCAGTCCTCAAGACCAGGTCCTTGCAAAGCTTAGTCCAGGTGTTAGACTCTCACCAGTTCTCTTAGGATCAATTCCTCTGAAGGTGGGCACAGACAGGTAGGAATGGCAGATCTCTGCCCGGCAGTCACCAGAGGCTCTCAGTGGCTCAGTCTTCAGCCTCTATAAATGCCACACACAGCTCTGGCCCTCGCCCAGTATAGGCACACACAGTCACAGGTCCGCACACCAAACTGGTTTCCTGGCACTCTCAATCTCTGCACATTTTTCAGTAGAAAGTTCTGTCTCTTCTCCTTTGGTGAGCAGAGAATCGTTGGTATTGTAGTCCACAGCCCAATAGCCTCAATTCACTTGTATTGTACTGTGCTCCCGGCCTCCATGGTGTCTGCATAACAACTTCTCTCCCCTTTTCATTGGTGGCTCTCAGCTGCTGTTGGGGGGATTGATTTCTCACAGAGCAACTCCAGCAACACAGCAGTGGTGAGGAGAAGAGCTGGCTGAAGAACACACATCCCAGCATTTCTCACACACAGTATTACACAGGTTAGGGGCGGGGGGGGGGGGGGGGGTACAGAGGAGGAGAGTAAGCACAGACACAAACAGCCCACTCCTCCAGCAACCACTCAAGCACCTGGCTACACCTGCAAAGGAGAAAAGCAGAAAATGATATACTATGTGTAAAGTAAAAGACATAGTACTGTGCAACATCAATATGTAAATATTGAGAACCTTTTAGAAACCGTAATTAAAGCAGAAAAACGGGACAATATGACCGTAACAGAACTATTTTACACAAAATATTCAAATTATTCAGGTAAGATGGTCAATCCTGTCTGTAGTGAGTGACAGGAATTATGGGAGATGTGTGCAACCTGCAAGAAGACTGGATGAGAATATAAAAAAAACAGAATGCCCTAGATTTTAGGGTGAGTTGACATAGATGCATATGTTGGCTCTGCTTCCTGCACAGTGGTACAGCACAGTGAGCCTCTTATTCCACTGCAAATCTACCAAGGGCAGCCTAACTGAAAACAATAGATACTCTGCGCTCTACCTATAATAAAATAAAATATAAAACTGCAATTTGGCAATGTGGACATATGTCCTATGGTCTGATGTGAAGTGTGAAGTTTAATGGTAGGTGTGCATTGCAGCAAACCCATACAGAGTGAACGTCATCTGATATTGCTGACTTCTGAAAATGCCAATTGCCAGGTCAACTTCAAACAGGGCAACTGGTTGGGGGGTACAGGAAGTACTCCCGTGGCAGGCTCCAGTGGATCAGTAAGGGGAAGCCAAGCCCATTAGGGATGCCTGTGTGGCAGCCTGAGTGCAGGAAAACAGTGCAAAGGGCAGGACGCTGGAGAGGTAAGGCACTTTTTTAATCCAGTGCTTCTGCTGAAGGGGGGGGGGGGGGGGCTCTGTCAGGAAGCATGTACAGAGTCCCATAATTTCTAATGATGACCTTGAATTCAATAGTGAGCCCATCCTCAAACATTTGCAGTTGAAAGAGGAGTAGCATTGAGTTTAAGTTCAACAATTAAATGTATTCTTGGCCCAGTGTCAATGCAAATAAACAATTTTTAATTATAGCCAAGATCTTTACTGTAAACTGAAGTATTTAAACTTCCTCTTTTTGAAAAGTCATATAACAAGTCCAAATAGCAGACCTGATCTAGCATTTCTTTGCAGAATATGGTTTAGAAAAATCCACGGGCATGTGACTGAGTTTCCAGTGACATTTACTGAAATATAGATAAAATAAAATCATATGTTCATGCACAATATGTGACACTCTATATCAAAAATCACATTGTATGTGCTCCCAAAGTGGAATAGTGTTGCATAAGACATGAATCTTGGTGTGGAGTGTACCTTCCATACACAGTATAGCGTAAACAGAGAACACAGTATAAATAAGATTTGCAGGGCGAAACTAAGTACTGCAACATCCCTTTCAATAATGTATTTCTCAATTTAGAGTAAAAAGTCGAAAGCCATGCTTTTAAAAACATCTAATAAACCTAAGGGAATAACCTGCAATACAGGGCCCTGTGTACTTATGATTATTCTTTAGCTTGTTAAAAAAGGATGTAATCCCATCAAAATAATAGACTGTAGACTGCAGCAATGGTAAAAATTGTTTTTTTTCTCTTTTCAAGTATTTCAAGCAAGCCTTTAGGAATATAAAGCAAATTATAAGATGAAACAATCAGCGCCACAAGTAAAAAATATTGTGATGTTTAAATAAGATAACCTAATAATAAACATGCACAGCTGCTAAACATTCCAAGTGGTACACCACACTAATTTCAAAATAGATAGTAAATAAATAAATGTAGCGCTATGTGTAAAAATATATATAAATATAAAGTGTAAATCTCTAAAATAAATAGTGCAAATCTCTAAAATAATGGACATAATTATGGACCATTCATTTATATGTAGGATTTATTTATTTTAGAGATTTGCACTTTAAAGCCGCTGGATTACTTTTATGGGTGCTGGAAGGGGTCCCCCCCCCGCCATTGCCACCTTTACCAGACCCTCATGAGCGATCAGAGAGTGCAGTAAGGATGCAGTCAGTGGCATCTGGTTCCTGGGACACAGTGAGAGAAACGAATGTTGTTCCTCCCACTGTGTGACGCCAGAAACCAGAAGCGATGAGGATTTAGCCACTTCCGGTTTGTTGTTTACAAACCATTAACAGCTTATGCAAGCATCTGATTAAACCGATCTCGATTTGATCAGATGTTTTGGAAGCCAGAAGTGAGATCGGGGTCTCAGACAGCAGATCTCTACATCAAATGGACCTGTCATGGCACATGCTATCATGACGGATATTGTTCATCCCTTGGGATAGCAATAAAGGTGATAAAAAAGTAAAATTAAATAGACAGTAACTGTAAACTGGTAACCTGTAAAGGCTTTTAAAGCGTAACCCATGGGGATTTTTAGGTACTGTAGTTTGGCGTCATTCCTCTGGCATACACAATTTTAAAATATTCACCAAGTTCTCAAGTGCTAAAAGCTGTCAGCCAAATTTGTAGATATAAAACCTAGATACAAGGGACAATAACCCAGTGCAGCTGGCCAACCACTGGAAAATGGAAGGCGCTCTATATGGGTAAAGTCTTGAGTTGCATAAATTACATCTGGACTGGTAAATAGATGAAAAATAGTTTATTGCACGAAGAAGATGAACAAGCCTTACACAGTTTGCTGTAGGACTGTGGGATGTTAAATCAAATGCAGCAAACAGTCATGTAGCATAAAAAGCATCAAAGTGAGTGAGACATTTAAAATGTTTAAAAAAGCTAAACGGTACCACACTGTGAACTGGGTAGGAGGAAAGTAATATAATCCAGGTGGCTTGCTGGTAAGATGTGGAAAGTAAAATACCTGAACCACATGGGGAGCAGTGACAGCCTGGTGGGGAGAGGACAGGGCAACTGGTTGGGGGGTACAGGCAGTACTCCCGTAGCAAGGGATTCAAGAAAACCCCTGCCAATTGGCTGAGATACCCCATATACCCATAACCTGACCTTGGGTTGTCCTTCTCATATCTAGTACCACCAAGTGCCTGGCCACCTAGGGGTAGAAGAGAAAAAGTAAAACAAGGCCAAACTTTGGGAGAAATCAATAGATCTCTAACAATTTAACTATGGTAGCTACCCCTGACAAGGAATTTGGTGAGGAGCTCTCTGACTACATCCTCCCCCTGCCCAAGAAACTACGTCTCGGAGTTTGCAAAACAATTTGAGCTCTCAAGCCTGAGAGTGGATGTCCTGGTAAAACTGGGATGGGTAGGGAAAACACAAAAGGATTAACAGTATAACAAGATAACAAATGTATGTGGCGTACCACATAAATAAGCATTATTATCAAACATGAAATAGTCACGTATGACATTTAGATATCAAAAATGATTTACACTTGAAAAGGCATTAAGGCAATAGCATTGCTCCATGACTATCTAATATATACAGTTGTAACAATATACAAATGGTTAGTGTTGCTATTCGGCTAGATCCCTGTCTCTCCTTGGCCAAGGAAGATGCGCCGACTCAGCAACACCTGAAAGAGAGAAGACAAACAATGCAAAATCATCCTATCCTATAAGAGCATTGTGCGATATGTACACAGTGATTTAAACTGGTCCTGAGCCGAGGGCAGCATGAAACGTGAGAACATCCTATATATGTCTACATTATTTACATTTTTGAAAGCAGGCCCCATTCTCTGTAAGAATGCTGCCCCATTTCATCAGCAGTATAGAACTATAAAACTTTCAGCAATACTTCAATCAGTGACAGTCCTGATATATATGTAGAAGTCCATCATTTGAAGGAATAGGCAATCATTTCCCTATCACAGCCTATTCTAACTAACTACATGTTCAGTGTCTATGACCGATTACTGTCCATTAACTTTACTGTAAATGGACTACATTTCCCAGCAATTCCTTTTCTTCTTTAAAGGAAACTCTGGGCACAGGGCATGACTGCATTTAAAGCAACAAGCAGTCAGGCCAAATTGCAAAATATATTACAGCGCACACATTCAAGAATGACATTTCCTGCAAGGCTAGTTAAAAACACCTGAACATATTCAAAAAATATAGGGGTTTAGTCACACTATATGGTCATATAGTGCTAAGCCTACTTACTGTGACAAAGTACCCTGAATTAGTGGGTCCTACGCTAGTAATAGAATGGAAGATCCTTTGTCTCAACCATGGGAGCTGAACTCCTCTATGTGGGAGAACTGAAGGGGATACATCCTATGCACTGGTGGCCACTAAATAAGAGGTAATGAGGAGGGGGAGGGGTGCTCCAGCCCAAAAAACCTGGTCAAGGTCTATTACAATATACAAAAACATATTTGAGGGCACACCCTACAATGTGTTTAAATTCAAGATGGTGCTGCTATAAGACCTGCAAACAGTACAAAATATATTACGGCGCACACATTCAAGAATGACATTTCCTGCAAGGCTAGTTAAAAACACCTGAACATATTCAAAAAATACGGGGGTTTAGTCACACTATATGGTCATATAGTGCTAAGCCCACTTACTGCCACAAAGTATCCTGAATAAGTGTCAAATTAGTGTCGCAGTAAGTGGGCTTAGGCTATCTGTCATCTCCATCTTACAGACATCACCCCTGAGGCTCATACGGTTCCATATACCACCTTTGGATCTTTTTCCATCTTCCACCGAAGTTCAGCAGCCGTTGATGACTAAAGCTTGTTTGACCCAATCAAACGTAGGTTTCATTGGGTCCAAAGGTTCCGGTAAGCCTTCTTATTGTTGGTGGGGGTGCACCTTCGAATCATCCTTTTCTTTGTCTATGGATGCGTGCAATATGAAGTCACATACAGATTGAGGACTACCATCATTTTGCCAGACACATTCCTTGAGGACTACTAGGACTTTTCCATCCTTTTATATACTTTTTATGTCCTCTTTTGTGAAATGTGCATTTAGGGAATCTATCGTTCTTCATATTATACAACACATGGTTATTTTATATTAGCGCTACACTATTTTTTGTTTTTTTGGTTTCTGCTTATATCCTATTGGCTGTGTTAGCTGCTTGCTGCTTGGGTAGAGCAGAATTATTTGTTTTATATATTTCATCTTGTATGTGATGTCTGGACACTAAAATATTTCTATCACAAAATATTACTTGGTTAGAGGTGTGCTCTGTTGTTATTCTTACCCAGCAATCACATATATTTCACATCAAAAAAGGAAAAACCGCGCTATAAAATGATATAAACAATAGTCCAATTGTAAAGTCTCAAAAAAATGTATGTAATAAATGGTCCCAGTTACAGTCCAGACAAAGAGGATAAGTATGTGATGTAAAATTCTTCCAAGGGAAACAGTGATGGCGGACACAGTTAGCAGAACACACCAATATATAATGCGCTTACCAGAAGTAAGCCGTAAAAGGGCGAGTGGCTTAAGCCCAGCCTGGGCCTTTATATATACGCTCCAGATGAAACAGGAAGGGAGCCCTCGTCCCGTAGATCCACAAATTATGGTCCGAAAAAATAACAAAAATATATAGCGTAATATTGTTTACATAAACACCACGCCAAACCAAAAAAGAAGTGACACTCAATTGACCTTAAATCATGTGTAATCATATAAAATCCTATGCTAGATAGCTAGGACAATGTGGTGAGTATCATGCAAACATGCAAAAATAGAATCAAAAAGTCAAATATGGGTTACAAATTATAAGTGAATAAAAAATGCAACGACTCCCAAAATCTGCTTACCAGATATAATTGGGCAGTCGGCGTGTAAAAATCACCTCAAAATTTTACGAAAGATTGTGAGGAAAGAAACTCTCACCAGGTGCTGAGAAAACTAATAGTACGAGCTGCTTACCAGAAGACAGACCCTCATATGCAGATCTAGTGAAATCAGGAACCCAACACCAAAAGAAGCAGACACTAAACAGACCTTAGGGAATGTCCCCTTACCAGACAAGTAAAGCAGACAGGCAGATATATTGCGGTCTCAGCCAGACTCCCGAGCGGAACGGTGTAACCACGTCTGGCCCTCTCAATCCGGACTCAGCAGCACATATGTAATGAAGAGCCATATATTTCACATACCATTCTGCTTTTTTGAGTTCAGATTCGTTATCATTATATATTACTCTAATACTCAGTCTCCTCCCCTCTTCCTTTAATCCTTCATTCCATCTCCTGAGGTACATTTCAGCCACCTCGCCCATACTCTGTCAAATTTTTTGGTACTTCCTCTGGCTGCATACGTTGGTAATGAGTTGTTCACCAAGTCTATCCAGTTTTGCAGAGAAGGTGGGGTTGGTTCCCTCTAAGTGCAATTGCTTTCTTGCCATAACAGAAAAGTATTCTGAGTAAAGTTTTCTGGGATGTGGATATACTTTCCTCCTCTAGATCACCCAATAGGCATCTGGCCGGGGAGTAAATATTAGGAAGAGCTAAGGCCTCTTTTAGATATTGGAGGATTGCTTTCCAGAAATTAAATATTTTTGGGCATTGCCAAACCATGTGGAAAAAGTCTCCCACTGCTCCCCTACATCTGTAGCAGTCCGGTGAGTCCAGCCTTCCCATTTTATGAAGCCTTTGTGGGGTATAATATATCCTATGGAGATAGTTAAATTGTAGCAACTTGGCTGAGATCATCGACGGCAGCATTGCCTCCAAGGCCTCACCCCAAGACTCCTCCGTGATGGACGGGCTGTCCGCCTTCCACTGCGCAGACACCCCTTCCATCCTGACCGAGGAGGACGTCAGCAGAATAAAATAGTATCTAGATATGAGCTGGAGTGGTCCTCGTCCACTATCAGCTGTTCTATTGTCGATGAGGCAAGTACCACTTCCCCCCTACCATACTGTGCGTTTGCTGCATGTTTTAGTTGTATATACCTAAGAAAGAATGTGTTAGGTATCTTGTATTCTATCTTCAGGTCTGTGAATGTTCTGAATGTTCCATCTCTAAAGAGTTGATGTGCATACTTAATCCCATATGTCGCTCAGCACGCCCCGTCCAGAATTTAAAAAATTTCTCCCAGCTGGGGGTTGTGCCACAATGGAGCATTAGGGGAAATTGAGAGGCTGTTTCCTTTTACTTTAGCATTACACATATGAAATAATTTGTATGATAGCTTTAGTATTTCAGCCCCCTGTACAGGGTAGGGGCCGTTTCTATACAAGATGTTAATGCTTTGTAGGAATAAACCTGGGCTGCCTGGGTTGCCACTGAGGCAATATCCAGTTTTGGGAACCCCCACCAGTGCACATGCATTAACTGGGCTGCTAGATAGTAGCATTGTAAATCCGGTAGTGCCAGTCCACTCGCCCGTATTGGGAGGTACAGTGTGTCCAGTGACACTCTAGCTGGCTTGGCTCCCCAAAAAAAGGATGGAAGTATCTTATTGATTCCCTTAAACACTTTTAAATACTTCAAGGGTATACCCTTTACCGCAAGGATAGAGAGGGTAAAAAAGGAGGAGGGGTATGCCTATATATCAAGAATAATGTACAAGTGAATGTGAGAGATGACATCACTGAGGGAGCTAGGGAGGAGGTGGAATCCTTATGGGTAGAGCTCCAAAGGGATGAAGCTAAGGGGAAAATAATACTGGGAGTATGCTATAGGCCCCCTAACCTGAGGGAGGAAGTGGAGACAGATCTCCTATCACAATTTGGATTAGCAGCAAGGATGGGAAGTGTTATCATAATGGGGGATTTTAATTATCCAGACATAGACTGGGCGGAGGGAACCGCGCATTCATTTAAGGCTCGCCAGTTCCTTAATGTCTTGCAGGACAATTTTATGGGTCAGATGGTAGACACACCTACTAGAAATAAAACATTACTGGATCTACTGATTACCAACAAAACAGACCTGATCACGGATGTGGAAATACGGGGCAATTTAGGTAACAGCGATCACAGGTCAAATAATTTCAGTATAAATCACACAAATAGGAAACATAAAGGGAATACAAAGAAACTGAATTTCTAAAGAGCCAACTTCCCTAAACTACAAACCTTGCTAAAAGGCATAAATTGGGATAAAATATGAGGAACAAAGAATACGGAGGAGAGATGGGTTTGCTTTAAGAGCATATTAAAATAAGGGCATTAGCCAATGTATCCCATTGGGTAATAAATTTAAAAGAGCGAACAAAAGTCCTGGATGGCTTAACTCCAATGTAAAAATGCATATAAAAGCAAAGGAGAAGGCCTTCAAAAAATACAAGGTTGAGGGATCATCCTCAGCATTCAGACTTTGTAAAGAATGCAACAAGAAATGTAAGGGTGCAATTAGGATGGCTAAAATAGAACATGAAAGTGGAGGAGAGCGAAAAAAATCCCAAGAAATTCTTTAAGTATGTAAACAGTAAAAAAGGAGGACAACAGACCATATTGGCCCCATAAAGAATGAGGAAGGACATCTGGGTACAAAGGATAGGGAGATGGTGAAGGTATTGAATTTATTCTTCTCAGTCTTCACAAGTGAATGGGGGGCTTCAGTAACCAAAACTGCAGTGTTTATCCTCATGACACAACACAGGAAGCACCTCCATGGTTAACAGAGGACAGAATTAAAATTAGACTTGAGGAACTTAACATTAATAAATCACCGGGACCAGATGGCTTGCATCCGAGGGTACTTAGGGAACTCAGTCAAGTGATTGCCAGACCGTTGTTTCTAATTTTTACAGACAGTCTACTGACTGGAATGGTACAAGCTGATTGGAAAAAAGCCAATGTAGCACCAGTATTTAAAAAGGGCCCAAAATACATCCCTGGGAATTACACACCAGTTAGCCTAACATCAATAGTATGTAAACTATTGGAGGGGATGATAAGGGACTATATACAATATTTTAGTAATGAGAACGGTATCATTAGCAGTAATCAGAATCTATGAGGAGGTGAGTTGCCATCTAGATAAAGGAAGGCCCGTAGACGTGGTGTATCTGGATTTTGCAAAAGCATTTGACACAGTTCCCCATAAACGTTTACTGTACAAAATAAGGTACGTTGGCATGGACCATAGGGCGAGTACATGGAATGAAAACTGGCTACAAGGGCGAGTTCAGAGGGTAGTGATAAATGGGGAGTACTCGGAATGGTCAGGGGTGGGTAGTGGGGTTCCCCAGGGTTCTGTGCTGGGACCAATCCTATTTAATTTGTTCATAAATGACCTGGAGGATGGGATAAACAGTTCAATCTCTGTATTTGCAGACAATACTAAGCTAAGCAGGGCAATAATTTCTCAGCAGGATGTGGAAACCTTGCAAAAAGATCTGAACAAATTAATGGGGTTGGCAACTTCATGGTAAATGAGGTTCAATGTAGAAAAATGTAAAATAATGCATTTGGGTGGCAAAAATATGAATGCAATCTATACACTGGGGGGAGAACCTCTGGGGGAATCTAGGATGGAAAAGGACCTGGGGGTCCTAGTAGATGATAGGCTCAGCAATGGCATGCAATGCCAAACTGCTGCTAACAAAGCAAACAGAATATTGGCATGCATTAAAAAGGGGATCAACTCCAGAGATAAAACGATAATTTTCCCACTCTACAAGACTCTGGTCCGGCCGCACCTAAAGTATGCTGTCCAGTTCTGGGCACCAGTCCTCAGGAAGGATGTACTGGAAATGGAGCGAGTACAAAGAAGGGCAACAAAGCTAATAAAGGGTCTGGAGGATCTTAGTTATGAGGAAAGGTTGCGAGCACTGAACTTATTCTCTCTGGAGAAGAGATGCTTGAGAGGGGATATGATTTCAATATACAAATACTGTACTGGTGACCCTACAATAGAAATAAAACTTTTTCGCAGAAGAGAGTTTAACAAGACTCGTGGCCACTCATTAAAATTAGAAGAAAAGAGGTTTAACCTTAAACAACGTAGAGGGTTCTTTACTGTAAGAGCGGCAAGGATGTGGAATTCCCTTCCACAGGCGGTGGTCTCAGCGGGGAGCATCGATAGCTTCAAGAAACTATTAGATAAGCACCTGAATGACCACAACATATAGGGATATACAATGTAATACTGACACATAATCACACATAGGTTGGACTTGATGGACTTGTGTCTTTTTTCAACCTCACCTACTATGTAACTATGTAACTTTTTTGGGAATATATACTGGCGCATGCCACAGCAGGTATAAAAACTGGGGAAGGTAAATCATCTTATATATATTTATTCTACCTAGGGGGTTAAGAGGCAGCCTATGCCATGTCTGGAGGTTCTCCTTTATTCTCAGCACTAGGGGAGATATATTATTATCCATATATTTGTTCAATGGCAGCTGAATCTCAACCCCCAGGTAGCGAAATTGGGAAACCACCCTTAGGGGGATATCTGGTGGCAACTTAGGATTGTATCCGGGGTGGAGTGGGAGGGTTATGGATTTATTCCAGTTTACTTTAAAGCTTGAATATGCTCCAAACCCAGAGATCGTATGTAATGCCTTCCCCAGGGAATCTTCTGCCTCCGCCAAATAAAGGAGCATATCGTCTGCGTATAATGATGTTTTTTCCTCTCTATCGTTGATCTTGCAACCTATAATTCCCTTGTCCGCCCTCAAGCCTGCTACCAGTGGTTCTATAGCAAGGGCGAACAGCAGGGGCGACAGCGGGCACCCCTGCCGAGTGCCTCTGGTGATCTCGAATGGATCTATGATGATATTATTAACTTTAAGCCTCTGGTGATCTCGAATGGATCTATGATGATATTATTAACTTTAAGTCTTGCTATCGGTTTAGTATATAGTAGTTTCACCCATGCCACAAATCTGGGACCAAATCCCATCCGCCCAAGGACCGCGAGCAAGTATGGCCATTCAATTGAATCAAACGCCTTATGTGTATCCAAAGAAACTACTACTCGTGTGTCCGGGTCATGGCCTTGAGATTGTAAGATGGTGAAAAGGCGTCTTAAATTTATTGCTGTCGATCTCCCGGGTATAAAACCCGTTTGGTCGGGATGAATGATGGATGCAATTACCTTGTTCAATCTTAAAGCGAGTATTTTAGCTATTATTTTAGCATCGACGTTAATCACTGATATGGGTCTATAAGATTCACACAGCTCATGGTCCTTGTGCTGCTTCGGGATCAAAACAATAAGTGCCTCTCTCAGGAACTCAGGAAGGACTCCCTGCTCCAGAGCCCCTTGTACATTTCTAACAATCTTGAGGCTAAGCTGTCTGCGTAGGTGTCATACCACACAACCAGGAAGCCATCCAGTCCTGGTGTCTTATTTGGGCTGAGTGTATGTATTGCAGATAATAATTCCACCGCCTTAATAGGAAGCTCCAATTCCCTTGCTGCCTCCTCACTCAGTTCCAGGGGAGGAATGGGGGCCAGGTACTCACAAACCGCCTCCTCCCCAAAGTCCACTCTGGAAGTGTATAATTCAGAGTAAAACTGTACAAATGCATTAGCTATATCCGTCTGTGTGGTACATTATGCTTGCTGTTTGTCATATATTCGTGGGATAGAGGCTGGGGCCTGTTGTGAATGGGCTAAATAAGGCAACAGCCTACTGTTGTTTTTATTACCAAATTCAAATATACATTGTGATTGATACAACAGTTTTTTCTGAGTTTTTTTTTTCTGAGCTCAACCTCCACATAGTATATCCTCTCGGCCTTTCCATGTCGATAGTAATCATCAATGGGGAGTGGTCCGAGCAGCACAGGGTAAATATTGAGCCTCTATTATTCTTGGTAGTAGGTCATGTGATACAAAACACAGATCTATTCTTGAAAGAGTATTGAAAGTGGCGGAGTGACAGGAATATGCCCTGGTATCTGGATTCTTCCACCTCCAAGCCTCCACCAGGTCATATGGCTTAATACACTGTGTCAAGGGAGAGCTAGTTTTCGGCGTCATACCAAATCTGTCCATTCCAGGTGACGATACTATATTCAGTTCCCCTGCTAGAATGATAGGACCTTCTTCTACCTGAAGGACGCCCTCTTATTTTTTCACACACCTCCACCGTAAACGGAGGAGGTATATACACAGCCACAAAAGTATACGTTCTATTTTCAATCACTAAAACCAGAATGACAAATCTACCCAGGGGGTCAGTCTTGACCGTCTTAGCATGGTATAATAGGGATTTAGATATCAGTGCCAACACCCCTCTGGCATAATTGGAGTACGTGGAGTGAAACGCTCTGCCCACAAATCCTCTATGAAAGGCTAACATTTTAGACCCCACCAGATGTGATTCTTGAAGAAAAACAATGCTAGGGTTACGTTTTTGGATATATTTGAACACTAAAGCTCGCTTAATCCTGGAATTGGGGCCCCTCACATTCCACGATATTAGGTTAAGAGATTGCATTTTTAGTGGTAATCATAATCCCTATCGGACAACCACACAGGCAACCATAGAGGCCATGCTGACGGTTCTCCGGAAATGGACAGAGCATCACACCCCACTCCCCTGTGCCACACTTCACGTAGCGGGGCATGGGCCTAGGCCC
This sequence comes from Aquarana catesbeiana, assembly GCF_042186555.1. Taxonomy (NCBI): domain Eukaryota; kingdom Metazoa; phylum Chordata; class Amphibia; order Anura; family Ranidae; genus Aquarana; species Aquarana catesbeiana. The sequence continues at coordinate 552,120,883 of NC_133324.1, forward strand.
CTTGGCAGACATCGATATCAGTGGAATACATACAAAGGTGAACACAGTAAGGAAAATTGTGCAGAAGTCTGTTGAACAAAACTTAGTGAACTTTGATCCATAACTAAGGATCAGAACTTCCTCTCCCTCCTCCCTGCCCATAGCCCCTAACATTCCACGAGCCTTCACCCCAAACTGAAAATCTGCAGATAAGTTCACCCTTGTGGGAGGTACTTCTCCCAGTCCAGCTGGACTGGGCGATCAAGGGTGGGTATGTGTTTTCAAAAGAGCAATATGAGGACAATCCATGGTCAGCAGCATGTAAATAGGAGAACATTATGCTGGACCCAGCGATTCGATTCATTGGTTAACTTCTTTGGGAGATGTAAAAAATTGTGTCTTGCCTCCATGCATGACACGCAGCCTTGCCGGAGCATACTGTAGGGGAGACTGCGTTCCCTCAGTCATTGCTTCACGCTTTGGAAGGCCGCCCTTTGTTTCTGCGTCGCCGCTGAAAAATCCGGGAAAATGGTTATGCGATTGTTATTGTACATCATTTCAGGCATATTGCGGGCTTTACGTAGGATGGTTTCCTTATCCCTGAAGTAAAGAAAACGAGCCAGCATGGGTCTGGGATATCTGCCCGGTTGTGGTGCCCTAAGGGGGACTCTGTGAGCCCTTTCAATGGCAAACAAGTGGGATAAACATTCTGTTCCAAAAGTTTGCTTAAGCTAAGATAGCAGAAATTCCTCAACTTGCTTGCCCTCGGACCCGTCCGGGAACCCCAGGAATCGGAGGTTGTTCCTCCTAAGGCGGTCTTCAGTGTCCCCTAGTTTGGCTTCCTGGGACTTGTAGTCTGCCACTGTATCTCCCACCTAAACCAGCAGTGGATTAAGCCCATCTTCCACTGTTCTGATACTCTGCTCCGCATTGGTGACTCTATGTCTTATTTTCTTGACATCATCCTTTAGTATGGAAAAGTCCACTCGGATGGTCTCTATCTGATTAGAGAGCACTGCATGGCAGCTTTTAATTGTGTCCATTATTTGTGTAGGTTCTCCTACCTGTGTACCAGAGCCTCCTTCCTCTGATTCAGATTGGAGAGAGGGCCGGGGATCCGCCAGCGGGTCCGTCAGGTCCGGCCAGCCTGTGCCCCCCTCGACACGCAGGTGTCCGCTCAGCACTAAAGCATCTTGTTTCTCTGCAGCCGCCTGGGTGCCATCTTGACTTGCCTCACGTGCGAATTTGGCCAATCGGTCCGCGGGCCGTACTTGTTGACCATGGTCATTTGCCCGGTGTATTCCTGTGGCAGTTCCACCGAATGGTGAACCAATTTCAGGTCTCAGGCTGTTTAGGATTGTTGAAGGATCTCAGCGCAGTCCAGAGCTCCAGGGAAAAGTTCCTCACATACCGGAAGTCGGACATGCCCCCCCCCCCTTTAATAACATTTTAAATGGGTCTGCAAGGTAACTGTCAGCAGAGCGTCCTTGACATCACACAACCCATATTTGTAATCCACAAGGTATTGCTTTGATAAGACTTCACCAGTAATATCTAGAATCTGGCTTTTTACAAATCATTACTCTGCCCAGATTACTTTTACGGCCGTAGCCCCAACATTCAACACTGAGAGGTACTTCTCTTTTCAAGAGCTTGATATAAAGACACTGGAGTAACTTCAACAGAGCGTCTTTTGCTCCACAGGTACACATTTATAATTCCCCAGCGAGCTAGCTGTAGCATTTCCATAACAATTGCTAGTAGAGCCCGAGGCCGGGCAGACTCACAGTTCCTCTTGTAGCAATCACCGTAGTGATAACATTTAAAATCTCTTTGTGAAACTAATATTATTAACTTTAAGTCAATGAATAGACTCAGAACAAGCAACAGTGGGGGCTTCCGATCCCTGATTCTTTCCCATGTTACGGTAGTAATAACTTGGTTACACACTTCTTAAGGAGGTGAGACTTTTGCAACCTCACCCGCAGTGAACATTTCCTCCCTCATGGTTGGAGGCAAACAATACAGTCTCTAAGAATCTAACACATATTAGCAGCTTTACTTCATAGTTACTTTACCTCTTTCAGCCTTGTCTTCTTCTTTATTTGAGCTCCCATGGGACGTGTGTAAAGACTTCTATGCCGAAATCGTGTCCTTACATTTAGGACATGCAGTGCCCATCACGCGACCGCAACTGCGGGTGACCTTAGGAATCCAGCGTTCCTTACAATTTTCTGCCATTTCTCCTTCACTTACCAGCTTCAAACATCGCCAGGGAGGGATCCGAGACCGCCCGTCTCTCTATGCTGTGATGACTGAATGTATTGAGCTAGATGAGTAATGACAGTAGGCCTTCATCTTCTGTAGTAGTGACATCCACGTTGACTGCCGAAGTAGATGCTTGAACCTCTTTAGGAGAAAGGTGGGTTCCTAGTACCACCTGCTCTGGACTAGCGGTTACTGTAGAGGCTTCTGAAGAAACGCTGGCAGTGGGAACTGACATTTCCACTGCAGTATCTGCGGGTTCATCTGACACCTAGTTCTTCTTAGGAAGAGTCAGCCTGAGCTGGGGTAGGGCTGCCAGGATTTACAGCATCAGTGCTGGAGATAGGCTCCTCCACAGAAGCATGTCCGTGAGCCCAATCTGCCCTCATCACTCGTGATGGCAACAGAGGCCTGGCAGTTATTAGCAATAACTCCCCACATTGACAGCATCGACTCCAAGGGTGCATGAATAAAGCAAACCCAGAACCCTATCAGCAGACAATCCCCATAGCTGCAGAGCTCTGAGAAATATACAAAGCGATCTCACCCTTCAGTACCATTCAAATGCCCGTATCAGTAACCGTGGTCCCAGAGGCGAAGAAACAGGCAATTTTTCTGGGGGTCTTATTCGGCCGACATGGGTTGAGGAACTTTGAACCTTGGGGCTCCCAAGTGCACCATGTCTCCTTTCAGTCCACGAGGTCTCAGCATGTGAACCCAAGATGGCGACCCGAACAGTAATGCATCCTCCTCTGCAGAGCAGGAGCTCCTGCCCCTGCCAACGGATTGGTGCAAATGTTTCTCGGGAACTGTGGCGCCCACCTCCTTGTTGCTGCGGTGCGCCAAAACTGTCCATTTTGGGGCCTGTTTTAACCCTTACAGCGCTGGCGGGAAGTGTCAAAAGACCAGGCTGATTCTTTTCCATGAGCAGTGAGACTCGTTGGGTCTTCCCCACACTAATAGTACACACGACAACACAGTCTATAAGGGTAAATGTTACTTGCCACCTACCAATGGAGCCAGGCGAAGTCCCAATGGAGCAGAAGCCAGTTGCTATGGCTACAGTACTTAACAGTTCCTAATTAACATGTAAGAGTTCTCTCAGCTTTACTACAACTTCTACTTTTAGTTCTTCAGCCTCTTGAGCGCTTATGCCCCATACACACGATAGGATTTTCCGACGGAAAGTGTTTGATGGGAGCTTGTTGTCGGAAATTCTGACCGCGGGTAGGCTCCATCGGACATTTTCCATCGGAATTGCCGTCACACAAAATTTGAGAGCTGGTTCTCAAATCTTCTGACAACAAAATCCGTTGTCGGAAATTCCGATCGTGTGTACACAATTCCGACGCACAAAGTTCCACGTATGCTCGGAATCATGCAGAAGAGCAGCACTGGCTATTGAACTTCATTTTTCTTGGCTCGTATGTGTTGTACGTCACCGCGTTCTTGACGTTCAGAATTTCCGACCAACTTTGTGTGACCGTGTGTAGGCAAGACAAGTTTGAGCCAACATCCGTCGGAAAAAAAACATGGATTTTGTTGTTGGAAAATCCTATCGTGTGTACAGGGCATTGGTCTCTCACTGGACTCTCGGATTCACTGACTCTGAATCCCTTGAGCTCCTCAAGGTTTTTGCTGTGGTATCTCCCTTAAGCATCACCCAGGCTTCCCTGCTGGGTCCCTAGCTTGGCATTTCGGATACCTTAAAGCTTCACCCCTGCTGACCGGCTCGCTCCCTAGCTTGACACACAAGGCTGCTCTGCAAGCGTCACCTGCGCTGGTTGGGTCCCTGACTTGATCACCGCCTGAAGTTTCCCGATTCTCCACCGTGCCCGTTTAGTGAGAATATTTCTCTGGTACTTGCTTCAGTTACTCACTGTGGTCCCTGGTAAAAGTGGTTGGTCCCTTAGTGGTGACAGCTTCCCTTCTACCTCCAACCACGACGACGGTTCTCTGGCCGGCAGAACCGTCACTTCTGGTTTGACTGCAAGCCGCAGTCCCAACCCTGCTCTGCTCTCTTACTTCTGGATAGGCCCTCACACAGCCTAGCAGCCCGGGGCAGACAACACAAGTCCAACCAGACAGCAGTCCAGGTGGCACAAAACATAGATCACCTGACTTCACCCAAATATATAGGCTCTCCCAGCAGGCCAAGGGATTCAAGAAAACCCCTGCCCGTTGGCTGAGATACCCCATATACCCATAACCTGACCTTGGGTTGTCCTTCTCATATCTAGTACCACCAAGTGCCCGGCCACCTAGTGGTAGAAGAGAAAAAGTACAAGGCCAAACTTAAGGAGAAATCAATGGATCTCTAACAATTTAACTATGGTAGCTACCCCTGACCAGGGCCGGATTAACATAGGGGCTAGTGGAGCTGCAGCTCCAGGCCCCTCCATCAATATAGGCCCATGCCAGTGGCTTATCTATATCTGTGTGCCTTCCTGAAGGAAGAGGAGCCCTCTGTGCACTGCACACATGGAGGAGACAAGTGTTAGTCACTGCAGCCAAGTCTTGTCTTGACTCCTATCATAGGATCTGTTACACTCACACAGAGCCTCAGTGTCTGGGAGTTGACTGGGGGAGGGGCGCTGATGTTGTCCTAACCAACAGGAGCCCGGGAGGAAGGACATCTCCCATGCTGTTGAGATAAGGTTAGTAAATTTGTTAGGGAAGTGTTGTGTAATTATTGTGCTAGGGGACAGACTGCTGCTTCCCCCCATGTAATGTGCTCTCTTGTGCCCAGTGCCCACCATGTCATGTGCTGTGCATTGCAGTGCCCATTATGTAATGTTCAGTGTCCACTATGTCGTGCTGTACCTTGCTGTGCCCACCATGTCATGTCGTGTATTGCAGTACCCCCATGTAATGTGCTGTGCCCACTATGTCATGTGCATTGCAGTGCCCCCCATGTAATGTACTGTGCCCAGTATGTCATTTATGCTCAATATGTAATGTGCAGTGCCCACCATGTCATGTGCTGTACATTGCAGTGCCCACCATGTAATGTGCATTGCATTGCTCTTCATGTGATGTGAAGTGCCCACTATGTTGTGCTGTGCCTTGCAGTGCCCACCATGTAATTTGCAGTGTCCACCATGTCATGTGCTGTGCCCACCATGTCATGTGTAGTGCCCACCATGTCATATGATTTGCCATGCAGTGCCCACCATGTCATGTACTGTGCCATGCAGTGCCCGCCATGTAATGTGCAGTGCCCATCATGTCATGTGATGTGCCATCCAGTGCCTGCCATGTAATGTGCAGTGCCCATGTCATGTGCTGTGCCTTGCAATGCCCGCTATGTAATTTGCAGTGTCCACCATGTCATGTGCTGTGCCATGCAGTGATCCCACCATGTAATGTGCAGTGCCCACAATGTAATGTGCTGTGCCATGCAGTGCCCACCATGTCATGTGCTGTGCCCAGCATGTAGTGTGTTGTGCCCACTGTGTAATGTGCTGTGCTGTTCAGCAGTGCCCACCATGTCATGTGCAGTTCCTAACATGTAATGTGCAGTTGCATTGCCCACCATGAAATGTACTATGCCATGCAGTGCCCACCATTTAATGTGCCCATCATGTAATGTGCTGTGCCATTCAGTGCCCACCATGTAATGTGCTGTGCCCACCACGTCATGTGCTGTGCCATGCAGTGCCCACCATGTAATGCGCTGTACCCACCATGTAATGTGCTGTGCCATGCAGTGCCCACCATGTCATGTGCAGTGCCCACCATGTAAATTGCTGTGCAGTGCCCACCATGTCATGTGCTGTGCCATGCAGTGCCTACCATGTAATGTGCTTTACATTGTCCACCATGGCATGTGCCGTGCAGTAACCACAATGGAATGTCCTGTGCAGGGCTAACCATGTCATGTGCGGTGTCCACCATTTAATGTGCTGTGCTCACAATGTAATGTGATGTGCTGTATCATGCAGTGCCCACCAATGTGCCCAATGGAAAGTGGTGTGTAGGGCTCACCGTGTCATGTGGTGTCATGCAGTGCCCACCAGTGCCCACCATGCCATGTGCTGTGCCCACCATATAATGTGCTGTGCAGTGCCCACTTGTAATGTGCAGTGCCCACCATGTAATGTGCTCAGCTGTGCCCACCGTGTGCATGTGCTGTGTTGTTCTCACCATGCAATGTGCTGTGTTGTGCACTACCAACCATGTCATGTGCTGTGCCCACCATATTATGTACTGTGCCTACCTTGTAATGTGCTGTATTGGGCAGTACCAACTGTGTAATGTGCTGTCGCTGCCATGTAATGTGCTTTGCCCACCATTAAATGTGCTGCATCCATCATGTAATGTGTTGTGCCAACCATGTAATGTACTGTGCTATCCCCCCCTGTAATGTACTATGCTGTGCCCCCCACAGACTCAGCCCCTCACTCTCACCCCCCCTCTCTGTCTCTTTCACCCCCTTGCCCCCTCTCTCTCTGATCCCCTCTCTTTCACCCTGATCTCTATCTCACCCCCTTCATCCCCCATTCTCTCTCTCTCTCTCTCTCTCTCTCGCCCCTTCAACCCCCTTTCCTACCACCCTCTCTCTCTTTCACCCTCTTTCTATTCCCCTTTTTCCCACCCCCTCTCTCTCTCTCGTCCCCCCTCTCACCCCCTCTCTCTCATTCACCCCCTTTCTCTCTCTTTCCCCCTCCCTCTCATCCCCTCTCTTTCACCCCCCTATCTCGCTATCACCCCCCTCTCTCTCTCTCAACCACATTCACACCCCTCTCTCTCTTTAATTTAACAAAAAATTGTTTGCGTTTTCATTGTATTTATTTTCATAAAAGGCCCACCAAAATCCTTAGCACCAGGCCCATGATGCTCTTAATCTAGCCCTGCCCCTGACAAGGAATTTGGTGAGGAGCTCCCTGACTAAACCCCAGGGCGCCACACAAACTATACAAAGTGCTTCTGAACCTAAGTCACACTCATACGCAAGATGTGGAAACCTTGCCAGAAGATCTCAACAAATTAATGGGGTGGGCAACTACATGGCAAATGAGGTTTAATGTGGGAAAAATGTAAAATAATGCATTTGAGTGGCAAAAATATAATTGCAATCTACTCACTGAGGGGAGAACCTCTGGGGGAATCAAGGATGAGACAGATAGAGACAGTGACGGATAGATAGATACACAGACAGAGAGATAGATGGATAGATAGAGACAGAGAAATGGAAACAGATAGAGACAGATAGACAGAGACAGAGAAGTAGATGGATAGATAGAGACAGAGAGATGGAAACAGATAGACAGAGAGGTAGATGGATAGATAGAGACAGATAGATAGTAGATACACAGACAGAGAGGAAGATGGACAGATAGAGACAGATACACAGACAGAGAGGAAGATGGACAGATAGAGACAGATACACAGACAGAGAGGTAGATGGATAGATAGAGACAGATAGATACACAGACAGAGAGGTAGATGGATAGATAGAGATGGAGACAGACAGAGAGAGAGAGATACAGACAGACATGTACAGATAGATAGAGAGAGACCGATAGATAGAGACAGACAGACATACAGACAAACATATAGATAGATAAATAGATCGCACCACTGGATGTTTAAGACCATCACATTACTCTTGCCTACTGATGAACTATCTACTGAATATGGGGAACACAAGTGGCATTGCCCAGCTGCCCTATCTCTTTTTAGAGAAAGTTGTCTGCATATGGATAGATAGAGACGGAGACAGACAGACAGACAGACAGACACAGATAGATAGAGACAGATAGATAGATAGATAGATAGATAGATAGATAGATAGATAGATAGATAGATAGATACAAACATATAGATAGATAAATGATCTAATGAACATGGGGAACACAAGTGGCATTGCCCAGCTGCCCTATCTCTTTTTGGAGGAAGTTGTCTGCATATGATTCCAAAGAATATTTACCCTTAAGTCCCCTGTACTACATGCCATGGGCGCTGCCCCCCCTTTCCCTGCCGCCGCCTCCCTATCCATGCGCCCGGCCTCTTTCAGGAGGCGGGACATATGGTTTCCTATGGCGGGGGTGGGAGGGGGTATTTATTTTTTGAAGCACGTGATTAGAGCCAGAGGCTCTAATCGGCTTCAAAAAAGGGTGGGCTCGGGGCGCAGAGAGTGCGCCCTGATCCCACCCAATTGTGTGACCATAGCAAATGAATTTTCGCTATCTTCACACTACAGTGCCTCCCTGCCAATCAAGAGGCAGGTCAGTAAAACCTGTTTCCCGATTTGCCAAAGTGCCAGGCAAATCTATTGGATGCCTAGTGGCGCTTTGGCAAGTGGAGGAAGCATGAGAGGAGCGGACACCTCCGCCGCTGCTGCTGCCCGAGTGTGGAGGAGAGGAGGAGAGTGGAGACACAGAGGATGCTCTTCAGGTAAGTGCTGGACCTCCCGTGGGGGGGGGGAGTCTAGAGCTGCGAGACCCACGTAGGGAGTGCAAGTGCCAGCTGCGAGCCCCGAGGGGGGTATGCAAGTGCCAGCAGCTGCGAGCTCCGAGTGGGGTGGGGGGGGGGGGTGTATGTGCAAGACATTTAGTACTTTTTCTCTCAAATTTTTTTATTGCCAGGGTAAGTGGCTGCATTTGATGGGCACAAATGGCTGCATATGATGGGCACAAGTGGCTGCATTTGATTGGCACAAGTGGCTGCATATCACTATCCCCCTGATGATGACACGTGATCCCTGTGTCGAACACGCCTAGGGGAGGGGCCAGGACAGAGCGAGAGACAGCTGAGCTGCCTATTGAGGAGACGCACACCATACCCTCATGAAAAACATCATACTTGCCATGTTTAGAGCGGTGCACTGACGCACCTATATATTGTGAGTACCCCTTTTGGGGAGAGTATCTATATCTTTTAATAAATTTTAAAACGGTATTATACTATGTCGTTTTTTTCTTCCCATCTATATACTTTTTACTGCATTGGAGCCTGGGATCCTGTGATCTACATAGAACCCAGGGTGGTTCACAAGCGTGGTTTGACTTTGTCCAGCGACTTGGTCACACGCTTTGAGGTGAGCGCATTACCTTTGGGGTCACCGAATCGCACCATTGCATGGTCTGTGGCACTTTGAGAGTTACTAGCAAATTGATTTTATCACCAGTGGACATCACGTTTAGGCACCTTTATACCTTTTGAGGGACTTCATAGTGAACCATTTTTGGTTCCATTGAGGACTTTTTTTACACATGAACTATGTGACACCAGATTACTTATTGTTTTGTATTTTTTGCACTTGGCACTTTTTACATGCTCATATATATATTTATATTGTAATAAGTATGTTTATTTGCACTTTATGAGTTTATATTTTGCACATTTGAGCAATATTGTTTTGCATATTGGCACATTTTCACTTTGATGCGTTTATATTAATTTATTCATTGCACTAGTAATGCTGTGATTCAGTTATGCTTATTGGTACCTATGCACTTTGATGCGTTAATCTGTCTTATTTCACATTTGAATTTGAATTTGCATTTATACTTTGATGCGTTTATATGCATTTGTCAATTTTCACATTTGTATTTATCTATTATTAGGTCCGCTTACCTTGTAGAGGTATTGTATTTCCCACATCCACATGCGTTTATTTAGACGCAGTTGTTCTATCATGCTATAATTTAGTAGCATGTCTAACACACTCTAGCGTAATCCTTTTTACATTTGTCATTTTGCACGCGTATGAGACATGTTTAACGCACGCAGCTGAGTAGTGCTTTACTAAGTTTTGTGTCGCACGCAGGATCTTTCCCATCGTAAGTGGCTGCATATGATGGGCACAAGTGGCTGCATATGATGGGCACAAGTGGCTGCATATGATGGGGCACAAGTGGCTGCATATGATGGGGCACAAGTGGCTGCATATGATGGGGCACAAGTGGCTGCATATGTTGGGGCACAAGTGGCTGCATATGTTGGGGCACAAGTGGCTGCATATGATGGGCACAATGGCTGCATTTGATAAGCACAGTGAGGCTGCAATTGATGGGCACAATGGAGGCTGCAATTGATGGGGAGGGTTCAGTATTTTTCAGTTTGTTTGCGTCCCCCCAAAAATTTTGAACAACAGCCGCCACTGCTACATGCTATCGTGAAGTTATTCCATTTAACATATTTGCAGTTTTGCCTTTTAATTAAAATAACATTATCCTGTCATATGTTAAGTGTTGTGACTGCTTGGTGCACTGACCCAGTGAGGTGATGCTATCCATCCATTAGTAATATACAGTGAAAAGCAGCCGTGTTCATTAATAATGTGTAAGCTCAAATCATGAAAGTCTGATACCTAACAGCTTATGGCATCAGGTCTGCAGGAAATGATTTCTCATCAAATATTACATGAGGGGTCTTCTGGCAAGGAAGAGTATGGGGAAGATAGGGGAGGGGAGCAGAGTGCCTGAACAGCGAATGCAGGAGAGCTCCCAAAGGGTAGCTAAGAGAGAGATGAAAGAAGAGGAAAAAAAACTCAAACTGAGGAGTGGGATAGGGAGATGAAATGAGATACATCTTTACACATCATCTTACTGCATAATGGAGGAAACAAACTAAGGAAATAGAGGAGATTTTTCTATGAAGGAAGAGGAAGGCATGGCTAGCACTCAGAGATTATACCTACCTACTGAAGCTCTACTCGGGCCGTGCATTCCACGGAGCTGCCGACATCACCGACACAGGGTAAACCAGAAGTGACATCGTAACTACGATAGAAAGCACCGCCCATGTCCTAGGGCGGTGCCAATGTCTATCATGCACCCGGCCATTTACATACTACGGGCACCGCACTGGAAGTTGTACGGCATGATGGACTGCGCCACAAAGCAGGTTTAAAGCCTGCAAATGAAGCACCTCGTCTGCAATCTTGTGATTTCATAGATGTGGCACTTTCCATAGTGCACTGTGCCCGAACACAGTACACTTAAGGACCTTTTTGTCTATATTTTTTTCTTAAAGGGCCATTTTACATTTTTTTTGTGACTACCTGGGGGGGCCCGTGCGCCCCCTATGGATGGACCGCCACTGTTTGGGTGTGTGTATAAAAGGTCAATGAGTTTCTGGACTCCTGACAGACCCTTGCATCTTTCATCTAGTGCTACACTGATGTTTCTGGATACTGAATCATGGGGAAAGCAAAAGGATTGTCAAAGGATCTGCAGGAAAAGGTAGTTGAACTGTATAAAACAGGAAAGGGCTATTAAAAGATATCCAAGGAATTGAGAATGCCAATCAGCAGTGTTCAAACTCTAATCAAGAAGTGGAAAATGAGGGGTTCTGTTGAAACCAAACCACGATCAGGTAAACCAACTAAAATTTCAGTCACAACTGCCAGGAAAATTGTTCGGGATGCAAAGAAAAACCCACAAATAACTTCAGGTGAAATACAGGACTCTCTGAAAACATGTGGTGTGGCTGTTTCAAGTTGCACAATAAGTAGGAACTTGAAGAAAGATGTGTTGTGGAATCTCATATTAGCCAATGTATTTCATATATATTGATTTGCATATATTTTATTGATAATTATTATTATTATTATTATTCATATTATTATATAGTAGTGGTTTTATCAATATTATTATTCAATAAGTAAAGCAACAATTATTAATCTTTAATAATGTATACTGTGTTTTCCATAGATTTAGAAAGTCTTCATTTATAAGTGTTGAACTTTAAATGACCTCTGCTTTATGACAAGTACTTGTACACAGGTGTTCTCGAAAATGTATTAAGATAGTTTACTGGGTGAAAGTTCATTAGGATAGATTCAAGTAATATAGAATTGTCTCAAGTCTGAAATGCATATAAATCAGACAGATAAAGATATGAAAACAGGTGGTTTAGAAATAATTAAAGTTATGTACAGTACATTAAATTAAGTTTGACAAGGTCAAACAAAGGTCTGCTTGTGCCCTCATTAAAACTGTTAAAATACATACATATAGTGAGACATATAACACATCTGGTGGGGTTATTGAAAGTTCATTTTCCCAAATGTCATAAATCTGTCATCCTTGAAGCTAGTTAAATCTTATCAAGATAAAGAGAGTTTGATAACACAGATGGGTGCCAGACTGTCTCTATACAGGTGTTTTAATTGGACAAAAACAGTTATAAATCACTTTAATGAACATATAGGAATTTTGGGAATAATTAAGTTTATCTGGTTGTAGAACAGGTGTCAGATTTATGGTTGGTTACTTTGACGTAGATCTTAGTGACCAATCATATGTAAGACAGATAGTTGAGATAAGACTCGTAAAAGAGTATATAAATGCAAGCTCTGCAATTGTTAGACAGACAAGTCAGATAGGAGCTCATAAAGCTGAACTCTATGTATGCTGCCCTATTGCACGGGTCATAGAGGTCAGAACCAATGGGCAAGTATCTGTACTAACTTGTCCCCTCGAACAAGTCAGATAGGAGCTCATAAGGCTGAACTCTATGTATGCTGCCCTATTGCACGGGTCATAGAGGTTAGAACCAATGGGCAAGTATCTGTCCTAACTTGTCCCCTCGGACAAGTCAGATAGGAGCTCATAAGGCTGAACTCTATGTATGCTGCCCTATTGCACGGGTCATAGAGGTCAGAACCAATGGGCAAGCATCTGTCCATAACTTGTCTCCTCGTATGAGTCAGAGAAGACTTCTTAACTTGTTCCAGAATGTGGTCTCAGGTGAATTTCCCTCAAGAACTTGGTCGAGCTGGAACCCAGAACTCTGTGAGGGGACCAGACCACCGGCAGATCGGCTGGTCCCTATCAGGTGAGAGGTTCCCAAGAATTGGCAGAAAAGACCCATTCTGGTTCAAGGTGAGAACAATTCACAATTGTTTAAATTTGGTTAGAGGATAAGAATATTTATATCTAATATGCTTGCATTGTAAGAAACTGTATAAATTAGATCTGTATCTTGTAATACTTTGAACATAAACCTGTATGTTATCAGCTGTTAATAAACCTGCATTGCTGAAGTTCTGCCTGGTTCGATACTTTACTATTCTACTTCAGATGGGCTGCATGGTCGAGTCGCCAGAAGAAAGCCATTACTACGCAAAATGCCACCAAGTATCCCGCTTACAATACGCCAAACAGCACAGAGACAATCGTCAAACCCTCTGGCACAAAGTCCATTGGAGTGATGAGACCAAAATTTTGCTTTTTGGCCACAACCATAAATGCTTCATTTCAAGAGGAGTCAACAAGGTCTATGATGAAAGGTACACCATTCCTACTGTGAAACACAGAGGTGGATCACTGATGTTTTGGGGATGTGTGAGCTACAAAGGCACAGGAAATTTGGTAAAAATTGATGGCAAGACGAATGCAGTATGTTATCAAAAAATACTGGAGGAACATTTGCATTCATCAGCCAGGAAGCTGTGCATGGGACGTACTTGGACATTCCAAAATGACAATGATCCAAAACACAAGGCCAAGTCGACCTGTCATTGGCTACAGCAGAATAAAGTGAAGCTTCTGGAGTGGCCATCTCATTCTCCTGACCTCAATATCATTGAGCCACTCTGGGGAGATCTCAAATGTGCAGTTCATGCAAGACAGCCCAAGAATTTGCAGGAACTGGAGGCTTTTTGCAATGAGGAATGGGCAGCTTTACCATCTGTTAAAATAAAGAGCCTCATGCACAAATACCACAAAAGACTTCAAGCTGTCATTGATGCTAAAGGGGGCAATATACAGTATTAAGAACTGGGGTATGTAAACTTTGATCAGGGTCATTTGGGTCGTTTCTGCTGTCATTATGATTTAAAAATAATAAACACAGTTGATTTATAATAAATGGCTTCAGCCAAACACCAACCATGAGTGAAAGAAAAGTTTTTGTGTTATCATTCATATTCTCTGAAAAATGGCCAAGAAATCATAAATTCTGCCAGGGTATGTAAATTTATGAGCACAACTGTATCATACTGGTGACCCCTCACCAAAAACAATGGCTCCGATCCTTAGTTCACGTATTTTGTAGTAGATAATCTGATGCTCACAACTCTCATCAGATCATATAAAAAGCAAAAAAGGCAAAAATAGTGTATTCTGCATAGGTATATTTATTGTAACACCCCGCTATACAGAAACGGGGTGTTATAATAAATAAACCTATGCGGAATACACGTATATAGTACAATCCCAGCTCACCACCTCGACGGGTGAGATTCAGATGCACGTCACTACGCTCCAATCCTCCCCTACACACGTATCACCAAATGATAGGCTTCCTCAGCAGGTACTGCATATAGCTACATGAAGAAGCAGTTAACCAACCTAATCACAAAGGAAACACAGGTCAACAGTGACTTCGTGTTTCTCTCAAGATGCAAAAAGAGGAATCTCATACCACAAGATCTCCGGATTTAAAGACCTTGTGCAAATACACTGAACTCTCCTTATGCAGAAGGACTTTGCAGATGTACCAGTGAAAGATTAAGGAACAACCTAATTTACAAACTGTATGGAAAAAGGGTAACAAGCAGGAAACAAAAGCAGTCAGTGTTTGAAATCCTAACATCATTGGATCCTACCAGCATTAACCAAATTAGGAACAAATTACCAACTGCAAAAACTTGCCATGAATAGGAAGCAAAACAAACTCCAGAAGCTACACCAAGAGCAGACCTTTTGGATACAACCTAAACAACATAAAACAAATACAACATCTATACCTCCTGCTATCATCTATACCTCCTGCTATCTGTGACCTGGAATCCAATACAGAACACCAAGGTATCCCTTGTCTAAATGCTGACCTGACTGAAAATGTGGACATAACAGAGGAACTTGGAATCATCAATTTGTCAAATCATAAACTTTCCGAACCAGAAATAACAGTCCTCTCCAAAGGCCTCACATTTTGCCCAACCACCAAATTGGATAATTTACAGGTATTGTCAGATATGGAAGAATTCTTCAGGAAATCAAGGTTCAAATAATATTTTCATAGTAATGAAAAGAATCCTATGACAATGGATTGTGACAGAAAGAAAAAGAACAGCAACTTTACACCTCCACAAGGACGCAACCCCAAACTGGACACCTATATTGACCACTTCAGACTGAGTTACATCCCTGATATCCACCCAGAAAAAGAAAGTTTTATACAATTTTTCACCACTGGAGTGAAGAGCTGTACACGAATTAGGTAATAATCAGGCCATCACCATCAAAGCAGTGGACAAAGGGGGAGCAGTTGTTGTGATGGATACAAATACATACAAGAGGGCTAGAGGCAGCTGGCAAATGCTACTTACTTTAAAAATCTGGAATATGATCCGACCCAGGATTTTACTAAGCAATAAAAAGGTCTCATTAAAATACTACCATCCCCCCTACATTCAGGACTTATTAATGCGATTCCGGATAATCCAGAAATTGGGGACCTTTACATGCTGCCCAAGATCCACAAGCCAGGAAATCCAGGCAGACTCATCATAACAGGTATGAATACACTTACTGAACAAATCTCAGGCCTTCTAGAAAAAAACATTTGTCATGAACGCTGTTAGTTTCCTGCAAGACACTTCTGATTTTATGAACGAGCTTAACAATATACAGCAGTTACCACCAAATACACTTCTAGTCACTATGGATGTAGAATCTCTGTATAGTAACATCCCTCACAAGGATGGGTTGGCCGCATGTCACAGATTCTTATCATCTTCGCCAAACCACAAATACACTGTTGAGAATGTTACACAGCTCAATGAATTAATTCTTGCACACAACTACTTCACTTTCAACAACATCTATCTTCAGTGTATGGGTACTGCCAGGGGAGGGCTGGCAGCCTTAGGCCTGGGGGGCAAGTCCAGTCAAATGGCCCACTGAACCACCGAATCAGCTCACCATCCATGCCCACCTGGTTTTATAACGGATATTGATGTTATGAAGCAGGACAAATATGATGCAATGGGGATTATTTACTAAAGACAAATCCACTTCATAGGGACCAGGTGGGTTTCGTGTCGGGCAGACATGCGGGGGACAATACCCGCCGTACAATAGATCTAATAGATCTTCTTGACAGGTTTTCCCGCTCGGCACTGATCTTAATTTAGACGCACAGAAGGCCTTTGATAGGCTGAGTTGGCCTTATATGTTTGCCACCTTAAAAACATATGGTTTTAATGGCCCTTTTTTAAAAGCTTTAGAGGCTCTTTATTCCACTGTCATGGCTCAAGTATAGATGTCGTCCCTCCTGTCGCCTGGTTTCCCCATGACTATTGGGACTCTGCAGGGATTTACTTTATCACCCTTACTTTTTATCATGTGTCTGGAACCACTGGCCGAGTCTATTCGTACTCATCTGGTGCTGATGCGACAGGGGGAATATAAACTGTCACTCTTTGCAGACGACATTCTGCTAACTATTACCAACCCACTGATGTCTCTCCCTTCTTTACACAAACTACTGACCTCCTTTGGTGCCATCTCCGGGTACAAAGTCAATACTTCCAAAACTGAAGCCCTCCCCATACATATTCCCCCGCCACTGCTATCTCAGCTTAAAGACTCATACCCTTATAAATGGTGCACTGCCTCTCTTAAATATCTAGGTGTCTTACTTACCCCATCTTACTCTTCCCTTTACTCCGCAAATTTTCCTCCTTTGATCTTAGACATTAATAAATGTTTATCGACTTGGACAAAATATCCTCTATCCCTATTAGGCAGGATTAATGTCCTCAAGATGTCTATCTTACCCAGGTTACTTTATCACTTTGAGACATTACCAGTTGCCTTACCCTCCTCTCAAATGAAAGCAC
Source organism: Aquarana catesbeiana (assembly GCF_042186555.1). Taxonomy (NCBI): domain Eukaryota; kingdom Metazoa; phylum Chordata; class Amphibia; order Anura; family Ranidae; genus Aquarana; species Aquarana catesbeiana. The sequence goes on from NC_133324.1 coordinate 552,137,930, forward strand.
TCCAGAGGAATTTCTTAAAATTTATATGGAACGGCAAAGCTCACCGCATTGCAGGCTCGGTAGTATTTTCTCTGAGATCCAGGGGAGGTTTGGGTGCTCCGGACATCACCAAATATTATTACGCCACACACTTGAGGGCTATCGCATTGTGGTCCTCTTTACATGCATCTTATCAATAGACTGCTATTGAAAAGGGAGTGCTATACCCGGTTCACCCGTGTTCTCTGGTTTGGGGTGCCCCCCCTTCCCTGGATCCCATATACAAACGTCAATGCACTGCTCCAATGACTTTTACCCTAACCATTTGGCGTAAGTGTCTCAAAAACTATTCTCTCGCTTCGTCATGTTCTCCTCTTGCTAATGTGCTTTTTAATCCGCTCATACCAGATAGCTTGTCCCTGGGTGGGGTCTTCCCATGGATCACTGCATCCCTCTTCCAGCTCCGAAACCTAGTCCACCCCATTACACGAAAATTACATACTTTCAACACTTTATGTGTGAAATTTAATATACCCCCCTATCTCTTCCATTTCTATATGCAGGTAAGACACTTCTTTCAATCTAAATCCTCAACTCTGACCCTTGACATTCCCACTGCTTTTGAACACTTATGTGCACAGGGTCCGCACCAATTACACTTAATTTCGTGCATCTACAGTATCCTCCATGAATCGACTCCCCTCGCGGAGACCTCACACCATTACATGAGAAGGTGGTCCCATATACTAAGCCGACCTATCACGGTACAAATGTGGGACAAGATTTGGTCCTCTATTTTTAAGTCTTCAAAATGTGTAACCCAGAGAGAGACATCCATTAAAATCCTTATGTTCTGGTACAGGTCTCCAAATGTAATTCATAAATTTGACCCCTCGGTCTCGGTGTTGGTGTTGCGGAACCGACATGGGTACTTTATTTCACATTTTTTGGCAGTGTTCCCTGATACAACCCTTTTGGCGTGATGTGAGTGTACTCATTCAGAAGGTAGTAGATGTGTCCCTTCCGTTGGATCCCTTGAACTGTTTGTTGGGTCTTCCCCTTTCAAACACGACCAAAAAAAAAGAATCGGTTAATCTCTTATATTTTATTAGCAGCCAGACGGCTTATTCCACTGTGCTGGTTATCCAATTCTCCTCCTCCGTGGTCCAGATTTTACGTCTAATGGCTGAAAATCGAAGGATGGAGTTTAACAACCTCCGTACAGGATTCTATCTTTCAATTTAATAAAACTTGGGAACCTTGGGATCCATCGGATTTTGGGTCGCCTCTGCCAAACAACACGCCCTAAGTAATATTAATTTCATACTATTCTTGCATGTGTGTGCTCCTTTCTTCTCTTTCTTTTTTTTTTTTTTTTTGATATCTCTATCCGTATGTCATAACCTTCTCAGAAATCCTGTGGTTTTGTGACTGCTTTTGAGTTTCAATATGTATTCATAAGTTACTTGTTTTACATACTTCTTAAAAGCTATACAGTCCACTCCTGTGTCCTGTATCCATGGACATCCTTGGTTTACAATTAACTTTACTTTTCTTTTTATCTCAATTTGTATGTTAACATTGTGTTGTTATTATTAATGCAATGTATATTGAGTAACAAGATTGTATATTTTTCTTTCAAAACTTAATAAAAATACAATTATAAAAAAAAAGACAAATCCACTTTGCACTACAAGTGCAAACTACAAGTGCAAAGTGCACTTGAAATTGCACTGAACGTGCACTTGGAAGTACAGTCGCTGTAGATCCGAGGGGGACATGCAAGGACAATAAAAACAGCATTTTAGCTTGCACATTGGATAATAAAATCAGCAGAGCTTCCCCTCCTTTCAGATCTACCCCTCAGATTTACAGAGACTGCACTTCCAAGTGCACTTTCAGTGCAATTTCAAGTGCACTTTACACTTGTAGTTTGCACTTGTAATGCAAAGTGGATTTGCCTTTCGTAAATAACCCCCAATATGTTAACATAATTTATTGTTAATAGCAATAAAGAAGGTTTAGCAAAAATAATGCATTAGTGCAGCCTCACCAGTGGCCATCAGTGCAGCCTCATCAGTGCCGCCTCATCAGTGCCCATCAATGCAACCTTATTAGTACTCATCAATACAGCCTTACCACTGCCCAGCAATGCAGCCTCATCAATGCAGCCTCACCAGTGCCCATCAATGCAGCCTCACCAGTGCCCATCAATGCAGCCTCACCAGTGCCCATCAATGCAGCCTCACCAGTGCCCACCAATGCAGCCTCACCAGTGCCCATCAATGCAGCCTCACCAGTGCCCATCAATGCAGCCTCACCAGTGCCCATCAGCTCAGCCTCATCACTGCCTATCAGCTCAGCCTCATCAGTGCAGCCTCGTCAGTGCAACCTCAGTGCCCATCAATGCAGCCTCACCAGTGCCCATCAATGCAGCCTAATGTGGGGGTCAGCTGTGTCAGGGTCTCTCACCTCAGCGATGGCAGCTCAGGAGGTCCTTGCATGGCCTCCTGGGGGGGGAGGGTGATGCTCCTGGTCCTGGGGACAAGTTGTTGCAAACCAGCACCTAGCCTCACAACCTGAGGCAGTCACGTGCATCCCGACTCCCTGGTGTGCCCTGCCTCTGCCTGCCTCCAAGACTCTGGGAGTTTCCTCTGCGCTGCTCTAAGTTCTCCACCCCCTCCCATTCTGCACAATTCCCCCCAGTCTGTTGAATACCTCTTATCCCCAGTCTACACCCCCCTGTCTGCCCAATAACCCGAGTCTGCACCCCCCTGTCTGCCCAATGCACAATTATCCCCCCTCCCCCCAGTCTGCACAATCCCCCCTTCCCCCAGTCTGCACAATCACCCCCCAGCCCCCCCTAGTCTGCACAATCCCCCCTCCCCCCAGTCTGCAAAATCCCCCCCCAGTCTGCACAATCCCCTCTCCCCCAGTCTGCACAATTACCCCCCCAGTCTGCACAATTATCCCTCTCCCCTAGTCTGCACAATCCCCCCTCCCCAAGTCTGCACAATTACCCCCTCCCCCAGTCTGCAAAATTATCCCCCCAGTCTGCACAATCCCCCTCCCCCAGTCTGCACAATCCCCCTCCCCCAGTCTGCACAATCCCCCTCCCCCAGTCTGCACAATTACCCCCCTCCCCCCAGTCTGCACTATCCCGCCTTCCCCCCAGTCTGCACAATAACCCCCCCAGTCTGCACAATTACCCCCTCCCACTGTCTGCACAATTACCCTCTCCCCCTAGTCTGCACAATTACCCCCCCAGTCTGCACAATCCCCTAACCCTAGTCTGCACAATCCCACCTCCCCCACTCTGCACAATCCCCCTTCCCATAGGTCTGCACAATTATCCCCCCTCCCCCCAGTCTGCACAGTTACGAGGGGTAATTGTCTGCACAATCCCGCTCCCCTAGTCTGCACAATTACCCCCCAGCCCTCTCCTAGTCTGCACAATCCCACCTCCCCCCAGCTCTGCACAATTACCCCCCTCCCCCCAGTCTGCACAATCCCGCCTCCTCCAGTCTGCACAATCCACCCTTCCCCCAGTCCGCACAATTACCCCTCTCCCCTAGTCTGCACAACCCCCCCTTCCCCAGTTTGCACAATTACCCCCTCCCAGTCTGCACAATCCCCCCTCCCCCATTCTGCACAATTACCCCCCTAGTCTGCACAATACCCCCTCCCCTAGTCTGCACAATCCCCCCTCCCTTAGTCTGCACAATCCCCCCTCCCTTAGTCTGCACAATCCCCCCTCCCTTAGTCTGCACAATCACCCTCCCCTAGTCTGCACAACCCCCCCCCCACCAGCCCACCCCTAGTCTGCACAATCCCCCCCACCAGCCCACCCCTAGTCTGCACAATTACCCCCCTATCCCTAGTCTGCACAATCCCCCCCACCAGCCCACCCCTAGTCTGCACAATTACCCCCCTATCCCTAGTCTGCACAATTACCCCTCTTCCCTAGTCTGCACAATTCCCCTCCCCTAGTCTGCACAATCCCCCCTCCCCTAGTCTGCACAATCCCCCCTCCCCTAGTCTGCACAATCCCACCTCCCCCAGTCTGCACAATCCCACCTCCCCCAGTCTGCACAATCCCCCCAGTCTGCACAATCCCCCCCTACCCCAGTCTGCACAATCCCCCCCGTCTGCAAAATCCCCCCTCCCCCAGTCTCCACAATCCCCCCTTTCCCCAGTCTGCACAATTACCCTCCCCCCAGTCTGCACAATCCCACCTCCCCCAGGTGTGCAAAATCCCCACTCCCCCCAATCTGCATATTCCCGCCTCCCCCAGTCTGCACAATTACCCCCTTCCCCCAGTCTGCACTATCCTGCCTCCCTCCAGTCTGCACAATTACCCCCCCCAGTCTGCACAATCCTGCCTCCCTCCAGTCTGCACAATTACCCCCCTAGTCTGTACAATCCCCCCTCCTTTAGTCTGCACAACCCCCCTTCCCCCAGTGTGCACAATCTCCCCTCCCCCAGTCTCCACAATCCCCCCTTCCCCAGTCTGCACAATTACCCCCCCAGTCTGCACAATCCCGCCTCCCCCCAGTCTGCACAATTACCCCCCAGGTGTGCACAATCCCCCTCCCCCCAGTGTGCACAATCCCGTCTCCCCCCAGTCTGCACAGTTACCCCCCTTCCCCAGTCTGAACAATTACCCCCCTCCCCCAAGTCTGCACTATCCCGCCTCCCCCCAGTCTGCACAATTACCTCTCCCCCCAGTCTGCACAATTACCCCCCAGTCTGCACAATCCCCTAACCCTAGTCTGCACAATCCCACCTCCCCCACTCTGCACAATCCCCCTTCCCCTAGGTCTGCAGAATTATCCCCCCTCCCCCCAGTCTGCACAGTTATGAGGGGTAATTGTCTGCACAATCCCCCTCCCCTAGTCTGCTCAATTACCCCCCAGCCCTCTCCTAGTCTGCACAATCCACCCTCCCCCCAGCTCTGTACAATTACCCCCTTCCCCCCAGTCTGCACAATCCCACCTCCCCCCAGGTGTGCAAAATCCCCACTCCCCCCAATCTGCATAATACCGCCTCCCCCAGTCTGCACAATTACCCCCTCCCCCCAGTCTGCACAATCCTGCCTCCCTCCAGTCTGCACAATTACCCCCCCAGTCTGCACAATCCCCCCTCCTTTAGTCTGCACAACCCCCCTTCCCCCAGTGTGCATAATCTCCCCTACCCCAGTCTCCACAATCCCCCCTTTCCCCAGTCTGCACAATTCCTCCTTCCCCCAGTCTGCACAATTCCTCCTTCCCCCAGTCTGCACAATCCTGCCTCCCCCCAGTCTGCACAATTACCCCCCCAGGTGTGCACAATCCCCCTCCCCCCAGTCTGCACAATCCCGTCTCCCCCCAGTCTGCACAGTTACCCCCCTCCCCCAGTCTGCACAATCCCACCTCCCCCACTCTGCACAATCCCCCTTCCCCTAAGTCTGCACAATTACGAGGGGTAATTGTCTGCACAATCCCCCTCCCCTAGTCTGCACAATTACCCCCCAGCCCTCTCCTAGTCTGCACAATCCCCCCCTCCCCCTAGTCTGCACAATTACCCCCCAGACCTCTCCTAGTCTGCACAATCCACCCTTCCCCCAGTCTGCAAAATTACCCCCTCCCTCCAGTCTGCACAATCCCCCCCCTCCCCCCAGTCCGCACAATCCCACCTCCCCCCAAATCTGCACAATCCCCCCTCCCCCAGTCTGCACAATTACTCCTCTCCCCTAGTCTGCACAACCACCCTCCCCAGTCTGCACAATTACCCCCCCAGTCTGCACAATCCCCCCTCCCCCATTCTGCACAATTACCCCCCTAGTCTGCACAATCCCCCCTCCCATAGTATGCACAATCCCCCCTCCCCCAGTCTGCACAATCCTGCCTCCCCCCAGTCTGCACAACCCCCCTTCCCCCAGTCTGCACAATTACTCCCTCAGTCTGCTTAATCCCGTCTCCCTCCAGTCTGCACAATTACCCCCCCCAGTCTGCACAATCCCCCCTTCCTTTAGTCTGCACAATCCCCCCCTTCCCTCAGTCTGCACAATTACCCCCTCCCCCAGTTCTGCACAATCCCACCTCCCCCCAGTCTGCACAATTACCCCACAAGGTGTGCACAATTACCCCCCAGTCTGCACAATAACCCCCCTGGTATGCACAATCCCCCCAGTCTGCACAATTACACCCCAGTTTGCACATTCACCCCCAGTCTGCACAACCCCCCCCCAGTTTGCACAATTCCCCCGTCTTCACAATTACCCCCCCAGTCTGCACAATTCCCCCCTTCCCCAGTCTGCACAATTCCCGCTCCCCCCAGTCTGCACAATCCCGCCTCCCCACAATCCTGCCGCACAATTACCTCCCTCCCCCAGTCTGCACAATTACCCCCATCCCCCAGTCTGCACAATTACCCCCTCCCCTAGTCTGCACAATTACCCCCTCCCCTAGTCTACACAATTACCCCCTCCCCTAGTCTGCACAATTACCCCCTCCCCTAGTCTGCACAATTACCCCCTCCCCTAGTCTGCACAATCTCCCCTCCCCCCAGCTCTGCACAATTATCCCCCTCCCCCCAGTCTGCACAATCCCGCCTCCCCCAGTCTGCACAATCCACCCTTCCCCCAGTCTGCACAATCCACCCTTCCCCCAGTCTGCACAATCCACCCTTCCCCCAGTCTGCACAATCCACCCTTCCCCCAGTCTACAAAATTACCCCCTCCCCCCAGTCTGCACAATCCCGCCTCCCCCCAGTCTGCACAATCCCGCCTCCCCCCAGTCTGCACAATTACCCCCCTCTCCCTAGTCTGCATAATTACCCCCCCCAGTCTGCACAATCCCCCCCACCAGCCCACTCCTAGTTTACACAATTACCCCCCCAGTCTGCACAATCCCCCCTCCCCCAGTCTGCACAATTACCCCTCTCCCCTAGTCTGCACAATCCCCCCTCCCTTAGTCTGCACAATCCCCCCTCCCCCAGTCTGCACAATCCCCCCTCCCCCAGTCTGCACAATCCCCCCTCCCCCAGTCTGCACAATCCCCCCCTTCCCCAATCTGCACAATTACTCCCCCAGTCTGCAAAATCCCCCCTCCCCCCAGTCTCCACAATCCCCCCTTTCCCCAGTCTGCACAATCCCGCCTCCCCCCAGTCTGCACAATTACCCCCCCAGGTGTGCAAAATCCCCCCTCCCCCCAGTCTGCACTATCCCGCCTCCCCCCAGTCTGCACAATTACCCCTTCCCCCCAAGTCTGCACAATTACCCGCCCAGTCTGCACAATCCCGCCTCCCTCCAGTCTGCACAATTACCCCCCCAGTCTGCACAATCCCCCCTCCCCCAGTCTGCACAATTACCCCCCCATTCTACAAAATCCCCCCTCCCCCAGTCTCCACAATCCCCCCTTTCCCCAGTCTGCACAATTACCCCCCCAGTCTGCACAATTATCCCCCAGTCTGCACAATTCCCCCTTCCCCCAGTCTGCACAATCCCGCCTCCCCCCAGTCTGCACAATTGGCCCCACAGGTGTGCACAAACCCCCCTCCCCCCAATCTGCACAATCCTGTCTCCCCCCAGTCTGCACAATTACCACCCTCCCCCAGTCTGCACAATTACCCCCCTCCCCCAGTCTGCACAATTACCCCATTCCCCCAGTCTGCACAATCCCGCCTCCCCACAATCCTGCCACACAATTACCCCCCTCCCCCAGTCTGCACAATTACCCCCTCCCCCCAGTCTGCACAATTACCCCCCAGTCTGCACAATATACCCCCTGGTGTGCACAATCCCCCCAGTCTGCACAATTACACCCCAGTTTGCACATTCACCCCCAGTCTGCACAACCCCCCCAGTTTGCACAATCCCACCGTCTTCACAATTCCCCCCCCAGTCTGCACAATTCCCCCCTTCCCCAGTCTGCACAATTCCCCCTCCCCCCAGTCTGCACAATCCCGCCTCCCCACAATCCTGCTGCACAATTACCTCCCTCCCCCAGTCTGCACAATTACCCCCCTCCCCCAGTCTGCACAATTACCCCCTCCCCTAGTCTGCACAATCCCCCCTCCCCCCAGCTCTGTACAATTATCCCCCTCCCCCCAGTCTGCACAATCCCGCCTCCCCCAGTCTGCACAATCCACCCTTCCCCCAGTCTGCAAAATTACCCCCTCCCCCCAGTCTACAAAATTACCCCCTCCTCCCAGTCTGCACAATCCCACCTCCCCCCAGTCTGCACAATCCCGCCTCCCCAAGTCTGCACAATCCCGCCTCCCCCCAGTCTGCACAATCCCGCCTCCCCCCCAGTCTGCACAATCCCGCCTCCCCCCCAGTCTGCACAATCCCGCCTCCCCCCCAGTCTGCACAATCCCGCCTCCCCCCAGTCTGCACAATCCCGCCTCCCACCAGTCTGCACAATCACCCCCACCAGCCCACTCCTAGTTTGCACAATTACCCCCCCAGTCTGCACAATTACCCCTCTCTCCCAGTCTGCACAATTACCCCTCTCCCCTAGTCTGCACAATCCCCCCTCCCTTAGTCTGCACAATCCCCCCTCCCTTAGTCTGCACAATCCCCCCTCCCCCAGTCTGCACAATCCCCCCTCCCCCAGTCTGCACAATCCCCCCTTCCCCAGTCTGCACAATCCCCCCCTTCCCCAATCTGCACAATTACCCCCCCAGTCTGCAAAATCCCCCCTCCCTCCAGTCTCCACAATCCCCCCTTTCCCCAGTCTGCACAATCCCGCCTCCCCCCAGTCTGCACAATTACCCCCCCAGGTGTGCAAAATCCCCCCTCCCCCCAGTCTGCACTATTACCCCTTCCCCCCAAGTCTGCACAATTACCCACCCAGTCTGCACAATCCCGCCTCCCTCCAGTCTGCACAATTACCCCCCCAGTCTGCACAATCCCCCCCTTCCTTTAGTCTGCACAATCCCCCCTCCCCCAGTCTGCACAATTACCCCCCCATTCTACAAAATCCCCCCTCCCCCAGTCTCCACAATCCCCCCTTTCCCCAGGCTGCACAATTACCCCCCCAGTCTACACAATTCCCCCTTCCCCCAGTCTGCACAATCCCACCTCCCCCCAGTCTGCACAATTGGCCCCACAGGTGTGCGCAATCCCCCCTCCGCCCAATCTGCACAATCCCGTCTAATCCCAGTCTGCACAATTACCCCCCTCCCCCAGTCTGCACAATTACCCCCCTCCCCAGTCTGCACAATTACCCCCCCAGTCTGCTTAATCCTGTCTCCCTCCAGTCTGCACAATTACCCCCCCAGTCTGCACAATCCCCCCTTCCTTTAGTCTGCACAATCCCCCCCTTCCCTCAGTCTGCACAATTACCTCCTCCCCCAATTCTGCACAATCCCGCCTCCCCCCAGTCTGCACAATTACCCCACAAGGTGTGCACAATTACCCCCCAGTCTGCACAATTACCACCCCGTTTGTCTGCACAATAACCCCCCTGGTGTGCACAATCCCCCCATTCTGCACAATTACCCCCCAGTTTGCACATTCACCCCCAGTCTGCACAACCCCCGTCTTCACAATTACCCCCCCAGTCTGCACAATCCCCCTGCCCCCCAGTTTGCACAATCCTGCCTCCCCCAGTCTGCACAACCCCCCTCCCCCCAGTCTGCACAATTATCCCCCTCCCCCAGTCTGCACAATTACCCCCCCAGTCTGCACAATCCTGCCTCCCCCAGTCTGCACAATTACCCCCTCCCCCAGTTCTGCACAATTATCCCCCCAAGGTGTGCACAATCCCCCCCAGTCTGCACAATTACCCCCGCCAGTCTGCACAATGACCCCCCTGGTGTGCACAATCCACCTCCCCCCAGTCTGCACAATCACCCCCCAAGGTGTGCACAATCCCCCCAGTCTGCATAATTACCCCCCCTGATGTGCACAATCCCCCCCAGTCTGCACAATTACCCCCCAGTTTGCAAAATCCCCCCCAGTCTTCACAATTACCCCCCAGTCTGCACAATCCCCCCTCTCCCCAATCTGCACAATCCCGCCTCACCCCAGTCTGCACAACCCCCCTCCCCCAATCTGCACAATTACCCCCCTCCCCCCAGTCTACACAATTCTGCCTCCCCCAGTCTGCACAATTACCCCCCCGAGTCTGCACAATTACCCCCCTCCTCCAGTCTACACAATTACCCCCCTCCCCCAGTCTGCACAATTCCCCCCCCTCCCCCAGTCTGCACAATTACCCCCTTCCCCCAGTCTGCACAATTACCCCCTTCCCCCAGTCTGCACAATTACCACCCCAGTCTACACAATCCTGCCTCCCCCAGTCTGCATAATTACCCCCCCAGTCTGCACAATCTCCCTTCCCCCAGGTCTGCACAATTACCCCCCAGCCCTGCCCTAGTCTGCACAATTCCCCCTTCACCCTAGTCTGCACAATCCCCCCTCCCCCCAGTCTGCACAATCATGCCTCTACCCAGTCTGCACAATCATGCCTCTACCCAGTCTGCACAATCCTCCCTCCACCAAGTCTGCACAACCCCCCTTCCTCCAGTCTGCACAATTATCCCCCTCCCCAGTCTGCACAATTACCCCCCCTCCTCCAGTCTGCACAATTACCCCCCCTCCTCCAGTCTGCACAATTACCCCCCCTCCTCCAGTCTGCACAATTACCCCCCTCCCCCAGTCTGCACAATTACCCCCCTCCCCCAGTCTGCACAATTACCCCCCCGGTCTGCACAATTACCCCCCCTCCCCCAGTCTGCACAATTCCCCCCCCTCCCCCAGTCTGCACAATTCCCCCCCCCTCCCCCAGTCTGCACAATTCCCCCCTTCCCCAGTCTGCACAATTACCCCCCTCCCCCAGTCTGCACAATTCCCCCCTTCCCCAGTCTGCACAATTACCCCCCTCCCCCAGTCTGCACAATTCTCCCTTCCCCAGTCTGCACAGATACCCCCCCCCAGTCTGCACAATCCTGCCTCCCCCCAGTCTGCACAATTACCCCCCCAGTCTGCACAATTACCCCCCTCCCCCAGTCTGCATAATCCCACCTCCCCCCAGGTCTGCACAATTATCCCCCTTCCCCCCAGTCTGCACAATTACCCCCCCCCAGTCTGCACAATCCTAATGCCCTAGTCTACACAATCCGCCCTCCCCCCAGTCTGCACAATTACCCCCCAGTCTGCACAATTACCCCCCCTCCCCCAGTCTGCATAATCCCACCTCCCCCCAGGTCTGCACAATTATCCCCCTTCCCCCCAGTCTGCACAATTACCCCCCCAGTCTGCACAATCCTAATCCCCTAGTCTACACAATCCGCCCTCCCCCCAGTCTGCACACCCCCCCCCCCCCAGTTTGCACAATTTCCCCACCAGTTTACACAGGGGGAGTAAGAAATGAGAGAGAAAAGTAGAGGCAATGCAAAAAGAGGTCAGGGGAGGGGGGGGGGGAGTGCAGATAGCTCACATAATATTAAGCTTCCCCCACAGGTAGGCTAAGCACAGTGCATTCAGAAATCTGGAGTGTGACCGGGGTTTGGGCAGAAACAAATAGGAGGAGGAATGTCGGATTGGACAGGCAGCCGAGTGGGGGAGGAGCTAGGAAGACAGTGTTGACGGGACGGGCAACAAGCAGATACAGCCCGACTCACGGGAAATCACTGCTCATACTGCCATGCCTGCTGCGCTGCAGCCTTTTTACTGGCCATCAGAGCAGCCCGGTCTGCACAATTCCCCCCCCAGTCTTCACAATCCCCCCTCCCCCCAGTCTGCACAATCCCCCCTCCCCCCAGTCTGCACAATCCCGCTTCCCCCAGTCTGCACAACCCCCCTTCCCCCAGTCTGCACAATTATCCCCCTCCCACAGTCTGCACAATTCTCCCCTTCCCCCAATCTGCCCAATTTCCCCCTCCCCCCAGTCTGTACAATACTGCCTCCCCCCAGTCTGCACAATACTGCCTCCCCCCAGTCTGTACAATACTGCCTCCCCCCAGTCTGCACAATACTGCCTCCCCCCAGTCTGTACAATACTGCCTCCCCCCAGTCTGCACAATTACCCCCCCCAGTCTGCACAATTACCCCCCTCCCCCAGTCTGCATAACCCCACTTCCCCTAGTCTGCACAATCCCCCTTCCCCCAGTCTGCACAATTACCCCCCCAGCCTGCACAATCCGGCCTCTGGCCTCCCCCCAGTCTGCACAATCCGCCCCCCCCCCCCCCCCAGTTTACACAGGGGGAGTTATAAATGAGAGAGAAAAGTACAGGCAAAGCAAAAAGAGGTCAGGGGAGGGGGGGGAGTGCAGATAGCTCACATACATATTAAGCTTCCCCCACAGGCTGGTCTCCACAGGTAGGCTGAGCACAGTGCATTCAGAAATCTGGAGTGTGGACGGGGTTTGGGCGGAAACAAATGGGAGGAGGAATGTCAGGTTGGACAGGCAGCCAAGTGCGGGAGGATCTAGGAAGACAGTGGCGACGGGACAGGCGACAAGCAGATACAGCCTGACTCACGGGAAAGCTAGATTTTACTGCTTCTACTGCCATGCCTGCTGCGGGCGGCAGAAGCAGTGCGGCCTTTTTACTGGCCATCAGAGCAGCCCGGTCTGCACAATTCCCCCCAGTTTGCACAATTCCCCCAAGTCTGCACAATCCCCCTTCCCCCCAGTCTGCACAATCCCTCCTCCCCCCAGTCTGCACAATCCCTCCTCCCCCCAGTCTGCACAATCCCTCCTCCCCCCAGTCTGCACAATCCCTCCTCCCCCCAGTCTGCACAATCCCTCCTCCCCCAGTCTGCACAACCCCCCTTCCCCCAGTCTGCACAATAACCCCCCCTTCCCCCAGTCTGCACAATCCCGCCTCCCCCCAGTCTGCAAAATTACCCCCCCAGTCTACACAATCCTGCCTCCCCCCAGTCTGCATAATTACCCCCCAGTCTGCACAATCCCTCCCTCCCCCAGTCTGCACAATCCCCCCTCCCCTAGTCTGCACAATCCCCCTTCCCCCAGGTCTGCACAATTATCCCCCCTCCCCCCAGTCTGCACAATTACCCCCCAGTCTGCACAATTACCCGCCAGTCTGCACAATTACCCCCCCCAGTCTGCACAATCCCCACCCCCTAGTCTGCACAATTACCCCCCAGCCCTCCCCTAGTCTGCACAATCCCCCCTCCCCCTAGTCTCCACAATCCCCCTCCCCCTAGTCTGCACAATTACCCCCCAGCCCTCCCCTAGTCTGCACAATCCCCCCTCCCCCTAGTCTCCACAATCCCCCTCCCCCTAGTCTGCACAATCTCCCCTCCCCCCAGTCTGCACAATCATGCCTCTACCCAGTCTGCACAATTCCCCCTCCCCCCCGTCTTCAAAATCCCCCTTCCCCCAATCTGCACAATTATCCCCCTCCCCAGTCTGCACAATCACCCCTCTCCCCCAGTCTGCACAATCCCGCCTCACCCAGTCTGCACAATTCCCCCCCAATCTGCACAATTACCTCCTCCCCCAGTCTGCATAATCCCATCTCCCCCAGTCTGCACAATTATCCCCCCTCCCCCCAGTCTGCACAATTATCCTCCCTCCCCCCAGTCTGCACAATCACAATCCCCTAGTCTGCACAATTACCCTCCCCAGCCCCCCCCAGTCTGCACAATCCGGCCTCCCCCCAGTCTGCACAATACGCCCTCCCCCCAGTCTGCACAATCCGGCCTCCCCCCAGTCTGCACAATCCGGCCTCCCCCCAGTCTGCACAATCCCACCTCCCCCCAGTCTGCACAATCCCACCTCCCCCCAGTCTGCACAAGTACCCCTCCCCCAGTCTGCACAATCCTGCCTCACCCCGGTCTGCACAATCCTGCCTCCCCCCAGTCTGCACAATCCCCCCCTAGTTTACACAGGGGGAGTAAGAAATGAGAGAGAAAAGTAGAGGCAAAAAGAGGTCAGGGGAGAGGGGGGGTTGTGCAGAGTGCAGATAGCTCACATACATATTAAGCTTTCTCCACAGGTAGGTTGAGCACAGGGACGGGCGACAAGCAGATACAGCCCGACTCATGGGAAAGCTAGATTTCACTGCTTCTACTACCATGCCTGCTGCGGGCGGCCTTTTTACTGGCCATCAGAGCGGCTCGGGGGGCAAATGCATCCCTGCCCCCTGGCCCAGCCCACCCCTGGGTACTGCTATTAGAAGTAAAATGGCATCCCAATATGCAAACTTATTTATGGCTGACCTGAAGACAAATTCCTGAACAGCATACACCAAAAGCCTTACAGATACAATAGCTATATCAATGATATTTTCATCATATGGACAGAGGGTGAAGTAAATCTAAACCATTTTACTCATTGATTAACATTTTTCACCCATCAATCAAACAAAAAATGGATTATTCAAATACACATGTCAACTTCCTAGACACTAGGGATGAGCTTTGAGTTCAAGTCGAACATGAGTTCGACTCGAACATTGGCTGTTCGATCATTCGACGAAGATCGAACATTATGGTCCGTTCGCGCCAAATTCGAGTGGCGCGTCACGGCCTATAATGCACTGCATCATTGCAGTGCTTTACTGGCTGATGATTGGCCAAGCATGCACTATGACCTGCATGCTTTGGCCAATCACAGCGCCGTAAGCAAACAGAGCCATAATTGGCCAAAGGCAGGGTGCCTTTGGCCAATTATGGCTCAGGAGATTAAGTACACGCCCCACACTGTACAAGGCCGCCTGCACGTCGGCCGTGTGTAGTGTGTTCCGGCGTTCAGAGAGAGTGTTATTTAAATTCATTTAGATAGATTGAGCAGACAGTTGATTCAGTTAGCTCTAATATATTTAGTATATACATTCCAGGCTTTGTGTGTATGTGTGTGTATAATATATATATTATATCCAGTTTAGCTAGATCTCGCTGCAGACCGTTCCTGTTGTTCTCTTCCCAATATACTACAGGCAGGCAAGTTCATTCAGTTAGCTTCAGTATATTCAGTACTGTATCCTGTGCAGCTAGATCTTGCTGCAGACCATTCCTGTTGTTCTGTTCCTAATATACTACAGGCAGGCAAGTTCATTCAGTTAGCTTCAGTATATTCAGTACTGTATCCTGTGCAGCTAGATCTTGCTGCAGACTGCTCCTGTTGTTCTCTTCCTAATAGACTACAGGCAGGCAGTTCATTCAGTTAGCTGCAGTATATTCCATACTGTATCCTGTGCAGCTAGATCTTGCTGCAGACCGTTCCTGTTGTTCTGTTCCTAATATACTACAGGCAGGCAGTTCATTCAGTTAGCTGCAGTATATTCCGTACTGTATCCTGTGCAGCTAGATCTTGCTGCAGACCGTTCCTGTTGTTCTCTTCCTAATATACTACAGGCAGGCAGTTCATTCAGTTAGATGTAGTATATTCAGTACTGTATCCTGTGCAGCTAGATCTCGCTGCAGACCATTCCTGTTGTTCTCTTCCTAATATACTGCAGGCAGGCAGTTCATTCAGTTAGCTGCAGTATATTGAGTACTGTATCCTGTGCAGCTAGATCTCACTGCAGACCGTTCCGGTTGTTCCTCCTAATATAGGGGGATTAAGTACACGCCCCACACTATGCAAGGCCGCCTGCATGTCGGCCGTGTGTAGTGTGTTCCGGCGTTCAGAGACTGTCATTTAATTTCATTTAGATAGATTGAGCAGACAGTTGATTCAGTTAGCTCCAATATATTTAGTATATACATTCCAGGCTTTGTGTGTGTGTGTGTTTATATATATATATATATATATATATATATATATATATTGTATCCAGTTTAGCTAGATCTCGCTGCAGACCGTTCCTGTTGTTCTCTTCCCAATATACTACAGGCAGGCAAGTTCATTCAGTTAGCTTCAGTATATTCAGTACTGTATTCTGTGCAGCTAGATCTTGCTGCAGACCATTCCTGTTGTTCTGTTCCTAATATACTACAGGCAGGCAAGTTCATTCAGTTAGCTTCAGTATATTCAGTACTGTATCCTGTGCAGCTAGATCTTGCTGCAGACCGTTCCTGTTGTTCTGTTCCTAATATACTACAGGCAGGCAGTTCATTCAGTTAGATGTAGTATATTCAGTACTGTATCCTGTGCAGCTAGATCTCGCTGCAGACCATTCCTGTTGTTCTCTTCCTAATATACTGCAGGCAGGCAGTTCATTCAGTTAGCTGCAGTATATTGAGTACTGTATCCTGTGCAGCTAGATCTCGCTGCAGACCATTCCTGTTGTTCTGTTCTTAATATACTACAGGCAGGCAAGTTCATTCAGTTAGCTTCAGTATATTCAGTACTGTATCCTGTGCAGCTAGATCTTGCTGCAGACCGTTCCTGTTGTTCTGTTCCTAATATACTACAGGCAGGCAAGTTCATTCAGTTAGCTTCAGTATATTCAGTACTGTATCCTGTGCAGCTAGATCTTGCTGCAGACCGTTCCTGTTGTTCTGTTCCTAATATACTACAGGCAGGCAGTTCATTCAGTTAGCTGTAGTATATTAAGTACTGTATCCAGTTTAGCTAGATCTCACAGACCGTTCCTGTTGTTCTATTACTAATACACTAGGGATGCACCGAAATTTCGGCCACCGAAACATATCGGCTGAAAATGGCCCTTTCAGCAAAAAGCCGAAAGAGAATTCTTGCCGATACTGGCGCCGAAAATCGCGCATGCGCAGTAGAGGCGGCAGAACCAGTGGGTGACGTCACTCGTTGTGTGGGCGGCGTGCACGTTCCTCGCGGTTAAGACGCCACAATGCCGCACTCGTAAGCGCGTTCCCTGCTGAGACGCTGGCACCTTCCCCGCGGATGCTCCTCGTGCTTGTGAGACGCTGCTGGGACCTGAGAGACGCTGCTGGGAAGCGAGAGACAGTACTGGGAAGCGAGAGACAGTACTGGGAAGCGAGAGACGGCTTCATAGAGGGCTGCATATAGCATACTCAAGTACAAAAGTGGGCACTGTCACTCCTGGATGGCTACCATTACTATTCGCCGGTGAGCATCGCTGCTTTTGCCTTCTTACAAACTAGTCATTTTATTTCTTGATTATTTTAGTATAGTACTAGTACTGAGTCTGACTATTTAAAATGACTGTGTGTCTGCACTGTAGTACATCTGATCTGACTTGTAGCAAAAAAAATTATATAATTGAACTAACTGATTAAATATGATTTGTAATGGATTGCAAATTGCAAGCTACTTTTTTTTTGAGCTATTCTGTAGTATACAGTATAAAATTCATGTGCTTGCTGTTATTGAATGTGTCACTTTTTAAAAGTTATACAGTACTGACATGACAGCAAGCGCATTAATTTTTGAAACATGACAGTATGCAATAAATATATATTGCATACATAATATATTATTAATAATTATTTATTGCATACTGTCATGTTTAACCACCTCAATACTGGGCACTTTCACCCCCTTCCTTCCCAGACCAATTTTCAGCTTTCAGTGCTCTCTCACTTTGAATGACAATTACTCAGTCATGCTACACTGTACCCAAATGAAATTTTTATCATGTTGTTCACACAAATAGAGCTTTCTTTTGGTGGTATTTATTCACACTTCATTTTTTATTTTTTGTGATATAAGCGAAAAAAGAGCGAATATTTTGAAAAAAAAGCCAAATTTTCTACTTTCTCTTTTAAAAGAAACCAAAAAAATTTAATTTTGTCGAAAATTTAGGCAAAAATGTATTCTACCACATGTCTTTGGTAAAAAAAAAAATCCTGATAATTGTATGATCATTGGTTTGTGTGAAAGTTATAGAGTCTACAAGCCATGGTACGCATTATTGAAAATGTATCAATCCTAATGCACTGATGGCCTAATGCACTGATCTCATTTCTTGAGGCCCTAAAATGTCAGGACAGTACAATAACCCCCCAAAAGACCCCTTTTTGGAAAGAAGACAGTCTGAGGTATTTATTAAGAGGCATAGTGAATTTTTTGAAGTTGAAATGTTTTCCCCACAATGCTTTGGAAAATTAAGAAATATAGATTTTTTTTTTCTTTACTAAATTGTCATATTCACAAGTTATTTCTCACACACGGTGCAGGCATAATTGCAATTACACCCCAAAATACATTCTGCTATTCGTCCTGAATATGGCGATACCCCATGTGTGAGACTTTTCCACAGCCTGGCCACATACAGAGGACCAACATCCAATATAGCACCATCAGGCGTTCTAAAGGCATAAATTACACATTTCATTTCCTGAGTACCTATCACATTTTTGAAGGCCCTGGAGCACCAGGACAATGGAATTACCCACAAAATGACCCCATTTTGGAAAGAAAACAACCCAATGTATATTCTATGAGGCATACTGAGTCTTTTGAACATGTCATTTCTTTCCACAAGTTTTTGGAAAATGTGGAAAGAAAATGAAAACCTATTTTTTTTCTCACAAAGTTGTCAATTTAGAAGATCTTTCTAACACATAGCATGTACATAGCCAAAATGACACCCCAAAATACATTCTGCTATTCGTCCTGAGTATGGCGATACCCCATGTGTGAGACTTTTCCACAGCCTGGCCACATACAGAGGCCCAACATCCATATAGCACCATCAGGCGTTCTAAAGGCATAAATTACACATTTCATTTCCTGAGTACCTATCACATTTTTGAAGGCCCTGGAGCACCAGGACAATGGAATTACCCATTTTGGAAAGAAAACAACCCAATGTATATTCTATGAGGCATAATGAGTCTTTTGAACATGTCATTTCTTTCCACAAGTTTTTGAAAAATGTGGAAAGAAAATGAAAACCTATTATTTTCTCACAAAGTTGTCAATTTAGAAGATCTTTCTAACACATAGCATGCACATAGCCAAAATGACACCCCAAAATACATTCTGCTACTCGTCCTGAGTATGGCGATACCCCATGTGTGAGACTTTTCTACTACCTGGCCACATACAGAGGCCCAACATGCAAGTAGCACCTCCAGGCTTCTAACACATAGCAAGTACACACCAAGAATTACACCCCAAAATACATTCTGCTGAGCAAAAGGTAAAAAAAAAAAGCTCACCTGTGGTTTTAGCAGGCAGGAATACCGTTCCAGAGCAGCCAAAGCATTTGTCCAGACAGCCAAAGGAAATGTCCAGGAATTGTCCAGGCAGCAGACAGATATGGAAAAGTATGAACATGGTTCAGTACAGTCCAAGGTTTAGCAGGCAGTTCAGGTAACAGGCATAGGCATGGCCAGTCCAGGTGGCAGGCAAAGGCATGGCAAGGTCATGTGGCAGGCAAAGGCATGGCAAGGTCATGTGGCAGGCAAAGGCATGGCCAGTTCAGGTGGCAGGCAGAGGCATGACCAGTTCAGGTGGCAGCAGGCAGCACTTTGTACATTGGGCCTTGGTCAGGTAAGACCTGAGGACAGGGGGAGAGGCTTCTTCCCACCCAAATCTCTACGAAGCCTCCGAGTCTCCAGACCTTAATCCGAGAAAACTAAAAACCCGGAGAAAAATGTTTTCTCCACTCGGAAAACCTTTTCTGGAGCCCCTCACATATGTGAGACCCCTGTGCTGTACAGTGGCAGGGCAAATGATCAGTTCAGGAGGCAGGCAAAAAGCATGGTCATTTAACAGTCCGGGTCAATTCACATTGAAGGCAGAAAGATGTTTGGCAGAGGCATAGTCGTTAACAGTCCGGGTCAATTTACGTTGAAGGCAGAAACATGTTTGGCAGAGGCATAGTCGTTAACAGTCCGGGTCATTCACAGAAATGGCAGATAGTGGAAAAAAATCATCTTCACTGTACTAATAGTGTAGTGAAGTATGATAGCTCCGATAGCACGTTCCAATACAGAGGCCTGGCTGGGAGGGACATTGGGGACAGTAGTATCGGGTGTCACAGCGAATTCCTCTACTTGCACATACACGACATTTTTTGGGGGGTTTGCGACCTGTTTGGGTAAGAGGGAGGATTTAGGGAAAGTGCCTTTCATGGAGTCTGGCTAACGAATCAGAGCTAATTAGTTGAGGGGCTTGGCCTTGGGGATAGAGAAGGGCTGTGACAACGTCTTCTTGGAATTTTAGATAGGTTAGGGAACTTTGGGTGCACTTAGAAAAAATGATATAGGAATTAAATAGGGCAAGTTGCATCAAATAAATGGCGACTTTCTTGTACCAAAATAGTGATCTCCTGGTGGCCAAGTAGGGCTGCATCATCTGGTCGTTCATATCCACCCCCCCTCCCATGTTTAGGTTGTACTAATGCACACATTTTGGCTTCTGTATGGGGCCTCCTCTTCTCTGAAGTTCCACCAAGGTGTCGTCATGTATTGTTGAAAGGATGTAGACATCTCTTTTTTTATCTCTCCACTTCACTGCTAGTACTTCTTCAGTCCACATACTGGCCATTTCACCCTGCTTCAATTTCTTGGCGACCAATCTTTGTGGGAAGCCTTTGCGGTTGGTCCGTGCTGTCCCACAGGCCACAGTGTTCTGTAGGTACAAATGGCGGAAAAGTGGAAGACTAGTGTAGAAATTATCTACATAAAGGTGGTAACCATTCCCAAGTAATGGTTGGATAAGCTGCCAGACAATTTTGCCACTTGTTCCCATGTAGGTAGGGCATCCAGGGGGGTTTAGCTGTCTGTCTTTTCCCTCATAAATGATAAAATCATATGTGTAACCCGTGGCCCTGTCACACGCCTTATAAAATTTTACCCCACGTATGGCTCTTTTACTGGGGAGGTATTGTTTTATTCCCAGTCTTCCGGTGAAGTGCACCAGGGATTCATCCACACATATGTTTCTATCAGGGGTAAACATCTCCTTGAAGCTGGCGCAAAAAAAATTGATTAGGGGCCGAATTTTGAATAACTTATCGTAACTGGGATGATTTCGAGGGAGGCATTGGGCATTGTTATCGAAGTGTAAAGATCTCATGATCATCTCATAACGGGTTCTGGGCATCAATGACGAATAGACCGGCATGTGGTGGATAGGTTGGGTAGACCAGTAGGAATGGAGTTCATTTTTTTTGTCAGCCCCATGTTGAGGGTTAGGCCAAGGAAAATTTTAAATTCTTCTATGGTGAGGGGTTTCCAAACAAAAGGACGGGCATATGAGGAACTGGGATTGTTGGCTATATGTTGGCTGGCGTATAGATTACATTGCTCCACAATGTAGGTTAGGAGATCATTGGTAAAAAATAAATGAAAATAATAAAGTGGGGTTACATTTTCCGTCTGCATCTGAGGGCCTGGCTGGGCTGTGAAAAGGGGTATTACAGGTTCTACTGATGTATCGGGCAGCCATGTTGGATACAGTAGAACATCTGGGAGGCTAGTATGGGCACTGCCTCATTGATGGGATCCATTGCTAGCATCTGGCCCATCTTCTAGGAAGGTTGCAGAACTGCTGGTGGATGCCTGCCTATCCCGGAGTGCTGCGCTGCTGGTGGATGCCTGCTGGTGGATGCCCTGGAGTGCTGCGCTACTGGTGGATGCCTGCATATCATCCTGGAGTGCTGGGCTGCTGGTGGATGCCTGCATATCATCCTGGAGTGCTGCGCTGCTGGTGGATGCCTGCTAGTGGATGCCCTGGAGTGCTGCGCTGCTGGTGAATGCCTCCTCCTGCTCATTTCTCCTGATTCTCCTTGTTAGGATTCTATCTTCCTCTGTTTCCAACTTGGAGCCACTGCTTTCCACTGGCTCATAGTCGCTATCCGAGTCTGACGTAGAGAATTCCCCGCTACTCTCGTCCGACATACTCTGGAGTATTTGGAGAGCCTCCTCTGCGCTGTAAGACCTTTTTGTCATGTTGGCAGGCAGATGTGTCAGATGGCAGGCGGTAGATGTGCCAGATGGTGGGCGGCTGTGCCAGATGGTGGGTGGCTAGATGTGCCTGATGTTGGCGGGCAGATGTGCCTGATCGCGGGCAGATGGCGGGTGGCAGATGTGCCTGATGATGGTGGGCGGCTGATGTGTCAGCTGTTGACGGGCTGATGTGCCAGCTGATGACGGGCTGATGTGCCAGCTGATGACGGACTGATGTGTCAGCTCATGACGGACTGATGTGTCAGCTGTTGACGGTGTCAGATGGCGGGCGGCAGATGTGCCTGATGGCGGGCGGCAGATGTGCCTGATGACTGGCGGGCAGATGTGCCTGATGACTGGCGGGCAGATGTGCCTGATGGCAGGCGGGCAGATGTGCCTGATGGCAGGCGGGCAGATGTGCCTGATGGCAGGCGGGCAGATGTGCCTGATGGCAGGCGGGCAGATGTGCCTGATGACTGGCGGGCAGATGTGCCTGATGACTGGCGGGCAGATGTGCCTGATGGCAGGCGGGCAGATGTGCCTGATGGCAGGCGGGCAGATGTGCCTGATGGTGACGGGCTGATGTGCCCGCTGTTAGCGGACAGATGTGCCCGCTGTTGGCGGACAGATATGCCAGTTGTTGACGGGCAGATGTTCACTGACAGGTGTTTTCACTGTTTTGGGGACACTGTGTTTTGGGGACACTAGCTGGGTGATCAGTGGGTAAACAGCAGACAAACAGCTATATAACTCACTGATCTCCCGGCTGCAGCACAGATCTCTCTTCCTCTCCTCACTGACAGGCTCTGTGTGAGGAGAGGAAGAGATGAGAGCAGTTACAACGCTCTCTATTTACATTACATGACGACTGTGATTGGACACAGTCGTCGTGATCAGGAGGGCCAATCACAGGGCCCTCCTGTGTTGTGCTGTCTCTGGGGGGCACAGGCAGATCGGGATCGCGCCGCTGCGCGGGCACGTGGTGGCGCGATCTCCTGTCAACTGCCACCCCCTCCCCCTTGTTTACTATACGATGGCTGTGATTACACACAGCCATCGTGCGGATCAGGAGGGCAAATCACATTGCCCTCCTGCCGCTCCGAGATGCGGCGTGTCCGAGTGACACGCGCGCATCAGGATCACGCGGCTGCGCGGGAGCGCACCCGCGTGATCCCGCTGCTTCTGAAGGACGTTCGGGAACGTCCAGTCAGAAGGAGGGAGCTCCCACCTGGCCGTATATGTGCAGCCGGGTGGGAAGTGGTTAAAAAAATCATGCATTTGCTGTCATGTCAGTGTCGTATAACTTATAATACTACGGTGAGACAAAGTGACAAATTTTATTCAATGACAACAAGGCGCATGAAGTATACTATAGAATAGCTAAAAAAAATAAAATCGCATGCAATTGCAATTTGCAATCCATTCCATTTCAAATCAAATTTATTCAGTTCAATTATATTTTTTGGTACAACTCGGATGTACCGCAGTGCAGACATAACTACTACCTTGCATGCCAAGAGCAGCACCAAAAAAAAAAAAGATTGGTTAGTTTTCATTTTATTTTTTAAAGCTGCCTCCTGGGGTTTAGCTTTTAAATTGATTTTGTTCTTTTTTTTTACCCCCCTCAGATTTCACTCCCACTATAACTCATTCTATGATATTATTCTACGTTACCAGCAAAGGTGGACCATGTCTGCAGTGTGGAAATATTTTAAAGTTTCTGATAAGGACCCCAAATTTGCAATCTGTACTCTTTGCTCAACAGAAATTTCAAGAGGGGGTACAGTGCCAAAGAATTTTTCAACAACAGGTTTGATACACCACCTGAAAACACGTCATCCAGTTCAGCATTCTGATTACAAGAAAACAGCGCCACTTTCAAAAAGTGCCTCAGGCTTAACACCATCTGTGGCCACAGTGTTTGAAAAGGTTAAAAAATATGCAAGCGACAGTCCCAAAGCTCATGCTATTACAGCTAAAATTATGGAATTTATTGCATTAGACGACCAGCCATTCTCTGTTGTGGAGGACATTGGATTCCGTAGGCTCATGCAACATATTGAGCCGCGTTACTCAGTACCAAGCAGACGCTACTTTGCAGATACCAGTCTACATGAATTGTTTAGCAGTGTTAGAAAACACGTTCAGGAGCTCATGACTACCGACATCATCGCAATCAGTTTTACTACTGACATTTGGAGTTCAGATGTCAGTCCAACGAGCATGCTCAGCCTGACAGCGCAGTGGATAGATGACAAATTTCAATTGCAAAACATCCTACTTAATGCACGTGAGTTTGTTGGATCACATACTGCAGCAGCAATATCTGATGCTTTAAAAACCATGCTTGACACTTGGCACATTGAGAAGTCTAAAGTGCATTTGATTGTCCGAGATAATGCGCGGAACATGGCAAAGGCAATGGAGGACAGTGAACTTCAAAGCATACCGTGCATGGCACATACGCTACAATTGGCTGTGAATGAAGGATTTCTGAGTCAGCGCACCATATCTGATATCGTATCAAAAGTGTGACAGACTCACCTGGGACAGAGGCTATTGGAGGGGACTGAACGCAAGCCTCTTGCCCACCGATTATGGGCCCTAGCATTTGGGGGAATGGTGCTCTCTGTGAGCTGTATGCCTGGGGACCCTGGGGTTGGTGTTACTTTGGATTCAGCTCCATGTCCCCCCAAAACACACAGACTCTGGGAACCCTTTATATGCCATATTAGAATGATAAGACTGATTAATTCTGTTGGGACACATCCTGTGAGGAGATGCTAATGTCATCAACTCCACTCACCTGTCTGATGTCAGCTATAATGTGTTTAATGTAAATAAGTTTAGTCTAGGTTCTAAGGGTATTCAACTCATTGTTGTTTGTTCTAATTAACCCTGTGTTGATGTTTATGGTAATGTATGTTAATTGAATGAGCTGATCACATTGTCCTCTATACAATGTAGGAGACGGGACAACTCCTATTGGAGCTCATGTTAATTAGGTTAATTAGGTTTTGTTTGTATTGTTAATTGTAATTAGCTCCAGCTATTGTGTTTATAGTACTGTGTGAAGCTCGGTGCCCACAAGTCTGTCATCTGGTCTGGGTAAATGTTTTAGTAAATTAGCTCATGTTAATTAGGTTAGCTTTGAGTCAGCCTGGTGTATAAATGTGTGTGAGATCTCAAATAAAGAGTTAGTTCTGATGTACTCCAAGACTGGTGTTATCTAGTTCTTGGGGGTTCCTATAGCCAGATCCATTGGACTCGTGTTCCAGAACTTAGGAAGCGGTATACTGACGGAAGCACTCAAGCGGAGTGTGGGACGTTCCGTGACAAAAAGGAAGAAAAATTGTGGGTCACTTTAAGCATTCTCCGCTTGCTTATTCCAGATTACAAGCTTTGCAGATGCAGTTTGGAATGGCACCAAAACGACTGCAGCAAGATATAGCCTCTCGTTGGAAAAGCACCTACTATATGCTACAAAGTCTTTTTGAACAAAAGTGTGTTTTAGATGCATACATTGCAGATTACGAGCTGCCAGCAACACTGAGTGCACATCAGTGGACGTTAGTTGAAAATAGTTTGTCTCTTCTATCCCCATTTTAACAGTTAACAAAAGAAATAAGCTCAGCTAATGCTTCCATTGCCGAAGTTATCCTCTTGATTGCTGCACTGAAGCGTCTGCTTGGAAAAGAGGTAGAAACAGACCATGGCGTAAAAACAGCTAAAACCACTCTACTGGAGGCCGTAACCAACCGGTTTCAAGACACCGAGTCCAACCCTCTGTACTGCATTGCAACAGTTCTAGATCCTCGATTTAAAGAGCATTACTTTAATATGGAGAAAAAGCAGCGTGCACGGGAAATGATACTGGCACAAATGGAGGTGGTGGAAGCATCTAGTGAAGGAGTTTCGAGGTGTCGCACAGAGGAAAGTGAGAAACGGTCGCATACAAGTGAAGAGGAACACACTCCCTCCATATCTGATATGTTTGAAGAAATTTTACACGAATGCACCCCAATCCATAGCGGTGCCACAACAAGTGCAGCTACCCAACAGCTGGACATTTATTTAGGTGAACAGCCTATTGCCAGAAGCGACAATCCACTTGAGTACTGGCGCATCAACAGAGAACGTTTTCCCTTGCTTGCACAGATTGCACGCAGATATTTATCTGCCCCAAGCACCAGTACAGAGAGTGAGAGACTATTCAGTCTAGCATCTCATATTCTTGATGAGAAGAGAAACCGTCTCTCCTGTGAGAAAGCTGAACAGCTTTTGTTCTTAAAGCGAAATCTGCCACTTTTACTGAAATAGATTTAAAAATCCGTAGCATAGACCAATTCATTTACCATGTTGAACATAGTAAATTAATTGGTATTGGACTGTGCTATTGGACAATTGGAACATACAACATAGTATGACTGACTACCTAGTATGTTCCAATTGTCTAGTTGTGCCATTTGTTGGTTGTTCATTGTAGTTCTTCTACAGTTTTTTGTACTTCAATTTAAGAGAGAACTCCAGCTTTTGAACTATTGTACCATAGTTTGTTGCTGTTGGGCTAAAGTTAAACTATGTCTCTCCCTAAGCTGTCAGCCCGCTGCATGTGCAAATGCAAAACTGTATGTTCTGTATCGGTGGCTGTCTACATACTACAGTACTATACCGCACTGTGTTCTGGGTATGGGCAGTGACTTCCATAAACACAGACTAGTCTACATTGCTTGCTGTGATTGGCTGAGCACGCTGCTGTAGACTAGTCTGTGTTCCACTTCCAGGATGTCTCTGCCCATACCCATACCCGGGGCCGGAACACAGTGTGGTCTACTGTATGTATCTAACCCGCAGCTACATAAATACACTTTTATATCGCACATCCAGCTGCTGACACCTTAGGGAGAGAACTTGGGGAAAAAACTACTGGTTCTCATTTAAGTTGAAAGAAAATAATAGAATAAAAATTTTATTACAGCATAGCAGATAGCACTGTACTATGTTATATTTACAGAAACTGTGAAATAGAATAATGGCCTTCTGCCATATTTCTGTTATGGTTAGTTGGGAGAGTTGTTCTTTAAAGTACTACTTACATGTATAGTTTGTTCTGTTGGGCCAAACTATATCATTGTCTCTCCCTAAGCTGTCAGCCCGCTGCATGTGCAAAACTGTATATTCTGTATCTGTGGCTGTCTACATACTACAGTACCACACTGTGTTCCGGGTATGGGCGGTGACTTCCATAAACACAGACTAGTCTACATTGCTTGCTGTGATTGGCTGAGCACCACTGCTGTAGACTAGTCTGTGTTCCAGGATGTCTCCGCCCATACCCGGGGCCAGTGTTCTGACGAGGTGTCCCCCTATCGGATAGTGTCTGCCCCGTACTGCGCAGGCGCAGAGCTTGCGCAGTACGGAGGACAAGGAGACGCCGAAAGTCTCCGAAGTTGACCAGCTGACCATCAGCTGTACACAGCGCTTGGGCACTTAATAGTGAACGCTTTGTAAGAGGGCACCTCGCGGGCTCGCTTCTCTCGCCGCGCTTTGGGCACGGCCTTGCTGCGCTCGGCATCTTTTTATTCTAACTCTATGTCCACTTGGATAGTGGGGCATGAACCTGGACTCAGGGCGCCATGTACAGCTGACGATCAGCTGTTGAACTTTGGAGACTTTTGGCGTCTCGTTTGTCCTCTGTATACTGCGCCTGCGCAGTACAGGACGGACACTATCCGATGGGGGACAGTATTCGACAAGACACCGGAACACAGTGCGGTCTACTGTATGACTGTGTATGTAACCCGCAGCTACATAAATACACTTATCGCACATCCAGCCGCTGAAACCTTAGGGAGAGAGAACTGAATTACTAGTTCTGATGTAAGTTGGAAATTAATAAAATATAAAAAAGTCAGTCTTTGGCATTTTTATATTATTATATTAATATTACATATATAGTATTATTAATATTATATATTATTATTTATTTTATTTTTTTTATGCCTGTTTTATTTGGTATGGTGGTGTAATGTGCACTGACTGCAGTCTTATTTTATTTTTATCTTCTGTGTCCACTGTCCAATTTTATGTGGGTTACTTTTTATTAAAGTACTTTTGGACATTGCTGGATTGTAGTATTCTTTTCTTCATAAAATTATTGATTAAGTTGAATATAAATAATATAACGAATATGAATGTAACATAATTTTGTATATCCAATAATTTTTTTGGGTAATAGATAAAAAAAAAAGCCTATTTCGGTTTCGGTGCTGTTTCGGTATCGGTTTCGGTTTTCGGGATCAAGAAAGATTTATTTTCGGTATCGGTTTCGGCCACAAAAAACTCATTCGGTGCATCCCTATAATATACTATAGACAGGCAAGTTTATTCAGTACTGTATCCCGTGCAGCTAGATCTTGCTGCAGACCGTTCCTGTTGTTTTGTTCCTAATATACTACAGGCAGGCAGTTCATTCAGTTAGCTGCAGTATATTGAGTACTGTATCCTGTGCAGCTAGATCTCGCTGCAGACCGTTCCTGTTCTCTTCCTAATATACTACAGGCAGGCAGTTCATTCAGTTAGCTGCAGTATATTCTGCATATATATATATATATATATATATATATATATATATATATATATATATATATATATATATATATACACATCCCAGCTTTGTGCAGCTACATCTCGCTGCAGGCCATTCCTGGTGTACCTATTCTAATACATTACAAATGCATCAAATACAGTATGTCTGGAAGGCCAATAAGGAGAGGCAAACGTTCACAGGCCACTAAAAGCGGGCAAGCAGGCTCTGTGTCTACAGGCAACATTGCTGGTCGTGGACCTCCTCATCCTCTGTCACCCAGGTTCAGAGTACTTTGGCTGCCAATGCAGCTGCCAAAGCGGCCTCTTCTATCGGCTCAGTGTCATCAGTCACTTCTTCCCTAGCCCCACCATCATGCCCTGAGGAGTCCCCCGAACTGTCCAAGAAGGACAACAAACTGGCAGTCATGTTCCCCTAGCTGCAGCATACTGCCAGGTTTGCTCCAATGATGAGGAGGGAGAGGATAATGAGGTCACTGACTCTACGTGGGTGCCTGATAGGAGAGAGGAGGCACATCTTCAACGAGGCAGGATGCCCTCCATGGGCCAGCTTAAGGGCAGCCATCCGACTGCATCACACCGCAGATATCCGCATGTGCAGGGCACTGCTGACTCCGCATATTTTTCCAAAAGTTCTTTGGTGTGGGCCTTTTTTGGGACATGTGCAGCAGATCGCCCCCTTGCTGTTTGCAACATATGTCTGAAGCGTATCAAGCCTGGCCAAAACAGCAGCCGCTTGGGCACCACATGCTTGACCAGACATATGTCAAACTCCCATGCAGTCCATTGGCAAGCGTAATTAAAAGACCCACACCAAAGAACAAGGTGGACCTCTCATTGCTCCTCATCAGCTGGGATCTCCAACCCCACTATACCTTCAGTTCTCTCAGAAACCTGCACTGAGAGGAATGAAGGTGTAGAATTAGGTGTGCCAAGTACTTGCGGGCAATCTGCTATCGCTACACAAACGTCCGATTGTAGCAGGCAAATTTCCCTACCCCAGTTGCTAAACCGGCGAAATAAATTTGGTCGCAGCCATCCACATGCCCAGCGGCTGAATGCTAGCTTGGCTAAATTGCTAGCACTCCAACTGCTGCTTTTTCAGCTGGTAGACTCTGCCCCCTTTCGTGAATTTGCGGAATGTGCGGTACCTCAGTGGCAGGTTCCCAAATGCCACTTTATTTCACGTAAGGCAATTCCAGCTCTCTACCGGCATGTGGAAGGCAATGTCTTGGCCTCGCTGGACAGGACGGTCAGCGGTAAGGTGCATATTACCACTGACTCATGGTCCAGCAGGCATGGACAGGGACGTTAGCTACCTTTCACGGCGCACTGGGTGACCCTGCTGGCAGCTGGGAAGGATGCAGGACAGGGTGCAGTATTGTCGGAGCTTGTTCCGCCACCACACCTCTAAAATGTTACTAGTGGTGATTCTGACACACCTCTCTCCACCACCCCCTCCTCTTCTTCTTCCTCCATGGCCTCTTCCTCTATAGATTTGTCCACGGAACCAGCGGTGTTCTATAGGCGTTCAAGGGGCTACACAAGCACTCAGGCAAAAAGATACCATGTGGTGCTTGAGCTGGTGTGCTTAGGGGACAGGAGCCATGCTGGGGCAGAGATTCTGTCAGCTCTGAAGGGGCAGGCTCACAGGTGGTTGACGCCATGCCAGCTTCAGGCAGGAATGGTGGTTTGCGACAATGGCGCCAACCTCCTCTCCACCCTCTGACAGGGACACTTCACCCATGTTCCCTCTTTGGCTCACGTCCTTAATTTGGTGGTGCAGCGGTTCTTGTGCAGGTACCCAGGCTTACAGGATCTCCTGAGGCGGGCCAGGAAAGCCTGTGTGCATTTCCGCCGGTCATATAATGCCAGTGCTTGGCTGGCTGACCTCCAAAAGGAATACAACCTGCCCAAGAACCGCCTAATCTGTGACATGCCCACCAGATGGAACTCAACGTTGGCCATGCTGCAGCAGCTGCACACGCAGCTAAGGGCCATCAATGAGTACCTATGCGACTATGGCACCAGGACAGGGTTAAGGGAGCTTGGCTTTTTTTCGCCACGCCAATGGCTCATGATCAAGGATGCATACACTGTCCTGTCACCATTTGAGGAGGCCACGAGGATGGTGAGCAGTGACAGTGCATGAATCAGTAATACTGTCCCTCTTGTCTACCTGTTGGAGCACACACTGCGTGGAATAATGTACAGGGCACTTGAGGCAGAACAGAGGGAGGAAGAGGAGGACTTCCTTACCTCTCAAGGCCCCCTTTATCCAGACAGTGTTCCTGTGGGCCTGCTGATCACACAGGAAGAGGAGGTGAAGGATTGTGTCCGCATGGATGTGGAGCCTAGCACTCAGCAGCAGTCTTCAAGGGATCGTTTACAGTCCCCAGAAACCCATGGACTTGTACATGGCTGGGAGGAGGTGGCTGCGGATCAGATCGTCCTTAGTGACCCAGAGGACTCCGGTCCGAATGCTTCAGCAAACCTACGCTGCATGGCCTCCCTGATCCTGCAAAGCCTGCGAAAGGACCCTCGGATTTGTGATATCAAGGAGAGGGATCAGTACTGGCTGGCAACCCTCCTTGATCCATGTTACAAGGGTAAGGTTGCGGAACTTATCCAGCCATCACAGAGGGAGCAGAGAATGAAACATCTTCGGGAGGCCTTGCAGAAGGGTTTGGTCCTGGACAAAGTGTTGCTGAGGCTTCGGTCAGTCACAGAAGGAGCGGTGGAGAAGGTGGCCATCTGACAAATGCGTTCAGACAATTTTTTAGTCCACAGCCCCAAGGTCTGATCGGTTCCAGCAACCATCGCCAGCGTCTGATTTACATGGTGCAGATATACCTAGGGGCAAGATCAGACTTGGAGACCTTTCCAACCGAAAATCCTCTGGGTTACTGGGTCTTGAGGATGGATCACTGGCCAGAGCTTGCACAGTATGCAATTGAGCTACTTGGTTGTCCTGCATCCAGCGTTCTTTCAGAACGCACATTCAGTGCTGCTGGAGGCCTTGTAACTGATCACAGAGTGCGCCTGTCCACCAACTTGGTTGATCGGCTCACCTTCATAAAAATGAATCAGTCTTGGATCACCTGATACTGATGTAACCTAACTAATTTTTTTATGAATGTGAAATCCCTTGAAGACTGCCTATGCTGATACTGAGTGACTATCCTATTCCTCCTCAATGTTCATGTTGATAGCTTCTAAGAACATTTTTGGTTCTGGGCACCACCAGTGGTTAAGGCCAAATTTTTCTGCCCCGTTCAACAGGGGCGTGTAATTACAATTTTTGCTGTAATATTTTGCAGCAGGGCTTGTTCCTGCGCTCAACTAGAGTATCTGTGAGGGGTTGCAGTGTTGTGGCACCATCACCAGTGCCTAAGGCCCAATTTTTCTGCCCCTGTTCAACAGGGGCGTGTAATTACAATGTTTGATCTAATATTTCACAGCAGGGCCCATTCCTGC
Organism: Aquarana catesbeiana; assembly: GCF_042186555.1. Lineage (NCBI taxonomy): Eukaryota > Metazoa > Chordata > Amphibia > Anura > Ranidae > Aquarana > Aquarana catesbeiana. The sequence continues at coordinate 552,169,732 of NC_133324.1, forward strand.
GCCATCCAAGAGTTACTGTGAGGGCTTACAGTGTTGTGGCAACACCACCACACCACCACCAAAGGCCCAATTTTTCTGACCCTGTTCAACAGTGGCGTGTAATTACAATTCTTGATATAATATTTCACAGCAGGGCCCATTCCAGCAGCCACCAAGAATAACTGTGAGGGCTTACAGTGTTCTGGTTCCACCAACACCTAAGGCCCAAATTTCTGCAGAGTATATAGGTCAGGCCCCTACTTTCAAACATCCGACTTACAAACGGAGGGAGACAATAGAAAGTGAGAGGAAATCTACCCCTAGGAAGGGAAATTCTCTCTTGTAATGCCCCGTACACACGGTCGGACTTTGTTCGGACATTCCGACAACAAAATCCTAGGATTTTTTCTGACGGATGTTGGCTCAAACTTGTCTTGCATACACACGGTCACACAAAGTTGTCAGAAAATCCGATCGTTTTAAACGCGGTGACGTAAAACATGTACGTCGGGACTATAAACGGGGCAGTGGCCAATAGCTTTCATCTCTTTATTTATTCTGAGCATGCGTGGCACTTTGTCCGTCGGATTTGTGTACACACGATCGGAATTTCCGACAACGGATTTTGTTGTCGGAAAATTTTATCTCCTGCTCTACAACTTTGTGTGTCGGAAAATCCGATGGAAAATGTCCGATGGAGCCCACACACGGTCGGAATTTCTGACAACACGCTCCGATCGGACATTTTCCATCGGAAAATCCGACCGTGTGTACGGGGCATAAGAGTTAATATGGGAAAAAGGTGTCTCCTCCACTGATTTATCACCAATCCTTGTTTCCCTTTAAAAACCCCAAATTTTCAAAATCCAATTGTCATTGGGACAGAAAGTGAGGTGAAATCTTCTGAATAGGGGCACAGACAGAAAAACAAATATTACAGGGGTGATAACCCTTCCCTATGTTTTCCAAAAAGCTTAAAAATAGATTTTTTGGCTGGAGCTACACTTACAAAATGTACCTGTTCCAAATTACAAACAGATTCAACTTAAGAACAAACCTACAGCCCCTGTCTTTCTTGGGACTGCCTGTATACTGGTGTTCAGGGTTCAGGGTGGGGGCCCCACGCCTTTTCTTTTTTTAATTTGGGTGCGGGGTTCCCCTTAATATCCATACAAGACTCAAAGGGCCTTGTAATGGGCTGGGGGGTTACCAATGCCGTTTTTCTCAATAATTTTCATCCATATTGCCAGGACCCGACATTACATTACAGCCGCAAGCAGTTTTAAATGACTTTTATTCCTTTAGAAATGTCATTTTGTGCAGGGACTGTTCTAAACATGGGAAACGCGCCACTTTACAGGCATACTATAGACACCCCCCCAGGTACGATATTTAAAGGAATATTTCACTTTTATTTTTTTCACTTTAACCACCTCAATACTGGGCACTTTCACCCCCTTCCTTCCCAGACCAATTTTCAGCTTTCAGTGCTCTCTCACTTTGAATGACAATTACTCAGTCATGCTACACTGTACCCAAATGAAATTTTTATCATTTTGTTCACACAAATAGAGCTTTCTTTTGGTGGTATTTATTCACCACTTCATTCTTGATTTTTGTGATATAAGCGAAAAAAGAGCGAATATTTTGAAAAAAAAAACAAAATTTTCTACTTTCTCTTTTAAAAGAAACCAAAAATAATTAAATGTTGTCAAAAATTTAGACAAAAATGTATTCTACCACATGTCTTTGGTAAAAAAAAATCCTGATAAGTGTATGATCATTGGTTTGTGTGAAAGTTATAGAGTCTACAAGCCATGCTATGCATTATTGAAAATGTATCAATCCTAATGCACTGATGGCCTAATGCACTGATCTCATTTCTTGAGGCCCTAAAATGTCAGGACAGTACAATAACCCCCCAAATGACCCCTTTTTGGAAAGAAGACAGTCTAAGGTATTTAGTAATCGGGCATAGTGAATTTTTTGAAGTTGAAATGTTTTCCCCACAATGCTTTGGAAAATTAAGAAATATATATATTTTTTTTTCTTCACTAAATTGTCATATTTACAAGTTATTTCTCACACGCGGTGCAGGCATAATTGCAATTACACCTCAAAATACATTCTTCTATTCGTCCTGAGTATGGCGATACCCCATGTGTGAGACTTTTCCACAGCCTGGCCACATACAGAAGCCCAACATCCATATAGCACTATCAGGCATTCTAAAGGCATAAATTACACAATTCATTTCCTGACTACCTATCACATTTTTGAAGGCTCTGGAGCACCAGGACAATGGAATTACCCACAAAATGACCCCATTTTGGAAAGAAAACAACCCAATGTATATTCTATGAGGCATAATGAGTCTTTTGAGCATGTCATTTCTTTCCACAAGTTTTTGGAAAATGTGGAAAGAAAATGAAAACCTATTTTTTTTTCTCACAAAGTTTAGAAGATCTTTCTTACACATAGCATGTACATAGCCAAAATGACACCCCAAAATACATTCTGCTACTCGTCCTGAGTATGGCAATACCCCATGTGTGAGACTTTTCCACTACCTGGCCACATACAGAGGCCCAACATGCAAGTAGCACCTCCAGGCTTCTAACACATAGCATGTACACACCAAGAATTACACCCCAAAATACATTCTGCTGAGCAAAGGGTAAAAAAAAGCTCACCTGTGGTTTTAGCAGGCAGGAATACCATTCCAGAGCAGTCAAAGCATTTGTCCAGACAGCCAAAGGAAATGTCCAGGAATTGTCCAGGCAGCAGACAGATATGGAAAAGTATGAACATGGTTCAGTACAGTCCATGGTTTAGTAGGCAGATCAGGTAACAGGCATAGGCATGGCCAGTCCAGGTGGCAGGCAAAGGCATGGCCAGTACATGTGGCAGGCAAAGGCATGGCCAGTTCATGTGGCAGGCAGAGGCATGACCAGTTCAGGTGGCAGCAGGCAGCACTTTGTACATTGGGCCTTGGTCAAGTAAGACCTGAGGACAGGGGTAGATCCTTCTTCCCACCCAAACCTCTACAAAGCCTCCGAGTCTCCAGACCCTAATCCGAGAAAACTAAAAACCCGGAGAAAAATGTTTTCTCCACTTGGAAAACCTTTTCTGGAGCCCCTCACATATGTGAGACCCCTGTGCTGTACAGTGGCAGGGCAAATGATTAGTTCAGGAGGCAGGCAAAAAGCATGGTCATTTAACAGGCCGAGGTCAATTCTGTTGCAGGGAGAAACATGTTTAGCAGAGGCATAGTCGTTAACAGTCCGGGTCAATTCACGTTGGTGGCAGAAACATGTTTGGCAGAGGCATAGTCATTAACAGTCCGGGTCATTCACAGAAATGGCAGATAGTGGAAACTGGAAAAAAATCATCTTCACTTTACTAATAGTGTAGTGAAGTATGATAGCTCCGATAGCACGTTCCAATACAGAGGCCTGGCTGGGAGGGACATTGGGGACAGTAGTATCGGCTGTCACGGCGAATTCCTCTACTTGAACACACACAACATTTTTTGGGGGGTTTGCAACCTGTTTGGGTAAGAGGGAGGATTTTGGGAAAGTGCCTTTCATGGAGTCTGACTAATGAATCGGAGCTTGGCCATGGGGATAGAGAAGGGCTGTGACCATGTCTTCTTGGAATTTTAGATAGGTTAGGGAACTTTGGTTGCACTTAGAAAAAATAATATATGAATTGAACAGAGCTAGTTGCATCAAATAAATGGCAACTTTCTTGTACCAAAACAGTGATCTCCTGGTGGCCAAGTAGGGCTGCATTATCTGGTCGTTCATATTCACTCCCCCCCCATATGTATAGGTTGTACTCATGCACACATTTTGGCTTCTGTATGGGGCCTCCTCTTCTCTGAAGTTCCACCAAGGTGTCATCATGTATTGTGGAAAGGGTGTAGACATCTTTTTTTACCTCTCCACTTCACCGCTAGTACCTCTTCAGTCCGCATACTGGCCATTTCACCCTGCTTCAATTTCTTGGCGACCAATCTCTGTGGGAAGCCTTTGTGGTTGGTCCGTGCTTTCCCACAGGCCACAGTGTTCTTTTGGTACAAATGGCGGAAAAGTGGGAGACTAGTGTAGAAATTGTCTATATATAGGTGGTAACCTTTCCGAAGCAATGGTTGGATCAGCTGCCAGACAATTTTGCCACTTGTTCCCATGTAGGTAGGGCATCCAGGGGGGTTTAGCTGTCTGTCTTTTCCCTCATAAATTATAAAGTCATATGTGTAACCCGTGGCCCTGTCACACGTCTTATAAAATTTTACCCCACATCTGGCTCTTTTACTGGGGAGTTATTATTTTATTCCGAGTCTTCCAGTGAAGTGTACTAGGGATTCATCTTCACAAATATTTATATCGAGGTAAACATCTGCTTGAAGCTGGCGCAAAAAAAATTAATTAGGGGCCGAATTTTGAATAATTGTAACTGGGATGATTTCGAGGGAGGCATTGTTGCTGAAGTGTAAATATCTCATAATCATCTCATAACGGGTTCTGGGCATCAATGACGAATAGACCGGCATGTGGTGGATAGGTTGGGTAGACCAGTGGGAATGGAGTTCATTTTTTTTTTTTGTCAGCCATGTTGAGGGTTAGGCCAAGGAAAATTTTAAATTGTTCCACGGTGAGGAGTTTCCAAACAAAAGGACGGGCATATGAAGAACTTGGATTGTTGGCTATATGTTGGCTGGCACATAGATTACATTGCTCCACAATGTAGGTTAGGAGATCATTGGTAAAAAATAAATGAAAATAATAATGTGGGATTACATTTTCCGTCTGCATCTGAGGGCCTGGCTGGGCTGTAAAAAGGGAAATTACAGGTTCTATTGATGTATCGGGCAGCCATGTTGGATACAGTATCTGGGAGGCTAGTATGGGCAATGCCTCGTTGGGATGCTCCGTTGCTAGCATCTGGCCTATCCTCTAGGAAGGTTGCAGAACTGCTGGTGGATGCCTGCCTATCCCGGAGTGCTGAGCTGCTGGTGGATGCCTGCTGGTGGATGCCCTAGAGTGCTGCGCTGCTAGTGGATGCCTGCATATCATCCTGGAGTGCTGCGCTGCTGGTGGATGCCTGCATATCATCCTGGAGTGCTGCGCTGCTGGTGGTTGCCTGCTGGTGGATGCCCTGGAGTGCTGTGCTGCTAGTGGATGTCTCCGCCTGCTCATTTCTCCTAATTCTCCTTGTTAGGATTCTATCTTCCTCGGTTTCCATCTCGTAGCTACTGCTTTCCACTGGCTCATAGTCGCTATCCGAGTCTGACGGAGAGAATTCCCCGCTACTCTCATCCAACATACTCTAGAGTATTTGGAGAGCCTCCTCTGCGCTGTAAGATCTTTTCGTCATGTTGGTGGGCAGATGTGCCAGATGGCGGGCGGCAGATGTGTCAGATGGCAGGCGGCAGATGTGTCAGATGGCGGGTGGCAGATGTGCCAGATGGTGAGCGGCTGTGCCAGATGGGTGGCTAGATGTGCCTGATGTTGGCGGGCAGATGTGCCTGATGGCGGGCAGATGTGCCAGATGTTGGCGGGTGGCAGATTTGCCAGATGTTGCCGGGTGGCAGATGTGCCAGATGGCGGGCGGCAAATGTGTCAGATGGCGGGCCGCAGATGTGCCTGATAGTGGGGGGCAGATATGCCTGATGTTGGGCGGCTGTGCCTGATGTTGGCAGGCATATGTGCCTGATGATTGGCGGGCAGATGTGCCTGATGATGGCAGGCAGATGTGCCTGATGATGGTGGGCGGCTGATGTGCCAGCTGTTGGCGGGCTGATGTGCCAGCTGTTGGCGGACAGATGTGCCAGCTATTGGCGGACGGATGTTCATTGTATGACAGGTGTTTTCACTGTTTTGTGTTTTGGGGACACTGTGTTTTGGGGACACTAGCTGGGTGATCAGTGGGTAAACAGCAAACCGCTATAAAACTCACCGATCCTCCCGGCTGCAGCACAGGTCTCTCTTCCTCTCCTCACTGACAGGCTCTGTGTGAGGAGAGGAAGAGATGAGAGCAGTTACAACCGCACTCTATTTACATTACATGACGACTGTGATTGGACACAGTCATCATGTGATCAGGAGGGCCAATCACAGGGCCCTCCTGTGTTGTACAGCTCTACTGTCTCTGGGGGGCACAGGCAGATCGGGCACGTGGCGGCGCGATCCCCTGTCAGATGCCACCCCTCCCCCCGTTTACATTACGATGGCTATGATTAGACACAGCTTTGTGCGGATCAGGAGGGCAAATCAAATTGCTCTCCTGCCGTTCCGGGATGTGGCGTGTCCGGGTGACACGCGCGCATCGAGATCGAAAAAACGGACGTTTTTAAAACTTTTTTTGCATTGATACATGTCCCCTGGGGCCCCAAACCCTTTTTAGGACAATAACTTGCATATTAGCCTTTAAAACTCACACTTTTGATTTCTCACGTTTGAGTCCCATAGACTTTAACGGTGATCGAAAGTTCACGCAAACTTTCGGTCCGTTCGCATGTTCTGGATGCGAACCGAACCGGGGGGTGTTCGGCTCATCCCTACTAGACACCACAGTATACATCAGGGATGACAAGCTTCACACTTCGACATACAGGAACCCGACTTACCGATGCAATTATCTTCATAGTTCCAGTTTTCTTGTTTGCAGATGTACCTCTAGTAATGTTGTGCACCTCATCCAATGCAAAAGATGTAGCAAAGGATCTTATGTTGGTGAAACCATCAAGGAACATAAAGATGAGTTCTGCACACCTGTAGGACATCATCCCAGATAAGTTCTGCGCACCTGTGGGACATACCATCAAGGAACATAAAGAAGAGGAGATCTGCACACCTGTGGGACGACATTTCTCACAACCGTACCATACTATGGAAGATCTGAATGTCTTATGCCTCATACACACGATCGGATTTTCTGACGGGAAACGTTCGATGTGAGCCTGACGTCGGAAATTCGACCGTGTGTATGCTCCATCGGACATTTGCTGTCGGAATTTCCGACAACAAATGTTTGAGAGCAGATTCTCAAACTTTGTTGTCGGAAATTCAGAGCATGTGTACACAAGTCCGAGGCACAAAATTCCACGTATGCTCAGAGTCAAGTACGAGACGGAAGTGCTCGGTCTGGTAAAACTAGCGTTCGTAATGGAGATAGCACATTCGTCACGCTGCATATTTTTAAATCTTTCAATGCAGCGCATTCTCTTCTTCTTTATAATGCTAGAATAATGAAGTTGCTTTGCTGCTGATATTCACACACAGTTCTAACAAACTGATTTCTTTATTATTTCTCATGATCTCCTGAATAATCTTTTTTATTTATTTTTTTTTGCCATATCTCCAGAATAAAGTTTATTATTTTTATTTAGAGTGATCTACTTTTTTTTTTTATCAAGATCTCCTGATTTTTTTTTTTTTTTTATAGTGATCTCCATAATACTTTTTTTTGTTTTGTGTGTCAATTTACCACAACACCATTATTATCTTGTTTTTTTTTAACCTCAAAGAGTTTGGTTGGTGTTGGTGTCCCTTGTTAATTTGACATTGTATTTTTGAAATGTACCTGCCTACTCACAAAAACTGTCCTTTTTGAACTAAAACACATAGCCAAGTATTTGTAAAAAAAAAATAGTAATTTGTTAGCGGTCATAACAATCTAAAGAGGAAGGCAATGCTAAACTGTTGACATCAATTATTTGACAGGCAAAATTGCCTTTGTACCCCAGGGCAGACATCAATTATTTGACAGGCATTTAATAGGGAGCACAATCTGGTCCAGGACTCTGAGAGATCGGGAGCAGCAACAGATGACATATATGTCCCCAGGCTGTGGTCTTACCACAGCCTGTGTTTTTTGCCAGACCAGACCGAACCAAGGCCATCACTCTCTTGACTTCCTTTCACGCTTCCTTCCAGGCTGTGGCTGTGTTGTTAGAGTTGTTGCAGGAGGTGGAGGAGGAGTATGATCCAACTCACATACATGACTTTTATTGGTGAGTTGGCCCCTCACCCCCTTAGCTAGGGCCTGAAATATGACCTCCTCACAGATGAGGGGTTGGCCCTCCTCCATTTCTTGCATCTTACTGGCCGTCATACAGCCAAAGGCCTCCTGGACATTAGGGGTGGTTGTGAGGACAGCAGTAGCCTGCCGAATCAAACCAAGCGCTGACTCCTCCACGTTTCTCCCCTTCCTGGGCCTTTTTGTTGGAAGGCGGAGGGGAGGAACCTGCAATTCGGTCAGGCTACTGGGCACGGCCACCTCCTGGCTGCCACTTTCCCCCGCAACCTTCTGGCTGCCACTTTCCACGGCCACCTCCTGGCTGCCACTTTCCACGGCCTCCTCCTGGCTGAGACTTTCCTGTGTAAGAAAATTGGACATAGTTTTAGTTTTTTGGTCATCAATCACACACAATTTAGAGCTCCTGACTGTTGCAAATTGAATGTTAACAAATAGAAAAGACTATCATTCTGACCCCAGCGTTTTTCATTCTTGTCCCAATAATTTTTGGCTACTACTGTCTATTGATATGTAAACCACTTTGTTAAATCAGAAATTAGTGATCAATAATACCATCTAGTTAACATCATTAAAATTTTGAACTTCTAACAATGCTATACCTGGCTCAAGCTGGGCTCCTCCACATCTTCTTCCTTGGTGGAAGGCCCAGGTTGTACGTCGGAAGCTTCATCTGAGGTGGAAGGAAGTGTAGATAGTAATGGCCTGGGTTCACTCAGGTCTGATAAAAACTGCAGTCTGTCGTAGCCGTGTGTGGGGAACTGTGTCAAACGCTTTTGCAAAATCCAAGTATACCACGTCTACCGCCACCCCTCTGTCCAAGGTTTTACTTACCTCCTCATAAAAAGAAATCAGATTTGTTTGACAACTTCTGTCTTTCATGAATCCATGCTGTCTGTTGCTTAAAATATTTTTTTCCAGAAAGAACTTATCTATGTGGTCTTTTATTAACCACTTGCCAACCGCTGCATGCCGATGTACGTCCAAACTTTGGCGGCGGATATCGTTGTTATGGCAGCAGCTAGCTGCCATAACCCCGGTATCCCCATTTCCGTGCGGTGGTCAGCTTTAAGATAAAAGTGGTCTCTGCGGCGGATTCGCCGCGAGATCAAGTTTATCGGTGGCGGTAAGCGGCGATCCGGTGCCCTCTGCCACTTACCGGAGCCGTCGGTAGCGGCGGAGGCGATCGCGTCCTTCTCCCTTGTGTGTCTGGAGATGAGTGAGGCTAAGATGGCGCCCACTCATCTCCATGACACTGCTGGGCGGAAGCGACGTCAAAACGTCACTTCCGCCCACGCCTCTTAAAGGCACATTTTTTTCAATGTAATTTTTTTAAATTATTATATATTTTTTTTTTTTTTATTGCATTTTAGTGTAAATATGAGATCTGAGGTCTTTTTGACCCCAGATCTCATATTTAAGAGGTCCTGTCATGCTTTATAAAAGTGACAGATTTTTTTTTTTCAAAACAGTGTAAAAATAAATAAAATCATGTAAAATAAATAATAAAAATTAAAAAAAAAATGTAAAAAACCTCCCGTCCCGACGAGCTCGCGCGCGGAAGCGAACGCATACGTGAGTAGCACCCGCATATGAAAACGGTGGTCAAACCACACATGTGAGGTATTGCCGCGACCGGTAGAGCGAGAGCAATAATTCTAGCCTTAGACCTCCTGTGTAACGCAAAACATGCAACCTGTAGAATTTTTTAAACGTCGCCTATGGAGATTTTCGAGGGTAAAAGTTTGACGCCATTCCACGAGCGGGCGCAATTTTAAAGTGTGACATGTTGGGTATCAATTTGCTTGGCGTAACATTATATTTCACAATATAAAAAAAAAAATTGGGTTAACTTTACTGTTGTCTTATTTTTTAATTCAAAAAAGTTAATTTTTTCCAAAAAAAGTGCGCTTATAAGACCGCTGCGCAAATACGGTGCAAAAAAAAAGTATTGCATTGACTCCCATTTTATTCCCAACTATAGAAGGTAAACTAACAGGTCTATAGTTACTTGGTAAAGACTTTGATCCCTTTTTAAATATGGGCACTACATAGGCCCTACGCCAAAATACAAAAATTGTATGTTAGTGCAAATAAAAAAAGTATCACAGACAGTACTCAATTGTTTCTGTTGCACGTGCACTAATACAGTTACAATCACCTCACGCACAATGACTGTAAAAACACACACATCTAACATTTTGAATATAAAAAAGGTCACTAGATGGCAGCACAAGACTATAATATTAGCAAGAACCTAGAAAAATGGGTGTCACAAGAATAATGTGGAAGCTATTGTTTGCTTCTTGGTCAATATTCTGGTTGCTTATCTATGTCTGAATTCAATGCTTCTGTGTCATAAACCTGTGACAAGTATGGAACAAATGAAATTCAGCGAAGAGTCAAAATTGCTTTAGTTTCTGAGTCCAGGTCAGTGATTCTGAAGCTACAACCCCCAATCGTCCCAGTTTCTGTGGGTCTGTCCTATGATTTGAAAAAAATCAGTAACAGACCATTGACCAGCAGGTGCTCATACAGAATAATTATGAAATGTATCCCTACTGCCTGTTTCTGGTCAAGTGTTTGAAAGTCTGTTTTTTTCCCTCTTGTTAAGCATTTTAAGAGGCACCATGTTTCATAATCCTAACTGCTGCACTTTGTACATTACATACGCCTGACGTCTGCACCCTATATGCTATATCGTACTTAACATACGCCTGACCACTTCACTCTATATGCAGTGCTGTACTCTACTGTATTCTGATGTACAATCAGGGGCATAACTAGAAATCACAGGGCTCCATAGCAAAATATTGTATGGGCCCCCCCCCTGCAAACAGCCCCCCCCCCCCCCCGAAAAAAAATGCACTAATGCCATTGAACAACAGATTACCACACCCATATGGCACAGTACCCAGGCAACAGCTTATATTAATTTTGAACAACAAAGTATGCAGTATACTGTATGCAGCCTCTAAAGGACACACATTGCTGACCTCAGTGGCAGTGCGTCCATAGAGGATGAAGGAGCGCTGCCCCTTCTCTCCTGCACCCGTCAATCTCCAATAGATTCATGCATTGCATGAATCTATTGTCGCCGCTGCTGCCCCCTGTTCAGGTGTCCAGCTCCGGTGCTTGATGGGCACAGTGGCTGCGCTTAATGGCACAGTGGCATCGTTTCATGGGCACAGTGGTGGCAATTTATGGGTACAGTGGCTGCGTTTGGCACAGTGGCTGCTGTATGCGGCTGCGTGTGTCGGGACAGGGCCAGACTCGCAGGGCCCGGGAGGCTTAACAGTAAACTTACATTCCTCATCCTCACCCAGGGGCGGATTCAGAGTCTAGTCTCGGGAGTGGCACTGCCAGAAAATATGATTTTTTGGGGGCAATTTATTTAGGAAATGGCTGGTGTTAACGTTTCAATCATCACGGCACCATGGTTGTTATGGTGTCAGGATTATTGAAGCGCATTATTTCTATCATTACATTGTTATAGAAAATGAAATAGTTCAACTCACCATAATGCAGAATAAGTGTGAGCCCTGAGTGTGTCACTTGCCACCGTCGCCTGCCACCAGATGCAGATTGTCACATGCCACAAGTTGTGGATTGTCACTTGCCACGCCATCTGCCACACGTTGTGGATTGTCCACTTGTCACGCGTTGCAGATTTCACTTGCCACGTCACCTGCCACAAGTTGCGGATTGTCCACTTGCCAGGTCACCTGCCACAAGTTGCAGATTGTCACCTTGCCATGTCACCTGCCACACATTGCGGATTGTCCACTTGCCACATCACCTGCCACACATTGCAAATTGTCCACTTGCCACATCACCTGCCACACATTGCGGATTGTCCACTTGCCACATCACCTGCCACACATTGGTAATTGTCCATTTGCCACGTCACCTGCCACACATTGCGGATTGTCCACTTGCCACGTCACCTGCCACACATTGCGGATTGTCCACTTGCCACGTCACCTGCCACACATTGTGGATTGTCCACTTGCCACGTCACCTGCCACACATTGCAAATTGTCCACTTGCCACATCACCTGCCACACATTGCGGATTGTCCACTTGCCACATCACCTGCCACACATTGGTAATTGTCCACTTGCCATGTCACCTGCCACACATTGCGAATTGTCCACTTGCCACATCACCTGCCACACATTGTGGATTGTCCACTTGCCACGTCACCTGCCACACATTGCGGATTGTCCACTTTTGCCACAAGTTGCGGATTGTCACCTGCCACACGTTGCAAATTGTGCACTTGCCACAAGTTGCGGATTGTCCACTTGCCACGTCACCTGCGACAAGTTGCAGATTGTCCACTTGCCACGTCACCTGCTACAAGTTGCGGACTGTCACTTTCCTGCTAAGGTGGGGAATGGGGATTGTCACTTCCTGTGTCCCAGTCTGAGTCAGGCAGCAGAGAGATGATCTAATCTCTCTGCTGCCTGCACAGTGAGTGAGGGCGGAACTGCCGGGATGCAGGGCGGGCGCCGGGCGGTGAGCGATGATGCCATCTCTCTGCTCCACCACCCGCTGATTGGCCAGTCCGCCCACCGAGCCCCCCAGCTGGCAGCTTCCCGTCTGCTCTCTGAGCCACCTGCCGAGCTGCCCAGCTGCTTCCGCTTGTGCAGTTAGTGTGACTGTGTGAGCGCCGAGCGGACGGGCAGCTCAGCGGCTCACCCACCGCCCGCACTGCATGCCAACTCACCGGGCCCCACTCTGCTGCGGACCCCATAGCACCCGCGTGGGTTGCTATGGCAATAATTCTGCCACTGTGTACATTACATCCTTCTGACCAGGATATTCATCATATAAACATTAAACATATAAACATTGTTTTAAAAAATCTGATGTGTTACTAATGGTAAAGTGTAATGCAGTAGATGTTACACTTTTATTGATTCCTGGAAGTATAGCTGCTGCTATACTTCCGGCATTACAAAAGAGAACTCCGGGCCACTGATCAGGCAAGACAGCCAGCCCTCCTGCGCCGGGCCCGAGCCCCATCACATCGAAAGGGGAGTCTGGGTGCCTGCTGACCAAGAGAGCCAGCTGTACTGCCTTATGACACCTGTGGATCCCCCTGCAGCGCTGTTGGCTTTCTCCCTCCAGCAGCTCTGCAGGGGGATTGGTTCTACATACTTGCACAGTGTCCTAATTTGGTGCAGTGGGGACAGCTGCAGAGTCTTTGCCTCTGCCTGGTCCTGAAACTCCCCCTCCGTCTCACCCCGGCCCGCAGTCGGCAGTGTTCTGTCTTGTCAGCATGCTGGAAGAGCAAGAAGCTTGCTCCACCTCCTCACTGAGTCCTGACCCATGCTCTCCCTCCCTCCAGATCATGCTCTGTGTTCACTGTAAACTCCAGTGCTGGCTGCAATGTTTGAATGGAGCAGTGCTTCTGTTGGAGGGGGTGAGGGGGGGGCCGCCCCTTACATATATATGAACTGTCAGATGGCGGAGCAGGCACATGGTGGTTAGCCTTCGTTGTGGGTGAAGTGTTTTTTTTTTTCAGGTCTGGCGGAGGCGGCACAGGGCTGCGTGATTGATGATGGATCTACATTGGGGACATTGTTTTTTTTTATTTTTAATAAAGGAATTGTCAAAAACTGTGTTTGTGTGTTTTTTATTTCTTTTTGGCACTTTTTTGGTGAATGAGTAAGGGTACTATATACCCCATACTCATTCACATAGGGGGGCTGGGAGCTTGGGGCCCCCTTGTTAAAGGGGGCTTCCAGATTCTGATAAGCCCCCTGCACGCAGACCCTCACAGCCCAGGGTTGTCAGGAAGAGACCTTGTTGGGGACAAGGTGCTTTGGGGTGGGGGGCTCTGCCCCAAGGTGCCCCCATGTTGAGGGCATCTGGCCTGGTATAGTTCAGGAGGGGGGCGCTCACTCGTCCCCCTATTTCCTGACCTGTCAGGCTGCATGCTCGAATAAGGGTCTGGTATTGATTCTGGGGGGGGGGGCCCACGCCGTTTTTATTATTTTTTTTTTGGCAAGGGGGTCCCCTTAAAATCTATGCCAGACCTAAGGGGCCTGGTATGGATTGGGGTGGACCCCTACACCATTTTTCACATTTTTCTATTGCCGATAATTAAAAAAAAAATTTTTTTGCATTGGTACATGCACAGGGCAGTACCCAGGCCCCCATACCCTTTTTATGGCCAATAACTTGCATATAAACCTACAAAATGGGTTCAGGTCCCATAGAGTATAATGGGGTTTGGAGTTCGGGTCCGAAATTTTGCGATGTTCGAGAGTTCTGGCACGAACCAAAACGGGGGGGGGGGGTGGGGGTGTTCAGTCCATCTCTAGTCCAGATCTCAGTGTACATTGTGAGGAGCAGGCTGTGATCCAGGCGGTGACATATAACTCATTACACTTAACTATTTGTAACAAACAATTTTTGAAAGGTAAGGGGCAAAATATAAGCTAAACTTCAGCTAAAACACATCTAGTGTTCAGTGCTCTTTAGCTATGCCCACTGTTGAGACATGCTGCATTCATTGCAAAGCTCTGCAGTTCTCCCTCTTTTGGAAAATGTTATGGTCGGGAGTAGGGATGAGCCGAACACCCCCCTGTTTGGTTCGCACCAGAACATGCGAACAGGCAAAAAATTCATTCGAACACCCGAACACCATTAAAGTCTATGGGACACGAACATGAATAATCAAAAGTGCTAATTTTAAAGGCTTGTATGCAAGTTATTGTCATAAAAAGTGTTTGGGGACCTGGGTCCTGCCTCAGGGGACATGGATCAATGCAAAAAAAATTTTTAAAAATGGACGTTTTTTTCGGGAACAGTGATTTTAATAATGCTTAAAGTGAAACAATAAAAGTGTAATATTCCTTTTGTACCTGGGGGGTGTCTATAGTATGCCCGTAAAGGGGCACATGTTTCCCGTGTTTAGAACAGTCTGACAGCAAAATGACATTTCAAAGGAAAAAAAAGTAATTTAAAACTACTTGCGGCTATTAATGAATTGCCGGTCCGACAATACACATAAAAGTTAATTGATAAAAACGGCATGGGAATTCCCCACAGGGTAACCCCGAACCAAAATTTAAAAAAAAAATGGCGTGGGGGCTCCCCCTAAATTCCATTCAAGGCCCTTCAGGTCTGGTATGGATATTAAGGGGAACCCCGGCCAAAATTTAAAAAAAAATGGTGTGGGGTCTCCCCAAAAATCCATACCAGACCCTTATCCGAGCACGCAACCTGGTAGGCCGCAGGAAAAGAGGGGGGGACGAGAGAGCGCCCCCCCTGAACCGTACCAGGCCACATGCCCTCAACATTGGTAGGGTGCTTTGGGGTAGCCCCCCAAAACATCTTGTCCTCATGTTGATGGGGACAAGGGCCTCATCCCCACAACCCTTGCCCGGTGGTTGTGGGGGTCTGCAGGCAGGGGGCTTATCGGAATTTAACAAGGGGACCCCTAGATCCCGGCCCTCCCCCCTGTGTGAAATGGTAAGGGGGTACAAATGTACCCCTACCATTTCACAAAAAAAGTGTAAAAAATGTTAAAAATGACGAGACAGTTTTTGACAATTCCTTTAAATGCTTTTTCTATCTTCCTTCGGTTTCTTCCTCCATCTTCTTCTTCTTCCGTTATTATCAATGAACTTTTATGTGTATTGTCGGACCGGAAATTCATTAATAGCCGCGAGTAGTTTTAAATGACTTTTTTAAAAATTACACTCATCTGTCCACCGATACCATAAGCATGTAAACACCAAAGATAAACTTCCTCCAGTACCCAAAATGGCAAACCATTGGCTGTGCATGCGTGAAAGCGCGTATACATGGCTCTGCCCTATGCATCTCATCACATATGATGTCATCAGTTGACTTTCTACATCATTGCAGGACACAGGTTTCTGCAGAGGCTTTGGGGAATGATCTTTTAGCATTTTAGGTATTGGGAGAGGTAAGTGTTTACAGCAGGGTTTCTCAAATAGGTTTTCTTCAGAGGTTGAGAGGGGTTATTTGAGCAAAGAGCAATTTCTGCCTGTCGGATAAGTTTCCAGTGACATCATTGATCTTTTTAGCTATCTGTAGGAGGGTAATTCTTCCTAATGACCACAGGTGTAAGGAGCATTATTCTCACTGACCATCACACTAATGTATTATGTTCCATGAGTTGTAGATCATTTTTAGTAGGGGTTCCCTAAGACCAGAAAGTTATTTGAAGGGTTCCTCTATCTTAAAAAGATTGAGAAAGGTTGATTTACAGTCTTCTTTGCAGGTAATTCTTATGTTGCCATTTTAATTGGTTAGATATACCTTGAGGTACCCAGTCCAGTTACACAAGCTGCGTTTGGCTTCTACCCTCTCCCTTCTTTTCTGAGCACTATGAAACGTATAGTAACAAGGGCTAGCGTATATTGCATAATCATAAAATTGATCTCATCCTGACCCTGGCTCTCATCACAATAAAGTAACTATAACGCAGGCTACTTGATTCCCCAGCTCAATATGTTTACTTCTTCTGTTGTCTGATCACTCCTCCACCTAACCTACCCCCTTCTTTTTCATGGACAAATTGTAAAGGGCAGCAACTGCGTTTTAAACTGTGCAGGTGGCACCCCAATAATAAATGGTGGACAGTGGGCTGGCTTATCAACTGCAAAGTCACCAAGCCTTCCGCTCATTTGTCCCCACCCCCCCGCTCTCGTGCCACATTTGGCACCTTTCAGGGGACAGGTATCCCCTCCCCGCTTCCGGGAGACCAGGCTACAGCGAATTACGTCAGTGGCTCAGCTCCCTCCTCCTTCCCCCGCCACCGGGCCAGTAGAACGCATCGGTGCCTCACGCATGCGCAGTAGGGACCCGGCGGGAAGCCATAATGGTGCACTGCCGGGTTCCCTTACTGGCAATGGCGGTGGCAGCACCCGACAGCTGATGGAAACATAGCGGACTCCAGGACAGGTAGGTATCCTATTGTTAAAAGTCAGCAGTAGCAGTATGTGTAGCTGCTGGCTTTAAATTTTTGCAGGGGTGGGCAGACCACCTCTTTAACCCTACTGTATTTAAAAGCACATTATAGCCCAGATTAGCACAGAACCTCAGGATGGGGTATGCCTTTCCTTTGATTATGTTTTGCTGGCTGTTAATCAAAAGCCAGCACAGCAGAAAGAATATACTCCTTCCTATCAGTAGAAAAAAAGTCTTTAGGCATTATCAATAAAGAGCAGTGGGACCCAGACTGCACTGGATGGAGCATGCTGAACTTCTTGCCCACAGTAGGGAGAAAATACAGTTCATACATGTGCCAGATTATATCCTAATTGAAGAATGCATCCATTTTAGTGGTGCAGGAAAATAAGGGTCCCTCAACTCACAATGGTTAGATTTCATAAAAAAATGTATGATTATTCACTGGGTTTACCTACTCCCAGTGATACGCCTAGAATTTTTGGCACCTCCCCATGATTCTCTATATGTCAAAATTATTCAGTGATAATTATGAAATTAAATCAATACTAATAATGGGCAGAAAAAAAGAGAGTCTGTGAATATTTTATTTATCTGAATGTAGCCGGGAGCAGACTACAGTTATCTGACTTTGCTGACTTGCCTCCTATTGTTCCAGCTTGCTCCTATGTCCCCCTAGTGCTGGGCTCGGATCACTGTCATATTTTTAGCACAGAGGAAAGCATTGTGGGAGCTGTAGTCTTCTGGATAGGCATTGCTGAATTGCAGAACTGACTATGGATTACATCTCCCAGCAAACCATCTGCTCCATAGGAGAATTGTGGGAGAGACTATAAAGAGATCTGCTGACCAGGCCCACGCTCTCTTGCTTCCTGGATCCCATCGTGTGAGCACCACCTCGTCTCTGTGTGAGGAGATCGCGGCCTACCCCGCGGTACACAGCCTACAGCTCCAGCACCAGCGGGTCCAGACGTTGCCGCTTGCAGAAGGATGTCCTGCAGCAGTGCTGAACACTGCAGAACCGGCTGGTTCACTGAGTCAGCAGACTGATTGCCATCTCTGCCCATCTGCAGTAAGAAGAACCATATGATCGTCCCTCCGGGAGGCTGCCGAGGTCTAACAGGATTGGTGAGGGGGTCTTTGCCCACAGATCCCATTGCCTTGTGTAAGTACTACACTCTGAACACTGTGCACAGACAACATTCACTTGAATTACAAATAGTATTGCTATAACCCAGAACCAGCTATCTTGCCCTGTTCATCATCACTTTACTACCGTAAGGAATCTTTGTGAGCTCCAACTTGCCGGTGAAGACAGTGCAAGGTCTTGCTTTTAGGACATTATTGTTTATTGCTCTTTAAGGGGACACTTTACTGGTAACTATAGTAAGTTATCTCTTATTAGAATTAAAGGTATTATAGGCCAGCCCAGGGTTCTTCTTTAAAGCAGAAAAATTTCCTTATATCCACCAATAGCTTTCTCAAGGTATCCAATTGTGATTGTGTATATTGTTATCATTCACTTGTCATTACTATCTTTTATTGCTGCAAGCATTATTTCAACCTAGTCTTGGTTGTAAACAGGACTTAGCTGACACATCCTTCATTTAAACTTCTCTTCTTGAGTAGGTAAAAATCAAAAAGAGTTGAAACTACTTGCTTTGTGTCCGTGTGTCATTTAAAGGTATACACAACATGTCTGAACAGGAGAACATGCATTACCAAGCAACCCCCAAGGGGGCAGTGCTACATTTGGGGGCTCGTCCGGGAAGTTCTCTGCTGCAGGCCCTAGTCAGCCCCATCATGAGCTGATGTGGGGGAAAGAGATGGACCAAGCTGCTGCAGTTGCCTGGGGAAAAACTCAAGGAACTCATAAGGAGCGAAGCACTGTTCTTGAGATCTCAGGAAGTGGGTGCACTGAGAAGGAGATCCGACAGTGGGTGAGAGCCCTAGTTCCAGAGCAGAGGGCTTACATCCTGGATGTGAAGGTAGAGCTTGCTTGTGACTGTGTTCGGGTGCTGATGGAGTGGCAGGAAGATATACCTGCCTGTTTCCAGGAAAAAGAGGTGGCCCTAGCGTAAAGGGTACCAGCTCGGGTGGTACCCCTGTGTGTGAGGTAAGAGGCCACAGAGGGGCACAGACACGAGCCGGCTAGTAGAGAGCTTGGTAAGAAATTGCTCTGATAATGCAAACCAAGGTTATAGAAGGCTTCGGTTCTTCTCAGGGCAACTACCCACACCTGCTGGGGAGGAGGTGTTTGAGACGTAGATAAATCAAGCCATTCAGTCGGTAGAAGAAATGAGTGTTTCAGAAGCTGTGAAACGGCAGTGCCTGAGCGAGGGTCTCAGAGGTCCCACTGCAGAAGTGATTTGAAATTTGCAAATGGGAAAAAAAAGATTGTGTTGCTATGGATTACATGAAAGCTCTGTATCCTGTTTTGGAAGGGTGGAAAAGACCCCCAATCTTTTGTACAAATTCAATCACACTAATCAGCAAAAAGGAGAGAGACTCTGAGTATATTTCTCAAGTAATTTTTTCATATATACATTTTTTATGTTTAAACTGATATTTTATGGGGTTTTTCCTGTGTTTTTTCTGCGTGTTTTTACTTATTTATTTATTTTTGCTGCTTTCCTGCTGTTTTGCTGGTTTCTGATGGTCTTCCTGCTGTTTTCCTGCTGTTTTTCTGTCGCTTTTCCACCATTAGTTTGTGTTTTCTGGTGATTATATATCCCAATTAGTCTTCGGGTCTCCCGAGATTTAGATATCTGTAGTGGTTCTACTAAATATTATTTTTGCATGTTCATGTGGTTAAATAGCGGTGTTCTTTGATGTAGTCATCACTAATTAATAGTTTCTCTAACTATTTACTAGACATCATCACGCCGCCACTTTGCATCTGTATTTGTGCCCTTATTCTTTAGTGGCACCCCGTGAACTGAAGTTCCTACATATAAACATGGTACGTTCCAACATGTTTTGGTAGATTTTTAGACATTATTTATAAACATGGTTTTACTATTAACTTCTTCAGATCCGAGCTATAGCTGAATGAGGGCTACAGCGCGGACCTGCTTTGCCGGGAGTACATCTATTGATGTCCTCCCGTGCCCGAGTGGCCTGTGCGCCCTGTGATCAGCGAGTCTATGAGACTTACTGGATCACAGATCGAAGTAAGGGGCCAATCCCGACCCTTACCACATGATCAGCTGTCAGCCAATGACAGCTGATCATGTGATGTCAGCAGAGCCGGTAATCGGCTCCTCGCGCTGACAGCGCGAGGAGAAAAAAAAAGGCGATCACCGGAGGCCGTGAAAGGGACATCACCAGCTCCTCAGTGCCTGCCTGTGCCACCTAGCAGTAGGCAACAGTTCCGCCTACCAGTGCCCACCAGCCCCACAAATCAGTGCCCACAGTGCCACCTATCAGTGCCCACAGTGCCACCTATCAGTGTCCACAATCAGTGCCTCAACAGTGCTGCACATCAGTGCCACCTATTAGTGCCCATCAGTGTCACCTACCAGTGCCCATCAGTGCCATCTATCAGTGATACCCATCAGTGCCACCCATCAGGGCCCATCAGTGCCATCTTATCAGTGGCCATCAGTGCAGCCTATCAGTGCCCACCAGTGCAGGATATCAGTGCCCACCAGTGCAGGATATCAGTGCCCACCAGTGCCGCCTTATCAGCGCATATCAATGAAGGAGAAAAATTACCTGTTTGCAAAATTTTATAACAAACTATGAAACATGATTTTTTTTTTCAAAATGTTTCATCTTTTTTTGTTTGGTTAGCAAAAAATAAAAATATCAGATGTGATTAAATACCACCAAAAGAAAGCTCTATTTGTGTGGAAAAAACATGATAAAAATTTCATTTGGGTACAGTGTTGTATGACCGCGCAATTGTCATTCAAAGTGCGTCAGCGCTGAAAGCTGAAAATTGGTCTGGGCAGGAGGGGGGTTTAAGTGCCCAGTAAGCAAGTGGTTAAAGGTTGCTTTGCAGCAATTTGCACATGTACTTTTGTTTATAAATATATCTAGTTTTTATTGTTACGATTTCATGTTTTCATGCGTTTCCCCCGTATTATATATGGTGATGGTTTATTATGTCTTTATTATTATGTTTTTACTTCTTTGATTATTTTGAGATATAATTTTCTTATATATGCGTATCTTTGATATGTACATGTATATATAGCAATCCCTTTTTCTTTTTTTGTTTGTTAACCATCTTGTTTTGTGGTCTATTTCCATGTTTTCTCAGGGGCCTCGCATGTATGTATGTATGTATGTATCTCTTCCCCCCCCCCCCCCCCATCTTTTTTGGCCACATGTGTTTGCAATTTAAAATCATTGAATGCATCATGTGACATGTTTGAATCTGGTATATATTTGTCAAACAATATGTGGTCATTTAGCTATGACTAAGCAACAATGAAGTTGTGAAACGCGTCAGTTGTTTGTCCTGCTTTTGTTGTCACATGAACATTGGCTATTCATTACAATAAAGGCTTTTATCGGAGTGCGGCTGTCCAGAATCCATTTCTTCTATATAGCTCGTGCTGAGCCTGCACCTGGCTTCCACTTTGAGGAGGGCGTTTTCTTCAATACGCCACCTGGAGCGGTTCACCCTTTTGTTATATTTATCAAGTAGACAGGATGTTACACCAGATCATTCTTAAGAAGGGCATTGATCCAAAGAATGCTGACTAAGCTCGCTTAGATCGGGTCCTACAAGGGGCCCACCCAAACCATCCTATTGTTCTGAAGTTATTGTTGAAGGGAGCCCGAACAGTCCCAACCTACTCTAAACTAATGAGGGAAATTCGGGAGGAGGAAGCTCTGTTGGAAGAAAAGAGTCGGGATGAAAGAGCCGACTGTCAGTGCAGGTTGGAGAGAGAAAGTGTCTGCCCATGTTCATGTTGAGCCTAGTTTTTCAGATGAGGACAGTGAGGTAGAAACCGAGTGAGAAGTGTCTATCAGTCTTGAAAGTAAGAAGTCAGCTGTTGAAGCGGAGCCAGTGGAATTGATGACTCAAGTTGCGCAGGCCCAAGCATAGATGTACCAGGCTTTGATACGAGTAATGGAAACTCAAGGGAAAGTGCAAGGACAAAGATTTAATCCAGGAGGGTTGAAGCCGTTCAAAGTAAAGGAAAAGAGGTGCTTCGGATGCGGGGAAACTGGGCACTTCAAGGCTAAATGCTACAAAGCAGGAATCAGTCCAGAGTTGCTGGAAGAGTTGTTGAAGGTGTTACAAAGGATACTCTTCTCGAAAAAGGAGGGACCTCAGTAAAGGAGCAAATTGAGCGTCACAGGGTCAAACGGAGCTCCAAAGTTCACAAAGAGTCAATGCAGAAACAGTCAACAATATCTTACACTCACCTTTTTCCTCTTTGCCTGCACCCAAAAAAGAGCCACGTGGGAAGGGGAGAGAGACGCGAGAGGTCAATGCACCCCCTTTTAGTCGAATTGTCACCAGGACTGTTCGACAGCTGAAGAAAGTAGTTAGGGCTAAGACTATAGAGTCCCAAGTGGGAAATTTGCTGAAGAACTTGCTAGGGCCTTCTCCAATAGTTTCACTTCAAGCAGAAGGGATCTACACTAAAGCCCTACTTGATACGGGGCCCAAGTGACGCTATTGTATAGGGACTTCTATGATAAGCACTTGAAGCATATCCTATTACGAAAGCTGGAAGAATTGGAAATCTGGGGTATTGGTACACAAAAGTTCCCTTGCGATGAATATATCCCTGTCAAGATAACATTTGATCATTCATTGGCTGGGAAGCCAGAAACGTTTGACACCTTGGCTGTTGTCTGCTCTTGGCCCCTGGGGCAGGTCGTAATTCCTTTTAATAGGGACAAACAAGGACCTTGTAAGGAGACTGCTCACCCTGTTGGCTGTGAAGGGTTCCCTAGTGGAGAAGGTGCACCCTCAGCTGAGACAGGCTTTTCAGTCTGTTGTGCAGGAGCAAGAAGCACCCATTGACAGGGTGGGAAGATTGTGGCGGTTGGGCACTTGGGAAAGAACTTTGCAACCGGGAGAGAGAGCATGTTTGAGGACCACTGTCAAGCTGTCTTGGGATCAGCCAGGTCCATTTATGGTGGTGGAAGCTGACCCGTTAGAAGAAGAAACTGGGATAGAGTTGGTCCCAGAGGTTGTGCCTACAAGGATGTTGCTGAAGAATGGGAGAGAATCCCTGTCAGTGTACAAAATATCACCAGGCAGGCTTAATTCTTAATTCTTAAGCCTTAAGCCTTGTATAGTGCTAGGGAAGGTGAATGCGGCTACCCCTGTTATGGTCGGACGACTTAGTATCAGGGGACACAAGAAGAGGACCTCATGTTCAAAGTCCAGATCTGTCTCCCAGATTCAGAGAAAGGGTTAGAACCCAGATAGGCAGATGGAAAGAGATGTTCTCCAAGAATTTCTTTGATGTAGGTTGTGCTAAATGTGCACAGCATCGAATCCGATTGAGTGAGGACAAGTCTTTCAGAGAGAGAGCTTGGCGGATTTCTCTGAGTGACTTTGAAGATCTTCAGGAGCAGTTAGCCGAACTGAAGAAGTCTGAGGTTATTAGAGAGTCAAGAAGCCCCTATGCCCTCCCATTGTGGTAGTGAGTATGAAGAATGTAACCATTTGAATGTGTATTGATTATAGAACATTGAACCAAAGAATCATTCCTGATCAGTACACCACACCTCGCATAGAGGATGCCTTGCAATGTCTGTCTGGGGCAAAGTGGTTTAGCATGCTGGATCTGAAAAGTGGATACTATCAGATCCCCATGCATCCTGATAACCGAGAGAAGACAGCATTCATTAGCCCGTTGGGATTCTTTGAGTTTGATTGCATGCCACAGGGATTGGCAGGAGCCCTGGCCACCTTTCAGAAGTTGATGGAGAACACAGTGGGAGACATGAACCTGATAGAGGTGCTTGTGCACTTAGATGACATCATTGTGTTTGGCAAGACACTAGAGGCGCATGAGGCACGACTTCAAATGTCTTCCAGAGGCTCAATGCAGAGGGGCTGAAACGGTCATTGGAGAAATGTCAATTCTATCAGACATCAGTCACCTATCTGGGGCACGTGGTCTCAGCCAACAGAATAGCCACAGACCCACGAAAGCTAGAAGCTTTTACCCCCTGGCCTCGACCAAGAACTGTCACAGAGTTGAGATGCTTTTTAGGATTTTGCTCCTACTACCAAAGATTTGTGAAAAACTTTATCCAGATTGCAAAGATCAGGAGGTCGCTTGAGTCTGTTTAGAATCAGTGTACTTTGCAGTGTGAAAAGGCTTTTAGGTGTTTGAAGGAGAGCCTCACTGAAGCTCCAGTTTTGGCCTATGCCGACCCCTTCAAGCGTTGTGAGTTGCATGTGGATGCTAGCCGAGATGGGCTAGGAGGAGTCCTCAAGAGACGGAAGGAAAATTTTGCCCGGTCGCCTATGTGAGTAGGAGCCTCACTCCCTCTGAGAGGAACTATAAGGTGCACAAGCTAGAGTTTCTGGCCCTCAAGTGTGCTGTAGTGGATAATCTGCGAGGCTACCCATATGGGGCAACATTTGTGGTCAAAACTGATAACAATCCCCTGACCTACTTGTTGTCTACTGCTAAACTAGATGCCCACTGGTCATCGATGGCTGGCCGCCCTATCTGAGTTCCAGTTCAGCCTGAAGTACCGGCCAGGGATAGGGAACCGGGATGCTGATGCCTTATTTTGAAGCCCGTTTGTCTCTAGTGATACTGCAAGGAACTGGGTTCATTCTACTCCTGAAGGACTTCATGTAGTGTGTCAAGGAGTAGAGCATCATCATAAAGGGGCCACAGGAACCAAAGCTGTGGAAGTTACCCCTGCAGGAATGCCTCGGTATTACTGTGATCTGACCCAAGTGCGTAGCCAAGATTTGCCTCAGTTGACAAAAGAGGACTTGAGCAGGGATCAGCGGGAGGATCCATTGTGCAGCCTTGTTAAGAAGGCGCTGATAGCGTGAGATTCTCAGCTGCTGTTGAAGAGTTCTGTTGATGGTGCAAGAGTAGTCTACAAAGAATGGGAGCGAATGCAGCTGGAAGACGGTGTCATATACAGGAAAGGAGCGTCTGAAGAACCAGATGGTGTTCAACAACTGTTTCTTCCAGAAAAGCACAGATTGGTTGTGTTGACAGCTCTTCATGATGACATGGGCATTTGGGGCTAGATAGAACCCTTAAAGAGGATTAAGATCAAGTGTAGTATCTGTTCTTATCAGTTGCCAGAGGAGGCGCTGTGCTGCTCCCATAGGGGGAGGGCTGGCAAATCCAATGGCGTAATTGTGCCTGAAAGGGCGGTTTCAGCAGGGTTTATGTCGAGTTGCCTGACAGATTACTGGGGCCGACCACTGGTTGCGTCTGAGACTCCTGGAAGGGTGCTCCTGGTGAGGATGGGTGCTGCATTGGGTCTGGCCAGAGGGTCGGGTCCCTGGCCTTCTGGCCTAGATTGGTGTAGTCCTAGCTCTGGTCAGATATTCAGGTGAGAACCCCTGCTCCTCTTTGTAGGGGGGGGTGGTTAGTATCTCCTGAATGTGATTAGGTAGGAGTGATGGGAGCGAAGGTTGAGCCTTTGGGGCAAGGGCTCTTCCCAAGCTTCCAGAACTTCAGGCCTTCCTGGCTGGGGTGGGGGCTGTGTTGGCCTGGGCTGTCGGGCAGGGTTGTGATGAAAAGCCTGTGGTGAATGTGCCCCTGAAGTGGCAGTTCAGGGGTGCCAGACAATCACTGTGAGTGAGGGTCACATTGATTTATGGCACCATGGTCACTTCACTAACACACTTTTTTCACACCTGCCTCTAGGGCCGAGCCTTTTGGCTAGGACCAGGGGAAATTTTTATTCCTTGCCGAAGGGCCTGGCCGTTGTATTGCACAATGGTCACTCTTTCACTTCTCCCACTTCCTTCTCCCCACTTTCCTATTTATTTTAACCCGTGTTTGTCACATTTTTGTATTTTTTTGTTTGGTGTTCACGTTTGTCACTGTGTGATTAGTAGGGTGTGGGTCCTCGGGCCTACCCCGAACGTCTTGGGATGGGGGTGGACATATACCTTTTGGCTTGGTTCGCCCTCTCTCATGGGGTCTCCCTTCAGGGGAGTCCCACCAAGTACTTGGGTGGGTCTGTTTCGGCAGAACTTCCAGAGAAAGGAGGTCCATCTGGTTTCGGCCAGATGGACCCAAGTGAAGTACCTCAATCCCCGTCTGGAGCCTAACGCCCTGGGGGATCAGGGTAAGGTCCTTCCTAGCGAGGACTAGTGTAACACCCATTGCATGTTTTGTGTCACTCTTTATGTGTGTGCACTTTTTTTAGCATCGGGTGGAGTTTTTGGGTATGTTTCAGACGCCACGGGCTTTTCAAAAAAAAAAAAACTGTACCTGTATCTGCTCATCTCTCCCCCCGAAAGGTGCCAAATGTGGCACCGGAGGGGGGAAGGAGACAAATGAGCAGAAATTCCACTTTTGGGTAGAACTCCGCTTTAAGCTATTTAGGGAGCATTTCTATCGAAGTTGAAAGTTATTGCCGTTCTTGTGTTCGGTGCATCCAAAGAAAGATTTAGCCTGGTAGGGCTTCCCAATGGGCCATTTACAAAGTCAAGGGCCAATGAACCTGGTGTGCATTGATTTCTTGTGTCTCGAACCTGACCTGAGTGGGCCAAGTAATGTCCTGGTTGTGAAAGATCATTTCACCTGCTATGCTCAAGCTTTCCTGACCAAAGACCAACAAGCCAATACAGTTGCCAAAACGTTGGTAGAGAAGTTTTTCATTCACTACGGTCTGCCTCAATGTCTACATTCAGATCGAGGTCGGGACTTTGAGAGAAAAATTGTAAAACGGTTGTGTGAACTGTTGAGCATTCAAAAGTCCAAAACTACCCCTTATCATTCTCAAGGGGATCCACAACCAGAATGTTTCAATCGTACCTTGCTAACCATGCTAGGAACTTTGCCTTCATAAAAGAAACACTATTGGGATGATTACATTGCCGCAGTGGTCCACGCTTACAACAGCACTGTGAACGACTCCACCGGGTACTCCCCTTATCAGTTGATATTCGGAAGAGAGGCCCATTTACCTGTGGACCTGGCCTTTGGAACATACCTGGATCGCACTTCTCAGGCTTCTTACAAAGGATATGTTGATAGACTTTGAAGAAACCTGAAAACTGCCTATAAGAGAGCTAAGGAAGCATCCACTGTCAGAGAACAAAGAAACAAAAGGGAACTTTGATCTAAAAGTGAGAGTTTAAGACTTGCAGCCAGGAGATCGGGTGCTGTTACGCAATTTGGGAGTGCCAGGAAAACACAAGTTGGCCGACCAATGGCATTCTCAACCATACATTGTTTGCGAACAGCTTCCTGGGCTTCCTGTGTACCGAATTCGAGGGGAAGGCCGGTCCACTAAAGACCTCAAAACCATCTTCTGCTCATATCCGATGCTCTGATGCATCTTGCCCTCCTACTTTGAGGCCTAGAACTCTTTAGATCCTAATACCTGCCTCTCCACAGGATAACGAGGAGAAGAGCGACGAGGAAGACCTGACCAGTTATGGGTGTGTTTCCCCATTTCAAGATACCACCAGAGTTTCTCAGTCTCCAGCAGAAGACATGGAAGGAATCTCCCTACCAAAAACAGTGGAACCTCAACTTACTGAGACGAAGGGACCTGCACCAACCCCTGTGAGGGGGGTGGGGGAGGGGTTAAACTAGAACCAACTGCCAACTTGGGAACACAAGATCTTGGAGAAGTTCCAGCTTCTCCCACTCATGACATAAGAGGAGAGACTGTTCCTGAGAGTGAGGAGGAACCGAAGCCCGGCTGTAGTTTCTGGAGAGCATATACTCCAGACTTATGCCCTGTACACACGGTCGGATTTTCCGACCTAAAATGTATGATGGGACCTTGTTGTCAGAAATTCCGACCGTGTGTGGGCTCCATCACACATTTTCCATCGGAATTTCCGACACACAAAGTTTGAGAGCTTGCTATAAAATTTTCCGACAACAAAATCCGTTGTCGGAAATTCCGATCGTGTGTACACAAATCCGACGCACAAAGTGCCACGCATGCTCAGAATAAATTAAGAGAGGAAAGCTATTGGCTACTGTCCCGTTTATAGTCCCGACGTATGTGTTTTACGTCACTACGTTCAGAACAATCGGATTTTCTGACAACTTTGTGTGACCGTGTGTATGCAAGACAAGATTGAGCCAACATCCTTCGGAAAAAATCCATGGATTTTGTTGTCGGAATGTCCGATCAATGTCCGACCGTGTGTACGGGGCATTAGGTGGGAAATTCATCCACCTAAAAGACTAACGTACTTCACCCTTCTGTGAAAGGTCCGATGAACTAATTTCTGCAGCTCAGCATTCAAGTCAAGTGCCAACTTCTTCTACTGAACCTTTGGTAGAGGATGACCCTGTTCCACCCCCTGACTCTACTGGGTGGGCCACTAAATTATTACTGGCCTGTAAACAAAATGATTTATCTTTGTCTGATGACTTGTATAGTTTACTGTTGACAAATCTCTCTATTACCCAGCTTTTTGCTAGATTATGGTTAACAGATTTATATTTACAAGACTTTAATGTGTTAATCAATAACTATCTAGTTGGATTGTATCCTGTCTTTGGGGGACCAAAGACTTTCAAATGGGGAGAAGAAGTAGCCGGGAGCGGACTACAGTTATCTGACTTTTCAGACTTGCCTCCTATTGTTCCAGCTTGCTCCTATATCCCCCTAGTGCTGGGCTCAGATCACTGACATCATATTTCTGAGCACAGAGGAAAGCATTGTGGAAGCTGTAGTCTTCTGGATAGGCATTGCTGAATTGCAGAACTGACTATGGACTACATCTCCCAGCAAACCATCTGCTCCACGGGAGAATTGTGGGAAAAAATATAAAGGGATCTGCTGACCAGGCCTGCAGTCTCTTGCTTCTAGGATCCCATAGTGTGAGCACCATCTCGCCGCTATGTGAGGAGATCGCGGCCTACCTCGCGGTACACAGCCTACAGCTCCAGCCACAGCGGGTCCAGACGTTGCCCACTTGCAGAAGGACGCCCTGCAGCAGCACAAAACACCACAGAACCGGCTGGTTCACTGAGTCAGCAGACTGGTCGCCATCTCTGCCCATCTGCAGTAAGAAGAACCATTTGATCGTCCCTTCAGGTCTGGTATGTATTTTAAGGGGAACCCCGCGCCAAATAAAAAAAAAATGGCATGGGGGTCCCCCTAAAAATCCATACCAGACCCTTATCCGAGCATGCAACCTTGCAGGCCGCAGGAATAGAGAGGGGGCGAGAGAGCGCACCGGGCCACATGCCCTCAGCATGGGGAGGATGTCCCCATGTTGATAGGGACAAGGGCCTCATCCCCACAACTCTTGCCTGGTGGTTGTGGGGGTCTGCGGGCGGGGGGCTTATCGAAATCTGGAAGCCCCCTTTAACAAGGGGACCCCCAGATCCCAGCCCCCCCTGTGTGAAATGGTAATGGGGTACAAATGTACCCATACCATTTCACAAAAAAAGTGTCAAAAATGTTAAAAAAGACAAGACAGTTTTTGACAATTCCTTTATTAATGTCTTCTTCTTTCCCCACTTCTTCTTCCATCTTCTTCTGGGTTGTGGGCATGTGGCCTGGTACAGTTCAGGAGGGGGGGTGCTCTCTCCAGGTTGTGTGCTCGGATAAGGGTCTGGCATGGATTTTTAGGGGGACCCCCACGCCATTTTTTAAAAATGTTGGCGCGGGGTTCCACTTAAAATCCATACCAGACCCTTCAAGTCTGGTATGGATTTTGAGGGGGACCCCCACGCCAATTTTTAAATAATTTTGGCGCGGGGTTCCCCTTAATATCCATACCAGACCTGAAGGTCCTGGTATGGAATTTGGGGGGACCCCCACACATTTTTTTTTTTTAATTTTGGTTCAGGATTCCTCTTAATATTCATACCAGACCCAAAGGGCCTGGTAATGCACTGTGGGGGAACCCCAAGCTGTTTTTTTCAATGACTTTTATGAGCATTGCAGAGACCTGACAATTCATTATAGATGCTGGCGCTACCGCCAGTACTTTTAAATGACTTTTTTTTCCTTTAGAGATGTAATTTTGCTCTCGGACTGTTGTAAAAATGGGAAACATGCGCCACTTTACAGGCATACTATAGACACCCCCCAGGTACTAAATTTAATGGAATATTTCACTTTTATTGTTTTACTTTAAGCATTATTAAAATCACTGCTCCCGAAAAAACGGCCATTTGTAAAACTTTTTTTTTGCATTGATACATGTCCCCACTTTTTATGACATTAACTTGCATATTAACCCTTAAAATTAGCACTGTTCGAATGAATTTTTTGCCTGTTCGCATGTTCTGCTGCGAACCGAACAGGGGGGTGTTCGGCCCATCTCTAGCTATGACAAACCCAGCACATTTGTGAACTGCAGACCCAGTGAACTAAGGTGCTATCTCGCCGCCAAAGCAAACAACTAACCATAATGCACTTTCTGGCTTTCAACTCAGGTCAGATAGCCTAGAAGGGTCAATAAGGGGTATTTGGAAAAACCAGCCCCCAACTTTGAAAAAGGTTGGGTTCCCAGTAATCACACTGACAGTGTGATTAGCTATGATAGGGGAAGCATAGAAAGCACTGCATTTGCATAGATGCAGATTAGTGTGTTAGCTTGTAGGTTCAATTGATTCACTAGAAGTAGATGGAAATCTAAACTACTAAATGTCCTATACATTGAAAAATACTGTGCATCATTGGGGAATTTAGAGATAGGGGAGGAAAAGGTTTTTACACCTTAATGCTGCTGGGGTCCTGCAGCTTCTTTACAGAATGTCCTTGTCCAAGTGCTACAGTGATAATAGGCTACATGTATTTTTCTTTAATCGTACATCACGGGACACAGAGCCATAGTAATTACTATGTGGATTATAGTCCACCTTCAGGTGCTGGACACTGGAACACCCTAAACAGGAAGTTGCCTCCCTATATAACACCTCCCATACCGGGAGTATCTCAGTTTTTTCGCCAGTGTCTAAGGTGTTGGTCACAAGTGAAGATGTGCTGTGCTGAGCTCCACTGGAAAAATCCTTGCTGGGGCTAGCTATGCAGCCGGATCCATTCAAAGTGTCTTTTTTGGGCCAAATTGAATGATGCCCGGGCCTTATGTCTGAAGAAACAAGGTCTTTGCTTGTAAACGCTTCTCTTTTTAGAGAGCTGGACCCCAGGATCTAGCACTTTGGTATTTTAAGCCATAAAGTTTTACTGGCAGGGTGCTATTACAGGTCCAGAATTGTGGGTTCCCTGAGGGTCCCCGGTTCCTGAAGGTTTGCTAATGGAACCCACCGTGAAGGGTGAAGATTGGGTCTGTTGGGTTTACCACAGATAACCCTGCGGCGGGAAAGGTAAGTGGAGTTTTCTAAGGAATTTTAAAATTTTCTTCTGAAATGTCTCCTTTAAAAGTAAATGTTGTCATGCCTAAGTGTCACCACTGGGGGCTGTATGGAGCACGTACCTTCTCATGCTTTGCTCAGAGATCATGCTGTGTCACAGAAACAGCAGGCTTTTTTCCTCCGGCTAGCAGGCAGACCTCCGGTAAGTTTGGGGCGGATTGCTTCCACCAGACACCCCCCACCTGGGCTGAACTCTCCCCCTCTTTGCAAGGCAGAGCGTTGAGGGAGAGCTAAAAAAAAAGATTGGCAATGCCGTTTTGTTTCACCGCCCCTACACGGCGGCAGCTTTCAGGTCTCCTCCGTGCCATCCCTCCCTCACACACAAGCCGTTCCTGTTGGATCAGAGGCCCGCGCTCACTCTACAGTGATAATAGGCTACATGTATTTTTTCACAGGGCATATTTCTTAATTGTTGTTGACTGCATCAGAGGACTGGAGGCACGTTGGTCATCAGAAGGAATCCTGCCAATATGAGGATATTGGGCAAGGAGGTTATTCGCACCACTTCCTCAAAGTGCAGTATTTTGAGTTTTCCTCTGGGATGGTGGCAGTCACCTAACCCACTTAAAAATCCTGGGGTTTGGAGGTGTGAAACTCACCTCTTGAAGCCTGCCCAATCCTCCTTTTAGTACCAGCACCTGAACCCTTCTGCTACTCACCTCTAGCACCCCAACCCACATCCTAACTGCCAGCACCCCAATTCTCCTACTCCTCGCCACTAGAAGCCTCCTTCTCATTAGCATCATCACCCCAACCCTTCTCTTTAGCGTCAGCTTCCCAATTCTCCTTATCTCCAGGCCTCCTCCTATTCTTCCTCTGCCTTCTGTTGCCTCATTGCATTTCACATGCTGGTGGAGGCCAGGAGTGGCCTCCTGTGCAAAATAATAGTGGCTGAGGTATGTCCTCCTGGGCAGAATAAGGGTGGCTGGGTTCCTGGCATTGGCGTATATCACATGTCATAAGTTTACATAAAAAGGTGTTTGGCAAAGCATGACATTAAAATTCTGGCCATGGGATTGTTTAGGGGACTTTTTTATTCTGCTCTAGTAGCAGATACATTACAGAGGCCCCAATAAAGCGCTGATAAATTTTGTGGATTGGTCCTTGGGATATCAAATATAGTTCTGTTTATGCCTCAACTCCTCATAGCCAGTTGGCAGGAACATGGTGGAATTGGTAGAAGAGAGGTGGGAACAAAAGGGCACATGAGCAGAACTTGTAGGCAAGGGGTTGTTCCACAACCTTGAGGAGGAGGAAGAAAAGAAAAAGAATGCATTAGCTACACTTGCAGGCAAGTGACCGCTCTGCTCCCTTGGTGGCTATAGGAGGAGGAAGAGGAAAAGAGCACATGTGAATGATCCCTTAGTTGCATTCTGCAGTGGCACCCTTAGGGCTTGTTCATATGTAAAGTTGGGGGTGGAAAACCCCTGCGAGTTTAGCTCCTCCAATCTCTGCCCCTTTTAGCTGCTGAGGCAGCAGCCAAAAGTGAACACATGCCACAGCAGGAATTAAACCCCCTGTTAATTTTGGTGGGTGCTACATAGTTACATAATTAGTAAGGTTGAATAAAGACACCAGTCCATTCAGTTCAATCTGAGCGGATCTACAATTGTCCCTATCCCTATACATTGTGTCTCATTAAGATGCTCATCTATTATTAATATTTATTTAAGGTACCCATATAGCGCTGTCAATTTACGCAGCGCTCCAATTGCGACACATACAAGTAAATGGGACCACGCTGCAAGTGCCCCGCAACTGCATGCTTCTGCAGGGTTCAATGGGTTAAAGCAGGTGGTGAGAAAGCAACACAACGCTGCCTGCTTTAACCCCTTGTTCGCTGTACTGCACAAGGTTCTACTAGCAGAGCGGACTCATTCACTTAAATGGTTCATGCTTGGCAGGTGTTACACCCACCAACTGTGACAGGCCGTATGACTCCTGCTGCGGCTGTGACGTGTACATCCCTAGCCACTGCAGCTAAAGGGGGTGTAGTTGGGCTGGGGTGGAAAAAACACATCTCAACTATGGGGTTAATGAACACTTACCTTTCTGTGCCCCCTATAAGGTTGCTTTCACCCTGATGTGCTGCAGTTTATTGGCACTGTGGGTGCAGTGCAGTGCATTTGCGACTTTCCTGGGTTAGCTGCGCTTTGCCATAGACTTCTATTGTATCTTACAGCTGTGGTACATTTTCTGAAAGCGCACCAAAACTCCTGCATTGTGAAAGTGCATCAAAGCTGCATGTTATAATAGAAGTCTATGTGTAATTGCAGCAAACCCACAGGAAAGCTGCAGATACACTGCACTGTACCTGCGTTATCAGTGTGATAGCAGCCCTATACTATTATGCCCAGTGTATAGCTTTACTCTGACCTGAAGATCTCTTCTTTTCTGCTGCTGGCACTACTCTGGATACCGCTAGCTGGGATAAGAGGTGGAGTGCAGTTGGTATCACTCCACATGGGACAGAAAGCAGCACTATAGAGGAAGCATCAGCTTATGTGGCTCTTGCTTTCTACTACAGCTCCAACTTTTACAAGTAGTGCCTCTGCATTGCCCCCAGCAAGTCCTGACCGCAATCTACCAGTCACCTGGCCATAATCTACAGGTAGATCATGATCTACAGGTTGCTGTCCCCTCATTTAAAGCAAACGGATTCCTCCATCCATACATGTGAGGTGGATTGAGGAATTCTCCCCACTGTGCCATTGTATTCTGACAGCGGAAAGATCTGCAAGCTAGTGATCGACAAAAGTTTTCCTTATGCCGCGTACACACGAGCGGACTTTACGGCAGACTTTGCCCGGCGGACTTTTCGACGGACTTTATGATGGACTTTCTGAATGAACGGACTTGCCTACACACAATCCACCAAAGTCCGTCGAATTCGTACGTGATGAGGTACGACCGGACTAAAACAAGGAAGTTCATAGCCAGTAGCCAATAGCTGCCCTAGCGTGGCTTTTTGTCCGTCGAACTAGCATACAGACGAGCTGACTTTTCGACTGGACTCGAGTTCGACGGATTGATTTAAAACATGTTTCAAATCTAAGTCCGTCCAACTTTTGAGAAAACAAAGTCCGCAGGAGCCCACACACGATCGAATTGTCCGACGAAATTCTGTCCACCGGGCAAAGTCTGCCGTAAAGTCCGCTCGTGTGTACGCGGCATAAGAGTCCAGTTTGAGAGAAGTCAATCATTAGATCGACCTTTGTCCAGTGGGAATGGCCATAGATGGATCAGAATTCAGCTGGTCCCTGCTGAATTGGTCACATTTAAATTTAAGGCAGCTTAAAACTACCCTCTCTTAAGATTGACAATGCTGCTGTCCAAAGGTGTCTGCTTTACTACTTCACCCAGAATGCATAAGAAAGAAAACGTGCTATTGGTCAAATCACCAGGTGAAATAAAGGGGAAAAAAAGCCCAGAATTCGCGGCAGCGTGTGTACGCGTGCATGCGTATTACCGCATTGGTGCGCACACACGCTCGCATTGGGGTGACATTGTGCATGCCCACTCTGGATCTCATTTGTCTCTGGCTAAGGTTCCGTGCATGCACATTGGCATTAGCGGAACAAGGGTTGGCAGCTGCTGCATGGAGATGGGTGCTTGCTGTGTGAGTTCTCTGACAGGAGCCCCTGATAAAGCAGACCGGAGGTGCAGGAGTACTGAGTGGCATGAGTGCCTATTGGTCTTGCTAGCAGCAGGGCTGGACAGACTCTCTGGATCAAGCAGGGGAAGACCGTCAGTAGACCACAATGGAGCAGAAGTGCTTGATGGACGCCAGTGACCAGGAGCAGGCTGGCACTGGTGACAGCAGACAGGCAGTGAGCAGGCAACAAAGGATTGTAAGCTTGCAGCAAGCAGTCCAGTAGCGATGGGGACAGAGTCAGACAAACTGGGTCATACACAGGCAGGCGGATCACCTGCAGATGCGTAGGCAGAAGCGAAGTCAGAGTCAGTAACAGATAGACGTACAATAGGGATGAGCTAAGAGAGCTAAGGAAGCATCCACTGTCAGAGAACAAAGAAACAAAAAGGGAACTTTGATCTAAAAGTGAGAGTTTAAGACTTGCAGCCAGGAGATCGGGTGCTGTTACGCAATTTGGGAGTGCCAGGAAAACACAAGTTGGCCGACCAATGGCATTCTCAACCATACATTGTTTGCGAACAGCTTCCTGGGCTTCCTGTGTACCGAATTCGAGGGGAAGGCCGGTCCACTAAAGACCTCAAAACCATCTTCTGCCCATATCCGATGCTCTGATGCATCTTGCCCTCCTACTTTGAGGCCTAGAACTCTTTAGATCCTAATACCTGCCTCTCCACAGGATAACGAGGAGAAGAGCGACGAGGAAGACCTGACCAGTTATGGGTGTGTTTCCCCATTTCAAGATACCACCAGAGTTTCTCAGTCTCCAGCAGAAGACATGGAAGGAATCTTTCTACCAAAAACAGTGGAACCTCAACTTACTGAGACAAAGGGACCTGCACCAACCCCTGTGAGGGGGGTGGGGGAGGGGTTAAACTAGAACCAACTGCCAACTTGGGAACACAAGATCTTGGAGAAGTTCCAGCTTCTCCCACTCATGACATAAGAGGAGAGACTGTTCCTGAGAGTGAGGAGGAACCGAAGCCCGGCTGTAGTTTCTGGAGAGCATATACTCCAGACTTATGCCCTGTACACACGGTCGGATTTTCCGACCTAAAATGTATGATGGGACCTTGTTGTCAGAAATTCCGACCGTGTGTGGGCTCCATTACACATTTTCCATCGGAATTTCCGACACACAAAGTTTGAGAGCTTGCTATAAAATTTTCCGACAACAAAATCCGTTGTCGGAAATTCCGATCGTGTGTACACAAATCCGACGCACAAAGTGCCACGCATGCTCAGAATAAATTAAGAGAGGAAAGCTATTGGCTACTGTCCCGTTTATAGTCCCGACGTATGTGTTTTACGTCACTACGTTCAGAACAATCGGATTTTCTGACAACTTTGTGTGACCGTGTGTATGCAAGACAAGATTGAGCCAACATCCTTCGGAAAAAATCCATGGATTTTGTTGTCGGAATGTCCGATCAATGTCCGACCGTGTGTACGGGGCATTAGGTGGGAAATTCATCCACCTAAAAGACTAACGTACTTCACCCTTCTGTGAAAGGTCCGATGAACTAATTTCTGCAGCTCAGCATTCAAGTCAAGTGCCAACTTCTTCTACTGAACCTTTGGTAGAGGATGACCCTGTTCCACCCCCTGACTCTACTGGGTGGGCCACTAAATTATTACTGGCCTGTAAACAAAATGATTTATCTTTGTCTGATGACTTGTATAGTTTACTGTTGACAAATCTCTCTATTACCCAGCTTTTTGCTAGATTATGGTTAACAGATTTATATTTACAAGACTTTAATGTGTTAATCAATAACTATCTAGTTGGATTGTATCCTGTCTTTGGGGGACCAAAGACTTTCAAATGGGGAGAAGAAGTAGCCGGGAGCGGACTACAGTTATCTGACTTTTCAGACTTGCCTCCTATTGTTCCAGCTTGCTCCTATATCCCCCTAGTGCTGGGCTCAGATCACTGACATCATTTCTGAGCACAGAGGAAAGCATTGTGGAAGCTGTAGTCTTCTGGATAGGCATTGCTGAATTGCAGAACTGACTATGGACTACATCTCCCAGCAAACCATCTGCTCCACGGGAGAATTGTGGGAAAAAATATAAAGGGATCTGCTGACCAGGCCTGCAGTCTCTTGCTTCTAGGATCCCATAGTGTGAGCACCATCTCGCCGCTATGTGAGGAGATCGCGGCCTACCTCGCGGTACACAGCCTACAGCTCCAGCCACAGCGGGTCCAGACGTTGCCCACTTGCAGAAGGACGCCCTGCAGCAGCACAAAACACCACAGAACCGGCTGGTTCACTGAGTCAGCAGACTGGTCGCCATCTCTGCCCATCTGCAGTAAGAAGAACCATTTGATCGTCCCTTCAGGTCTGGTATGTATTTTAAGGGGAACCCCGCGCCAAATAAAAAAAAAAATGGCATGGGGGTCCCCCTAAAAATCCATACCAGACCCTTATCCGAGCATGCAACCTTGCAGGCAGCAGGAATAGAGGGGACGCGAGAGAGCGCACCGGGCCACATGCCCTCAGCATGGGGAGGATGTCCCCATGTTGATAGGGACAAGGGCCTCATCCCCACAACTCTTGCCTGGTGGTTGTGGGGGTCTGCGGGCGGGGGGCTTATCGAAATCTGGAAGCCCCCTTTAACAAGGGGACCCCCAGATCCCAGCCCCCCCTGTGTGAAATGGTAATGGGGTACAAATGTACCCATACCATTTCACAAAAAAAGTGTCAAAAATGTTAAAAAAGACAAGACAGTTTTTGACAATTCCTTTATTAATGTCTTCTTCTTTCCCCACTTCTTCTTCCATCTTCTTCTGGGTTGTGGGCATGTGGCCTGGTACAGTTCAGGAGGGGGGGTGCTCTCTCCAGGTTGTGTGCTCGGATAAGGGTCTGGTATGGATTTTTAGGGGGACCCCCACGCCATTTTTTTAAAAAATGTTGGCGCGGGGTTCCACTTAAAATCCATACCAGACCCTTCAAGTCTGGTATGGATTTTGAGGGGGACCCCCACGCCAATTTTTAAATAATTTTGGCGCGGGGTTCCCCTTAATATCCATACCAGACCTGAAGGTCCTGGTATGGAATTTGGGGGGACCCCCACACATTTTTTTTTTTTAATTTTGGTTCAGGATTCCCCTTAATATTCATACCAGACCCAAAGGGCCTGGTAATGCACTGTGGGGGAACCCCAAGCTGTTTTTTTCAATGACTTTTATGAGCATTGCAGAGACCTGACAATTCATTATAGATGCTGGCGCTACCGCCAGTCCTTTTAATGACTTTTTTTTCCTTTAGAGATGTAATTTTGCTCTCGGACTGTTGTAAAAACGGGAAACATGCGCCACTTTACAGGCATACTATAGACACCCCCCAGGTACGAAATTTAATGGAATATTTCACTTTTATTGTTTTACTTTAAGCATTATTAAAATCACTGCTCCCGAAAAAACGGCCATTTGTAAAACTTTTTTTTTGCATTGATACATGTCCCCACTTTTTATGACAATAACTTGCATATTAACCCTTAAAATTAGCACTGTTCGAATGAATTTTTTGCCTGTTCGCATGTTCTGCTGCGAACCGAACAGGGGGGTGTTCGGCCCATCCCTAGCTATGACAAACCCAGCACATTTGTGAACTGCAGACCCAGTGAACTAAGGTGCTATCTTGCCGCCAAAGCAAACAACTAACCATAATGCACTTTCTGGCTTTCAACTCAGGTCAGATAGCCTAGAAGGGTCAATAAGGGGGCATTTGGAAAAACCAGCCCCCAACTTTGAAAAAGGTTGGGTTCCCAGTAATCACACTGACAGTGTGATTAGCTATGATAGGGGAAGCATAGAAAGCACTGCATTTGCATAGATGCAGATTAGTGTGTTAGCTTGTAGGTTCAATTGATTCACTAGAAGTAGATGGAAATCTAAACTACTAAATGTCCTATACATTGAAAAATACTGTGCATCATTGGGGAATTTAGGGATAGGGGAGGAAAAGGTTTTTACACCTTAATGCTGCTGGGGTCCTGCAGCTTCTTTACAGAATGTCCTTGTCCAAGTGCTACAGTGATAATAGGCTACATGTATTTTTCTTTAATCATACATCACGGGACACAGAGCCATAGTAATTACTATGTGGATTATAGTCCACCTTCAGGTGCTGGACACTGGAACACCCTAAACAGGAAGTTGCCTCCCTATATAACACCTCCCATACCGGGAGTATCTCAGTTTTTTCGCCAGTGTCTAAGGTGTTGGTCACAAGTGAAGATGTGCTGTGCTGAGCTCCACTGGAAAAATCCTTGCTGGGGCTAGCTATGCAGCCGGATCCATTCAAAGTGTCTTTTTTGGGCCAAATTGAATGATGCCCGGGCCTTATGTTTGAAGAAACAAGGTCTTTGCTTGTAAACGCTTCTCTTTTTAGAGAGCTGTACCCCAGGATCTAGCACTTTGGTATTTTAAGCCATAAAGTTTTACTGGCAGGGTGCTATTACAGGTCCAGAATTGTGGGTTCCCTGAGGGTCCCCGGTTCCTAAAGGTTTGTTAATGGAACCCACCGTGAAGGGTGAAGATTGGGTCTGTTGGGTTTACCACAGATAACCCTGCGGCGGGAAAGGTAAGTGGAGTTTTCTAAGGAATTTTAAAATTTTCTTCTGAAATGTCTCCTTTAAAAGTAAATGTTGTCATGCCTAAGTGTCACCACTGGGGGCTGTATGGAGCACGTACCTTCTCATGCTTTGCTCAGAGATCATGCTGTGTCACAGAAACAGCAGGCTTTTTTCCTCCGGCTAGCAGGCAGACCTCCGGTAAGTTTGGGGGGGATTGCTTCCACCAGACACCCCCCACCTGGGCTGAACTCTCCCCCTCTTTGCAAGGCAGAGCGTTGAGGGAGAGCTAAAAAAAAAGATTGGCAATGCCGTTTTGTTTCACCGCCCCTACACGGCGGCAGCTTTCAGGTCTCCTCCGCGCCATCCCTCCCTCACACACAAGCCGTTCCTGTTGGATCAGAGGCCCGCGCTCACTCTACAGTGATAATAGGCTACATGTATTTTTTCACAGGGCATATTTCTTAATTGTTGTTGACTGCATCAGAGGACTGGAGGCACGTTGGTCATCAGAAGGAATCCTGCCAATATGAGGATATTGGGCAAGGAGGTTATTCGCACCACTTCCTCAAAGTGCAGTATTTTGAGTTTTCCTCTGGGATGGTGGCAGTCACCTAACCCACTTAAAAATCCTGGGGTTTGGAGGTATGAAACTCACCTCTTGAAGCCTGCCCAATCCTCCTATTAGTACCAGCACCTGAACCCTTCTGCTACTCACCTCTTGCACCCCAACCCACATCCTAACTGCCAGCACCCCAATTCTCCTAGTCCTCGCCACTAGAAGCCTCCTTCTCATTAGCATCATCACCCCAACCCTTCTCTTTAGCGTCAGCTTCCCAATTCTCCTTATCTCCAGGCCTCCTCCTATTCTTCCTCTGCCTTCTGTTGCCTCATTGCATTTCACATGCTGGTGGAGGCCAGGAGTGGCCTCCTGTGCAAAATAATAGTGGCTGAGGTATGTCCTCCTGGGCAGAATAAGG
Organism: Aquarana catesbeiana; assembly: GCF_042186555.1. Taxonomy (NCBI): domain Eukaryota; kingdom Metazoa; phylum Chordata; class Amphibia; order Anura; family Ranidae; genus Aquarana; species Aquarana catesbeiana. The sequence goes on from NC_133324.1 coordinate 552,210,408, forward strand.
GTGGCTGGGTTCCTGGCATTGGGGTATATCACATGTCATAAGTTTACATAAAGAGGTGTTTGGCAAAGCATGACATTAAAATTCTGGCCATGGGATTGTTTAGGGGACTTTTTTATTCTGCTCTAGTAGCAGATACATTACAGAGGCTCCAATAAAGTGCTGATAAATTTTGTGGATTGGTCCTTGGGATATCAAATGTAGTTCTGTTTATGCCTCAACTCCTCATAGCCAGTTGGCAGGAACATGGTGGAATTGGTAGAAGAGAGGTGGGAACAAAAGGGCACATGAGCAGAACTTGTAGGCAAGGGGTTGTTCCACAACCTTGAGGAGGAGGAAGAAAAGAAAAAGAATGCATTAGCTACACTTGCAGGCAAGTGACCGCTCTGCTCCCTTGGTGGCTATAGGAGGAGGAAGAGGAAAAGAGCACATGTGAATGATCCCTTAGTTGCATTCTGCAGTGGCACCCTTAGGGCTTGTTCATATGTAAAGTTGGGGGTGGAAAACCCCTGCGAGTTTAGCTCCCCCAATCTCTGCCCCTTTTAGCTGCTGAGGCAGCAGCCAAAAGTGAACACATGCCACAGCAGGAATTAAACCCCCTGTTAATTTTGGTGGGTGCTACATAGTTACATAATTAGTAAGGTTGAATAAAGACACCAGTCCATTCAGTTCAATCTGAGCGGATCTACAATTGTCCCTATCCCTATACATTGTGTCTCATTAAGATGCTCATCTATTATTAATATTTATTTAAGGTACCCATATAGCGCTGTCAATTTACGCAGCGCTCCAATTGCGACACATACAAGTAAATGGGACCACGCTGCAAGTGCCCCGCAACTGCATGCTTCTGCAGGGTTCAATGGGTTAAAGCAGGTGGTGAGAAAGCAACACAACGCTGCCTGCTTTAACCCCTTGTTTGCTGTACTGCACAAGGTTCTACTAGCAGAGCGGACTCATTCACTTAAATGGTTCATGCTTGGCAGGTGTTACACCCACCAACTGTGACAGGCCGTATGACTCCTGCTGCGGCTGTGACGTGTACATCCCTAGCCACTGCAGCTAAAGGGGGTGCAGTTGGGCTGGGGTGGAAAAAACACATCTCAACTATGGGGTTAATGAACACTTACCTTTCTATGCCCCCTATAAGGTTGCTTTCACCCTGATGTGCTGCAGTTTACTGGCACTGTGGGTGCAGTGCAGTGCATTTGCGACTTTCCTGGGTTAGCTGCGCTTTGCCATAGACTTCTATTGTATCTTACAGCTGTGGTACATTTTCTGAAAGCGCACCAAAACTCCTGCATTGTGAAAGTGCATCAAAGCTGCATGTTATAATAGAAGTCTATGTGTAAGTGCAGCAAACCCACAGGAAAGCTGCAGATACACTGCACTATACCTGCGTTATCAGTGTGAAAGCAGCCCTATACTATTATGCCCAGTGTATAGCTTTACTCTGACCTGAAGATCTCTTCTTTTCTGCTGCTGGCACTACTCTGGATACCGCTAGCTGGGATAAGAGGTGGAGTGCAGTTGGTATCACTCCACATGGGACAGAAAGCAGCACTATAGAGGAAGCATCAGCTTATGTGGCTCTTGCTTTCTACTACAGCTCCAACTTTTACAAGTAGTGCCTCTGCATTGCCCCCAGCAAGTCCAGACCGCAATCTACCAGTCACCTGGCCATAATCTACAGGTAGATCATGATCTACAGGTTGCTGTCCCCTCATTTAAAGCAAACGGATTCCTCCATCCATACATGTGAGGTGGATTGAGGAATTCTCCCCACTGTGCCATTGTATTCTGACAGCGGAAAGATCTGCAAGCTAGTGATCGACAAAAGTTTTCCTTATGCCGCGTACACACGAGCGGACTTTACGGCAGACTTTGCCCGGCGGACTTTTCGACGGACTTTATGATGGACTTTCTGAATGAACGGACTTGCCTACACACAATCCACCAAAGTCCGTCGAATTCGTACGTGATGAGGTACGACCGGACTAAAACAAGGAAGTTCATAGCCAGTAACCAATAGCTGCCCTAGCGTGGCTTTTTGTCCGTCGAACTAGCATACAGACGAGCTGACTTTTCGACTGGACTCGAGTTCGACGGATTGATTTAAAACATGTTTCAAATCTAAGTCCGTCCAACTTTTGAGAAAACAAAGTCCGCAGGAGCCCACACACGATCGAATTGTCCGACGAAATCCTGTCTACCGGGCAAAGTCTGCCGTAAAGTCCGCTCGTGTGTACGCGGCATAGGAGTCCAGTTTGAGAGAAGTCAATCATTAGATCGACCTTTGTCCAGTGGGAATGGCCATAGATGGATCAGAATTCAGCTGGTCCCTGCTGAATTGGTCACATTTAAATTTAAGGCAGCTTAAAACTACCCTCTCTTAAGATTGACAATGCTGCTGTCCAAAGGTGTCTGCTTTACTACTTCACCCAGAATGCATAAGAAAGAAAACATGCTATTGGTCAGATCACCAGGTGAAATAAAGGGGAAAAAAAGCCCAGAATTCGCGGCAGCGTGTGTACGCGTGCATGCGTATTACTGCATTGGTGCGCACACACGCTCGCATTGGGGTGACATTGTGCATGCCCACTCTGGATCTCATTTGTCTCTGGCTAAGGTTCCGTGCATGCACATTGGCATTAGCGGAACAAGGGTTGGCAGCTGCTGCATGGAGATGGGTGCTTGCTGTGTGAGTTCTCTGACAGGAGCCCCTGATAAAGCAGACCGGAGGTGCAGGAGTACTGAGTGGCATGAGTGCCTATTGGTCTTGCTAGCAGCAGGGCTGGACAGACTCTCTGGATCAAGCAGGGGAAGACCGTCAGTAGACCACAATGGAGCAGAAGTGCTTGATGGACGCCAGTGACCAGGAGCAGGCTGGCACTGGTGACAGCAGACAGGCAGTGAGCAGGCAACAAAGGATTGTAACTAAGTATAAAATTGATGCGCTTTAAATAAATAGTGCACAATATGCTGCTGCGACTAAGCTTAAATCCAGGAATAAAAAATGCATACATGTGAATAAAATAAATACATAATTATGGTGCTAATACATGTGTTAAAATTGCCAAAAAAAAAAAAAAAAATTGCCAAAAAAAAAAAATGCCAAAAAAAATCTTCAAATTGGTGATGTGACGGTTAGTATAAATAAAATAATGACACTCTGAGTACAATGTCCAGGCAGAGATAAATAGTGGGAGAAAGTAAAAATAATTAAACAGTTCCTTCCCTTAATCCAGATTGATTGACTCACTGGGTTAGATCGTTTGTATCAGGATATTTAGTTTTTCTTGCATCCCACTTCAACAATTATACTGCTGGTGATTCAGCTCTCAGGATAAAGGTTTTATGCAAAGCAAGCAAAGAAAAAATAGATCATTGTGCAGTGAACTTACTAGATAGTACATAAGCAAAACAGAGACAAGAGATACACTCACAAACTCCCGGTCTATTAGAAGCATTCAAATAAGCAGATTGCAGTCAGCCACTGTGGACGAGGTTTCCCATAGAGAAACAGCTGCTGTTAACCTTCAGGTGTATTGCAGCACTGAACATCCTAAGCTCCTCCCATGCGTTACATCACTGACACGTGACTTTTTCAAGGATAAACCCAGGAAGCCACGGCCTCTGTATTTAAGTCCTATGGCATTGTGGTTACCATGGAGACAGCGCTGTGTTCATTGGATCATCATACTGCTTTCTGCTACTAATGACATGTAAATATTTTGGCTTAAGCCTTATTTAATTGTTTTACAAAAAAAAGGGGAACATATATTTATAAATACAGGTTTGCAAACAAATATAAAACACTTCCAGATAAAAAATAAGAACATAAAAATGGACCTAATTAGTGCAGTCACGAAACTCCCTCCATTGGTAAATAGTGTTACTACACATTCAATGTTAACACCTCAGATCGCATGTCATTACATACTGCGATAGATAGCAAAATCACTAATATGTATGTGTACTTCCGCAAGTAAAATACCAATTGATCCATATTGTGTAGTTACTAGCAACATATTGAATAAGCCCGTATTACACTCACATCCACTAGTGAAAATTATATAAAAAAATATTAAAAAATTAAAATAAAAGATTAAGGTTACATTGTTGCGCCACTAGTTCGCCATTGCAACAATGTTTCAAAAAAAAATTATATTGAAAAATTAAATTAAAATACCAAATAAATTGATACACATAATTGACTACATGCACAACCCAAATATTTGATACTATACACTCATTTACAGTAAAATCAAATATATGATCCCTATGATATTAAAAAATATAATAAAAATTAATTTTATTAAAATAAATACTAAAATATAGACTATCGTTATTATGATATTAAGTGTAAAGAGACAATAAATTTACGTACCAGTTAATACCAACGAAATAAAATATAAATTAAAATTTAAAAATTAAAAATTAATATATATGTAATAAATGTTTAAAAATTAATAAGGCATGTCTTGAGAGTATCACGGAGTATTAAAAATCTGATATGAAGCAATTAAGATCAAATTCTATGTTTAGGCCATTTGGCGCAAGAGTCCCCATCTGGAATATCCATTTAGACTCGCTTTTACTGAGTTCCCTTATCTTATTTGAGCCTCTCCAATGTGGCTTGTATTTCTGAATCGCCCAAAATTTCAACTGTTTGGGGTCACTATTGTGGTGCATAGCAAAATGTCTGGAGACATTATGCTTAGGGAAAGATTTTTTGATGTTCTGGATATGTTCCCTTATGCGTTTCCACATAGGCCTCTTGGTTCTACCAATATATTGTAGTGAGCATGAGCATTGCAAAACATATACTACTCCTTCCGTCCTGCACGATATAAAGTCCTTAATAGTATGTTCATTGCCAGTACTTGTTGCTGTGAATTTATTACACTTTTGCCCATTTTGTTGGGTATTGATGCAAGCGTAACATCTTTTACAGGGGAAGAACCCTTTCCCCTGGAAAAAGGATAATTCCGTCAATCTTTTGGGGGGTTCTGGGACGTTTTTGGCAATTAGATCCCTTAATGTGGGGACTCGCCTATAAATGAAGTGAGGCTTATCCGGTAGGATGTTGCAGAGAGTTTTATCTGATTTTAAAAGAGGCCAATGTTTTCTGATGATTCTTTCCATTTTCTTATGTTGAATGCTGTAGTTCATTATCAGTGGTATATCGTTATTATCTTTATTATCTTTGATTTTATCCTGGATCAGAACCTCCCTTGGGGTTTGATTAATCTCCTTGATTTTTTCTGCTATGAATTCCTTGTTATATCCTTTGTCTTCAAACTTTTGTCCCATCAATTGTGCCTGTTTCAGATATTCATTATTATCTGAGCAATTTCTTCTTAGCCGTATGAATTGCCCCTTGGGAATATTGATAAGCCATGGTTCATGGTGACAACTGTTCACTGGTATGTAGCTATTTCTTTCCACTGTTTTAAAATAGGTTCTAGTACTAATGGAATTGTTTACTAGCTGTATTTCTAAATCTAAGAAGTGTACTATTTTTTCACTTATTTCGTATTCAAGCTTGATGTTCTTTTGGTTGATATTTAATTGGTTAAAAAACTGTATTAAGCTAGCTTCGTCACCTTTCCATATTACTATACAGTCATCAATGAACCTTTTGTAAAGCACAATATTGTCTGGGGTATTTGAGAAGATTGCCTCATCCTCTCACTTGGCCATAAAAACATTGGCCACACTTGGAGCATACTTAGCTCCCATTCCAATCCCAGTTAATTGTCTGTAGTAGTTGTCCTTATACCAAAAGTAATTGTGCTGTATTCCAAACGCCAGGCTTCTTAAAATAAATCTTTTTTGTTTGGATATGAGATGGCTGAATTTGTCCATAGCCCATTTGGATGCTTCTATTGCATCACTATGATCGATAACTGTATATAGCGAAGCTACATCCGCAGTTGCAATGATATATTTTTGATCTCGTTTTAAGTCAAGGGAATCCAGTATTTGTATCAAGTGTTTCGTATCTCTCAGAAATGCTCTAGTTTGAGATACTAACGGCTGTAAAAATTTATCGACATATTCACCTATCCTGGCATTAATAGATTGAATACCATTTATGATAGGTCTGCCCGGCGGTTGTTCTGAATTCTTGTGTATTTTCGGCACGGTGTAGATGATGGGTACTCTACACGTGTCAGGCAATAAATATTTGGACTCTTTTTTGTTTAAAATATTTTTACTTACTCCTTTCCGGATTACATCTGATAATTCCCGTTTGTACTCTCTTGTTGGGTTGCCATTGAGTTTAATATAAGTATTAGTATCGCTTAGTTGTCCTAGTAACTAATTATTGTAATATTCTTTAGATAGTACCACAATTGCTCCACCTTTGTCCGCAGGTCTCACTACAATTTCTTTATTTTGTTCTAACCGTTTAATACCTATTTGTATATTGTTGGGTTCAGATATTTTCTTGTATTTTAATTGTTCAAGATCTTGTATTACCATTCTATTGAAGACTTGAATATGCTCATTGTTCAGTACCGGTGGATTAAACAATGATCTGTTTCTGAGGCTACTGTGAATAATGCCTCTTGATGCTTCTGTTTCCAAATTCTGTATACTGGGAGGCTTAGATAGCATGTATTTTTTAATGTTCAGTTTCCTGGTGTACTTTTGTATGTCAATATACGTTTGGAATTTATCAAGATTTCTTGTAGGGGCATATTTTAAGCCTTTGTCTAATGTCGCAAGTTCAGCTCTCGTTAGTTCTGTTCCGCTGAGGTTATATATGCCTTCTCCTAATACTCTCTTTTTCTTTTGGACTTTCCGTCCTGCTCTGCATCCCCTTTTCTGTTTGGGCTTTTTTCCTTGTTGTGGTGTTCTTGTTTGTGGGGGTCTTCGTTCCGGCGATATTCTAAAAAAGACCTTGATTGCTCCTCATCATTATATTCCCTTAATGGTTCATACCTGTTGTTAGTTTGAATGGGACTTCTTGTCGGTTCATGCCTAGATTGTTCAATTCCTCCTCCTTCATTCCTGTTCCGGTTGGATTGATATTCCCGATATTCTTCTCCATTCGTATATTGTTGGTATTCTCTTTGTTCATTTCTCTCAGGGTTTTGGTGATAATATCTTGATTCATTTCTGTGTGCATATTGGTAGTACTCCCTTGGTTCAGTCCTATAGTTATTAGTTTGGTAATCTCTTGGTTGTTGATAATAGCGTGCTTGGTCCACATAGCCATTATTCCTTCTATTGTCTTCCCGATAATATTGTGGAGCATTCATGCGATTATTCGGTGATTGATAAGGTTTTAAGTAATTACGTGGTGACTGATATGGCTTGTTGTTTCTTTTATTGCCATTATTTTTCCAATAAGGTCTTCTGGGGGACTTATTTTTTGTTCTATTTTTCCACCAAGGTTTAGGAGTTCTGGGGCCATCATCATCCCTATATGTTCTACTTTGTTCTATTTCAGGTTGTCTTTCATATTTCAGACCATCAGGTGTTCCCGGTCTTCTTTCTGGTGTTCTGTAGTTAGATTCTCTTCTTGGAGTGATTATTCTTACCTCCCTCTCAGGGGATGAAGCAATGGATTCAGTTTTACCTTGTTTAAGGTTAACCTGCCAATTAAAAACCTGTTCCAAATGATAATCATTGGTATCTCTGAGGTACTTTCTTTTCTTCCTTTGCTTAATTTCTATATCTTTCTGTTCTAAAACTTTATTTAGTTGCTTAGTTAAAGTTGTAAATGGAGCTGTATCTTTAAATGGTTCCAATGTGCTTTTGCACTCTGTGATATGTTGGTTAATTATCTGTAATTTTCTCTGTTTCCTTTTTAGGGCAAAGTGAACTAGATCCATTCCTTTGTCATTAAAAAATTTGTACCATTCATTTACTCCTTCTTGATCCACTAGACCATCACAGATGGGAATCTCCCATCTTAATCTCCTGGGCACCATTTTGTCTTTAATGTACTGTTCATGGGTAGCAATATCCCACCATAGGCTCACCTTTTTCTCCATCAGGTGGCCAAATTTTCTGAAATTCGTATCTAAATCTCCTTTTTCAGTGCTAGGTGCAGTTGAGAAAACATTATCTAAATTTACTGTGCGTTTTTCTACGAAATCAAAAATATCCATATCTGCGACTGTAGGTGTGTTCTGAAGTAATAAGTGCTAAAAAAATGAATAAAAACCAAGCGCTGATGTGGATAGATATGTGTGATATAAATAAATTGTGCTTAAAAATATAATATACCAATATAGTTAGTGCTATAAAAAAATCAGTAAATTAAAGCTGCTATCAATATAGGGTGATCAGATAACCAAACAAATAGTACTAAGTATAAAATTGATGCGCTTTAAATAAATAGTGCACAATATGCTGCTGCGACTAAGCTTAAATCCAGGAATAAAAAATGCATACATGTGAATAAAATAAATACATAATTATGGTGCTAATACATGTGTTAAAATTGCCAAAAAAAAAAAAAATTGCCAAAAAAAAAAAAAAATGCCAAAAAAAATCTTCAAATTGGTGATGTGACGGTTAGTATAAATAAAATAATAATGACACTCTGAGTACAATGTCCAGGCAGAGATAAATAGTGGGAGAAAGTAAAAATAATTAAACAGTTCCTTCCCTTAATCCAGATTGATTGACTCACTGGGTTAGATCGTTTGTATCAGGATATTTAGTTTTTCTTGCATCCCACTTCAACAATTATACTGCTGGTGATTTGGCTCTCAGGATAAAGGTTTTATGCAAAGCAAGCAAAGAAAAAATAGATCATTGTGCAGTGAACTTACTAGATAGTACATAAGCAAAACAGAGACAAGAGATACACTCACAAACTCCCGGTCTATTAGAAGCATTCAAATAAGCAGATTGCAGTCAGCCGCTGTGGACGAGGTTTCCCATAGAGAAACAGCTGCTGTTAACCTTCAGGTGTATTGCAGCACTGAACGTCCTAAGCTCCTCCCACGCGTTACATCACTGACACGTGACTTTTTCAAGGATAAACCCAGGAAGCCACGGCCTCTGTATTTAAGTCCTATGGCATTGTGGTTACCATGGAGACAGCGCTGTGTTCATTGGATCATCATACTGCTTTCTGCTACTAATGACATGTAAATATTTTGGCTTAAGCCTTATTTAATTGTTTTACAAAAAAAAGGGGAACATATATTTATAAATACAGGTTTGCAAACAAATATAGAACACTTCCAGATAAAAAATAAGAACATAAAAATGGACCTAATTAGTGCAGTCACGAAACTCCCTCCATTGGTAAATAGTGTTACTACACATTCAATGTTAACACCTCTGATCGCATGTCACGAAGACCCCCACAAACAAGAACACCACAACAAGGAAAAAAGCCCAAACAGAAAAGGGGATGCAGAGCAGGACGGAAAGTCCAAAAGAAAAAGAGAGTATTAGGAGAAGGCATATATAACCTCAGCGGAACAGAACTAACGAGAGCTGAACTTGCGACATTAGACAAAGGCTTAAAATATGCCCCTACAAGAAATCTTGATAAATTCCAAACGTATATTGACATACAAAAGTACACCAGGAAACTGAACATTAAAAAATACATGCTATCTAAGCCTCCCAGTATACAGAATTTGGAAACAGAAGCATCAAGAGGCATTATTCACAGTAGCCTCAGAAACAGATCATTGTTTAATCCACTGGTACTGAACAATGAGCATATTCAAGTCTTCAATAGAATGGTAATACAAGATCTTGAACAATTAAAATACAAGAAAATATCTGAACCCAACAATATACAAATAGGTATTAAACGGTTAGAACAAAATAAAGAAATTGTAGTGAGACCTGCGGACAAAGGTGGAGCAATTGTGGTACTATCTAAAGAATATTACAATAGTGAGTTACTAGGACAACTAAGCGATACTAATACTTATATTAAACTCAATGGCAACCCAACAAGAGAGTACAAACGGGAATTATCAGATGTAATCCGGAAAGGAGTAAGTAAAAATATTTTAAACAAAAAAGAGTCCAAATATTTATTGCCTGACACGTGTAGAGTACCCATCATCTACACCGTGCCGAAAATACACAAGAATTCAGAACAACCGCCGGGCAGACCTATCATAAATGGTATTCAATCTATTAATGCCAGGATAGGTGAATATGTCGATAAATTTTTACAGCCGTTAGTATCTCAAACTAGAGCATTTCTGAGAGATACGAAACACTTGATACAAATACTGGATTCCCTTGACTTAAAACGAGATCAAAAATATATCATTGCAACTGCGGATGTAGCTTCGCTATATACAGTTATCGATCATAGTGATGCAATAGAAGCATCCAAATGGGCTATGGACAAATTCAGCCATCTCATATCCAAACAAAAAAGATTTATTTTAAGAAGCCTGGCGTTTGGAATACAGCACAATTACTTTTGGTATAAGGACAACTACTACAGACAATTAACTGGGATTGGAATGGGAGCTAAGTATGCTCCAAGTGTGGCCAATGTTTTTATGGCCAAGTGGGAGGATGAGGCAATCTTCTCAAATACCCCAGACAATATTGTGCTTTACAAAAGGTTCATTGATGACTGTATAGTAATATGGAAAGGTGACGAAGCTAGCTTAATACAGTTTTTTAACCAATTAAATATCAACCAAAAGAACATCAAGCTTGAATACGAAATAAGTGAAAAAATAGTACACTTCTTAGATTTAGAAATACAGCTAGTAAACAATTCCATTAGTACTAGAACCTATTTTAAAACAGTGGAAAGAAATAGCTACATACCAGTGAACAGTTGTCACCATGAACCATGGCTTATCAATATTCCCAAGGGGCAATTCATACGGCTAAGAAGAAATTGCTCAGATAATAATGAATATCTGAAACAGGCACAATTGATGGGACAAAAGTTTGAAGACAAAGGATATAACAAGGAATTCATAGCAGAAAAAATCAAGGAGATTAATCAAACCCCAAGGGAGGTTCTGATCCAGGATAAAATCAAAGATAATAAAGATAATAACGATATACCACTGATAATGAACTACAGCATTCAACATAAGAAAATGGAAAGAATCATCAGAAAACATTGGCCTCTTTTAAAATCAGATAAAACTCTCTGCAACATCCTACCGGATAAGCCTCACTTCATTTATAGGCGAGTCCCCACATTAAGGGATCTAATTGCCAAAAACGTCCCAGAACCCCCCAAAAGATTGACGGAATTATCCTTTTTCCAGGGGAAAGGGTTCTTCCCCTGTAAAAGATGTTACGCTTGCATCAATACCCAACAAAATGGGCAAAAGTGTAATAAATTCACAGCAACAAGTACTGGCAATGAACATACTATTAAGGACTTTATATCGTGCAGGACGGAAGGAGTAGTATATGTTTTGCAATGCTCATGCTCACTACAATATATTGGTAGAACCAAGAGGCCTATGTGGAAACGCATAAGGGAACATATCCAGAACATCAAAAAATCTTTCCCTAAGCATAATGTCTCCAGACATTTTGCTATGCACCACAATAGTGACCCCAAACAGTTGAAATTTTGGGCGATTCAGAAATACAAGCCACATTGGAGAGGCTCAAATAAGATAAGGGAACTCAGTAAAAGCGAGTCTAAATGGATATTCCAGATGGGGACTCTTGCGCCAAATGGCCTAAACATAGAATTTGATCTTAATTGCTTCATATCAGATTTTTAATACTCCGTGATACTCTCAAGACATGCCTTATTAATTTTTAAACATTTATTACATATATATTAATTTTTAATTTTTAAATTTTAATTTATATTTTATTTCGTTGGTATTAACTGGTACGTAAATTTATTGTCTCTTTACACTTAATATCATAATAACGATAGTCTATATTTTAGTATTTATTTTAATAAAATTAATTTTTATTATATTTTTTAATATCATAGGGATCATATATTTGATTTTACTGTAAATGAGTGTATAGTATCAAATATTTGGGTTGTGCATGTAGTCAATTATGTGTATCAATTTATTTGGTATTTTAATTTAATTTTTCAATATAATTTTTTTTTGAAACATTGTTGCAATGGCGAACTAGTGGCGCAACAATGTAACCTTAATCTTTTATTTTAATTTTTTTTATATTTTTTTATATAATTTTCACTAGTGGATGTGAGTGTAATACGGGCCTATTCAATATGTTGCTAGTAACTACACAATATGGATCAATTGGTATTTTACTTGCGGAAGTACACATACATATTAGTGATTTTGCTATCTATCGCAGTATGTAATGACATGCGATCTGAGGTGTTAACATTGAATGTGTAGTAACACTATTTACCAATGGAGGGAGTTTCGTGACTGCACTAATTAGGTCCATTTTTATGTTCTTATTTTTTATCTGGAAGTGTTTTATATTTGTTTGCAAACCTGTATTTATAAATATATGTTCCCCTTTTTTTTGTAAAACAATTAAATAAGGCTTAAGCCAAAATATTTACATGTCATTAGTAGCAGAAAGCAGTATGATGATCCAATGAACACAGCGCTGTCTCCATGGTAACCACAATGCCATAGGACTTAAATACAGAGGCCGTGGCTTCCTGGGTTTATCCTTGAAAAAGTCACGTGTCAGTGATGTAACGCGTGGGAGGAGCTTAGGACGTTCAGTGCTGCAATACACCTGAAGGTTAACAGCAGCTGTTTCTCTATGGGAAACCTCGTCCACAGCGGCTGACTGCAATCTGCTTATTTGAATGCTTCTAATAGACCGGGAGTTTGTGAGTGTATCTCTTGTCTCTGTTTTGCTTATGTACTATCTAGTAAGTTCACTGCACAATGATCTATTTTTTCTTTGCTTGCTTTGCATAAAACCTTTATCCTGAGAGCCGAATCACCAGCAGTATAATTGTTGAAGTGGGATGCAAGAAAAACTAAATATCCTGATACAAACGATCTAACCCAGTGAGTCAATCAATCTGGATTAAGGGAAGGAACTGTTTAATTATTTTTACTTTCTCCCACTATTTATCTCTGCCTGGACATTGTACTCAGAGTGTCATTATTATTTTATTTATACTAACCGTCACATCACCAATTTGAAGATTTTTTTTTGGCATTTTTTTTTTTGGCAATTTTTTTTTTTTTTTGGCAATTTTAACACATGTATTAGCACCATAATTATGTATTTATTTTATTCACATGTATGCATTTTTTATTCCTGGATTTAAGCTTAGTCGCAGCAGCATATTGTGCACTATTTAAAGCGCATCAATTTTATACTTAGTACTATTTGTTTGGTTATCTGATCACCCTATATTGATAGCAGCTTTAATTTACTGATTTTTTTATAGCACTAACTATATTGGTATATTATATTTTTAAGCACAATTTATTTATATCACACATATATATCCACATCAGCGCTTGGTTTTTATTCATTTTTTTAACAAGGGATTGTAAGCTTGCAGCAAGCAGTCCAGTAGCGATGGGGACAGAGTCAGACAAACTGGGTCATACACAGGCAGGCGGATCACCTGCAGATGCGTAGGCAGAAGCGAAGTCAGAGTCAGTAACAGATAGACGTACAATAGGGATGAGTTTTATGTTCAGGTCGAACACGAGTTCGACTCGAACATTGGATGTTCACCCGTTCGTCATAAAACGAACATTCGTGCCAAATTCGAGCGCCGCGTAATGCCCCATAATGCACTGCGAGAGTGCAGTGCATTGCTGTATGATGATTGGCCAAAGCATGCACCATGAGCTGCATGCTTTGTCCAATCCCAGCGCCCTCAGCTAAGAGAGCCACAATTGGCCAAAGGCAAGGAGGACTAAGTCCACGCCCCACAATATATAAGGCTGCCTGCACATCAGCCCCGTGTAGTGTGTTGTTGGCGTGGACGGACAGAGAGTGTAATTTAGATTGAGCAGGCAGGCAGGTTATTCAGTTAGCTGCAGTGTATTTAATATAAATTTATACAGTCAGTCTCGTGAATATATATATATATATATATATATATATACACACACTGCATCCAGTTTAGCTGTATCTGACTGTAGGCCATTCTTGGTGTACTTTTTCTAATATACTTCAGGCGGTGTACACAGTACACAGTACCGTGCACCCATAGTGCAGTTGCTACTACTTTTCTGGTGATGTACACAATACAGTACACCCATACTGTAGTTATTACACTTCTGTTGGTGTACACAGCACCGTGCACCCCTAGTGCAGTTGCTACTACTTTTCTGGTGGTGTACACAATACAGTACACCCATACTGTGCACCCCTAGTACAGTTGCTACTACTTTTCTGGTGGTGTACACAATACATACAGTGCACCCATAGTTGTTATTACACTTCTGTTGGTGTATACAGTACCGTTCACCCATAGTGCAGTTGCTACTACTTTTCTGGTGGTGTACACAATACATACAGTGCACCCATAGTTGTTATTACACAGTACCGTGCACCCATAGTGCAGTTGCTACTACTTTTCTGGTGATGTACACAATACATACAGTGCACCCATTGTTGCTATTAGACTTCTGGTGGTATACACAGTACCGTGCACCCCTAGTGCATTTGCTACTACTTTTCTGGTGGTGTACACAATACATACAGTGCACCCATAGTTGTTATTACACTTCTGTTGGTGTACACAATACCGTGCACCCCTAGTGCAGTTGCTACTACTTTTCTGGTGGTGTACACAGTACACAATACAGTGTAGTGTGGTTTTGCTAAACAAAATTTACAGCATGTCCGGAAGGCCACCAAGGAGAGGCAGACGCTCACAGGCCACTAAAAGAGGGCAAGCAGGTTCTGTATCTACAGTCAACAATGCTGGTCATGGACACGGTGCATCCTCAGCACGTGGCCGTGGGGCACCCTTGTCTATTTTTTCTGCAGCTGGCCATGTTATTGAGCCACAACATGCAGAAGAGTTGGTGGAATGGATAACAAAGCCGTCCTCATCCTCTGTCACCCAGGCTCAGAGCAGTTTGCCTGCCAATGCAGCTGCCAATGCGGCCTATTCCATTGGCTCCATGTCAACAGTCACTCCTTCCCTAGCCCCACCATCATGGATGGAGGAGTCCCCTGAACTATTCGACCAGTGTCAGGTACATGCTGCAGGAGGATGTGTAGCGATTTGAAGGCTCCGATGATGGTACCCAGGTTGAGAAAGGGAGTAACGTGAGCCTAGAGAGAGGGGGTGCCCAAGAAGGACAAGAAACTGGCAGTCATGTTCCCCCAGCTGCAGCATACTGCCAAGTTTGCTCCAGTGACGAGGAGGGAGGGGGTGATGAGGTCACTGACTCTACTTGGGTGCCTAATAGAAGAGAGGAGGAGGAGGAGGCACATCTCCAATGAGGCAGGATGCCCTCCATGGGGCAGCTTAAGGGCAGCCACCATATTGCATCACACCACAGAGCTAAGCAGGTGCAGGGCGCTTCTGACTCCCCACATATTTTGAAAAATTCTTTGGTGTGGGCTTTTTTGACACGTGTGCAGCAGATCGCACCTTTGCTGTTTGCAACATATGTCTGAAGCGTATCAAGCGTGGCCAAAACAGCAGCCGCTTGGCACCACATGCTTGACCAGACATATGACAGCCTCCCATGCAGTCCGTTGGCAACAGCACTTAACAGACTCACATCAAAGAACAAGGCAGCCTTCTCCTTGTTCCTCATCAGCTGGGATCTCCAACCCAACTATACCTCCAGTCCTCTCGGAAACCTGCACTGAGAGGAATGAAGGTATAGAAATAGGTGTCCCAAGTACTTGCGGCTAATCTGCTAGCGGTACACCAACATCCGATTTTTAGCAGGCAAATTTCCCTTTCCCAGTTGCTAAACCATCAACAGAAATTTGATCTCAGCTATCCACATGCTCAGTGTCTGAATGCTAGCTTGGTAAATACAACAAAAAACCTGCGCTGGCAACTCACCATAAAAAATAAATATATGTAAAAGAAATATATATAATTCATGAAATATACAAGTGCACAAATGATGTGAACTGTGTAAGATTGGAAAAAGAGCCACTTAAGAGCTATGCGACTAGAAGAAAATTCAATGTTGCTACACTGGTGAGTTGCCAGCGCAGGTTTTTTGTTGTATTTACCACTAAAGTCATAGCACTCGTATCCAGCAGCTGCAACACGATAGCCAGAATATAATATTTTTTGCGAGCGCTGTTATTTTTTATATATATATTTTTGAATGCTAGCTTGGTCAAATTGCTAGCACTGCAACTCCTACTTTTTCAGCTGGTAGACTCTGCCCCCTTTCGTGAATTTGTGGAATGTGTGGTACCTCAGTGGCAGGTCCGGCTTTCTACCAGCATGTGGAAAGCAATGTGTAGAAATAGTTACCACCACTCCAGGCATACCAGGTTGAAATCTTCTATCTTCCACTGTGCAAAGAGGTGAGAGCCCCAGGTGCTGGCAATTGCTGATGCAATTATGTTCATGCGAAAAGGATCTGGACAGCCGCACACAGGGATGAGCAGATAAAATCTTCTTTATTCAAAACACAACATGAATCAGTACATGACACCGCTGGAGCAACACAGCTTAGCCGCTAACGCATTTCATGCTCTTGCAGAGCGCTTACTCATAGCTGGCTTACATAATAGTGATAACCACTTTTATACATAAAACACACATGTCACATGACCTAGCATTAATGCTAGGCAGCTGAAGGCTAGCAGCATGAGATCTCAGTGCGTGTTAGCTAGGTTAATGACATGTAGTGGAATCACATTTAATGCAATGTAGAATAGAGAAAACAAGCCTATATAAACATAAAAATAGAATTGGAATTAAAAGTGGGAGTAATGAAGGTGAATGACCTATGTGAATTGCTTGTTAGTTGGATGGAATTATGACAAATAATAAAGTAACATAAAGTTGAAAAAATAAAAGTATAGAATGCAACTGACATGAAACTAAAATATCCAAAAAAGTTGGTGTGAACTAAGTATAAACATATATGTGAGGTGTATATAAATGCATATATGTGAAGGGCATAGGTATCGTTAGTAAAAATAACAGGTATATATATATGTATATGGTGTATATAAATATAGTGATGATACAATAACCTAGCCCAATAAAAATATATATATATATATATGATTATAATGTGACGTGCTTGTGAAATGTGCTGGATATTAAAGATGAAGAATGAAACAATGATATGTATATACATATATATAAAGTGCAATGGGCAGGGTGCAAAAAGTCTCTATTTCTCTATTCTACATTGCATTAAATGTAATTCCACTACATGTCATTAACCTAGCTAACAAGCACTGAGATCTCATGCTGCTAGCCTTCAGCTGCCTAGCATTATCTCATTAATGCTACGTCATGTGACGTGTGTTTTATGTATAAAAGTGGTTATCACTCTTATGTAAGCCAGCTATGAGTAAGCGCTCTGCAAGAGCGTGAAACGCGTTAGCGGCTAAGCTGTGTTGCCCCAGCGGTGTCATGTAATGATTCATGTCGTGTTTTGAATAAAGAAGATTTTATCTGCTCATCCCTGTGTGCGGCTGTCCAGATCCTTTTCGCATGGACATGTGGAAAGCAATGTCTTGGCCTTGTTGGACAGGGCGGTCAGCAGTAAGGTGCATATTACCGCTGACTCATGGTCCAGCAGGCATGGACAGGGATGTTACCTTTCTTTCACGGCGCACTGGGTAACTCTGCTGGCAGCTGGGAAGGCTGCAGGACAGGGTTCAGTATTGTTTGAGCTTGTTCCACCTCCACGCCTCCAAAATGCTAGTGGTGATTCTGCTACAGCTCTCTCCTCCACCCCCTCCTCTTCTTCTTCCTCTATGGCCTCTTCCTCTGCAGATTTGTCCTCTGAACCAGCGGTGCTCCGTAGGTGTTCAAGGGGCTACGCAAGCACTCAGGCAAAAAGATGCAATGTGGTGCTTGAGTTGGTCTGTTTAGGGGACAGGAGCCACACTGGGGCAGAGATTCTGTCAGCTCTGCAGGGGCAGGCTCAGAGGTGGTTGACGCCACGCCAGCTTCAGCCAGGAATGGTTGCATGCGACAATAGAACCAACATCCTCTCCGCCCTCTGACAGGGACACTTGACCCATGTTCCCTGTTTGGCTCATGTCCTGAATTTGGTGGTGCGGTGGTTCTTGAGCAGGTACCCGGGCTTACAGGATCTCCTGAGGCAGGTCAGGAAAGTCTGTGGGCATTTCCACCGGTCATAAAATGCCAGTGCTCGGCTGGCTGACCTTCAAAGGGAATGCAACCTGCCCAAGGACCGCCTCATTTGTGACATGCCCATCAGGTGGAACTCAACGTTGGCCACGCTGCAGCAGCTGCAACTGCAGCAGAGGGCCATCAATGAGTACCTGTGTGAGTATGGCACCAGGACAGGGTCAGGGGAGCTTGGCTTTTTTTCGCCACGCCAGTGGCTACTGATCAAGGATGCATTCACTGTCCTGTCACCATTTGAGGAGGCCACGAGGATGGTGAGCAGTGACAGTGCATGCGTCAGTGATATTGTCTCTCTTGTCTTCCTGTTGGAGCACACGCTTCATGGAATAATGGGCAGGGCACTTGAGGCAGAACAGCGGGAGGAAGAGGAGGACTTCCTTACCTCTCAAGGCCCCCTTTATCCAGATAGTATTCCTGTGGGCCCGCCGATCACACAGGAAGAAGAAAAGGAGGAGGATTGTGTCAGCATGGAGGTGTAGGATAACACTCAGCAGCAGTCAAGGAATCGTTTTCAGTCCCCAGAAACCCATGGAGTTGTACGTGGCTGGGAGGAGGTGGTTGAGGATCATGTGATCCTTAGTGACCCAGAGGACTCAGGATCGAATGCCTCTGCAAACTTACACTGCATGGCCTCCCTGATCCTGCAAAGCCTGTGAAAGGACCCTAGGATTCGAGGTATCAAGGAGAGGGATCATTACTGGCTGGCAACCCTTCTTGATCCACGCTACAAGGGTAAGGTTGCAGAACTTATCCAGCCTTCGCAGAGGGAGCAGAGGATGAAACCTCTTTGGGAGGTCTTGCAGAAAGGTTTGTGCAATGCGTTTCCAGAGCCTGGGAGGTTACAACTTCCTGGTGCTGGATAACGTGTTGCTGAGGCTTCGTTCAGTCACAGAAAGAGTGGTGGAGAAGGTGGCCGGTTGACCAATGCCTTCAGACAATTCTTCAGTCCTCAGCGCCAAGGTCTGATTGGTTCCAGCAACCATCGCCAGCGTCTGAATTACATGGTGCAGGAATATCTAGGGGCAAGATCAGACTTGGAGACCTTTCCAACAGAACATCCACTGTGTTACTGGGTCTTGAGGATGGACCAATGGCCAGAGCTTGCTCATAAGCAATTGAGCTACTGGTCTGTCCTGCATCCAGTGTTCTTTCTGAATGCACATTCAGTGCTGCTGGAGGCTTTGTAACTGATCAGAGTGTGCCTGTCCACAGACTCTGTTGATCGGCTTACATTCATAAAAATGAATTAGTCTTGGATCACCAGCTACCAAGCACCTGATGCTGATGTAACCGATTGATATTTCTATGGATGTGGGATCCCTTGAAGACTGCATGTCAGGAAAGGTTCCCTCCGCTGGTAATATCTATCATTTGGCATGCAGTACTGAGGTCCACCAGCAGGTGTCTCCTGGCAGTTTGGAACTGTCAGAGCTTTTTCCTGCTGGTATTATGTCATCTTTGGGGCGCAGTACTGGCGTCCACCAGCGGATGGATCCTGGCAGTGTGGAGCAGGCATTACCTTCTGCAATTAGGCATCACCTGACTTTGATAGCAGCTATAGTATAAATACTTGGCAAGTGCACACACACCTTGCCCTGGTATTGTCCTTGTGCCCTGAACTGCAGCCTGTTTATCTGTGATCCTTATCCTGATCCTGAGCCCTGATTCCTGTATCCTGAACCCTGAACCTGTTTGTTTATGTTCCTGTATCCTTGCCCTGCAGCCTGATTCCTTCCATCTTGTACTCTGTCTGTTTACTCCTGGCCCCCCATCTGCTGATCTCCTGTTTATGACCCTGGCCTGGCTTGATTATGATTCTGGTACTCCCTTTTGCTAGATATATGCTGGTTGGTTTATTATCACTGTTTGGTTGTTCAGTTTGTTCACTCTGTTTGTATTGATGGTGTGTTCACATTTTTTATGCATTTACTGTAATAAACATATTTACTTTCACCTGTTTATGTCTGGTTCACTCTGTCGCAGTTACACAGTTCTGGTCACATCTGGTTTATGACAGAATACCAGGGCCATCCCTGACCAGAAGTGGCTGCACAGGGGAACCATTTTAATTCAGTTTGGTTGCAAACATGAATGCCGATGAGGTTATTTTTCTCTGCTGGCATCTGAAAGTAGTGATTATTGCCGCCAGGCTTTGAAAGGATGGTCTAGTGACAAGTTGTTTGCAGCTATCCGTTTGGCTCACTCCCTGGTTGATCAGGGTTATATATTGTTTGGGGAGGTGCAGCCTTTGATCAAGATCTGTACTGAGCTGGCCCTGCCCTGCATTCCAGAGGGCCATAATGATTTCACTCCTCCTTTTAACTACTTCAGCCCCGGAAGGATTTACCCCCTTCCTGACCAGAGCACTTTTTACAATTTGGCACTGCATCGCTTTAACTTTGACTGCCTATGTCATTTCTTGAGGTGCTAAAATGGCAGGGCAGTACAAAACCCCCCCAAATGACCCGATTTTGGAAAGTAGACACCCCAAGGAAATTGCTGATTTTTTTTGTCCCAAGTGATTGAATAATGATAAAAAAAAAATTTACAAAAAGTTGTTACTAAATGATATATTGCTCACACATGCCATGGTTATATGTGAAATTGCGGCCCAAAATACATTTAAAATACATCCCCTGATGAAATCACGAGGTACATGACATCACGCGTAGGGACAGGAGAGGCACATCCCATTGACGGACGCGTACGAGCCCGTTGCTCGTTGGTGTTATGTGAGATTGCTGTGTTTATGCGAGTACCCTTGTCTTAATAAACTTCGGCTTTTGCAAATTAAATACTACACTATGTGGCATCCCCTTCTTTCCATTTATGTTTACTACACCCTTGGAGGGACTTAGATGTTTGGAGAACAGAGTCGGATCCAGGTTTTTGAAAAGGAGCCAGTATCAGCCTTGCTGTTTATGCTGTTACCTCAGTATTATGAGGTAAGGGGCCACTACTTACTAGTACAGGATTCTTGTCACAAAGAGGAGTTACGGTGGGGTTTTCCCTGGTCTATACACCCTAAGGCATACACCTACTATATACCCTTTGAAGAATCATCTTGTTTGGTGTGAAGTCACTGGAAGTTCTATCAGCATACTATGGACTAATACCTCTGTCACCTGATTTATTTTTCAATAGGCACTTTATTGTTCATCTATTTACTTGGCGTTTTATTATAAGATTTGTCACTGTGTTTTTTTCACCTTGGACATGCTGGGATCACAGTGTGCCCCTATGTGTGTATGACATACACTGCTGCATTATTTTTGCACATGCATTGTATTGCACTTTTCTTCACTATCTGAATTTACGTGCACTATTATTGATTTATTAATGTTTTACTACTGAATATTTTATTTCTATTTATGAGTATATAAGTTTATATCATGTCCGAATTAGGGCATTATACCCAGAGGATTGTATCTTTCTGCACTGAATCGCATGGCACTTTGTCACTTTTTTGAACAGTATATACACAATTTTTTCCGTTATGTACCAGTAAGTTAATTTTGAGAATTTTTATTATTTAGTCACTTGGCACTTTGTTTATACCTTTCAGTTTGACATTGAAATAGTGTATGCAGTTTCCCATTAGAATTTGTTATTATACCGCTACCTTTAGCAGTAGTGTTAGTCTATTATTGGATTAGCGCAGCACCATATATCAAGTGGGACCCTATATGGTGCAAACAGCTTTTCCATATTTGCAGACACCCACACATGATAGCGCGGGATTAACCATCTATCACAAAATACATTTAGCTGCTCTCCTGAGTATGGGGATACCACATGTGTGGGACTTTTTGGGAGCCTAGCCGCATACGGGGCCCCGAAAACCAAGCACCGCCTTCAGGATTTCTAAGGGCGTAAATTTTTTATTTCACTCCTCACTACCTATAACAGTTTTAAATACCATAAAATTCCAAGATGGCACAAACCCCCCCAAATTACCCCATTTTGGAAAGTAGACACTCCAAGCTATTTGCTGAGAGGCATGTTGAGTCCCTGGAATTTTTTATATTTTGACACAAGTTGCAGGAAAATGACAAACTTTTTTCTTTTTTTTTTTTTTTGCACAAAGTTGTCACTAAATTATATATTGCTCAAACATGCCATGGTCATATGTGGAATTACACCCCAAAATACATTCTGCTGCTTCTCCTGAGTACGGGGATACCACATGTGTGGGACTTTTTGGGAGCCTAACTGCATACGGGGCCCCAAAATCCAATCACTGCCTTTAGGATTTCTAAGGGCGTAAATTTTTTATTTCACTCCTCACTACCTATCACAGTTTCGAAGGTCATAAAATGCCAAGATAGCACAACCCCCCCCCCAAATTACCCCATTTTGGAAAGTAGACACCCCAAGCTATTTCCTGAGAGGCATGGTGAGTATATTACAGCTCTCATTTGTTTTTGAAAATGAAGAAAGACAAGAAAAATGTATTTTTTTTCTTTTTTCAATTTTCGAAACTTTGTGACAAAAAGTGAGGTCTGCAAAATACTCACTATACCTCTCAGCAAATAGCTTGGGGTGTCTACTTTCCAAAATGGGGTAATTTGGGGGGGGGGGGTTGTGCCACCTGGGCATTCCATGGCCTCCGAAACTGTGATAGGCAGTGAAGAGTGAAATTAAAAATTTACACCCTTAGAAAGCCTGAAGGCGGTGCTTGGTTTTCGGGGTCCCGTACGCGGCTAGGCCCCCAAAAAGTCTCACACATGTGGTATCCCCATTCTCAGGAGAAGCAACAGAATGTATTTTGGGGTGTAATTTCACATATTCCCATGGCATGTTTGAGCAATATATCATTTAGTGACAGCTTTGTGCAAAAAAAAAAAATTGTCTTTTTCCCACAACTTGTGTCACAATATAAAAATATAAAATATTCCATGGACTCGACATGCCTCTCAGCAAATAGCTTGGGGTGTCTACTTTCCAAAATGGGGTCATTTGGGGGGTTTTGAACTGTCCTGGCATTTTATGCACAACATTTAGAAGCTTATGTCACACATCACCCACTCTTCTAATCACTTGAAGACAAAACCCTTTCTGACACTTTTTGTTTACATGAAAAAATTATTTTTTTTTGCAAGAAAATTACTTTGAACCCCCAAACATTATATATTTTTTTTAAAACAAATGCCCTACAGATTAAAATGGTGGGAGTTTCATTTTTTTTCACACAGAATTTGCGCAGCAATTTTTCAAAAACATTTTTTGGGGAAAAAACACACTTTTTTTAATTGTAATGCACTAAAACACACTATATTGCCCAAATGTTTGATGAAATAAAAAATATGATCTTAGGCCGATTACATGGATACCAAACACAACATGCTTTAAAATTGCGCACAAACGTGCAGTGGCGACAAACTAAATATATTTTTAAAAGCCTTTACAGGTTACTTTAGATTTATAGAGGAGGTCTACTGCTAAAATGACTGCTCTCGATCTGACCTTCGCGGTGATACCTCACATGCATGGTGCAACTGCTGTTTACATTTGTCACCAGACCGACGCTTGCTTTTTCCTTTGCGCGAAAGCAGGGGGGGACAGGGGTGCTTTTTTTTTTTTTTTTTCTTTATTATTTTTTTTTCTTTTTTATCTTCTTTTTAAACTGTTCCTTTCATTTTCTTTAATCATTTTTATTATCTCAGGGAATGTAAATATCCCCTATGATAGCAATAGGTAGTGATAGGTACTCCATCTTTTTTGGGGGGCTCGTTGGGTAGGGGTACTCGGGAGGACATAAAGAAAATGCCTCTCATGCAGCCGGCTTACTGCATTTGGTTGGGGAAGGTGAGGTGGAGCACCGTCTGGAAACAGAAGGGCTCTGATGATCTCTTCCTGGAATTTAAGGAAGGATCCAGTTTGTCCTGAAGCTCTGTATAGCACATGAGCGTTTAGCAAAGCCAATTGAAATAAATAAACAGACACTTTCTTGTACTAGCGTCTAGCCTTACGGGCAATTATGTACGGCGCCAACAACTGGTAGTTGAGGTCCACCCCTCCCATATTTTGGTTATATTCATGGACACAGAGGGGTTTCTCCACAGCACTAGTCGCCGTAGTAATTTGGACTGTCGTGTCTGCATGAAGGGAGGTAAGAACGAAAACATTCTTATTATCCCTCTACTTCATAGCGAGCAAGTTATTACACTTGAAGCAGGCTCTCTCCCCCAGCCTAAGATGGGAATCTACAAGCCGCTGTGGAAAGCCCCGGCAATTAGGTCGCACGGTGCCACATGCTCCAATCTGCTGATCAAACAAGTAACTAAAAAGTGGCACGCTCGTGTAATAATTGTCCACATATAAGTGGTACCCCTTTCCGAATAAGGGTGACACCAAGTCCCACACAATCTTGCCAGCGCTTCCTATGTAGTCAGGGCAGTTTGTCAGCTCTACGTGGCTATCTTTTCCCTTGTAAACCATAAAACTACATGTATAGCCTGTGGCCCTGTCACAGAGCTTATACATCTTGACCCCGTATCTGGCGCGCTTGCTGGGAAGGTACTGTTTGAATGACAAACGGCCAGAAAACTTAATCAGGGACTCATCAACGCAGACAACTTGATGGGGAGTAAACAAGTCTGCAAAACGTTGGTTGAAGTGGTTTACGAGGGGCTGAATTTTGTAGAGCCGAGGGTCTCCACGAGGGCGACAGAGTTAATTGTCATTGAAGTGCATGAACCGCAAGATCTGCTCGTATCGTGCCCTGGTCATGGAGGCAGAGAACAAGGGCATATGGTGAATTGGGTCAGTGGACCAATATGACCGCAGCTCACTCTTTTTAGTTATGCCCATGTTGAGGGAAAGGCCGAGAAAGACCTTAAATTGGGAAACCGTAATTGGTCTCCAATCTCTGGCAAGGGAAGACTGGGGAATAGTGGTGATGTGTTGACCAGCGTACAAATTGCTTTGGTCCACAATAGATCTATAGAGATCTTCGGTGAAAAACCGCGAATAAAAATCAAGTGACGTAAAATCAACTGTTTCCACCTGAATGCCGGGTTGGCCAGTGAATGGGGGAAGTACGGGTGCTGCAGAATTGGTGGGTACCCAATTAGGATTGACAAATGCATCAGGAAGGGCACTATGGGCACGACGGGCCTGTGTTCATCTTCTTGGTGGCAGCGGGACACTACTTGTGCTTGCCACCTCACCAGCTTGAACTGCACTTATGGGACTCGCCACATCACCACGTGATATTGCAGTGCTAGATTGACTACGACCAGGGTGTACTAGGCCACTGGTGCTTGACAGTTCCCCAGAAGGAATAGCGGCGCTAGTACTGCTCTGCTCCATACGAGGGACCTGGGTTCTTGTACATCAATGACAGAAGAAGAAGATTGGGGTCTGGTACGCCTGAACTTGGCAGGGACCACAACTCCGTCATCAGAGCTATCTGTCATGGAGCTGCTGTCCTCTACAGGATCGTAATCTGAGCCTGAATCTGACAGATGAGTGACTTCCTCTTCACTATTTGTCATGCTCAGAAACGTGTAGGCCTTAGGGCCGATCCTAGGGTCACCGGCGCCTGGGTGCAGAAATATTTCTGGCTCCCCCACATGGGCGTGGTCATCTTACCAACTCCTCCCCTTTACAAATGTTTCTATGGCAACGACTCAAACACAGAGATGCTCCCCTAAGAAGTCTTTGTTACCCTGGGATCCTCCCATGATCTTTTAACAAAAAAAATACAGGAAGAGCATACACTAATGAGACCTGGAGGGGGTCTCTCTGATGCACACAGAGATGGCTTCTGTTAGAGACTCTGTTAGAAAGAGCCCCCAGACATATTACAGGAGATGGTCAGATACTGCAATCATGGTACAGGAGATGGTCAGAGACTGCAGACACAGTACAGGAGATGGTCAGAGACTGCAGATATGATACAAGAGATGGTCAGAGACTGTAGTTATGATACAAGAGACGGTCAGAGACTGCAATCATAGTATAGGAGATGGTCAGAGACTGCAGATATAATACAGGGGATGGTCAGAGACTGCAGACATAGCACAGGGGATGGTCAGAGACTGCAGACATAGTACAGGAGATGATCAGAGACTGCAGACATAGTACAGGAGATGGTCAGAGACTGCAGACATGATACAAGAGACGGTCAGAGACTGCAGACATACTACAGAAGATGATCAGAGGCTGCAGACATAGTACAGGAGATGGTCAGAGACTGCAGACATAGTACAGGAGATGGTCAGAGACTGCAGACATGATACAAGAGACGGTCAGAGACTGCAGACATACTACAGAAGATGATCAGAGGCTGCAGACATAGTACAGGAGATGGTCAGAGACTGCAGACATAGTACAGAAGATGGTCAGAGACTGCAGACATACTACAGAAGATGATCAGAGACTGCAGACATAGTACAGGCTCATCAGGCTGCTGCCCAGCCTGATGAGCCTCTGTCTGCTGCCCAGCCTGATGAGATTCTGTCTGCTGCCCAGCCTGATGAACCTCTGTCTGCTGCCCAGCCTGATGTGTCCCTATCTGCTGCCCAGCCTGATGTGCCTCTGTCTGCTGACGAGCCTCTGTCTGCTGCCCAGCTGGACGAGCCTCTGTCTGCTGCCCAGCCTGACGAGCCTCTGTCTGCTGCCCAGCCTGATGTGTCCCTATCTGCTGCCCAGCCTGATGTGTCCCTATCTGCTGCCCAGCCTGACGAGCCTCTGTCTGCTGCCCAGCCTGATGTGTCCCTATCTGCTGCCCAGCCTGACG
This sequence comes from Aquarana catesbeiana, assembly GCF_042186555.1. Classification (NCBI taxonomy): domain Eukaryota; kingdom Metazoa; phylum Chordata; class Amphibia; order Anura; family Ranidae; genus Aquarana; species Aquarana catesbeiana. Next base: position 552,237,389 of record NC_133324.1, read on the forward strand.
AGCCTCTGTCTGCTGCCCAGCCTGATGTGTCCCTATCTGCTGCCCAGCCTGACGAGCCTCTGTCTGCTGCCCAGCCTGACGAGCCTCTGTCTGCTGCCCAGCCTGACGAGCCTCTGTCTGCTGCCCAGCCTGACGAGCCTCTGTCTGCTGCCCAGCCTGACGAGCCTCTGTCTGCTGCCCAGCCTGACGAGCCTCTGTCTGCTGCCCAGCCTGACGAGCCTCTGTCTGCTGCCCAGCCTGACGAGCCTCTGTCTGCTGCCCAGCCTGACGAGCCTCTGTCTGCTGCCCAGCCTGACGAGCCTCTGCTGCCCAGCCTGATGTGCCTCTGTCTGCTGCCCAGCTTGAAGTGCCTGCTGCCCAGCTTAAAATGCCTGCTGCCCAGCTTAAAGTGCCTGCTGCCCAGCTTAAAGTGCCTGCTGCCCAGCTTAAAGTGCCTGCTGCCCAGCTTAAAGTGCCTGCTGCCCAGCTTGATGTGCCCGTGCCTGCTGCCCAGCTTGATGTGCCCGTGCCTGCTGCCCAGCTTGATGTGCCCATGCCTGCTGCCCAGCTTGATGTGCCCGTGCCTGCTGCCCAGCTTGATGTGCCGTGCCTGCTGCCCAGCTTGATGTGCCCGTGCCTGCTGCCCCACTTGATGTACCCGTGCCTGCTGCCCCGCTTGATGTGCCCATGCTGGCGGCCCAGCTCATTGTGCCTGTTGCCCAGTTCGATGTGCCTGCCTCCTAGCTCGATGTGCCTGCTACTCAGCTTGAGGTTCCTGTGCCTGCTACCCAGCTTGACGTACTTATTGCCCAACCTGATGTGACTTTGCCCGCTGCATGGCTTCACGCCATGGACTTTCCCCAGCAACGGCTAGTTGGAGCGAGCGGAGGTCGCTCCTTCGAAGGGGGGTACTGTCAGGAAAGGTTCCCTCCACTCGTAATATCTGTCATTTGGCATGCAGTACTGAGGTCCACCAGCAGGTGTCCCTGGCAGTTTGGAACTGTCAGAGCTTTTTCCTGCTGGTATTATGTCATCTTTGGGCCGCAGTACTAGCGTCCACCAGCGGATGGATTCTGGCAGTGTGGAGCAGGCGTTACCTTCTGCAATTAGGCATCACCTGACTTTGATAGCAGATAGTATCCTGAACCCTGAACCTGTTTGTTTCTGTTCCTGTATCCCTGTATCCTTGCCCTGCAGCCTGATTCCTTTCACCTTGTTCCCTGTCTGTTTACTCCTGGCCCCCATCTGCTGATCTCCTGTTTATGACCCTGGCCTGGCTTAACTACGATTCTGGTACTCCCTTTTGCTATATATATACTGGTTGGTTTATTATCACTGGTTGTTCAATTTGTTCACTCTGTTTGTATTGGTGGTGTGTTCATATTTATATGAATTTACTTTAATAAACTTATTTACTTTCACCTGTTTATGCCTGGTTCACTCTGTCGCAGTCACACAGTTCTGCTCACATATGGTTTATGACACTGCATATGCTGAGTGACTATTCTATTATGCTGAGTGACTATCCTATTCCTCCTCATTCTTCATGATGATAGCTTCTAAGAATATTTTTGGTTCAGGGCACCACCATCACTGCCTAAGGCCCAATTTTTCTGCCTGTGTATAACAGGGGCGCGTAATTACAATTTTTGATCTAACATTTCACATCAGGGCCCGTTCCTGCGCTCAAGAGAATTTGTGAGGGGTTACAGTGTTGTGGCACCACCACCACTGCCTAAGGCCCAATTTTTCTGCCCCTGTTTAACAGGGGCGCGTAATTATAATTTTTGATCTTATATTTTACAGGAGGGCCTGTTCCTGCGCTCAACAAGAGTATCTGTGAGGCTTTACAGTGTTGTGCCACCGCCTAAGGCCCAATTTTTCTGCCCCTGTTTAACAGGGGCATGTAATTACAATTCTTGATACAATATTTTCAAACATCCAACTTACAAACGACTCCTACTTACAAACGGAGGGAGACAACAGGAAGTGAGAGGAAATCTACCCCTAGGAAGGGAAATTCTCTCCTGTAAGAGTTAATATGGGAAAAAGGTGTTTCCACTGATGCTTTATCACCAATCCTTGTTTCCCTAATAACCCAAATTTTTCAAAATCCAATTGTCATTGGGACAGAAAGTGAGGTGAAATCTTCTGAACAGGGGCACAGACAGCAAAACAAATGTTACAGGGGTGATAACCCTTCCCTATGTTATCCAAAAAGCTTAAAAATTGATTTTTTTGGCTGGAGCTACACTTAAAAAATGTACCTGTTCCAAATTACAAACACATTCAACTTAAGAACAAACCTACAGTCCCTATCTTGTTTGTAACCCGGGGACCGCCTGTATACTGCTGTTCAGAGTATATAGGGCCTGGGGGCCCCACGCCTTTTTTTTTTCTAATTTGGGTGCGGGGTTCCCCTTAATATCCATACCAGACCCAAAGGGCCAGGTAATGGGCTGGGTGCCCATGATTTTCATCTATATTGCCGGGACCTGACATTACATTACAGCCGCAAGCAGTTTTAAATGACTTTTATTCCTTTAGAAATGTCATTTTGTGCAGGGACTGTTCTAAACACAGGGAAAAATGCGCCACTTTACAGGCATACTACAATCCCCCCCCAGGCACGATGTTTAAAGGAATATTTCACTTTTATTGTTTCACTTTAAGCATTATTAAAATCACTGCTCCCGAAAACGGCCGTTTTTAAAACTTTTTTTTGCATTGATACATGTCCCCTGGGGCAGGACCCGGGTCCCTTTTATGACAATAACTTGCATAGTAGCCTTTAAAATTAGCACTTTTGATTTTTCATGTTCGTGCCCCATAGATTTCACGGTATTCGCACTAATTTTTTGCCTGTTTGCATGTTCTGCCGCGAACCGAACCGGGGAGGTGTTCGGCTCATGCCTAACGTACAGAATGGAAAAATGTGTTTAGTTTTGGATAGATTCGTTATGTTACTAATTTTGCTTCGTTGATCCATTTCTGAATTTGTTTCGTTTAGTTTCTAAATTTAGTTTTGTTTATTAATTTTCTAACGAAAAATGATCAACCATTCGAATTCTGTGTGACGAATAGCTGGTTTATAAAGAGTGGAAGCTGGCCGACACGTCTAACAACTAATGGCTCATCAGCTGTAAATAAAAGAATGTTGGCTGGCAATAGAAAATCCTAAAAAAAAAACAGCGTGGGGTCCCCCCTCCATCCATACCAGGCCCTTCAGGTCTATTAAAAATTTTAAGAGAACCCCACACCAAAATTAAAACAAAACCGCGTGGGATCCCCCCTCAAATCCATACCAGACCCTTATCTGAGCATGCAGCCCGGCAGGCCAGGAAAGGGGGGGATGATCGAGCACCCACCTCCCCCAAACCATACGAGGCCACATGCCCTCAACATGGGGGGTGTTTTGGGGTAGGGGGGCTCTGCCTCCATCCCAAAGCACCTTGTCCCCATATTAAATTCCTGTGGGAAAGGCGCCAACCTATAATTGCTTTATATATAACTGCTGCCCTTTTAAGTGCGAACCACACAAAAATTTGTTATAGATGGTAAAGTCTAGCGCTGTTATATTTATTTTAATGCATGTCCAACAAACAAACGTGAATATTAAATCGCTTAAATTAAGAGTCAATACCAGAAAGTCATTGTGAAAAATCAGCACAATAAAGGCGCAAAAGTGGATTGTGTGTATCACTTATTGAAAGTTAACACAATGAAGCTGCAAGTTGAACAATATAAATCACTCTTTAGGTGAATAAATCGCTTTTCAAATCTTCTGTGACAATGATTCACAGACACGACAATCCCGCCACCACTTAGATTTTAAGCTTACCAGATAGCAAGCTTGATATCACTTGAGGCTATTACCCAGCCTGGGCCTTTTAACCTCCAGATAGGTCCAAGCAGCAACTCTCATTCAGGGGTCTCATTGGAGTCCGGAAGATGATATTAGGCTTGAAGGAAGATCCCGAGGGGGTGGCCGGTGGCAAACGCGCCTGCTGTCCACGCGCATCGGGACCCCCGCCGTGCAGCGGGCCCTTGTGCTCCTCCGGCGGCTATTAAAGGGGACAATGTACCCATACGTTGTTTTGTGGGAACGTGACACTTAGGGATGGGCCAAACACCCCCTGGTTCGGTTGCATCCAGAACATGCGAACGGACCGAAAGTTCACGCGAACATTCGAACACCGTTAAAATCTATGGGACTCGAACAGGAGAAATCAAAAGTGCGAATTTTAAAGGCTAATATGCAAGTTATTGTCCTATAAAGGGTTTGGGGACCCGGGTGCTGCCCCAGGGGACATGTATCAATGGAAAAAAAAGTTTTAAAAATGGACGTTTTTTCGGGAGCAGTGATTTTAATAATGCTTAAAGTGAAAAAATAAAAGTGAAATATTCCTTTAAATATCGTACCTGGGGGGTGTCAATAGTATGCCTGTAAAGTGGCACGTGTGTCCCGTGCTTAGAACAGTCCCTACACAAAATGACATTTCTAAAGGAATAAAAGTCATTTAAAACTGCTTGAGGCTTTAATGTAATGTCAGGTCCCAGCAATATGGATGAAAATCAGGGAGACAAACGGCATGGGTACCCCCCAGCCCATTACCAGGCCCTTTGGGTTTTGTATGGGTATTAAGGGGAACCCCGCACCTAAATTAAAAAAGAAAAGGCGTTGGGCCCCCAGGACCTATATACTCTGAATTATACAGGCGGTGCAAACAAGACAGGGACTGTAGGTTTGTTCTTATGTAGAATCTGTTTGTAATTTGGAACAGGTACATTTTGTAAGTGTAGCTCCAGCCAAAAAATCTATTTTAAAGCTTTTTGGAAAACATAGGAAAGGGTTATCAACCCTGTAACATTTGTTTTGCTGTCTGTGCCCCTGTTCAGAAGATTTCACCTCACTTTCTGTCCCAATGACAATTGGATTTTGAAAATTTGGGGTTTTTAAGGGAAACAAGGATTGGTGATAAATCAGTGGAGAAGACACCTTTTTCCCATATTAACTACAGGAGAGAATTTCCCTTCCTAGGGGTAGATTTCCTCTCGCTTCCTATTGTCTCCCTCCGTTTGTAAGTAGGAGTCGTTTGTAAGTCGGATTTTTGAAAATAGGGGACTGCCTGTATATACTATATGGCCTGCCCTATACACTCTGTGCAAAATTGGGCCTTAGGTGTGGGTGGTACCAGAACACTGTAAGCCCTCACAGTTACTCTTGGTGGGCGCTGGAATGGGCCCTGCTGTGAAATATTATATCAAGAATTGTAATTACATGCCCCTGTTAAACAGGGGCAGAAAAATTGGGCCTTAGGCAGTGGTGGTGGTACCACAACACTGCAACCCCCTCACAGATGCTCTGGTGGTGCCCAGAACCAAAAATGTTCTTAGAAGCTATCAACATGAACATTGAGGAGAAATAGGATAGTCACTCAGCATAACAGAATAGCCACTCAGCATGAGCATAGGCAGTCTTGAAGGGACCTCACATTAATTAAAAAATTAATCGGTTACATCAGCATCAGGTGCTTGGTAGCTGGTGATCCATGACTGATTCATTTTTATGAAGGTGAGCTGATCAACTGAGTTGGTGGACAGGCGCACGCTGTGATCGGTTACAAAGCCTCCAGCAGCACTGAATGTGCGTTCCAAAAGAACGCTGGATGCAGGACAGGCCAGTAGCTCAATTGCATACTGTGCAAGCTCTGGCCAGTGATCCATACTCAAGACCCAGTAACCCAGTGGATTTTCAGTTGGAAAGGTCTCCAAGTCTGATCTTGCCCCTAGGTATTCCTGCACCATGTAAATCAGACTCTGGTGATGGTTGCTGGAACCGATCAGACCTTGGGGCTGCGGACTAAAAAATTGTCTGAACGCATCGGTCAGACGGCCACCTTCTCCACCGCTCCTTCTGTGACTGACCGAAGCCTCAGCAACACGTTGTCCATGAGTACCAGGAAATTGTAACCTCCCAGGCTCTGGAAACGCATTGCACAAACCTTTCTGCAAGGCTTCCTGAAGATGTTTCATCCTCTGCTCACAGCTGGATAAGTTCTGCCACCTTACCCTTGTAACGTGGATCAAGAAGGGTTGCCAGCCAGTACTGAACCCTCACCTTGATACCATGAATCCCAGGGTACTTTCGCAGGCCATGCAGCGTAGGTTTGCTGAGGCATTCGGCCTGGAGTCCTCTGGGTCACTAAGGACGACCTGATCCGCAGCCACCTCCTCCCAGCCACGTACAAGTCCATGGGTTTCTGAGGACTGAAAACGATCCCTTGAAGATTGCTGCTGATGCTGAGTGCCAGGCTCCACCTCCATGCGGACACAATTTTCTTTCTCCCCCTCCTCTGTGATTGGTTGGCCTGCAGGAATACTATTTGGATAAAGGGGGCCTGAGAGGTAAGGAAATCCTCCTCTTCCTCCCTCTCTTCTGCCTCAAGTGCCCTGTCCATTATTCCATGCAGCGTGTGCTCCAACAGGAAGACAAGAGGGACAGTATAACTGATGCATGCACTGTCACTGCTTACCATCCTCGTGGCCTCCTCAAATGGCGACAGGACAGTGCATGAATCCTTGATCATGAGCCACTGGTATGGCGAAAAAAAGCCAAGCTCCCCTGACCCTGTCCTGGTGCCATACTCGCACAGGTACTCATTAATGGCCTTCTGCTGTGTGTGCAGCTGTTGCAGCATTGCCAATGCTGAGTTCCACCTGGTGGGCATGTCACAGATGAGGCGGTTCTTGGGCAGGTTGCATTCCTTTTGGAGGTCAGTCAGCCGAGCACTGGCATTATATGACCGGCAGAAATGCCCACAGACTTTCCTATCCTGCCTCAGGAGAACCTGTAAGCCCGGGTACCTGCACAAGAACCTCTGCACCACCAAATTAAGGACATGAGCCAAACAGGGAACATGGGTGAAGTGTCCCTGTCAGAGGGCGGAGAGGAGGTTGGTGCCATTGTCACAAACCACCATTCCTGGCTGAAGCTTGCGTGGCATCAACCACCTCTGAGCCTGCCCCTGCAGAGCTGACAGAATCTCTGCCCCAGTGTGGCTCCTGTCCCCTAAGCAGACCAACTCAAGCGCCGCATGGCATCTTTTTGCCTGACTGCTTGCATAGCCCCTAGAACGCCTACAGAGCACCGCTGGTTCCGAGGACAAATCTGCACAGTAAGAGGCCATGGAGGAAGAAGACGAGGAGGGGTGGAGGAGAGAGGTGTGACAGAATCACCACTACCAGCATTTTGGAGGCATGATGGCTGAACAAGCTCCAACAATACCGCACCCTGTCCTGCTGCCAACAGGGTTACCCAGTGCGCCGGGAAAGAAAGGTAACGTCCCTGTCCATGCCTGCTGGACCATCAGTCAGCAGTAATATGCACCTTAACGCTGACCTCCCTGTCCAACGAGGCCAAGACATTGCCTTCCAGATGTCGGTAGAGAGCCAGAATGGCCTTCCAAGAAAAAAATTGTCATTTGGGAACCTGCCACTGAGGTACCGCACATTCCACAAATTCTCGAAAGGGGGCAGAGTCTACCAGCTGAAAAGGCAGCAGTTGGAGTGCTAGCAATTTAGCCAAACTAGCATTCAGCCGCTGAGCATGTGGATGGCAGGGACTGAATTTATTTCGCCGGTTTAGCAACTGGGGTAGAGAAATTTGCCTGCTACAATCAGATGTTGGTGTACCACTAGCAGATTGCCTGGAAGTGCTTGGGACACCCAATTCTACACCTTTATTCCTCTCAGTGCAGGTCTCTGAGTTATAGTGGGGTTGGAGATCCCAGCTGATGAGGAGCAAGGAGAGGTCCGCCTTTTTCTTTGGTGTGGGTCTTTTAAGTACTGTTGCCAACAGACTGCATGGGAGCTCGACATATGTCTGGTCAAGCATGTGGTGCCCAAGCAGCTGCTGCTTTGGCCATGCTTGATATGCTTCAGACATATGTTGCAAACAGCAACAGTGTGATCTGCTGCACCCGTCTCAAAAAAAGGCCCACACCAAAGAACGTTTGCACATGCAGAGCTCTGCGGTGTGATGCAGTCGGTTGCCTGCCCTTAAGCTGGCCCCTGGAGGGCATCCTGCCTCGTTGGAGATGTGCCTCCTCCTCCTCTCTTCTATCTGGCACCCACGTAGAGTCAGTGACCTCATCATCCCCTGCCTCCTCGCCACTGGAGCAAACCTAGCAGTATGCTGCAGCTGGGGGAACATGACTGCCAGTTTGTTGTCCTTCTTGGGCACCCCCTCTCTCTGGGCTCACGTTACTGCCTTCATCCTCAACCTGGGTACCATCATCAGAGCCTTCAAAACTCTGCACATCCTCCTGCAGCATGTACCCTACACTGTGGTCGAACAGTTCGGGGGACTCCTCAGGGCATGATGGTGGGGCTAGGGAAGGAGTGACTGATGACATTGAGCCGATGGAAGAGGCCACTTTGGCAGCTGCATTGGCAAAGTACCCTAAGCCTGGGTGACAGAGGATGAGGACGGCTTGGTCATCCACTCTACCAACTCTTCTGCATGTTGTGGCTCAACACGGCCAGCTGCCGAAAAAAAGGACAAGCGTGCCCCACAGCCACATACTGAGGATGCACCGTGTCCACAACCAGCACTGTTGGCTGTAGACACAGAGCCTGCTTGCCCTCTTTTAGTGGCCTGTGAGCGTCTGCCTCTCATTGATGGCCTTCCAAACATACTGTACAATTAGATTAGCAAAACAACACCTGAAGTTTACTAATAACTGTATGAACTGCAGCTCACTGAGTCACCTATAGGCTTGGCTAGACATATACATATATATATATATATATATATATATATTTTAAATACACTGCAGCTAACTGAATCAACTGCCTGCCTGAAGTAGATTAGAAACAGTAGAGCAGGAATGGTCTGCAGTGAGATCTAGCTAACTGAATCAACTGCCTGCCTGAAGTAGATTAGAAATAGTACAGCAGGAACAGTCTGCAGTGAGATCTAGCTAACTGAATAAACTGCCTGCTCAAAGTAAATTAAATGACACACTCTCTCTCTCTCTCTACCTATCTATCTCTCTGCCAGCAACACACTACACAGGGCCGACGTGCAGGTGGCCTTATATAGTGTGGGGCGTGTACTTAACCCCCTGAGCCCCTTTGGCCAATTATGGCTCTGTTTGCTTACAGGGCTGTGATTGGCCAAAGCATGCGGGTCATAGTGCATGCTTGGCCAATCATCGGCCAGCAATGCACTGCGATGACGCAGTGCATTATGGGCTGTGACCGAATTTGACACGAACGGCCCATAATGTTCGATCTTCGTCGAACGATCGAACAGCCGATGTTAGAGTCAAACTCATGTTCAACTCAAACAGTCAGCCCATCCCTAGTGACACTTTGCCGATGTATATAACAAAACAGTGTTGCGCTTCCTAAATAACTACCAATAAGTCCTTAAAGAGAATAGATGATTAACTTGCAATAAAGCAAGATACTGAGTGCACAAACAAATATACGTGTTCCCTGACTGGGAATAGTGAACAGTACACAATAATGAAATATACGTGTTCCCTATATGGGAATAATGAACAACAGACAATAAAGGTAAAGTCCACACACTCAAAAAAGATAATGGAATAAAAATAAGAGTCCAAATGCACAAAAATAATCCTCAGAGTCTTCTGCACAAAAACGCACAACACACCGCCAGTGCATAAACGTTGAAAATGCAAGTGCTCTCCTCCACCTCAATATCCTAGCCACTCACCTTACGTTCTGACCCCTGTTTCAGGTCAGAAAAAGCAGGTTCCCTCTCAGGGATATAAACGAATCAGCTGGTCATGGAGCTCCTATTCCGTCAGTGCTGCCTCAGGCTGATTAGATGGATACCAGCCAGTACAGATTCCCTCAATGGGGTCTGGTGCACATAGGAACAGAAAAGGCAAAATCTAGTGCTCTCTGTATCGAAACAGTTTATTTCCTCATAAGGTCATTAAAACGTTACTCACAAACGCAGCACTTGAATAGTGCGGGCTCAGGATGCATAGAAACGACAAGATGCTCGCGGGATGACATTGCCATTGCGACTTCTTCTCCCTATATGCGTTATGTCAAATGGGCTACTACACCACCGTGACTTCTGCAGTAAGGATTGAAGACTGGACGTCCCACCGCTGTTTAAATAGAAATTTCTGATTAAATGTTTACGATTTTGCTTAAAGCATAATTTTTGGTATAGTGGTGATTATTATTGGCAAATAAGGGGTACAGCTATGGGCGCGAGGTTCGCACCGAGTGTCGCAAACCTTTTTATGGCCCATTGGGAGGACATGGATGTACTCAACCCCAGACCTAAAGAACTTATTTTATACAAAAGATTCATAGATCATCTTGTAATCATCTGGAAGAGGGATGTGACATCCTTTGAAGCATTTAAAGGATCCATGGAAGGGAATGACAAAAATATTCAGCTCACCTGGACTGTCAGCAATGAGTGTATCACCTTTCTTGATTTAGAGATCTCCAAGGAGGAGGGTAGACTGCTGACAAGGAACCATTTTAAGCCCACCGATAGAAATTCCTATCTGTCGATGGACAGCTGTCATCATAAGCCCTGTTTGGTGAATATACCAAAGGGCCAGTACATGAGGATTCGTAGAATTTGTACCAAAAAGGAAGACTTTTTGAGTCAATCCGAAATACTGACCAGTAGGTTTAAGGAAAAAGAATATGACCTTGAGAAAGTTGAGGAAGTTAAAATGAAGGTACTAAACATGGATAGGGATTAACTACTATCGGATAAGAAATCACATGAGCCCTTGTGTCGTGAGTTTAATCTCATTCTCGATTTTAATGTGCAATTCAGACAGGTGGAAAAAATAATAAAACATTGGGGTATCCCAAGGAAAGATAGGGTGCTAGGACCCAAATTACCAGTCCTTCCAGGGTTTATTTACAGAAAAGCTCCTACCTTGAAGGATCTATTTGCACCAGGAGTGATAGATCCCCAAAAAAGCAGAAGGGACCTTCTGCATCTTGTTTCGGCATTTTCACTGGTTTCTTCGCATGTGGCAGGTGTAGGGCTTGTAGACAAGCAAAGAAGAATATTAAAAAGAGAAAGGAATTCTGTTCTACCAGTACAGGCAAAAGGTACAAAATTTGTGATTTCATAACCTGGGCATCCACAGGTGTTATTTATATACTGCAATGTTATGTGGGTTGCAGTACATTGGCCGTGCATCACAAACCTTGCAGATTAGAGTGGGAGAGCATATTGCCAATATTAAAAAAGGTATAACCACCCATAGTGTCCAGAAACATTTTAATTTAGTACACAATAAGGATCCCAGTTCGCTGAAATTTTGGTATAGAACGGATGGATAGACACTGGTGGGGGGGGGGGGGGGGTCATTATATGAGACAACTCAGCAAAAGGGAATCCTTCTTGATTTATGAAAGTAAGGTACTTTGGCCGAGGGGTTTGAACGTGGACTTCGATTTGAACGGTTTTATCAGTAATTTATGAGTTAAGTTATTCATGATTTTATATATATTTTTTTATATATGTATCTTTATTTTATAATAATATTTTTTTTTTTCTGGTTTTTTGATGTATTTGTGTAATTTTTTTATATTAAATTTGGTCAAGATGCTTACAGGATGGTGTTGCCAGTGGTAGGTTTAATAATGGTCACTAACACAATAGTTTTTTCTATGAAAAAACCTGACTTGGGAAGAATTGATTTTCAGCTTGTTGGATGTCCCCATGTGTATTGGTGCTGTTTTCACCACTTCCTGTTTCCTGTGTCAGCCCGGATGGGTGTGCCATAAGGCCAGATTCAGCAAGGTGGGACCAGGAAGTGATGATGTAACACACTTGATTAGAGAGTGTTATGCCCTGTACACACAGTCGGACATTCCGACAACAAAATCCATGGATTTTTTCAGACGGATGTTGGCTCAAACTTGTCTTGCATACACACGGTCACACAAAGTTGTCGGAAAATCTGATCGTTCTAAACGCGGTGACGTAAAACACATACGTCTGGACTATAAACGGGGCAGTAGCCAATAGCTTTCGTCTCTTAATTTATTCTGAGCATGCGTGGCAACTTGTGCGTCGGATTTGTGTACACACAATCGGAATTTCCGACAACGGATTTTGTTGTCGGAAAATTTTATAGCAAGCTCTCAAACTTTGTGTGTCGGAAATTCCGATGGAAAATGTGCGATGGAGCCCACACACGGACGGAATTTCCGACAACAAGGTCCTATCACACATTTTCCGTTGGAAAATCCGACCGTGTGTACAGGGCAATAGTCTATTTAAACAGCAGTGAGACATCCAGTCTTCAACTCTTACTGAAGAAGTCACGGTGGTGTAGTAGCCTATTTGACGTAACACATATAGGGGGAAGAAGTCGCAGTGGCAACGTCATCCCGCGAGCATCTTGTCATTTATATGTATCCTGAGCCCGCACTGTTCAAGTAACGTTTTAATGAGGAAATAAACCGTTTTGATATACAGAGAGCACTAGATTTTTCCTTTTCTGTTCCTATGTGCACCGGACCCCATTGAGGGAATCTGTACTGGCTGGTATCCATCTAACCAGCCGGAGGCAGCACGGACGGCATAGGTAGGAGCTCCATGACCAGCTGATTTGTTTATATCACTGAGAGGGAACCTGCTTTTTCTGACCTTCTGGTGAAACAGGGGTCAGAACGTGAGGTGAGCAGCTAGGATATTGAGGTGGAGGAGAGCACTTGCAAATTCAACGTTTATGCACTGGTGGTGTGTTGTGCGTTTTTGTGCAGAAGACACTGAGGATTATTTTTGTGCATTTGGACTCTTATTTTTATTCCATTATTTTTTTTTTGAGTGTGTGGACTTTATCTTTATTGTCTATTGTTCACTATACCCATATAGGGAACACGTATATTTCATTATTGTGTATTGTTCACTATTCCCAGTCAGGGAACATGAATATTTGATTGTGCACTCAGTATCTTGCTTTATTGCAAGTTAATCATCTATTCTCTTTAAGGATTTATTGGTAGTTATTTAGGAAGCGCAACACTGTTTTGTTATGTATATTCTATATGTGAAGTGAACACATTTTCTGTGTGTGCAGCAGCCAGGTGGGGGGGTATTTTTCAATTTTTGGTTTGTGGTGGGATTTTGTCACATCACCTACTACACATATCACCACATAGTGATTAAGGTTATTATCATTTGCGCATTTTCTGTGTGTGCAGCAGCCAGGTGGGGGGGTATTTTTCTTTTTTTTGGTTTTTATATATCACCTACATCACCTTATATATTACCTATATATTGTTATATCACCTACTACTCATATCACTACATAGTGATTAAGGTTATTAATATTTTCACTGATAGAAATCTTGTAAATCGGCATGAGCCGGTCGGCAAGTGGTGTATTATGCATGAAGGTAAAAAACCTTCTGTGTGCAGCATCCCCCCAGCCCCCCCCAATACTTACCTGAGGTCCATCTCAAACTAGTAATGTACAGAAGAGCCTTGGCTCTCTGGGAACTTTCCCTCCTTATTGGCTTAGACAGTCACTCACAGCTAGTGAGCCAATGAGGAGAGGGAAATGGGCCAATCTGCGGCCCCATATGCGAATGGACTCACAGAGCAGCGGCTCGGGAGCGAGCGAGCAAGCTGTTTGCTCTGGGGGCAGGAGGGAGGGGCCAGGAGCGCCGGCTTGGAACCCGAGAAAAGGAGGATCGAGCTGCTCTGTGCAAAACCATTACACAGGGTAGGTTAGTATAACGTGTGTGTTTTTTTTTGTTTTTTTTCTAAACATGGCTCTAATATTGCATTTAGCTCCTTAAAGAATCTTATAATTGTACTTTTGTTGCCTTTTTGGATTCTTTTTTCATACTGTTAACTACATCTGAACTATAAATGGAAAAGGTTGCCTTCTGTCCAAAGTGTTAGTGTATAACATTTTTGAGCTGTATGTGGAGATAACATTTGCTGCAGCATATCTAGATGATGTTATCCTTTTTAGTCACGATTGGGATTCCTGCCAACAGAAGGTTCAGGCAGTTCTAGATTCCTAACTTTTTTACTATAACGATTCCACTGACTGATCTCTCCAAAGGGGCCAAGTGCACCAAGGTGCAATAGAATAAAGAGGAAGAGAGCACTTTTCAAGGTAGTATTGTGTTAATGACCAGTGTTCACCTCCAACTTCTGTCAAGAATTTCTTATGGAGTCTAGGAGCAGTCTTGCTCCTAGGAAACAATTAGAGCACCCAGCATATCATGGCCAGAAACTAACCCCTGTAGAGAGGAACTTTTTAATAGAAAGGGAGTGTCTGGGCATAAAGTGGGCTCCAGAATCTTTGAGGTATTATATTTTGGAAAGATAGTCCTAATTCATTACAGACCATTCTCCTCATAGTGGTCGGCTCGGAACAAAGGGAACAATGGAAGGGTCACAAGAGAGTTTGTGGTTCTGCAAGAGTTTACATTTTACACAGAACATAAGCCAGGGACAGAGCAAGAGGATGTTGTGGACTGTCATATGTCCACTATATAATGTCAAAATGTATGCCTTCCCACAGGTCTGAACAGAGGAGGAAGGTATGTGAGGCACTGGCTGGCAAGAATGTGTACGTGTTTCTCACATACACTTGGTTACATAGTTAGTCAGATTGAAAAAAGACACAAGTACATCCAGTTCTACCATAAAAATAAATAAATAAAAATAATATCATACAATCCTATCTACACAATTCTATACCCACAGTTGATCCAGAGGAAGGCAAAAAACCCCAGCAAAGCAATCGGATTTTCCCTGGATCAACTTTAAATGTCAGTACCCAAATATATTATGTACATTTAGGAAAGAATCCAGAGCTTTCTTAAAGCAATCTACTGAGCTGACCAGAACCACCTCTGGAGGGAGTCTAGTCCACATTTTTACGGCTCTTACTGTGAAGAAACTTTTCTAGGCATAAAGAGTGCCCCCTTGTCCTCTGTGTTGACCATAAAGTGAATAACTCAACACCATGTTCACTATCACTATATGGACCCCTTATATATTTGTACATGTTGATCATATCCCCCCTTAATCTCCTCTTCTCAGGAGAGAATATATTCAGTTCCTCTAATCTTTCCTCATAGCTGAGCTCCTCCGTGTCTCTTATCAGTTTAGTTGCCCTTTTCTGCACTTTCTCCAGTTCCCTGATATCCTTTTTGAGAACCGGTGCGCAAAACTGAACTGCATATTCTAGATGAGGTCTTACTAATAATTTGTACAGGGGCAAAATGATATCTCTTTCTCTGGAGTCCATACCCCTCTTAATAAAAGAAAGGATTTTGCTCGCTTTAGAAACCGCAGCATGGCATTGCATGCTATTATTGAGCTTATGATCTACCAAAACCCCCAGATCCTTCTCCACTACAGATCCACCCAGTTGTATTCCCCCTAGTATATATGATGCATGCATATTCTTAGCCTCCAAGTGCATAACTTTACATTTATCTACATTAAACCTCATCTGCCACATAGTCGCTCAATTAAACAGTGCATTGAGGTTGGCTTGTAAGTTGGAGACATCCTGTAAGGACGTTATTCCACTTGTTTGTTGTCGTCTGCAAACACTGTAATGGTGCTTTGAACCCCAGATAAAGATATTTAAAAGTAAGGGTCTCAACACTGAATCCTGGGGTACACTACTGTTAACCTTAGACTATTTAGAGTAAGAATCATTAACCACTACTCTCGGAATTCTGTCTTTTAGGCAGTTTTCTATCCATTTACAAACTGATATTTCCAAGCCTGTAGACTTTACCTTACACATTCTGTGTGCGGGGAACTGTATCAAACGCTTTTGCAAATTCCAAGTATACCACGTCCACAGCCACTCCTCTGTCCAAGGTTTCACTTACTTCTTCATAAAAAGAAATCAGATTTGTTTGACAACTTCTGTCTTTCATAAACCCATGCTGTCTGTTGCTTAAAATATTTTTTCAAGCAAGAACTCACTCACCAACTCATTTGGTGAAGGGCTCCAAGATTTATGGCTGATGTAGAGTTTACAAACTTTTTTGTTTTCTGATGATTCTAAAGTTTTGTTTTGGGTGATGGAACCCGGAAGCTTTGTAGAGTCCTGGGTGAGAATAGGCTTCCATATCTTGATCCACACCTTACCTGGTAGCCAACCCGAATTTTTAGTCTCAGCAGTCTACAGGCCTTTATATATGTGAGCTGACTGATGCTAAGGGCTCGCTCTCTCTCTCGCTCGTTCACTTTCTCAACACCATGGAAGTCTGTCAGCTAAGTTCTGATAGAACACTAAAGAGATACTAGTGTTGGCTGTTTGTTTTGGAGAACCTATTAGGGTGCACACTGTTACTCAGGAGCTCACCTGAGTTCAGTTAGCTGCTCGCTGGTGCAGATGATTTGTTTGTTTTCTGCTAAGAACTTCCAGTACAAAACTGTTCTGTGATGAATCTGTGTTTGTTTGAACTAAAAACCTTTTTCTTTTCTTCATCGTACATCACGGGACACAGACCCATAGTAGTTACTATGTGGGTTATAGGCTGTAAGGGAACGTCCCACACTCCGCTTGAGTGCTTCCGTCAGTATACCACTTCCTCCCAGTCTGAATCTAGATATCAGATATTCCAACCACTCCCAAGCACAAAACTAGACGAGACTTGCTTAGCTGCTAACATGGACTCATTTATTAGAACCAAAATTACAAGTCTTTATATACCGTTAAAGAGGAGGTTCCCCCCTCCTGCTCATATTACTCTAACAATACAACTGTAACCTAATTAACCTAATTAACATGAGCTAGTTTACTAAATCATTTACCCAGACTAGGTGACTCAGAGACATGACCTTTGGGCAGACTTGTGGTCACCCAGCTTCACACAGTAGTATAAACACAATAGCAGGAGCAGATTACAATTAACAATCCAAACAGCGATCTCCCCCCTCCCTCAGCCTAGTAGGCAACAAACTATAGTATGAGTAGACTGTCCGACTCCTACCCAGTTCTAGAGGCCAATGTGATCAGCTGTCTCAACTAACATGTGGAGTTCAGAATCAAACAAACCAAGAATAGTCTTTACATATATCCTGGGAGATATTGTGGATAAATATTACTGCCCATTTTAAGCAATCCAAGACATACCCTCCCAGTCACCAATCCAATATGGCATACACAGGGTTCCCAGAGTCTGTGTGTCCTGGGGGACAAGGACCCGAATCCAAAGTAACACCACCTCAAGGGTTCCTAGGCATGCAGCTCACAAAGCGCACCGTTCCCCCAAATGCCAGGGCCCATAATCGGTAGGCAAGAGGCTGGCATTCAGTCCCCTCCAAAAGCCTCTGTCCCGGGTGAGCCTGTCACATAGGCCACCTTCAGGTGATGGACACTGGCACACCCTAAGACAGGAAGTCCACTCCCTATACAGCGCCTCCCACTACTGGGAGTACCTCAGTTTTTTCGCCAGTGTCTTAGGTGTTGGTCACGACTAAAGATGTGCTGTGCTGAGCTCCACTGGAAGATTCCTTTGCTGGGACAAGCTATGCAACTGGATCCATTCAAAGTGTCCTTTCTAGGCCGAATTGAATGGTACCCGGGCCTCATGTCCGAAGAAACAAGGTTTTGCCTGTAACGCTTCTCTTTTTAGAGAGCTGGACCCCGGGATCTAGTGCTTTCGTTTTTTCAGCCATAAAGTTTTACTGGTGGGGTGCTTTACAGGTCCAGGAGTGTGGGTTCCCCGAGGGTCCCCGGTTCCTGAAGTTTTGGTAACGGAGCCCACCGTGAGGGGTGAAGATTGGGTCTGTCGGTTTTTACCACAGAAAACCCTGCGGCGGGAAAGGTAAGTGGAGGATTCTAGGGAAAACATAGCGTAACAATGACATATAAATGAGTGATTAAATAAAAAGAGTGACACTCACACAGTGAATAGAAAAAATATTGTTTCTTAATTAAATACCCGGTTTTTATAAAGATTGATAACCACGGATGCCGCACGAAAGGCCTCCTTACCAGATAACTTTTAATAGGTGCAATTCATATAGGTGAGTATAATCAGCTGCAAGTGAGAAAATCCATAGTGCACCCAACACCTGACAGAGAACCTGCTTACCGGAAAATAAATAATGAGTAGTGAGTCCTGCAATAGTATGGGGCTTCAACCGCTCTTAAACCAGTGACTGTACAGAGAGGGCACCACCACCGCACAATGGACCTGCTTACCAGATGCCAGATCCCAAAAGGCAAATTGATGGTCTACCGGATGGATGTACAGCTGATTGAATGAGGTGGATGTTCCGTCTCTGCAGCCTCAACTAAGGACTGTTCTCTCTCCCTCCTCCTTAGCAGTCATCAGTGCTGGAATAGTTTTCAGCTTCAGACCAGCCTCTGTCTGAACAAACTATGAAAAGCGGCTTTTTATTTTCTGGTAAGCAGGTTCTCTGTCAGGTGTTGGGTGCACTATGGATTTTCTCACTTGCAGCTGATTATACTCGCCTATATGAATTGCACCTATTAAAAGTTATCTGGTAAGGAGGCCTTTCGTGCGGCATCCGTGGTTATCAATCTTTATAAACACCGGGTGTTTAAATAAGAAACAATATTTTTTCTATTCACTGTGTGAGTGTCACTCTTTTTATTTAATTACTCATTTATATGTCAGTGTTACGCTATGTTTTCACTTTATTTTTTGGGATGAATGCATTTCCGTGGATTCAACATACACCATATGTGAGTGTAAATCACCATTCCTCACTGTGACTGGTCTGCATCAAAAGCCCAGGCTGGGTTAAGCCACCTGCCCATTTTGGCTTACAATCTGGTAAGCACGCCAATCATCGGTTGGGTATTTTCACATTGTGTTTTGACATATTTCTGAATGTTATTGAGCGGATAATTGGGACTATTTTGGACTTTTAACAGCCTACTATCACCCAATAAGGCTTTCCAAGGAGATTAATATAATTTTGGATCTTTATTGGAGTCTCACTATATGGACTATTGATTAGGATTTGACTATCTTTCACTAATTCTTCATATAGATTTTAGCGCAGCATTTATTTATTATACTGCAAAACAGTATCCTATTGGCTTGGAACAAGAAGGTCCAAGCTCTAGATTTTCCAATGCGTTTATCTCCAAAGGTGCACCAAAGCCTCAGTTGGTGGTTGATAGCCAAGAATCTGCAGAGAGGAAAATCCTTCCTACCAGTTACCTGGAAGGTGGTAACAACAGATGCCAGCCTTTTGGGTTGGGGAGCATTCCTGGATGAAGTGACTGTCCAAGTGGAATAGTCCAAATCAGAAATGACCCTGCCCATCAATATTCTAGAGATTTGGGCAACACACCTGGCCCTGAAGGCCTAGACGCTCAGGCTACGGAATTATCCTTTCAGGATTCAATCTGACAATGCCACAGCAGTGGCCTATATCAATCACCAAGGGGGCACAAGAAGTCATGCGGCCCAGAAAGGTGAATCATATCCTAACTTGGGCAGAAGATAATATACCTTGCCTATTGGCAGTCTTCATTCCAGGCATAGAGAATTGGCAGGCGGACTACTTGAGTCATCAGCAGTTGTTCCCGGGAGAATGGTCTCTTCACCCCGACATCTTTCTGACAATATGTCAAAAATGGGGATCTGTTTGCATCCATGTTCAACAAAAAGATCGACAACTTTGTGTCAAGAACAAAGGATCCGCTGGCATGCGGAACAGATGCCTTGGTATTCCTGTGGAATCAGCTTTCACTGATTTATGCATTCCCTCCTATTCTGCTGCTTCCGCGACTTCTTCGCAGGATCAAGCAGGAAAGGAGGTCGGTGATTCTTGTGGCCCCAGCGTGGCCCAGGAGATCTTGGTATGCAGAGATCGTAAAGATGGCGGTAGGAGTCCCATGGACCCTTCCGCCACGTCCAGACCTTCACTCACAAGGTCCGGTAATCCATCCTACCTCACAAACACTAAATTTAATGGTTTGGCTATTGAGACCCACATTCTGAAGAAGCGTGGGCTGTCAGGTTCAGTGGTGTCTACCTTGGTTAATGCAAGGAAGCCAGCCTCCAGAGTCATATATTATAGATTCTGAAAGGCATATGTCTCCTGGTGTGAATCCTTGACTTTCTACAGATGGGGTTAGAAATTAAGCTGGCCTTGAGTACTATCAAAGGCCAGGTTTCAGCCTTGTCGGTATTGTGACAGACCTAGCTGGGACAGAGGCTGTTGCAGAGGACTGAATGCAAGCCTCTTGCCTTTTGATTATGGGCCCTGGATTTTCAATGGAACAATACTCTTTGTGAGGTGAATTAGAAATCCAGTCTGAACTGTACTAATCAGACTCAGTCGTGTATATATGTATATATTGTATGTTGTTTGATTCTATTGGGGGACTCCTTGCTGTGGTCATTTGGGATTTGTGTCCCTGAAGAGGGAGGGGGGATTCCTCCAGCAGCCCCCTGCTGATAAGACCGAATTATACTGTTGGGACACATACTGTGAGGAGATGCTGGTGTCATCAACTCCAACTACTTGTGTTTATGTTAATTGAATGAGCTGATCACATTGTCCTCTATACAATGTAGGAGACGGGACGACTCCTATTGGAGCTGCTGCTATTGTGAGAAAATGTCCTGTGATAATTAACTCAGTCTGGGCAAAAGGTCATGTCTCAGTCACCTAGGCTGTATAAAGGATTAGTTAATTAGCTCATGTTAATTAGGTTAATTAGGTTACGTTTGTATTGTTAGAGTAATATGAGCAGGAGGGTGGAACCTCATCTTCTCCTGTATATAAGACTGTATTCTGGTTCTGAATAAAGTGAGTTCATGTTAGCAACAAGCCAGTGTCGCCTTGTTTTGTGCTCAGAGAGGTTGGAATATCTGATATCTGTATACAGACTGGGAGGAAGTGGTATATGACGGAAGCACTCAAGCGGAGTGTGGGACGTTCCGTGACATTGGTGGCAAGCAGCGGGAAAGCTTCCTACAGTCTGGGACATCCAAACCTCCAACTGGATCCAAGATCAGCATAGCAGACTTCAGTCACCCCAGCGGAGATATGGACCTGGCATCAGAGTTCCCGGGGCTGCTGCGGATCATCCTTTCAACATACACCAGGACTGTGTCTGAGGATGAATACCTGGAGCTCAGGCAGCAGATTCGGGTGGAGCTCTGGATTGGAGCCCTCCAGCTCGCTGGTATAAAACAGGGCAAGTGCTTTCCAACCCAAGAGCAACGGGCCAGTGACCAACGGGCATTGCGGATGGCATTCCTGGGAGAGCGGCCCCAGGAGCAATGGGTGACTGAGTTGGACAGGCTGGTCCAGCAGGAGATAGAGCTGGACAATCGTTATCGGGCTCTGCAATGGCACGCAGAGCAGGGATATTTAGGGGAGACAACAGAATGCTCTCCCGGGGGATATGACTTTGGAGGTCCTGGATTGCTGTGGGAGAGCCTTACAGATCATTTTATGTTTGGCGATGAAGGGGTACCTGACCTTGAGGACCTGCGAGAATATAGAGAGGCTATGCTCGGTCTTGCAGGGGTCTCAGAGCTCAAACCTGATCTGGACCATTTGCTAAGGAAGGAACAGCATCTGGAAAGGGCATACAAGAAGCTGCTAGAACACATTCAGCAGCATGCCAGAGAATCGGCAGTGGAAAATCTGAAGATTGCCGTCCCCAATCCTGAAGTGCTGACCACAGGGCAGAGTTCTGCTAACCTCTGTCCAGCACTGATAACATCTTCTGGGTTCCATGGACAGGAGATGGTGAACCTCTATCCCCAGACACCAGTTATAGAGATAGGGGATTTAATAGACTTTTCTGCTGAGGAAGAACAACCTGATGAGCCTCCAGCAGAAGAGCTGGTATTAGGGCCAAACTTCACTGTGCTCTGCCCAGCACCAACAGCAGTATCTGTGGAGTTACAACAAACTTCTCCAGCAGAAGTGCTGGCAACCAGACAGAGGGTCCAAGACCTCTGCCCCACACCTGTGGCAGTTTCGGAGGCCCAGGGTGAGAAGGTGGCAATCACTTCCCAGCAGCAGATACAGGGGGAGAAGGGAGAGGAGGTGTGTGTTGTCCCTGCCCAACAGTTGGCCAGGGTGGAGGAAGCGGCCTTCCCTCCCCAGCAAAGATCAGTGCACCTGGGAAACAGTACCATAGACATGTCGTCCAAGCAACCAGATGAGGGAATGGAAAAGGAACCTCATCTTCTCCTGTATATAAGACTGCATTCTGGTTCTGAATAAAGTGAGTTCATGTTAGCAACAAGCAAGTGTCACCTTGTTTTGTGCTCAGAGAGGTTGGAATATCTGATATCTGTATACCGACTGGGAGGAAGTGGTATATGACGGAAGCACTCAAGCGGAGTGTGGGACGTTCCGTGACAGGTATTATTTCAACAACCACTTGCTTTGCATTCTTTGGTTCGCAGCTTTATTCAGGGGGTAACGCGGCGTAATCCTCTGGTTAGGACACTCCTGAACCCTTGGGACTTGAATTTTTAGTTCTGTCAGCATTACAAAAACAGCCCTTTGAGCCGATACAACAGATTCCCTTGATCCTCCTGACAAGGAAACTCGTTTTTTCTGGTAGCCATATCTTCTGCAAGAAAGGTATCAGAGTTGGCTGCTCTTTCTTTCTATTTACAAGAATAAGGTTGTATTGCGTCCTCATCCTAATTTTATACCGAAGGTAGTATTAGGTTTTCATCTAAACCAGGATATTGTCCTGTCTTCATTTTTCCCAGAACCCTTTCTAAATGGATTTGAAAAGTAATTGTTCAATCGTGTGGTTTCAAGAGGAAAATTCCAAGTTTTTCAAATTAAAGCGCACTCTACCAGGGCTATTAGTGCTTCCTGGGCAGTGCATCACCAAGCCTCCATGGCTCAAATCTGCAAGGCCGCAACTTGGCCTTCTGTCCATACATTTACCAGATTCTATCAAGTAGATGTAAAAGGTCATGAGGATATTTCCTTTGGGCGCAGTGTGCTGCAAGCAGCAGTACAAACCCTCTGATCTCATGGTGCCCTAATTTTGTTGTGTTTCCCTCCCTTCAGTTGGCATTGCTCTGGGACATCCCACATAGTAACTACTATGGCTCTGTGTCCCGTGATGTACGATAAGAAAATAGGATTTTTATAACCGCTTACCTGTAAAATCCTTTTCTTTGAAGTACATCACGGGACACAGAGGTCACTCCCTTCTTTCTGGTATACAGATGTATACCAAAAACTGAGGTACTCCCAGTAGTGGGAGGGGTTATAGGGAGTGGACTTCCTGTCTTAGGGTGTGCCAGTGTCCATCACCTGAAGGTGGCCTATAACCCCCATAGTAACTACTATAGCTCCGTGTCCCATGATGTACGTCAAAGAAAGGGATTTTACAGGTAAGCTGTTATAAAAATCCTATTTTTAGCCACACTACAAGCCATAGCCAAAGCTTGAAAACAGCCTACTTTTAACTTTATGGAGGTGAATCAAAGGGCTATGGGTGCCATGATTCATGAGAAACTCACTTCCATACTGTAGTACGGTCACCCTGACTTCATTATAACTGCAACCTAACCTTGAACACTCGCTAGGTCCTGTTCACATTAGGTGCAGTTACCTGCATTTTTCCTCACTATATAAAAACAGTAGTTTAGTTTTTTTTTGTTCATACTAGAACGCTAAGTTTATATGCATTTCAGAGATGTGTGTTGAAATGCAACAGGTTTGCATTTTTATCCCACAGTTACACACATCAAAGTGTGTAAACACGTATAAATGCACCACAACACATCTCTCACCCACAACAAATAGGTTAGAGAAAACGTGCCTTTGAAAAATAAAAAACTATGCAGAAAAATGCACATAGATGTGCAGAAATGCATGTGACTGCAGGCCAACACTAAAACATTGTTCTAGCTTTTTTATGTGTGTTATAGTGTGAATGGATCCTTACTCCTGCTCTTTTGAGGATACGATGATGGCTGTATACAGTGGGGGTCCCTGGCCGAGCCCCATGCTCACTTCCTCCCCTTCTCTCCTTAGTCTTTCCTCTTTCTTCAACTATCCATTTTTTTTGTTTTAACCATGGCAGCTGGCACTATCCTATATCCAATATCCTATTCCTTGTTTTTTTTCATTATAGGGTTGTCAGAGCCCATTATTACGAGTTCCCCTCCCACCAGCTCTTTCAAGTCACCTCTCTATACATTTTTAACCATCTTTTACACCTAAATTGGCCTGACCCAATCAACCAACCAACCACTGCTGACACTTACATGTACTCACTTTTGGTGTCTGTTTCCCTTAAATCTAGTTCATTATATGTATACATTTCCTGCTCTACTTGTACCTATTGTAGTTGACACCTTATTTGTCTTATATGTATATGCTTTGATTGTCTTCTTTTCAGTGCATCATTTCTTCAAAAAACAATCAAATATATGAAAGAAACCATGTTTGTTTGCTGCTTTTCTGAATAAAATGCAGGAAAAGCCTGCTTGTACTGTTTCTGGCTGTTATCTCATCTCATGCATGGATTACTTTTCCTGCTGCCAATACCAGTTGAACCTACCCCCTTACTATATATGTTGTGTATAAATCTATATATACATTATATATTTATATATACACACAGTATATCAATAGTATAAGTATTATATTTTTTATTTTTGGACAAACCATACTCTCTTTGGCAATACTATCTTGAAATTTTTCTTTTTTTTTCTATGAAATTTAGGAGTAAATAGAAGTAAGAAAATTAAAAATACACCTTTTTTAGTTTGACCAGTACCACTTTTAAATCAACTAGTATTACCCTAGATAAAACGTGCAAGGGTGTGGCTTGCATATGGTCAAGTGCGGAGCGTTTGTCTGTTGCTTTCCTTAGAAATACAAGTTCACAGCTCCCTAAAATCTTCGTTCACTGAACAGGACAGGTGACAAGAAAAAAAAATACTCAACGTGACCCCAGGCACATAGAAAGTCAAACACATGCCTTGTTTCAAAGTTTCTAGCTGACTCATTATGACGCCTGGGACTAGTCAGACTCATATCTGCAAAGAAGCCTCTCCTCCCTGAAGCTCAATCTTAAAAGCATCCCCTATCTTTCCTTCAGCAGACTCTCTAGATCCTGGACAGTTTTTACCAGCTTTGAGAGACCTGCAAATAAAAGCCATTGTCCTGTATTAGATCATTTTCTACTTGTTTAAAATGCTACTTTTCTAGAAGCAAAGAAACATCTAGAACAAACCGAGTCCCTGCAGTAGGGCTGTGATTATCTGTGATTTAGCCCCACCCGCTGGACCAGGGAAGAGGCAGGCTGGAGCTGCAGTATCATAAGTCCAGGAAGAGGGAGAACAGTGGTAATCTGTGCAAAAGGGGCAGTTTGACGGTACTGTGAGACAGAGGGTCACTTACTACTGATATCTGCACTCTGCATCACTTGCTACTAACCCCTGAACTCTGTAAGAAGTGACACAGAGTTCAGAGGTCAGCAGTGATGCAGAGGTTAGTAGTAAAAGACACATATATCAGAAGTCAGTAGTTACCCACAGGGCAGAGGTTAGCAATAACGAATACAAAGTTCAGAGGTTGGTAGTAAGTAATGCAGAGTTCAGAGACCAGTGGTAAGAGATGCAGAGTTCAGAGGTCAATAGGAAGTGATGCAGAGTTCATTAGTAAGTGATGCAGAGTGTAGAGGTCATTAGTAAGTGACACATAGTTCAGAGATCAGTAGTAAGTGATACAGAGTTCAGAGGTCAGTTGTAAGTGATGCAGAAATCAGTAGTAAGTGACACAGAGGTCGGTATAAGTGATGCAGAAGTCAGTAGTAAGTGACACAGAGGTCAATAGTTACATAGTAGGTGAGGTCGAAAAAAGACACAAGTCCATCAAGTCCAGCCTATTATATGTCAGTATTACCTTGTATATCCCTGTATGTTGTGGTCGTTCAGGGGCTTATCTAATAGTTTCTTGAAACTATCGATGCTCCCAGAGACCACTGCCTGTGGAAGGGAATTCCACATCCTTGTCGCTCTTACAGTAAAGAACCTCTACGTAGTTTAAGGTTAAACCTCTTTTTTTCTAATTTTAATGTGTGGCCGCGAGTCTTGTTAAACTCCGTTCCGCGAAAAAGTTTTATCCCTATTGTGGGGTCACCAGTATGGTATTTGTAAATTGAAATCCTATCCCCTCTCAAGCGTCTCTTCTCCAGTAAGTGACACAGAGTGCCGAAGTCAGTAGTAAGTAGTGTTGTCCTGATACCGATGCTAGTATCGGTATTGGTTCCGATACCGAGTATTTGCAGGAGTACTTGTACTGGACACTCAGGAACAATCGGTACGGTGGCGGGGGAAATAATAATTACTGATCTCCTTGTTTGGCTTTCAATAAAGCAGCTGACAGTCGCTTCTCCTCCTCTCCCCTCTGCGGCTTTCAGCTGCTTTATTGAAAGCCACACAGGGAGATCGGTGATTATAACTTCCCCCGCTGCCACAGTGATTGTTCCTGAGTGTCCCCTGTATCCTCCTCCAGCTCCCCTCTGTGTCATCCTCTGTATTCTTACATGGGCTCCTCTGGTCCCCTTTTGTGTGCTCCTCCAGTCCCCCCCTGTCCTCCTCCAGTCCCCTTTTGTGTGCTCTTCCAGTCCCCCCTGTCCTCCTCCGGTCCCCTTTTGTGTGCTCCTCCGATCCCCCCTGTCCTCCTCCGGTCCCCTTCTGTGTGCTCTGCCGACTCCCCCCTCCTTTTCCGCTCCCCCTCCGTGCGCACCAATAAAATTGTAAAAAAAAAATGCTACTGACACAGTCCACGCCTCATCAGAGCCACCCATCAGTGCCCATCATTGCTGCATATTAGTGCCACTGTCAGGTGACATTAAAAAAAGTATTGGTAATTGGTATCGGCGAGTACTTGAAAAAAGTATCGGTACTTGTACTTAAAAACGTGGTATCAGGACAACCCTAGTAGTAAGTGACTCAGAAGTCAGTAGTAATTGATGCAGAGGTCAGTTGAAAGCGATGCAGAGATCAGTAGTAAGTGACATAGAGCTACAGAGGTCAGTAGTGGACCCAATTTATAGCCAGTGGACCCAATTTATAACCTTGTACATTAGCCCACCTCTATCAGAACCCCCCCTCCCCCACTTACAACTACTCTCAGACTTGTTTTAAAAAAACACTGCTACTCCACAGGGCTCTCAAACCACTGATTTATCGCTTTTATTTACTGCATACAATCAATGCATAGCTCCCAACTGTCCCTAATTTGGAAAAACGTCCCTCTGTCCCTCTTTCCTCCTCATTTGTCCCTCATTTTGGTCAGATCTATATAGTTGTATATAAAATACACTATTTATCTTTCAAAAAGTGTTTCCCGGTGCTAAACCTTTCATCCAAATTCAAAATTGTTGCATTTGTAAATTTTAAAAGCTAGTATAAATGAATAGTAGTGGTTTAACTAATATATTTTTTTGTCTAAGTCTTCCTTAAGGGGGTGTGGCAGGGGGTGTGTCTTATGTCTACATACTTTTGCTAATAGGTGTCCCTCATTCTTATCTCAAAAAGTTGGGAGGTATGTCAATGTCATATAAACGTTGTAATGGGGGATATACATTTCAGACTTTCCAATACCCCTAAGTCTAAGGCCTCCTTTTTATGGCCATTTAGCTGCATACACTGGATTCCAGTGGCAAGAATCAGTGGATTCTTGCCACTGGAATGACAGATGCACACGAATAGTGGCAGACGCTCAGCCTGTATAAAGTAACAACAGGCTGACAGAGGCGTCACTTTTCATGTAACTGCACAGTGCACACCAGGCGATTACTTGCAGTTAGGGATGGGTGTCCCAAGCGCAGACGCAGTCAGATGCGTCGTCCTGTAGGTGGCAGTATAACCTGAGGGTTAAAGATGTTTTGTATCCATGTACTCCAAGATTAGATTTTTATGATGAGTACATAAATCCTATTTTTATATTTATAATGAGTAACAAAATGTATTTTAATTTGCACACACAATTTCAATGTTTATGATTCATTATCAACTTTTTTTATTTAAAAGCTAGCATTACTAAATTAGGTATTGCATTAGTTAGCAAGCACATTACCATGAGCAGTGCAGACACTATAATTTTTGCCAGCTTCTCAGTGGTTGCCTGGAGATTAACTATTTTCAGTAACATTTGCACTCGTTCTGAAAACTGTCGAGTCATTGCTGTAATTCTCATCAGAAGAATGAGGGTAGTAAACTGCTGTTGATAGCTGTGAACCCAAACCACCTCTTACTGGAGAATGAGCGGGAGGGAGAAGAAAGCAAAGCTCACAAAAGTATTCAGGCAGGGCTATTCAAGCTTTTCTTTGCAACTGAGGTATTTTAAAACTATTACATTAAATAACTAAAAAGTATTATTGTCATGCGTAGGTGGAGAGATAGGGACACTTAAAGCATAATTCCATGTTTCTGACACATTGGGTGGATTTGTTAAAGGCAAATCGACTGTGCAGCTGCACTTGTTTTCTTTAGAAAATGTAAATGTGGCAAAGCCTCATTTTGTGCAGAATACCCAATCAGGAGCAAGGAAATTAGAAAAGAAAAAAAGCATTTTTGCTTGCACATGATTGGATGATGGAAATCAGTGGAGCTTTACCACATATTCTGAGCAAAATAGTGTAACTGCACTTGCAAAGTGCACAGTCGATTTGCCTTTAGTAAATCAACCCCTTTATAAATAAGTACAGTAAAACCTTGGTTTGCGAGCATAAATGGTTCCAGAAACATGCTTGTAATCCAAAGCACTTGTATATCAAAGCATTTTTTTAACAGGGTATAAAAGAGAAGAGAGACACCTCTAAGTGTAGCAATATGTTGCTAAATGTTGTACCTTTCTTAAAATTTAACCATATTGCTACACTTAGAGGCTCCTCTCTTCTTTTTTATACTCAGTTGTGACATGATGCTACTCTTATATCAAGGCATCGCTTGTATATCAAGGCAAAATTTATTAAAACATTTTGCTTGTCTTGCGAAAATGCTTTCAAACCAAGTTACTCTCAAACCAAGGTTTTACTGTATATTGAAGTCTTCAACTACTGTGTGTGTGTGTGTGTGTGTGTGTGTGTGTGTGTGTATATATACACACACACTAGGTATTCTTTTATTTCACACAGGTTTTAATGCATGTAGAGAATTCCAGATACTGTACTTTTACTGCATTTCCAAACCTATTTATTAGGTTTCATTCACATGTCAGTAAAAAAGTGTTTTTTATTTTCAGATCAGCTGTATTGTTTTCAAAGGAAAAATATTCACAAAGGCGTATAAACATTCACTGCGTTCAGATCCGTAATAAAAAATCAAAAAACTGCATCTGAGGACACACTGTATGTACAGTACCTTGCAAAAGTATTCACCCCCCTTGGCATTTTTCGTGTTTTGTTGCCTCACAAAGGATTTGCATTATTTAATTTACAGAGCATGCCCACAACTTTGAAGATGTGTTTTTTTTTTTTTTTTTTTTATTATTGTGAAGCAAACAACAAATAGGGCAAAATAACAGAAAAAAGTCAATGTGCATAACTGTTCACCCCTAAAGTCAATACTTTGCAGAGCCACCTTTTGTGGCGATCACAGCTCACAGCTCAAGTCGCTTTGGATAAGTCTCTATGAGCTTGCCACATCCTACCACTGGGATTTTTGCCTATTCCTCCTTGCAAAACTGCTCCAGGTCCTTCAAGTTGGATGGTTTGCGCTTGTGAACAGCAATCTTTAAGTCTGGCCACAGATTTTCTATTGGATAGAGGTCTGGGCTTTGACTAGGCCATTTCAACACATTTACATGTTTCCCCTTAAACCCCTCAAGTGTTGCTTTAGCAATGTGTTTGGGGTCATTGTCCTGCTGGAAGGTGAACCTCCGACCGACCTAGCCTCAAATCACCCACAGAGTGGTACAGGTTTTGCTCAAGAATATCCCTGTATTTAGCACCATCCATCTTTCCCTCAACTCTGACCAGTTTCCCAGTCCCAACTGCTGAAAAACATCCCCACAGCATGATGCTGCCGCCACCATGTTTCACTGTGGGGATGGTGTTCTTTGGGTGATGTGATGTGTTGGGTTTGCACCAGACATAACGTTTTCTTTGATGGCCAAAAAGTTCAATTTTAGTCTCATCAGACCAGAGCACCTTCCACCATACATTTTGGGAGTCTCCCACATGCCTTTTGGCAAAGTCAAAACGTGGCATTTTGTTTTTTGCTGAAAGTAATGGCTTTCTTCTGGCCACTCTGCCATAAAGCCCAACTCTATGGAGCGTACGGCTTATTGTCGTCCTATGTACAGATACTCCAGTCTCTGCTGTGGAACTCTGCAGCTCCTCCAGGGTTACCTTAGGTCTCTGTGCTGCCTCTCTGATTAATGCCCTCCTTGCCAGGTCCATGAGTTTTGGTGTGAGGCCGTCTCTTGGCAGGTTTGCTGTTGTGCCATGTTCTTTCCATTTGGTTATGATAGATTTGATGGTGCTCCTAGGGATCATCAAAGATTTTGATTTTTTTTTTACAACCTAACCCTGACTTGCTCTTCTCAACAACATTGTCCCTTATGCCGCGTACACACGGTCGGACTTTTCAGCTACAAAAGTCCGACAGCCTGTCCGACATACTTCCGGCGTACCTTCGGCGGACTTGCGGCAGACTTTCTAACGAACGGACTTGCCTACACACGACCACACAAAAGTACGACAGCCTAGTACGCGGTGACGTACACCAAGTCCGACGAGACTATAAAACGGAAGTTCAATAGCCCGTATGACACCCTTTGGGCTCCTTCTGCTAATCTCGTGTTTATCTCGTGTTAGTAGAAGTTTGGTGAGAGACGATTCGCGCTTGTGAGACACGTATTTTTCAGTTCGTTTTAACTGTTGTTCAGTCTGTGCTTGTGAGGTTTGTATCTGCTTTTCAGTGCGTTTGGTCAGTTGGCATTGAGAAATCTTTGTTTTATTGTCCGCTCGTTCCTGATTTTCAGGTCGTTCTTCACAGGCCTTGCTGTTCTTCAGTGCGTTCTGTTAAGTGCGTTCTGACCAGCCGACCGTTTTGAAGCCATGTTACCTGTACGTACTCGTCGTCGAGCTCATGCATTGTATGTGCTTGGTGCTGTAGTTTATTCTTCAGACCAAGACCAGTCCATGAACAGGGCGAGGAGGAGTTCATGGACCAAGAATTGGTTGCTCCAGCGTGACCAGTTCTGTCACATGCCATTGCTCCGTGAGATCCGTGAGAATAATCCTGAGGATTTCAGGAACTTTCTCCGGATGACGGACCCCGTTTTTGACCGTTTGTTGGCTTTGCTGACCCCCTATATCAGCAGGCAGGATACCTGCATGAGGCAAGCCATCACTCCGGAGCAGAGGCTAGTTGCCACGTTGCGGTACTTGGCGACAGGGAGAAGCCTGCAGGACCTCAAGTTCTCGACAGGCATCTCCCCCCAGGCTCTGGGGATCATTATCCCAGAGACCTGTTCTGCCATCATCCAGGTCCTGCAGAAGGACTATATTAAGGTAAGATATTTTTCTTTTATTAGCATCACATGTTCTTTTATGTAATCTTTGATAATGTAATGTATTTCTTGCTTCAAACACTACTTACCATCATTGCAATATAGTGTGAATGTCCCCTTTTTATCCTCACACATGCTGAATTTTTTTCCTGTTATTTTTTGTCATGCATGTATATTTTCCTTCAATAACCTCCCCAGCATGCAATGATGGGAACATATCCACCTAGTCTACTCATTTTGAATGTATTTTGTTTGAGTGTATTTAGTGTGCTTATAATTAGCAATTAGCTAGATTTACCAACCCCCCCCCCCTAAACTCACTCCAAATAGTGTGCTGATAATTAGCAATTAGCTTGATTTCCCAACCCCCCCCCCCCCCCCCCCACCCTCGTAAAAATTTGCTTGAATGTTCTGTGGTGTTGATTTGTCTAAAGCAAATATATGTTGCACTTTGCAAAATGCATGTGCACTCTACAAGTGCATTTGTTCCAGTGCTTTAGTAAATGAGCAGAAGCTCTGCTGATTTCCATCATCAAATCATATGCAAGCCACAAAGTGTTTTCATTAATTGCCCTTGCATGTGATTGTGTACTCCTTGCAACATGAATGCCTTTTTACCTTACCTCATTTACTGTAAGCTGGTTAGCAACTGCACCTGCAGAGTGCGACAACTGCAGTCTTGTAGCCTTTTTAGTCCCTAAATTCCTGCGTGTCCTAAAAGTAATCTTTTTTAGGGATTTCACAACCCCCTAAAATGTAATCAATGTTCCATCAGAGGGGGTGAGCAATCTGATAAGTGTGCCTTTCCATATTAGTTATTCCAGAAGAATTAAATTATTTAATGTTATACTGATGCTGGGGAATAATGTTTTTAATTGTATAATTTTCTTGCAATGTTAGCTTCAAAATTAATGATTTTGGTTTTCTTGTTTGATTCCCCAGTTTCCTTCAACGCCACAGGAATGGCAGACTGTGGCATCCCATTTTGCCAGCCGTTGGGACTTTCCCAATTGTGGAGGGGCTATAGATGGGAAACATGTCCACATCGTGCCACCACCCCATTCGGGGTCATACTATTTTAATTATAAGGGGTTCAACAGTATTGTTTTAATGGCGGTGGTGTCGGCACACTATGAATTTTTATATGTGGACGTGGGGAAGAATGGCCGGATGTCGGATGGAGGAGTATTTGCCCAGACGGAGTTCTGCCAGCGTCTCCAGAGTGGTGGCCTGGGATTGCCACCTGATGCGGATAACGTGGAAGGACTCCCCTTTGTCTTCATTGCCGATGAAGCCTTTGCTCTCAGCAAGCACCTCATGAGGCCATTCCCCCAAAGAACCCTCACCCCGGAGAGGAGGGTTTTTAATTTCCGGCTGGCCAGAGCTAGAAGAGTGGTTGAGAATGCGTTTGGAATTCTGGCCAGCCGGTTCCGCCTGTTTCAAACATCCATTAATTTGGCGGAATACAAACTTAATTTTATCATTTTATCGTGCTGCATTCTGCACAACTTTTTACACAAACATTCTGTAAATTATATAGGAACAGTTGGGCCTGAGGCCGAACTTATAGATGACAACCTTACGGGCCTGGATACTGTCCGTACTGGCTTGGCCCCCCAAAGTGCCCGTCAAGTTAGACAGCAATATGTTAATTATTTTATGGGTAGGGGGGCCATTGCAATGGGCCAGGATATTTAATTTTTTAAAATAAAAAAAATATTGATGAAATCTGGAATTATATTTATTGCTTGCCTTTCTTTTGGGCTTTCTCCTAGGTTATGGTCGAGCAGTTGTAGTGCCAACTGTATTTTCTTTTTAAATGTCTAAATAAGCTCCATTGCCACTGTAAACAACTTTTTTACAATTATAACCAAACTGATACTGAGCATTGAAATAAGGAGATGTTTTTATTAATCGTTGTTATGCATTCAGTTATGCATTTAGTAGAAAATGTTCATAGACAAAAATATAATGATATCTTAATAATTAGCAAAAATATTATTATATTTAAATATTTCTACATAATCCACAAAAAAATTTTTTTGCCTTTTTGATTTTCGCAAACAGGCTTTTTTTGATTTTTTTTTTTTTTGTTTTTTGAAAAATCAAGTTTTTTCATTTTTTTATTTTTTTTTTTGAAAATCAATATTTTTTTTTTTGTTTTTTTGAAAATCAAGTTTTATCTTTTTTTTGTTTTTTTTTAAATCATTTTTTTTTTTTTTTTTTTTGTTTTTTTCAAAATCAAGTTTTATCTTTTTTTTGGTTTTTTTAAAAATCAAGTTTTATCTTTTTTTTGGTTTTTTAAAATCAAGTTTTATCTTTTTTTTGGTTTTTTTAAAATCAAGTTTTATTTTTTTGTGGATTTTGTATGTATTTTCTAGAAACAGCCCTCCTTTTTTAAATTATGTTAAACAGCCATATATGTTCAGCCAAAAAAAAAAAAAAGGCCCAGAATGGGGTCAGCAAAACAGGAAATGAAGGACATGATCGATGTTTTGGGCTTTCAAAAAGGGCATTTAGATTCTACCCAAAACATCAATCATGTCCTTCATTTCCTGCTGCATACGATCCAGCCGATTACGCATTTCATCGATCTCCCTGTTTCAGGCCATTATTTGACCAATTAGCCGTTGGGCACTGTCTGAGGTGAAATAGTCACTTCTTGTACCTAAAGTGGAATGAAACCAAAAAATGTGTTTAGAAATATGCACACATACATAGTTTACCTTACCATAATAAAGCTGTTGTCTCAGACACTGACCTGGTGGGGTGCCCATGTAGCATAATTCCTCCACATCCTCGGGGGTGGCACTGTTGCTTGAATCAAGCACAACCAGATCCCCTAAAATAGAGTAGAAAAATTACATTAAAGAAAAGACAGCCATGCATAGATTACCGTAAGCTGGTGTGTCAGACACTCACCTGGTGGGGTGCCCATGTCGCCCACCTCTCCTTCCTCCACATCCTCAGTGGGACTTGGGCTGATTTCCCAATCATGTTGTTTGGCTTGGGGTGGACTGTCTTCTTGTTGGCTGAGTGATTTTTCCCCTATGTGAAACAAAAAATTAGTAATCTACTTAGCACACAGATATTTTAGTACATAGTAATTTTCAAACATTTGGAGTGAAGTGGTTTGTGTAGAGTTCCTATTTTACCTCAATATTAAAAATTATAAAGACATATCGGATAGATAGATATCTAGATATCAATATCTCGAAATATAGTTAATAATCTTTTGATCTCTCTCTCTCTCTCTCTCTCTCTCTCTCTATATCTGGAACAAAATCTAAATATATAACTAAATGTAAAGAAAAAAAAAAGATAACTTAAAATATTACAAAAGAATGTTTTACATTTCTATATCTATCTATCTATCTACCTATCTCTATCTCTCTCTCTCTCTATATATCTATCTATCTATCTATCTATCTATCTATCTATACACATATAACGAGGTTTATTAAAAGATCGTTTGAAACGATGA
Source organism: Aquarana catesbeiana (assembly GCF_042186555.1). Taxonomy (NCBI): domain Eukaryota; kingdom Metazoa; phylum Chordata; class Amphibia; order Anura; family Ranidae; genus Aquarana; species Aquarana catesbeiana. Next base: position 552,272,392 of record NC_133324.1, read on the forward strand.
GCAAAAAAATCGTATAGGAAGGAAAAGCACATGGAGCAGTATACAAGGTAATAAACACAAGAGAAAAACACGACAAGTACTTACTTTTTTTCAGCACTTTAAGGATCCGTCTGTATTGATCCGGCTCCCTGAGCTTGAGGTCAGACCATCTTTTGCGAAGTTGATCCTTGGAGCGCTGGACCCCAAAAGAAGCCTGCAAAGTGTCCACCACCTTCGCCATTATTTTGGCCTTGCGCAAATTTGGCCGGGCGTACGGCCCATACTTCCCATCATAGTCCTTTTTTTGAAGAATGGCCACCATCTCCACCATCTCTTCAAAACTCATATTAGAGGCCTTAAATCTAGGCCTCACAGATCTGGTTGACGTTCCAGCCTCCGGGCTTTTTTCGCTACCTGAGGTAGATAACATGTCAGGTGTCTCCGCCATTATTTACCCCACTACGCGCCGTAACTAAAAATGGGCGGAGAACATGAGTTAAAATCGAACGTCAGGGGCGGGCGACGCAGGCGGAGTTTCACACATGCGTAGTGTATAAAGAGGGGCCTTGCGCACGTGTCGTACGTACGTTCTGTGCGTCGAATTAGGGGGCGGAGAACATGAGTTAATTTTGAACGTCAGGGGCGGGCGACGCAGGCGGAGTTTCACACATGTGTAGTGTATAAAGAGGGCCCTTGCGCACGTGTCGTACGTACGTTCTGTGCGTCGAATTAGGGGGCGGAGAACATGAGTTAATTTTGAACGTCAGGGGCGGGCGACGCAGGCGGAGTTTCACACATGCGTAGTGTATAAAGAGGGCCCTTGCGCACGTGTCGTACGTACGTTCTGTGCGTAGGTGATAGTGGACCAGGACGTTACAAAACGAAGGTAATTTTAAATAATTTTTTTTTTTTGGTTTTAGGTCATGACTTTGTAGCAAGCGGCCTATATGGCTTGATAGATTGATGAGGCCTACATAGGGAGAAGATGATGAGGGGTTAGCAGAAACCTAATAATAAGTGTTTTTTGTCTTGTGACTTTATCTTTTCCAGATATAATGAATCCCCTATTTAAGGATCCAGAGTTCCTTACAGCTTTCATAGCTAAATATCGAGAGATGAGGAATTTGTGGGAGGTGAAACACCCTCAGTATTATGCAAAGCATGTGAGGAAGTCAACGCTGGAGAGACTTCTGTCCTTTGTCCAGGCGACCATCCCGGAAGCAACAATGGAGACATTGCTCAAGAAAATTGGGGTCTTGAGGAATATGTATAAGAGGGAGCATAAGAAGATCCAGGAATCAATGAGATCAGGAGCATCAGCAGATGATGTTTATGTACCCAGGCTGTGGTACTACAATCAACTCCGTTTTCTTGATGACCAGAATGAAGCTAGGGCATCACTTTCAACCCTTCCCTCCACCCTTCCCTCCACCCTTCCCTCCACCCCAGCAGAGGCTGATGAGGAGCAAGCTGGGTCTTCCATCCTGGATGAACCGGATATGACCATCTGGAGTCAGGTAAATTATATTAACAAATATTTACTGTACTAATATTAATGATGTTAACTGGATGTTATAATTGTCTAAAATAATTTTGGCCTCAAAATTGTGTATACATATCAATTGACAGGAGTGGCTAAATATGTTTGGCACCTGCTATAAAAAATTAGGGTGTCTGATTAGACTCTTTTATTAAAGAGATGTATTCACATTGAATTTGCTAGTCATGAGAAGCAAATTGTGTGGCATTGATGAACCCCAAATAAATAAATAAAACTATGTCCTTTTTTTTATACACAGGATGAGTCCATCCAGGAGGAATGTGTGGAAAGTGGCAGGCAGGAGGAGACCGGGCCCATGGACAGCCTGGAGGAGGGCGGATTCTCCATCATCCTGGAGGAGGCTGGGCCCAGTGTCAGGCAGGAGGTGGCTGGTCCCAGTGAGGTGGCTGGTCCCAGTGAGGTGGCTGGGCCAAGTGAGGTGGCTGGGCCAAGTGAGGTGGCTGGGCCCAGTAGGAGCATGACCCAATCACAAGTGCTTCCCCTCCACCTTCCCAAAAAAAGGGCCAGGAAGGGGACGGTCACACAGGAGGCATCCCTGCGCCTCATGCAAGAGGCCACCCGTTTTTTGAAGAGCCCCCCCGAAGCGGAAGAGTCCTATGGCTGCTACTTAGCCAGCAGGCTTCTTCAAATGGATTGGGAGCAGCGCCTCATTTGTGAGCGACTATTTGGGGAAACAATCCAGAAGGGGCTGCAGGGCACGCTAACACGAAACACCCAACTACATGAGGCAGCCCCCCCTCCTCCTCCTCCTCCTCCTCCTGCCACAACTGAAACACCAGAGCCACAGCCTCCAAAGAAGGCTGCAGGGAAGGCTGCAGGGAAGGCTGCAGGGAAGGCTGCAGGGCAGCGTGGAGGAAAGGCTGCAGGGAAGAGAAGAAAGTGATGACTTGGGTTCAGTCTGGTCTGACAGAAGACGCAGGCTGTTGTAGTACCACAGTCTGGGGACATCTATATCATCTGCTGGTGCTGTTGATCTCTGGGATTCTTGGACCAGATTGTGCTCCCTCTTATATGGACACCTCAAGACCCCCATTTTCTTGTACACATACTTTTTCCAGCGTTGACTTCCTCTTTATTTTATTTAGACCATAAATAAATGGATATTTTTTGAGTTTAGGTTTTTTATTTTAAATCATAGATTTTAGACACAATGTTTTAAATTAACAAGGGACAACAATCTCATTGATTTTGCAAAAACACAACAAAAATAGATTAAAATAATGTTAATAATGTTCGAGTGGTAAGTATTTAAAAAAAAAAAGATACATAACCAAAAACGGTTCTTTGGGTTAACTTTATATAAAAAAAATAACAAATCACTATAAAAACAAAAATTATAAAGGGTTCTTTGTGGTAACTTTACAAACATTAAAAAAAATTTAAAAAATATATATAAAAATGGGTTCCCTGTGGTAACTTTACAAAAAAATTTAGAGATAAACAGAAAAAAAGTTCCACAACAATCATAAAATAAATATCTGGATAAAAATTACAAGAAAAGATGACTCCACCAAAAAAAAAAAAAGTTTAAAAAGTATTATTAGTATGGAAACATTGTTTTGAAAAAGCATACTATATCATTCATGAGATCAAAGAGAAAAAGAATCCAGAAATTTGTTTGGGAGAACTCTGTTTGAATATGAAGAGCAAAACATCTTCGTTCTTTATAGCATTCGTAAAGAAGACATTAAATGCGCTGCTTTCAACGATCACAGATTTTGCAGCGTGAGGAATGTGCTACCTACAATACGAACACTAGTTTTACTAGACCGAGTGCTTCCGTTTAGTTTTTGCTTATGAGCATGCGTCGTTTTTTTGTCCGTCGGACTAGCATACAGACGAGCGGACTTCGGGGTCCGTCGTAGTTACGACGTAAAGATTTGAAGCATGTTTCAAATCTAAAGTCCGTCGGATTTGAGGCTAAAAAAGTCCGTTGAAAGTCCGGAGAAGCCCACACACGATCGGATTACCAGCCAGCTTTAGTCCGTCAGCGTTTGTTGGACTTTTGTAGACGAAAAGTCCGACCGTGTGTACGCGGCATTACTTGTTTGGGGAGTTCCTTGGTCTTCATGGCAGTGTTTGGTTAGTGGTGCATCTTGCTTAGGTGTTGCAGCCTCTGGGGCCTTTCAAAAAGGTGTGTATATGTAATGACAGATGTGACACTTAGATGCACACAGGTGGACATCATTTCACTAATTATGTGACTTCTGAAGGCAATTGGTTGCACCAGAGCTTTTTATGGGCTTCATAACAAAGGGGGTGAATACATATGCACATGCCATATATCAGTTTTTGATTTCTGAAAAATAGTTTTATATATATATATATTTCTAATTTTACTTCACCAACTTAGACTATTGTGTTCTGATCCATCACAAATAATTCAGATTAAAAAAAACATTTAACTAAAGGCTGTAATGTAACAAAATAGGTAAAAAGCCAAGAGGGGTAAATACTTTTGCAAGGCACTGTATACATGTAACCAGGTATAAGGAGAACAAAAAAGTATAATTTTACGCAAGTATTTACTGATCGTTATGAAGGATTTTTTGTGCTAGAAAAAAATGCGTAGGAAGATCAGTACTATTTTTACAGCTATATAAATGTAGCCTTAAATTACAGCACTCTGCGGTAATAAACCGCTTTTGTATGTGTTTTTTTTCTCAGAACCCAGTATTCAATCCAGGTATTTAAAGCAGTAGTGCACGATTATTAGAAACACAATAGAGTTCAATTGAATTAAACCTTTGTCTTTTTTGTTTTTTATTACAGCAAGTTAGAATATCTGAAGCTTTCTTTAAATTTAATTCAGTTTACATGTTAGAATAAACAAAAATAATAAAATAGAAGAAATGGTACAATGTATATGCTCCTCCTAAAACACGCATAGGACGGCGTTATGATAGCTTGTGCAAATATACTCATATGCTCTTCAACAAAGGTTCCTTTCAGACTGCCAAAGGCAAGACATGGGTTAAACAGACGGTAACTCCTATTTTGCATATGAACATAGCATTGCAATGATTCACTAGTAGGTTAGCTTGGTATGAATGACAATGCAGTAACTGAGGGACTTTGTAGACTTGCTAAGCAACATCAGTATGAAAACTGAACGAGAACTGCTGGACATTGCTAGAACAAGCAAAAGCTTTTGGCCTTTGGCCTCTTTTACGGGCACTGGCGGCTTTCAGGCAAAAGCTGTTTCATTAGAAGATCAGACAAATTAGGCTTCTGATTATTAGATAGAAAACACGGTGACAAGAATGTGGACTGAGTTTGAATTGGCTGCAGCTTCAGGTTTCCTTTTTATAACATGAATGCATTTTTTTTTTCTTGGAGGTTTGGATTTCTGAATTCTACATAAGTTGCTTTTTTACGTCACCATAGGAAGTAACTGGATAGTGACAAGTGAAGATCAATTGCATACCAGCCATAACAATCTGAAGAAATGGAGGTGAAAACATTGTTACAGACGTGCATAGGAGAGTTGAATATTTCTGCACCCAGGAACTGCAAGATCAGGTATGTATAATATTTGTGTTTTGTCTCCATTTAACCACTTATTCTGTAAAAATAATCCTGTACTAATATTTTAGTACCAACTTGATAAAATGTTTATATATTCTTTCAATATAATAAACCTACTTTAGCTGTAAACAAAAGAACGGGTTACTGGGTGTCAAGGGTTAACAACTGGCTGGAGGTGACCCAATATGTGCTTGGAGTACCAGCCTGCCTGCTGCACATGTCATGTCAGAGAGGACCTTCATCGCAGAAGGAAGGATTTTGTGACTGACCCACTGCTGATGTTACTGATGCAATCAATACACTGATATAAACTTATCGGCCTCTTTATTAGGTACACCTTGCTAGTACCAGGTTGGACCCCCTTTTGCCCTCAGAACTGTCTTAATTCTTCATGGCATAGAGTCAACAAGGTGTTGGAAACATTCCTCAGAGATTGTGGTCCATATTGACATGATAACATCACGCAGTTGCTGCAGATTTGTCAGCTGCACATCCATGAAGCAAATCTCCCATTCCACCACATCCCAAAGGATTGAGATCTGGTGACTGTGGAGGCCATTGGAGTACAGTGAACTCATTGTCCTTTTCAAGAAACCAGTTTAACATGTTTTGAGCTTTGTGACATGGTGCATTATCCTGCTGGAAGTAGCCATCAGAAGATGGGTACACTCAGTGGCGGTGCGTCCATAGAGGGCGCAGGAGCGCCGCCCCCTCTCTCCTGCACCCATCAATCTTCAATAGATAGATTCATGCATTGCATGAATCTATCTATTGTTGCTGCTGCTGCCCCCTATTTAGGTGTCCGGCCCCTTGTCGGGTGCTGGGCATCTGAATTACAGCGGCAGGGGTGTTTTTGGAAGTGCCTGATTAGAGCCCTGGGCTCTAATAGGCTTCCAAATTGGTAAACAGCGGGCACACTGCTGTGTGTTCACTGCTTACACAGTGCTGTGTTAGGGAATCGAATAAATGGCTTCCCTAACACTGCCCCGCCTCTCAGCCAATCAGGTGCACCGGGTCTGGTTACCTGTCACCTGATTGGCTGAAGCGACAGGCGCTGTGAATGGATGCCTATCGGCGTCCAATCATAGCAGAAGAGGATGGGAGAAGACATCAAGGACTTGGAGGGAGCGTGGAGGAATGCGCTGACCGAAGACAGGTAAGTGCCGGGCGGGGGGGACACTGGCAGCATTTGATGGGGCAAACTAGCGGCAATTGATGGGGCACACTGGCAGTGATTGATGGTTACAGTGGCTGCGTTTGATGGGCACAGTAGCTGCGTTTAAGGGGCACAGTGGTGCCAATTTATGGGTACATTGGCTGTGTTTGATGGTATCGTGGCTGCGTTTGATGGGCACAGTGGCTGCGTTTAATGGGCACAGTGGTGGCATTTTATGGGTACAGTGACTGCGTTTGATGGTACAGTGGCTGCATTTGATGGGCACAGTGGCTGAGTTTAATGGGCACAGTGGTGCCAGTTTATGGGTACATTGGCTGTGTTTGATGGTATCGTGGCTGCGTTTGATGGGCACAGTGGCTGCATTCAGTGGGCACAGTGGTGGCATTTTATGGGTACAGTGGCTGCGTTTTATGGTACAGTGGCTGCGTTTTATGGTACAGTGGCTGCATTTGATGGGCACAGTGGCTGCGTTTAATGGGCACAGTGGTGGCAATTTATGGGTACAGTGGCTGCGTTTGATGGCATAGTGGCTGCGTTTGATGGTACAGTGACTGCATTTGATGGGCACAATGGCTGCGTTTGGTGGGCACAGTGGCGGCAATTGATGGGCACAGTAGCTGCGTTTGATGGGCACAGAGAGGCTGCAATTGATGTTTTTGGGGTTTTTTTCAGTTTGCGCCCCCACAAAAATTTTGAGCACCAGCTGCCACTGAGTACACTGTAGTCATAAAGGGATGGACATGGTCAGCAACAATACTCAGTTAGGCCGTGGCGTTTCAATGATGCTCAATTGGTACTAGGGGGCCCAAAGTGTGCCAAGAAAATATCCCCCACACCATTTCACCACCAGCCTGAACCGTTGATACAAGGCAGGATGGATCCATGCTTTCATGTTGTCTATGCCAAATTATGACCTTACCATCTGAATGTCGCAGCTGAAATCGAGACTCATAAGACCATGTAAAGTTTTTTCCAGACTTCTATTGTCCAATTTTGGTGAGCCTGTGCAAATTGCAGCCTCAGTTTCCTGTTCTTAGCTGACAGGCATGGCACCCGGGGTGGTCTTCTGCTGCTGTAGCCCATCTTCTTCAAGGTTCGATGTGTTGTGAATTTTGAGATGGTATTTTGCATACCTTGGTTGTAACGAGTGGTTATTTGAGTTATTGTTGCATTTCTATCATCTCGAACCAGTCTTCGCATTCTCCTGTGACTTCTGACATCAACAAGGCATTTTTGTCCACACAACTGCCACTCACTGGATATTTTCTCTTTTTTAGACCATTCTCTGTAAATCCTAGAGATGGTTGTGTATGAAAATCCCAGTAGATCAGCAGTTTTTGAAATACTCAGACCAGCCCGTCTGAGTAAAAAACTTTTTTTTTTCCTTCAAAATTTTCTTTTTGCTTTGCAAAAAATAAAAAACTCTATGGTGATTAAATACCAAAAGAAAGCTCTATTTGTGTGAACAAAAGGATACAAATTGTGATTGGGTACAGCATTGCATGACCCACGCAATTGTCATTCAAAGTGTGACAGCGCTGAAAGCTGAAAATTGGCCTAGGCAGGAAGGGAGTGAAAATGCCTGGTATTGAAGTGGTTAAATGGTCAGCCAATATTTGTTATATACTAGTTTCTAATTCTGAGGACTCCTTCACACCAGTGGCAATTTCTGTCACCCCTTGTAAAGTGTTACGTAAAGTGGTTGTGAAGGTAAAATGTTTTTTTTTTTTTACCTTAATGCATTCTATGCTATCATTTTAAGTACAGCTTCCCCCCGTAGCCCTCCTTAGTACTCACCCGAACCCAATTTCGGTCCAGCACTGCACACATCTGTAAGTCAAAACTTGTGAGCAGAGAGTGAGGGGCCCGGGGCTGAGCTGGACTGTGTGCCTGAATAGACGCAAACAGCCTGGCTCAGGAGTGAGCCCGCATGAGTACCCCCATAGGGTGCGGCTTCTTTTGGGGCACCTGGGGGGGGGGAGCCAGGAGCACTGGTGGTGGACCTGAGAACAGGAGGATTAAGGTTGCTCTGTGGAAAACCATTGCACAGAGAAGGTAAGTATGACATGTTTGTTATTTTAACGAAAAAACCCTGGAAGCTTTACAATCACTTTAACTGCAGGACATATTCACAGAAACTATATGGATCCTAAACATCTTCCGCCTGGTCTAATGTAATAATATGGCCAGGCTGGAGCACTCCTATCCTGGGTGGGCATCATATGACGTCCTCCCAGTCGTGCCCCTAGGCACGACTGGGAGGCTTGTGACCCACTGTGTTTGATGATCTAGTGGTCTGAACACAGATTGTTGTACCGAGCCGCTTTGTGCAGCCCTGATACCATGTGATCACTGTGACCAATCACAGCAACCCCATGTCAGTTGTAAACAATGGCTTTCATACAAATCCATTGTGTACTATTATGATGATCTCTGAGATTGGTCATGGTGATCGCATGGTACAGGGCAAATCACAGCGGACTTAATTGGCCAATCATCGCTATCACATTAGTACACAATGATACATAAATGGATGCCATTCACAAAGTAAAAATGACTGCTTTTACAGTGATCACCACTACAATAAGCAATCATAGTGTAAAAAGAAAAAAAAATCATGGTCACCTCCCCAGAGCAGTATGGTGTTACTATGGTGACACCGTACTGCTCTGGTAACAGATGGTAATAAAAAAAAAATTATAAAAAGAGAAAGAAAATTGAAAAAAATTATACTTTTAAAAAAAAATACTGTGACCTGTTAGTGTCCCTGTTCAATGCCACATCATTCATATGGTGAGGCTGTACTGCTCTGATGAATAAAAAAAATATTGACAAAATAAATTTTATTTAATTTCTTTATTTTTCTTTATTCTTTATTTTTCAAAAAAACTGTGACAAACAATTAAAACTGAAAAAAACTCAACATGCCTTTTACTAAATACCTTGGGGTGTCTACTGTCTAAAAAGGGGTTATTGGGAGGTATTTGTACTGTCCTGGCATTTTAGAGCCTCAAGAAATTATATTTCATTAGTAAATCAGGAATAATCAATTTTCAAAAATATATATTTTTGATATATATTACTGGATATATATTTTGAATATATATTACTGGAAGTCCAACCTGGCACCTCATGGCAAAGAACTAAAAGATCTAAAAAAAAAAGAATTGTTGCTCTACATAAAGTTCACCTAGGCTATAAGAAGATTGCAAAGACCCTGAAACTGAGCTGCAGCACGGTGGCCAAGACCATACAGTGGTTCAACAGGACAGGTTCCACTCAGAACAGGCCTTGCCATGGTCGACCAAAGAAGTTGAGTGCACGTGCTCAGCGTCATATCCAGAGGTTGTCTTTGGAAAATAGACGTATGAGTTCTGCCAGCATTGCTGCAGGGTTTTAAGGGGTGGGGGGTCAGCATGTCAGTGCTCATGCATCAAATTGTTCTGCATGGCTGTTGTCCCAGAAGGAAGCCTCTCCTAAAGATGATGCACAAGAAAGCCCGCAAACAGTTTGCTGAAGACAAGCAGACTAAGGACATGGATTACTGGAACCATGTCCTGTGGTCTGATGAGACCAAGATAAACTTATTTGGTTCAGATGGTGTCAAGCGTGTGTGACGGCAACCAGGTGAGGAGTACAAAGACAAGTGTGTCTTGCCTACAGTCAAGCATGGGAGGTGGGTGTGTCATGGTCTGGGGCTGCATGAGTGCTGCCGGCACTGGGAAGCTACAGTTCATTGAGGGAACAATGAATGCCAACATGTACTGTGACATACTGAAGCAGAGCATGATCCCCTCCCTTCAGAGACTGGGCCGCAGGGCAGTATTGCAACATGATAGCCACCCCAAACACCTCCAAGAAGACTACTGCCTTGCTAAAGAAGCTAAGGGTAAAGGTGATGGACTGGCCAAGTATGTCTCCAGACCTAAACCCTATTGAGCATCTGTGGGGCATCCTCAAATGGAAGGTGGAGGAGCACAAGGTCTCTAACACTTTTGTGAGATACTGTATTTATACGATCGTTTGTAAACTTTATAAGTTTCACAGAGTAAATCATATACACTAATTTGGCTTATTTTTACCAAAGAAATGTAGCAGAATACGTTTAAATTAATAAAGAAAGATTATTTATTTGCAAAAATTTTAAAATAGAAATGAAGAAACGCGTGTTTTTTCCCAAAATGTTCATTATGTTTTAGCTTGTATAGCAAAAAAAATATATATACTTTGGTTGAACTGACAATTCATTGCTTTTCTATTAAAAAGCTGCAGTGATTGTCTATGGAGAGCACAGGAAAATCATGCCTCTGGCAGTATTCCCCTCATTGGTCAAGGTTTATGATGGAGGGGGATGGGCCCCCTTCTCTGGGACATCTCCAGTGACATAGACCGACCAAGGGACACTGAAACTTGGAAAGTTAACATTAGTAAAATTACAATCGATAAAGTATTTTCAAAACTGTGTGGTGTTTTTATTAATGAAATCTCTCACCTTCACAAACTGGTGAGCTTGTCAGGGACCCCTAAAACCAGTTCCCTAGGGAAGGTGACACATAAGTTCCCCCTGCTGACACCCCCCTTAAAAAAAACTGAAAGTTAATACTCCTGGTGCCGACACTGTGTATAAACAGTTTTAGCATTTTGGAGAGCTCCTGTTGGCAAATTCCGCTAAAGGCCTACAAGTTATTTTGAGAACTGTTATGCCCCGTACACACGGTCGAATTTTCCGACGGAAAATGTGTGATAGGACCTTGTTGTTGGAAATTCCGATCGTGTGTAGGCTCCATCACACATTTTCCATTGGATTTTCCGACAGGATATAAAATTTTCCGACAACAAAATCCGTTGTCGGAAATTCCGATCGTGTGTACACAAATCTGACGGACAAAGTGCCACGCATGCTCAGAATAAATAAAGAGATGAAAGCTATTGGCCACTGCCCCGTTTATAGTCCCGACATACGTGTTTTACGTCACAGCGTTTAGAACGAGCGGATTTTTCGACAACTTTGTGTGACCGTGTGTATGCAAGACAAGTTTGAGCCAACATCCGTCGGAAAAAATCCTAGGATTTTGTTGTCGGAATGTCCGAACAAAGTCCGACCGTGTGTACAGGGCATTAGAGATTTGCCTGCTGTTTACCATGTGATATATTCAGTTAATGTATATTGTATTTACAGGCCAGGTACTTTGGGCCAGTTTTATTTGCTGTTTGTAATTTCTATATTATTAATATTTTTTTGGACACTTTGAATTTTGTTTAATATTACCTTTAGATTTTGTTTTTACTAATGCATATTTTTTAAATGTTTTAAAGGGCTTGTCAAGTAGTTCTTGAATTTGGACTATGTTCCTTTGAAAGCTATGTACAAAATACAATGCCAAATTTAAAATTCTTCTGAGGAGAACTGTAATCCTGAGAATGTTATGTTCAAGAAAGAAGAAGGCCAACCTAAAGCACTCAGCAACCATTGCTGTCCCTTCTATGAAAGGACATGGCTACCTCGATTACACAATTGAAAATCATGCTTCCAAAGCTTTTGAGAAGATGGATGAACTCAGGAGGAATAACCAGTTGTGTGATGTCCTAATAAAAGTTAACTGCAATGGTCAAGAAGAGGACTTCCCTGCACATAGGGTTGTACTTGCTTCCTGTAGCCCCTTTTTCAGGGCAATGTTTTCCAATAATTTTCGTGAATGTCAGGCCAAGGAAATCACCATCAAAGACATGTGTCCTTTAGTAATGCAGAGGTTGATAGAATTTGCATACTCTTCAAGAATAACAGTTGGAGAGAAGTGTGTCTTGCATGTACTTCTGGCTGCTACGAGATACCAGATGGAAGATGTATCTAAAGCATGCAGTGACTTTCTTGTCAAACACCTGGATGCTAGCAATGTCATTGGGATATCAAACTTTGCAGAGCAGATTGGTTGCACAGAGCTATATAAAGAAGGACGAGAATACATCAATAAGCACTTTAGTGAGGTAAGTGTTGCTTGTATCATGTAAAATGATCATAAACAATATTATTGGTAAAATATTATTTGAAAATATGTAAACATTTAGCATAAGTTTGTCAAATCAAAATTTCTATCTGGTTACATTGTCGCAGTCGTAGTTTGAGAACTAACTGCAAACACAAATGTTGAAATCTACAGTACATACTACATAGACTGCTTTACCATGTGAACATGTTCTAATCAATAAAAACGTGCACTTACTTAAATATGTTAAAACGGACCTTCCCACTAAAACAAAATAGCATGTAGCTGCACCTCCCCCTGCCCCATGCAAAATCTCTGGGTCTAAATAAAATTTAAAAAATTAGCAAGAAAAAGTAAACATTACTAAAGCTGCCCACAGACGGATCGAAATTTTGCTGGTTCCACATGTTAGATCCCTGTGTGGCTGTCCCTGTTCGACAGTATTTAATCCTTAGATCGACTTTTGTCAAACGGAAAGACTGGAACATTTTCTCGATCAGCAGCTGCAACCACTGATCAATGTATTCTGACAGCACAAAGTCCCAATGTCAGAATATAATGTGTCGGCAGGGGGTGGGAGATTCCTCTATTTATTATTTATTTATTTCAGGTACTTATATAGCGCCGTCAATTTACGCAGCGCTTTACATATACATTGTACATTCACATCAGTCCCTACCCTCAAGGAGCTTACAATCTAAGGTCCCTAACATTCATACATACTAGGGACAATTTTAGACAGGATCCAATTTACCTACCAGCATGTCTTTGGAGTGTGGGAGGAAACCGGAGTACCCGGAGGAAACCCACTCAGGCACAGGGAGAGCATGCAAACTCTAGGCAAGTAGTGGCGGGGTTGGGATTCGAACCAGCGACCCTTCTTACTGCTAGGCGAGAGTGCTACCCACTACACCACTGTATATATATCTCCTAATCAGGTTTTGGTAGTAATATAATAAACCCAGGCGGAATGGTATGTGAAACCTCACCTAAACCTTTGTGTGGACAGTCACCCGGCACTTAATGGGAGTCCTACTCACAGCCTCCGAGGAGGGGAAGCGAGAGGAGAACCGCTCCCCGGATGATAAGAGCTTGAGGAACACAGCGATAACAGCCTTAATTTCAATTGCTGTGTTCCCCGCCGCTCACTGTCACATACAGCCCCTCTTCCTGGTCCCGGGACTTTGATAAACAGATCACCCATCCAATTCCAGGACGGGTGATCTGTCTATCAAAGGAGAAGGGGCTGTATGTGATGGCGAACGGCAGGGAACACAGAGTACCTTATAAGATACCCAGGCACTTTGTCCCACCCTTTCTCCGTGAGGATAATCAAAACCAGGGTTGCTGTGTATCCTCTTCCAGACATTCTTACCCAATTGCCGCACCCAACGTCATAAGTACCCTGCAGGGAAATATGCTCACTGATAGTAATGGCAGAAACCAGGCGCAAGGGAATCATGGCAAAACCTCAGGCAAATATTCGCTCTGCTGATGGTATGCAAGGTAAACAAACTTCTCAGATCGAGGCTTGCACCGGAGTAGGACCCTATGGACTGAATGCACTCTTCTCTGCATTTGATTCTTTGCCTTCTGCCTTACTTTTCTGTGCTGATGCCCTTGAACATGTCATGGAATACATTTATAGAATGGCTTTCGTTTCTGTCCATATGCGCTGAAGCTGCCTGTGAAAGATGTCCCAGTTGTATGTCCTTTGAAGGAGGATGTCTCTTTAGGGAGGCAATTGACAAATTCATAAAAGATGTCACAGGAGTTAAAGTCCTTCAACAACAGAAGGCTTCAAAATCCCTCTCATCAGCGGGTTCTGAAGATACAGAGGACCACACTGCTTTTCCTAGGCTTTATCTTCAAACCAAAATGTAGCCCTTTCTTTTGGTGCAAGACTTATAACACAAAGCCCACCAAGTCTGCCATAAAACCCTAATGAAGGGGCACCTGCACTTCTAAAGGCCGTATACACGATCATACTTTTTGACAACAAACATGCAAATTAGCTGTTTTGGAGCAACATCCGACCGTGTGTACGCTCCATCAGACAAACTTTTTCTATTTTCATGGGACTTTTGTTGGCTGTGCAAACGCACAAACTTTCCGGCAACAAAAGTCCGATGGAGCAAAGTCCGATCGTGTGTACACAAAACCATTAGACTTTTGTACAAACTACAGTACGCAGCCGCGAGAATGTTTCCAGCGCGATCCCATCGCACTGGTTCTCGGTGACAGGGTACTGTACATCTCGCGCTGGCTGCAATAGGAAAAACACATTTTCCTATTGCAGCCAGCATGAGAGGGAATGCCCCTCTGGGAGCATACCAGGCCCTTAGGTCTGGTATGGATTTGAAGAGGAACCCCCTACGTCGAAGAAACGGCGTGGGGGTCCCCCCAAAATCCATACCAGAGCCTTATCCGAGCACGCAGCCCGGCCGGTCAGGAAAGGGTGTGGGGACGAGCGACCTCCCCCCCTCCTGAACCGTACCAAGCTGCATGCCCTCAACATGTGGGTTGGGTGCTTTGGGGGAGGGGAGCGCCCTGGAGGGGAACCCATGCCAGTTTTTTATTTAAAATTTGGCATGGAGTTCCCCTCATGATTCATACCAAACACAGTGCCTGGCATTGGCGGGGATCCAAGTCAGATCCCCGCACCAGTGTGAACCCGGCTTGCAAGGTGTCAATCTCGCCGATTAAAAGCGGCAAGATTGACACAATATCAGAAAATACAGAAGTTGACCAAAGGGTGGTGGTAAAGAGCTGAAAATCAACATGATTTGGTGAAAGTTGGCTGAAAAAGTTCTGCCGTGTGTATGCAATACAAACTTATGGCCAATGCCCTTTGTACAAAAATCCACAAAGTCCTATCGTGTGTATGAAGCTTAAGACCCCATACACACTAATAGATTTTCTTCAGATTTTTGTCTTCAGATTTACCCAACCATTTAATATGAGGTCAAACCTTAAAGGCCCATACACACGGTCAAAAAACCTGAAGATAATCTTCGTCCGATGAACGATCTGCCGATTTTCTGATCGTTAGTATGCTGCTTTTGACAGCCGATTACGAATTTTCGGCAGACAAAAACTGGATGTGCAGGCTTGAAAATTTTTTTCTGATGTGACCACAATGTCCGATTTTCTTTTCATTAGTACGGTTTTCTGACAAAAAAAATCTAGGCATGCTCAGAAATGAAAGAACACATACAAAACAATTTAACACGTTATATCACTTCTGACATTGAATTCTGTCGTCAGAAAATTTTCTGTTGGTGAGTACCTTCTTCACTTTCAATTTGAGACTAGCATCAAACAAAAAACTGTCAAATTCATCCAATAATCTGACCGTGTGTACAAGGCTTAAGAGTTTCAATATATATGCAATCAGGCAGGCCCTTGCACTGCATGGTTTTGTTAAATCTGAAGACAAAAATCTGCAGAAAATCTAATCGTGTGTATGGGGCTTAAGAGTTGGGGGACGTCTGTTGCAGTTTTTATTCCTCTTGGTCCCAGAAATCCCAGGGCTATGGGTTCAATCAGTGCTTTCAAAGGGTTACAAAATAGAGCTCCAAAATCTACTCCATTATCATTTTCTTCTCTCAAACAAGCCAAAATCTGCCCAAGGACAGTCAGATTTACAAACTGCCCTGAACCATCTCTTTAGCCCTGGTTCACACAGGGGCGGCACGACTTGCAGGTCGCCTCACCGAGGCGACCTGCACGCGACTTCCACGGCGACTTGCAAAACGACTTCTGTACAGAAGTCTATGCAAGTCGCCTCAAGTCGCTCCCAAAGTAGTACAGGAACCTTTTTCTAAGTCGGTGCGACTTGCGTCGCTCCTATTAGAACGGTTCCATTGTACAGAACGGGAGGCGACTTGTCAGGCGGCTAGGTCACCTGACAAGTCGCCCCTGTGTGAACCGGCACTAAGAGTGGTTCACAGGGAGTGGTTGTTCTGGTTCCTCTGAAGGACAGGTTCAAAGGATTCTGTTCAAATCTGTTCATAGTGCCAGAACCAAAAAGGGGGGTATTTGTCCTATCCTGGACCTAAAATCCCTAAACGAATACCTTTGAATTCACAAGTTCAGCATGGAATCTGCAAGGTCAGTTATTGCCTCTTTATGGGAAAACCTAGTTTTAGTAGATATTTAAGATGCTTACCTCTATATTCACATTTATAAACCTCACCAGCACTACTCTGCATCTGGGATATTCACAAAGGTGCTTGCAACTCTTCTTGCCTCCTTAAGAAGCCCCATAAGAAGATTACTGGGTACCTAGACAACCTTATTCTGAAGAATTAAGAAAAAAAAAATGGAGATCACCAGTCTCCCCTTCAGCCTTGGAATCATGCCCGGACCCGGAACAGTGGGGCCAGTGTGTAATGTTTGCTTCAGGTACTGGATTCTGCATTCAGGGCTCACCTTGGTGGGTGGTGTAACAAGTGCGTTAGCTGCAGAGTGATTAATATATATATATATATATATATATATATATATATCAATGTCCAGAGCCCTGGTCCATTCATGTGGCACCCAGACCCAAGGACTCGTTCTCCACCTTGGCGGGCAAAGCCTGTACTCTGGATGGGACCACCAAAGTGGATAAGGTAACACAGGGTCTCCTTGTACTTTTACGTAGCAGTTCCTGACTACACACATCTTGTTGGATTATTACCTGGATATATACTACACTAAATCCCTAATCCTATAAGACATACTGCAGTGCTAAGCACACACACTGTTATAAAAGCACAGGTAATGGGGTAATCTAAAAACTGAGTGTTTTTTACCCTTACTGTTATTGTCTCACTTACTCAGCCTCATAGGTAAGGTTATGATAAGTCTCTATTGCTGTATTCTGTTGTTTTTTTCTTTGCTGCACATTCTTACTTGCTGCTTCACAAAGTAAACCTTTTCCTACACCACCTTGCAGCTTACAATCTCATATGAGAGATCCTCTAACTTTAAAGTGATTATAAAGCTTTGTTTTTTGTTATAAAAATATACTGTACTTACATGCTCTGTGCAATGGTTTTGCACAAAGCAGCCCCAATCTTCTTCTGGGGTCCCCAGTTGGTGCTCCTGGCTCCTCTTCTTCATCGGGTGTCTGCAGGGAAATCCACTTTCCCTTGGGGCACCCATGCGTGCTCGCTCCCGAGTTGCACTGCAGCGTCCATTGACACAGACAGCAGGACTCGGCCCTGCCCTCTGCTCTCGTGTCACCTAATTTGATGGACAGCAGTGGAAGTCAGTTGCTCCCGCTGTTATCAATCTGTCCAATGAGGAGAGAGACAGCAGCAGGAGCCGTTGCGCTCATGCACATCACTGGATCGGATGGGCATAGGTAACGAAAAGGGGGGGTTTGGGGGGCAGCTGCAGCACAGAAGGTTTTTCACCTTAATGCATAGAATGCATTAAGGTGAAAAACCTTAAGGCTTTAGAACCACTTTAACTGCAATGTGATGGGTTTTACGCCCCAACTACCTACTGTACACTTTAATGTAGTTTTTATATTACTGGACTCACCACACCTGGTGTTGCTAAAAAAGTACATCCTTAATCAAATCCTGAACTTTCGTGTTCCAGGGTGTCTTGGAGACATTTTTTTAAAAAAAGCTCCTGAGTTAAATCTCTGAATGATTTGCCCAAACACTGATACTTTAACTTCCCACTTCCGACACCACCCTTGTACTGCTAAGGGTATCTGGGTCTAATCATTTTATTTACATTCCCTTCAGCACAACATTGTGTCTATCATTGACCCTATGTTCATAAACAGGCTGGCATTGGCACCCTTTAGTTGCATCTCTATGAAATGTTCTATAGGAATGTAATTTTCCCTCCCTGTGTCCTGTCTTGATGGCATGTTAAACATTTACAAATTGCCTTATGGGTAGGGTCAGGACTGTCAACTATGGCTACCTGCCATGTATTCCCTTCACAACTGACCTGTCTTCCGTTCCTCACAAAGCAGTTCCCTTATGAGACTCCCCCCTCCTCTTCCACCCAGCTGGGTGGTTATTTTGCACTTCTTCCTGGACTTCTGCCCCCCAGGGAAAGTGTCCCTCTTTTCCTACTTGACCCCATTCACCAAAGAGGTTGGGGTTCTTGGGTTCCTTACAGCATCTAGCATTGGTCCTTCTCAGGGGGTTACAGGGCCATTGCCTGTTTTTTTGTGCTCATTTAACAGTTTTTTGACAGTTGGCTTTGCTGATTCCTGATTCCTGCTTCGGCTACCAGGCGCTTGTTCTCTTGCCTGTTGGTTTGAGTCTGTTGACCCTTCTTGTTCTTCCTGTGGCCCTGTTGCTGCAATTACGCCACAGTGTTTCCCACTCCTTGATTTAGTGCTTGGGGATGTCTCATGGTCTAAGAATCAAATCATATAACCTGTACTGTATGAATAAAAAAACTGTCAAAAATGTTAAAAATGACAAGAGACAGTTTTTGACAATTCCTTTATTTAAATGCTTCTTCTTTCTTCTATCTTCCTTCGGTTTCTTCCTCCATCTTCTTCTTCTTCTGTTTCTTCTGGCTCTTCTGGTTCTTTCTCCGGTGTTCTCGTCCAGCATCTCCTCTGCGGCGTCGGCGTCTTCTTCCCTTCTTCTCCTCGGGCCGCTCCGCATCCATGATGGCATGGAGGGAGGCTCCCGCTCTTCTCTTCATCTTATTCTCTTCTTCATCTTCTTCTCTTCTTCATCTTCTTATTTTCTTCATCTTCTTCTCCGGGCCGCTCCGCATCCATGGTGGCATGGAGGGAGGCTCCCGCTGTGTGACGCTTCTCCTCTTCTGACGGTTCTTAAATAACGGGGGGGCACCCGGTGACCCCGCCCCCCTCTGATGCACGGTGACTTGACGGGACTTCCCTGTGGCATTCACCGTGCATCACAGAGGGGCGGGGTCACCGGGTGGCCCCGGCCCCGTTACTTAAGAACCGTCAGAAGAGGAGAAGCGTCACACAGCGGGAGCCTCCCTCCATGCCACCATGGATGCGGAGCAGCCCGGAGAAGAAGATGAAGAAGAGAAGAAGATGAAGAAGATGAAGAAGAGAAGAAGATGAAGAGAAGAGCGGGAGCCTCCCTCCATGCCATCATGGATGCGGAGCGGCCCGAGGAGAAGAAGGGAAAAAGACGCCGCTGCCGCGGAGGAGATGCTGGACGAGAACACCGGAGGAAGAATCAGAAGAGCCAGAAGAACCAGAAGAAGAAGATGGAGGAAGAAACCGAAAGAAGATAGAAGAAAGAAGAAAGAAGAAGCATTTAAATAAAGGAATTGTCAAAAACTGTCTCTTGTCATTTTTAACATTTTTGACAGTTTTTTAGTGAAATGGTACCATTTCACACAGGGGGGAGGGCCGGGATCTGGGGGTCCCCTTGTTAAAGGGGGCTTCCAGATTCCGATAAGCCCCCCGCCCGCAGACCCCCACAACCACCGGCCAGGGTTGTGGGGATGAGGCCCTTGTCCTCATCAACATGGGGACAAGGTGTTTTGGGGGGGCTACCCCAAAGCACCCTCCCAATGTTGAGGGCATGTGGCCTGGTACGGTTCAGGAGGGGGGCTGCTCTCTCGTCCCACCCTTTTCCTGCGGCCTGCCAGGTTGCGTACTCGGATAAGAGTCTGGTATGGATTTTTGGGGGGACCCCACGCCTTTTTTTTTTTTTTTTTTTTAATTTTGGCGCAGGTTTCCCTTACAATCCATACCAGACCTGAAGGGTCTGGTATGAAATTTAGGGGGACCCCCCACGTCATTTTTTTTTTTTTAATTTTGGTTCGGGGTTCCCCTGTGGGGAATTCCCATGCCGTTTTTATCAATGAACTTCTATGTGTATTGTCGGACCGGCAATTCATTAATAGCCGTGAGTAGTTTTAAATTACTTTTTTCCTTTGAAATGTCATTTTGCTGTCAGACTGTTCTAAACACGGGAAACATGTGCCCCTTTACAGGCATACTATAGACACCCCCCAGGTATGAAATTTAAAGGGATATTACACTTTTATTGTTTCACTTTAAGCATTATTAAAATCACTGCTCCCGAAAAAAACACTGTTTAACTTTTTTTTGCATTGATCCATGTCCCCTGGGGCAGGACCCAGGTCCCCAAACACTTTTTATGACAATACCATGAATATAAGCCTTTAAAATTAGCACTTTTGATTTCTCCCGTAGACTTTTAAAGGGTATTCAGCGGCATTCGAATTTGCCGCGAACACAGCAAATTGTTCGCTGTTTGGCAAACTTGCGAACAGCCGATGTTCGACTCAAACTTGAAGCTCATCCCTACTCCTAAATATGGACTTATAAATGGATTGTAAATATTCATATTTTTCCCAACAAATGAATTTCTAACTGTACATGTGGTTTTCGTTTGGGAAATTTCATTCATACCAAAATCTAATTTTAAAAGCCTATGAAGTTTGAAGTGCTTTCAAACAGCATTCTTCTAATCTGTTGATGTTATCGTATATGCTGACAATGTTTTTTGTAGGAATACTCATTTGAAAATCTGCCAGTGTATGGCCAGCTTTACTTTTCCTGGGACTCATCCTTGATCTTAAAGGTGATTATGCTGATTCATTTTAACATAGGCTGAAAGCGAGATGTAAAACAAGGAGCTGCCAAGCTAAACAAAAAATAGGGGTTTTAACTGCTTGACTATACAGTGTAACAGAGCTCTTTAAATCACAAGATTGAATGAATAGAATATATTATTTGGCAGGTACAACCAAAGTATATAAATTTCAACTCTGGATTGTTGGTTGCCTGGAATTCCACTTTCAGACTGATATACTGTAGAAATTGTGTAGTTTATACAAAGATTAAAGGGGTTGTAAAGGTAAAAATTTTTTCACCTTAATGCATTCTATGCATTAAGGTGAAAAAACTACTAACCATACCGCCGTCCCCAGCCCCCCCGTTTTACTTACCTGACCCCTCGAAATTCGGCTGCTCGTTCACGTCCTCGATTCCGCTGCTCAGCCTGGCCGCTGATTGGCTACAGTGGATGGATTGGAAGCAGCGCAGCCATTGGCCGAGTGATACAGCGAGCGGCTATAGCCGCCGGCTGTATCACGGGAGCGCGCCCGCAATAACTAACCACCATGCGAGGGAGCTCGCATTAAGGTGGTTAATTATTGCGGGGAGGAGCTGAGACAGCCGCCGAGGGACCCCAGAAGAGCAGGTTCGGGGCCACTCTGTGCAGAACGAGCTGCACAGTGAAGGTAAGTATAACATGTTTGTTATTTAAAAAAAATAAAAAAAATACCTTTACAACCCCTTTAAAGCAGAACTAAAGTCAGTATACTGTACTTACCGCCTCTCTAATGTCCTTCGCCAGCCCAGGCATCTTCTCCCCAAGTTCTGGTCTTTGGGCCGGTGTGGGATGACATTACTACTGTACATGTGCAGGAGTCAGTCATCCCTGCACATGGGGACTGTGCTGGCAATGTATGCTGAGCTACACATGTGCAGCTCAGTTTACATGCTTGAGGATGCTGTAAGCAGGCAGTTAGGTTTATTTTATTGTAGAAGAGACATTTCATGTCTCTTCTGCAATAAATAGCCTACCTGCTCACATGTGTTATGAAAATGCCTTCAGTTCTGCTTTAACTGTGTAAAAATAGAATCTCTCATTTTTAAACTACATCCTTTCTAAATCATGGGCTAAATCCTAGCATGAAATTATTTCAGCTAAAAAAATAAACTTCGCCAGGTAAAGCAACTTTCTCTTCAATCCCAGATCTTGATCCTAAGTTTTTTTCTGTTTGATAACTACAATTTCAGCCAGTGAAACATGTTAAATAACATACAAGACTTGTCCTGGTTGTCTTAAGTTTTTTTTTTAAACTTTATTTACCTTCATTAATTAACTATACAACTTTTAGTGCATCACAGTTGTCAATATAAAAATACAGTACAATGTTACATGGTCAGGTTGCAAAAAAAACACAAGTCCATCTAGTTTAACCATACAACAATACCGTAAAACAAATAAATAGAAAACCTCCATATACACAAACCTATCACAATTAATTCAGATGAAGGAGAACAAATACTTGTAACGTACAATGTAAAGAAAAGTAATGTGAAGTACATTTTTTTTTTATTTTTTATTTCAGGTAACCAAAGAAGAAGAGTTTCTAAACCTTAATCACTGCGAACTGTTGGACTTGGTTAGTCAGGAAAGCCTAAATGTGCTTTGTGAGACAGAGGTATACAATGCCTGTGTAAGATGGATGCAGTGGGATGTGAGCAGCAGAGCTCAGTATTTTAATGTCTTGTTAAATGCCATTCATCTCTATGCTTTGCCCCCAAAATTTCTGGCAGTGCAGCTAAAGCATTGCCCCATTCTCAATAAGGAAAACTCATGTAGGAAGTTTCTGTATAAGATTTTCCAAGAAATGTCATTACATAAGCCTCTTCCACCAACGAAAGTACGGGGAAATCAGCTTATTTATGTAGCGGGTGGATACCAACAGAATTCTCTGACCTCTCTGGAGGCCTTAAATCCACATACTATGGAATGGATCACGCTTGCTGACATGTTGGAGCCCAGGAGTGGTCTTGGAGCCTGTACTGTGAGTGGACTGCTTTACACTGTAGGAGGGAGAAATCATTCTGCTACAGAAAATGCAGATTCAGACTCTTTAAGCTGCTTTAATCCGATGACCAATCAATGGACAAAAAGAGCACCAATGAATGTACCAAGAAATCGTGTTGGAGTAGGTGTAATAGATGGAGCCATTTATGCTGTTGGGGGTTCTTCTGCCTCTGAACACCACAAAAGTGTTGAAAGGTAAGACGAAAGGCGTAAGACAAAAACAAAAGAGAACTTAGAAAAAGGCAATATTCTTTCTTAACTCTTCATGCAGATTACTTGAACATATTGAGCACAACTTACAGTACATTTAGAGCACAAAATCTCATTGCTCTGAACAGAGCCTTTCAAAGAAGGAAGAAGTGTAATGGACATAACTAATACTTATTCTGCACTTATTAACGCAGTATATTTTCAAATAACATACCGTCATTTCTGTTTTTGTTTAAGTTGATAGAAGTTGGGCAGTGATTCAACCTAATGCCTATTGGTAGTGAAATTCCTTTTACAAAGAGGTTTCAAAAAGACATACAAAAGTGAAATAATGAACACTGTAAGAATACAAAATAAGGTTAGAGTGCAACAAGATAAACAATGTATAATGAGAAACTATATATTCTGTAAGCATGTGAAAGTCTGAAAAACCGTAGTATGCAGATAGAGAATATTTGCAGGAGAGTTTGTGTGAGAGAACAGAGGGGTTGATTTACTAAAGGCAAATCCACTTTGCATTACAAGTGCACGGAAAGTGCACTTGGAAGTGCACTTGTAAGTGCAGTCGCTGTAGATCGCTGTAGATCTGAGGGAAAGCTCCGAAATGAGGTGAAGCTCTGCTGATTTTATCATCCAATCATGTGCAAGCTGAAATGCTGTTTTTTATCACCCTTGCATGTCCCCTCGAATCTACAGCGACTTGCAGTGCACTTGTAGTGCAAAGTGGATTTGCCTTTAGTAAATAACCCCCAGAGTGCTTTAACAAGCTGCAAGGGAATGGGAATGAGGAAGGGGGGGGTAATAAATGTGGAATCTAAAGCTGAGCGCCCCAACAGTCCTTATGCCACTGAGCACATAGTGTATGGTGGCCTTAGGTGTGCATCTGAGACCTCCCTAGATTTCAGTGCATACTGAATATTAATATCAACAGTCATAGATGAAAAAGGCAGAAGGGAGGCCCCAAAAACTAAAAAGCACACTGCTGTATGGGGGTACATAGTCAAGATCATCAAAAGAGATCATTGAAAGAGGTTAGACATAAGCACTAAATAGCACATTTTACACTTTATTAGGGGTAAATTAACCACCTAATGTGCCTTCAATTCCTACAGCAGTTAACAAGGTGTGCAGTACAATGATATTTTCTACAGGACAGGTAGTTCATACATTTGGTATAACAGTCAGTGAATCACACCTCTGAAATAAGACCATAACTGACTGTAAGATAGGGACGGGTAACTATCCCAGACAAAATAACTTGCCCCATGGGCACATGGAGTTCAGTACAGCAGTCCCAATTGCAAGCACTTGAGGGGGTGCTCTCCAGGCACAGGTGGACATGGTTGTCGTGCAGCTATACAGGGTGGAATAGGGGGTGGGGGGTGGAAGAAATCTCTGAAATGACTGTAGACAAAAGTCCCATGTAGGATAACAACCTAATCAGATAAACCATGGCATTTTTCCTTGAATGGGGCCTGCTCAAAACTGATCAACTGGTGTAAATTTAAGTATGCATAATAACTAGCATAAAAATTAGTTGTTAATAAACCTCTGGAAGGAGCCACAAAGTGGCGTTACCTTAGTAAAGGCTATGTTTGTTTGTGATAGCAATAGTCAGACCAAGGAAAGGCTGTGTGGAGTCAAGCATGTGCAGAAGCAGCGAATACTGGAGATCAGAGTCATGTAAAAGCATGTAAGATGGTGTGAGGATGTCTGGGAGAATGATGATTGTTTTTTTTAGTGTCCCAAAATATGGGGGTGTAGAGGCATCCAGAGGAAGTTGTAGGCAAACCTTCTGAAAACTAGCATATCATTTGTCAGTGGTTTGAAGCCAGTCCTTGGTGCAGAAAACATGTAGTTTTGTTATATTTTCAGACGGTGGACCACTTTTTCTCTTGGAATTGAGGACTGTATGGGCGCTGTCCCATCCTGAGGCGGTCTATGGGCTAGACAGAAGCTAGCTACTGAAATAGGACCATCAAGGTATCTTGCAGATCCTCTGTGGTTTCCATGAGGCCCCAGATGTGAATATTAATGCAATGGACTATGTTTTCAAAGTCCTCAAACTGGTAGCTCAGGAAGACTAGTTCCTTCTGGACTGTTTGTGATCTGTTCATGACCATCAAGAATTGTTGGTGGTCTTGTCTATCCTACTATCCTACAAGGCTTGAGCTCTGTGATGGTTGCTGCAGAGGCTTTTGTAAGCTCCTCCTGCACAATGTCCTCTCCCTTGTGCCATACACCTGGCTGGGTGCCTACAAAGATGCTGTCTTTGTAGTCTGCAGAAAGCCTGGAAGCAGAGTCCTCCCTCATGGTGCTCAGTGCCATCTTGGCTGAGGAATACTGGCCATCTAGGATAAGCGAGATCTGTGTTCCTCTTCTGCTTTTAGGTTGCCAGCTCATCATCGCCAAGTGCTGGGGTGACTAGCTAGAGGATTGGTTTGGTTGGTGTGTTGCATTGGTCCCTGGGTTGCTGATGAACAGTAGTATTTTCCTGATGAATTTTCAAAGACGACCATTTTTGTTCTGCTGCTTGCATGTGCTGTAGTGGGGGACTAAAACACTCGAGCCTCCTGTTTTCATCTGCCTACCACAATGCAAAGGAATTTGACTCTTTTCACTGTATCTCTGCATTTATTTAAAAAACAAATGTGCGTGTAAAATATTTTGTGTTTGCTATGTCTGTTCTCTGTGTGTGCTGTATGTGTTTTCTTTCTGTGTTCTATGCTTCTTTGTGGTCTATTTGCATGCTGTGTGCATTGGCCATGAGGGTGTAAAGTTGACTGCAAAGTATCGCTGATAGATAGCAAGAGCACTCTTCTGCAAAGGGTAACTGGGAGGGGTAAGGGCAATGCTGATAAAAGCAAAAAGGTAGATGGAGGCCGCCTCCCTACTGGAATGAGTTCTGAGAAGTAAGGTGGGTGTAAATTCAGCACTATTAATGTAATTCCCCCTGTGAGAAATATATGATATAGGATAGAGATACAGAGAAGCAGGAGGAATAGGACTACAAGCACTTTTACAAGCACTGATTGTTTACCAGATACAAATTAATAGGCTCTGTCTTTGTATAGTTTAATGGTCACTGAAATAATTATTTAAGTATTAATTTATATTAACGCTGAAGTGTTGGCAAAAACAATATTGGGGCATTAGCTAGGTACCAATAAGTGACCTCTGATGTGAACCCCACTAATGACTGCTACTCAGGCATGTACTGGCCATTGGGACTACAGGGAGTTTCCCGGTGGGCCGATGGCTCAGTGGGCCGATTTCAGTGACAGTGGACCGCTGCCTCCCTCCGGTCCTCTGTCCCCCCCCCCCCCCGCAGTGCTCACCTCCTCTCCCTGGCTAGTTATGCAGCGCGCCTGAATACAGACATGATGCTCAGGAGTCAGCACTGAGAAGCTCATCATACGATCTGGAAGGAGGGCGGCCTCACTTTCCTGCCTAATCTTGTCCCATTGGGGGGGGGGGGGGGGCGCCAAACTGATTCTTTGCCCCAGGTGAAATAATGTCTAGCTTCCCCACTGGTACTGCCTATAAGAGAAATAATGTAGAACGGCTAATGGCTAGTGGGGGGGGGGGCTTGGGTGGCAAGCCGGCATGGGAGAGACCTGTCAAAGTGGGCCAGTCTGGATGAAGTCCAGGGCCAAATTTTTGTCCCAGTCCAGCCCTGCTGCTACTGCATTCTTGAAAAATGTCACTTACATGTAGCCTAAGATGATGCCACCACTGAAGTCTTGGGTGGGGAAGCTGAAAGTCTTGGCTGGATCACAGCTATCACACTGGGGGTTATTTACGAAAGGCAAATCCACTTTCCACTGCAAATGCACTTGAAAGTGCACTGAAAGTGCAGTCGCTCTAAATCTAAGGGATAGATCTGAAATGAGTGGAAGCTCTGCTGATTTTATCATGCAATTTTTTATTTTCCTTGCATGTCCCCCTCGGATCTACAGTGACTTTACTTCCAAGTGTACTTTCAGGATTTTCCTTTAGTAAATAACCCCCAATGAGTCACTCACTGTGCAGTTCACAAGACATTCTCTCTATGGAGGATCTGTATATTGAGTGACCTACTGTCAACACTGTGCTCCAGCCCAACTGTCATTTTCACCACTGCAAGTGAATCAGAGGCTACATGTAAGTTACATTTTTCAAGAAAGAAGCAGCAGCCGCCAGTGGGGAGCATGTCATTAGAGGTATCTTTTTGGTACCTAGCTAATGACTTATAAAGCCCACATTTAAGCTTTTATGCTATAAATATTGTGTTGCTTTACTGATAAAACGTATATAATGTATAATATATATCTATCCTTGTCACTCAAAGAACTGGGTATGTTGAATGTTATATCAGGTCATGTTACTGAAACTACATGTTCTTTCAAAACAGAATACAGTATCTTTTCATGTGCCTAGTTGTGGGTTTACTATTATTGTTCTTGCATCAGCTATGATGTTTTATGTATTGCATTACTTTAGGTACGATCCTGAAGTCAACTTGTGGACATTTGTTTCACCCATGAATGGTGCTCGCATTGGTGCTGGAGTCACATCAAGTCGTGGGCTTTTGTATGCAATTGGTGGATTTGATGGGAAAAACCGACTAAATACTGTTGAATGTTATGACCCTGATGAGAACAGGTGGCACCCAGTAACTTCAATGAAGACCATCCGTAGTGGGGCAGGTGCATATCATTTTGTAGATCTCTTCCATATACAGTATACAGATCACCAACCTATTTTTATTTAATTTACTATATCTGAAAAAAATACTATACTCTCACTAGCTTACTACTCCATAAAAGCATAGACACATAGGGGTCAATTTACTAAAACTGAAGAGTGCGAAATCTGGTGCAGCTGTGCATGGTAGCCAATCAGCTGTAACTTCAGCTTTGTCCAATTAACCTTTGACAAAAAAAAAAACTTGAAGCTAATTGGTTTCTATTCAAAGCTGCACCCGATAGTAAATCAACCCCATAGAATTTCTACTTCCTTGCATTCTGCTTGAATTAAAAAATAAACTTTACACAGCCTTGCAAACCGGCAAAATTAGGAAAGCAGAAGTGGCCAGCTTTATCAACAATAAATCACTAAATAGTCTTGCTCATGACTCAAACTTCATGCAATAATAAGTTCACAAATTAACTCCGTTAGCAAGTCCATATCAATGCTTTGTTAGAAATTAAAAATTGTAACTAGTTTTGGGATAATTTCATGCTCAGCCACCTACTGGGGACACCTCCCCAGGGATTAGCTGAAGTCTCATAAATATTCCGATTGTTAATTTCGTTTTCCAGCCCACTAGGATTCTAGAATACAGGGGGAAACAATCAAACCTGCAGCCTGTGAAACACAGCCTAAAGCAATCAACCACTGCTCTACTACAGAGGAGAGGAGCAGGAATGAACTAAATTTGCCCAACATCCTAGAAACCTAAGTAGGAGGGTGCTACACATGAATGCAAAGTGGATCATGAATTAAGCTTCTAAATCCTACAATGCTTGCATATCCAACCTCTTTCTAATAGAAAATGTTCTTTAAAAGGAAAAGTGAAGAAGTATATTCATAGGTGAGTGTTCCTGTAAGATTTAAAAAGACAGAGCTTTTAGGAGACTCCTTGAACTGTATACAGGCAGGCATGGGTTCACTCATATCTGTACTACACTAAAGCAATCATTTTCAAATGCTAATTGATTTGTAGACTAGGGTGAGATGATCTGCAAAAGCTCTTGTTGCCGTTTTCAGTCAGGCTTGGATCAAATTGACCCAGATGACTCTATAAGCTGCATCTTTATAGGCCAATGACATGATATACTAGTGGGGGCATTCTTCCGAAGGTCTACCCTGCCACGTCCTTCAAAAAACAGCTTGGATTTGTACTTTAAAAAAGGAGCCAAGTGGCAAATATAGTAGTTTTTGTAGTGTTTTCTGGCACAAGGCCTCTTGCACATGTATGTTATAATTTACTGATGTTCATACACAGGATCTTGCTGGCAGAAAGATCCCGAGTAAAAAAAAAAAAGTTGTGTTCCATAAAGATCTTGCTTATACGCATGACAGACTGCATTTAAATGTAGAATTTTCCATTTTTTTATGACTCTGAATGTATTGCTGCATTACGGATCTTTACAACAATGCACCTGTGTTCAGATCCGTAAAAAAAAATCTGTATAAGGCTACAAACATTGGGTGTTATTTACGAAAGGCAAATCCACTTTACACTACAAGTGCACTTGGAAGTGCACTTGGAAGTACAGTCGCTGTAGATCTGAGGGGTAGATCTAAAATGAGGGGAAGCTCTGCTGATTTTATCATCCAATCATGTGCAAGCTAAAATGCTGTTTTTTATTATCCTTGCATGTCCCCCTTAGATCTACAGCGACTGAAGTTCCAAGTGCACTTCCAAGTGCACTTCCAGTGCACTTGTAGTGCAAATAGGAGTTGCCTTTTGTAAATAACCCCCATTGGTTTTTTTGGGGGGGGTTTTGCCCATATGCAAAAGGCCTTGCAGAAATATTGAAATCAACAGTTTGTTTATGGATTTTGAAAGTGTTACTATGAGACTTTATCACTAAAGCGTAACATATTATAATAAAGTTAATTCCCACAGGAGTAGTTTCATTGGACAACTATATATATGCTGTCGGGGGATATGATGGCACAAACCAACTTAACTCTGTAGAACGCTACAATATAGACGAAGATTACTGGGAGTTTTTGCCACCCATGAAACACAAACGGAGCGCACAAGGCCTGACTCTGCACCACGGGAAGATTTATGCTCTTGGTAAGATTTTAAGGTTATGCATTTTGTACTTCAAGTGACCCTTTTTTTTCTTAAATAATAAACATGTCAAGCTTACCTGCTCTGTGCAATGGTTTTGCACAGAGTAACCCTTATCCTCCTCTTTTGGAGTCTCCCACCTTTGTTCCTGGCTCCTCCTCTTTGTCCAGCGACCTCATAGGAAGCTGCTTCCTATGGAGGCACTCATGTGGGCTTGATCCTGAGCTGCGCTACCTGCATCTATAAACACAGGCAGCACGGCTCAGCCCTACCCCCCCAGTGGGGGCCAATGGCTGCCCTGTGAGAAGGAAGAGAGTCACTGTTCTCATGCAAATCGCTGGATCGAGATCAGGTTCAGGTAAGTATAAGGGAAGGGGGGGAGGGGGCTGGGGGCCCTGAAGGGAGATTCTGCAGTACAGAGGGGTTTTTTACCTTAATGCAGAGAATGCATTAAGGTAAAAATCCTTAAGCCTTTAGAACCACTTTCTATTTGAAGATGCATGAATTGTGTAAAAGGCAATTCATTTGTATTTTTTATGTTACATAGTGGAACGCAATCATTCATACCCTATATTATATCACACAATGGGGGTTATTTACTAAAGGAAAATCCACTTTGCATTGCAAGTGCACTTGAAATTGCACTGAAAGTGCACTCGGAAGTAAAGTCGCTGTAGATCCGAGGGGGACATGCAAGGATAATAAAAAAACAGCATTTTAGCTTGCACATGATTGGATGATAAAATCAGCAGAGCTTCCACTCATTTCAGATCTACCCCTTAGATTGAGAGCAACTACACTTCCAAGTGCACTTGCAGTGCAAAATGGATTTGCCTTTCGTAAATAACTCCCAATGCGACCTTGCCAGTGATCAAAAACGTTGTGCTATTAATTCTTGTATAAATGTCCGTCAGTAATCAAAACTTTTTCATAAATGTCTATAATAAACCATCAAAATGTATAATAAATCTATTGTCCCTTCATCTTATCCGTGTGCAAAAATAAAACTCCACCTCTTGTGCTCATGAGTACTTTTCATGTAGTTGTGCTGAGTGAACTCTACCACCTTTCTCTCTATGTGCTCACTTAGGGTTGTTGACCTACATATACACATAGGTCTTAATGTGTCTTCCCCTTTAAGGGGCTTCAAACACATTCTGCAGATAACTCCAGATATTACCACCAGGATCACTTTCTTGATAAATCCTCTAGTTTGGTCCAGCAGAAGAGATTATACCATTTTCAAATGATGAGCACCTCAACTTCTATGCTGGAGTATTCCCCAAGGTGGGACAAGCAGGGGAATATGATCTTATGAACTTCTCTTTTTGGCATGTTCCCTGTCAACTTAAGATTAAGGGCCATTTCACACTATGTGCAGTGACAGACGCTTTACCGTGTGGTAAAACGTCTGTCACCGCAGGGACACACAGGAAACCATTGATTCCTATGTGTCCTATTTACGTTGCAACACAGCCTAGTGCTACACTAAAATGCAGACATGCTGCATTTTATAGCAGCGCATCAGCCTGAATCGCACTGCTATGTCAGGCAGCGCAGTGCGCTGCCCGACCCTGCAGTGATAGAAGTGTACATTTGGACACTTCAAATAAAGCTCACATTACACTATCATCTAGGGCAGCTGGCAATGCAGGACGGCCGGAGCGGTGATCACTCCAGCTGCTCTGCGATTTGCCAGCTTGCATAGTGTGAAGTTGTCCCTTAGAGTATATTCATACCAGATGCATTGAACACATTCCCAGTACATTGTGTTGCTTTGCATTTGCCCAGGGCTGAAAAAACTATGGCATGCACTACTTTTTTCAGTGCAATGCAACACCTTTAAATGCACGCATAAATACAACGCACTACAAGGAAAATCAAGGCAAAGATGAACGCAACACATGTAAAATGCGCATTAGAACACATTTCAAAAAACGCTCCGCAATGTAGCGTGCATGCGTTAAAGGATGCATTGTGGTGTGAATGAGCCCTGACTC